>NW_028145369.1:46509-646509 GCF_050948025.1 Trichoderma camerunense
GGTATTCGCCCCTTCTTTTTTTTGTATAAAGTAAATTTCGGTAACGTGGTTTAATTTTTTATCGGTGTAAAAAACCTTACACTTATTGGTTAATAAACCAAAACGGGCCCCCCCCCCCCCCCCCCCCAAAACTGTCCCGCATGTATCAAAGCTCCCCCACAATCTACAATCAGGGGTCGCTATGGTATCAGCGAGTGCAACTAACAGGGCGTTAAAAGGACAGCTAGTCTTTGTCATACGATTCTAGTAAGCAACATATTATGTGAATATGCGACTGATTCCTCATTAATAGAGTTACGTTTATAGAAATGTCTGAACGAATCTGCTGCTATTATTGTGTTCTAATCCATGGAATATAAAATCATTACATATCTAAGCTTCTAACTATTTATTGCACTTGGATTATTATAAAGAAAATAGTATTCTGGATATTGATTCAATAGTTCTTCTTTTATTCCATTATGAAGTGCCTACTTGTATGCTGAAACGCGTCATATCTATGCATATATATTCAATAGGCTGCTTAATATGTAGCAAAGGGGTAGTGGCGTATCAACTTAGGCCATATAAGAGGGGTGAGGCAGCCAAGGCGGTGAGATGTCACGTCCAATGAGATTGCGGGGCTGCCACTGGCGCAATACCCACAATTGGAGATGGACACGATGCTCAATTGGAAGCTTGTTGACGCACTGTTCCATCTCGCTCCTTTTTATGCTGACCTTCTGGCTAGGCTCTGAATAGCTGTCGTGGTCAATCACGACCGATTTAGCCATCCGTCGACATACCCTCTAACCTGTATTCTTCTGTCTAATCGCTCTTTTCCCTTGATGTGCGAGGCTCCGACCTCAACCCTCCGCCAGAATGCAGTCTTCCCCAGGAATGTTGACCAAGGTATGCCATCCAAGAGCTGCCCAGCTGAAGATGCTAAACTAATGCCCCTCAGTTTGAATCGAAATCATCCAGGGCCAAAGGAATCGCGTTTCACCCGAAAAGGTAGCTACATGCCTCCTATGTTGAGCGATAATTCTCAGGGAACTGATTTGGTGTATTAGACCATGGATCCTTGTGGCCCTTCACTCCTCCACAATCCAGCTCTGGGATTACCGGATGGGAACATTGATAGATCGATTCGAAGAGCACGATGGCCCGGTCCGCGGCGTCGATTTCCATAAAACACAGCCACTCTTCGTATCTGGCGGCGACGATTACAAGATCAAAGTCTGGTCGTACCAGACCCGACGATGCCTCTTCACACTGAACGGCCATCTCGACTATGTCCGAACCGTCTTCTTCCATCACGAGCTTCCTTGGATTCTGTCTTCGTCCGACGACCAGACGATTCGGATTTGGAACTGGCAGAACCGCAGCTTGAGTACGTTGCATTATCCGATGCGATAACGCAATATATCGCTAATTCTCTCTCAGTTTGTACCATGACCGGCCACAACCACTATGCCATGTGCGCCCAGTTCCACCCCAAAGAAGATCTTGTGGTGTCCGCCTCTCTTGATCAGTCAGTCCGTGTTTGGGATATTTCGGGCCTGCGAAAGAAGCACTCAGCGCCGACGTCGATGAGCTACGAAGACCAAATTGCACGTGCAAACCAAAACCAAACTGATATGTTTGGAAACACAGATGCTGTTGTCAAGTTTGTCCTCGAGGGTCATGATCGTGGTGTCAATTGGGTGGCTTTCCACCCCACTATGCCGCTGATTGTTTCGGCCGGCGATGACCGTCTAGTGAAGCTCTGGCGCATGAGTGAAACTAAAGCTTGGGAAGTAGACACTTGTCGTGGCCATTTCCAGAATGCCTCGGGCTGTCTGTTCCACCCTCACCAAGACCTGATTTTGTCGGCAGGAGAAGATAAAACAATTCGAGTCTGGGATCTCAATAAGAGGACTGCTGTGCAATCCTTTAAGAGGGAAAATGACCGCTTTTGGGTTATCGCAGCTCACCCTGAAATCAATTTGTTCGCAGCTGGCCATGACAATGGTGTCATGGTTTTCAAGTTGGAACGCGAGCGTCCTGCTTCGGCTGTCCACCAAAACACCCTGTTCTACATCACCAAGGAGAAGCACGTCAGGTCGTACGATTTCCAGAAGGATGTGGAAAGCCCGACGCTCCTGTCTCTCAAGAAACTGGGAAGCCCTTGGGTCAGCCCTCGGACACTGTCTTACAACCCTGCTGAGAGATCTATTCTCGTTACCACTCCTAATGATGGTGGCTCTTACGAACTCCTGAATCTGCCTAGAGATGGATCTGGTGTAATTGAGCCTACCGAGTCCAAACGGGGATCAGGAAACTCCGCTATTTTCGTTGCCAGAAATCGCTTCGCTGTCCTCAATGTTGCAAACCAAACCATTGATATCAAAGATCTGTCAAACAACACTGCTCGTTCGTTCAAGCCTCCAACTGGAACTACCGATATATACTTTGGAGGCACTGGTAACCTTCTTATTATCACGCCAACGACTGTGTATCTTTACGATATCCAGCAGAAGAAGAGCACTGCAGAGCTTTCCATCAATGGTGTCAAATACATTGTGTGGTCGAACGATGGCCTTTACGCCGCCTTGTTGAGCAAGCACAACGTGACCATTGTGACAAAGTCTCTCGAGCAGATCAGCACTTTACATGAGACTATCCGCATCAAGAGCGCCACCTGGGATGATGCGGGTATTCTTCTGTACTCGACCCTGAACCATGTTAAATATGCTTTGCTGAACGGCGACAATGGCATCGTCCGGACACTTGACCAGACGGTATACCTTGTCCGCGTCAAGGGCCGAAATGTCTACTGCTTAGATCGAGCAGCGAAGCCTCGTATTCTTCGTATCGACCCAACGGAATATCGCTTCAAGATGGCATTGGTCAAGCGAAACTATGAAGAAATGCTTCACATCATCCGTACTTCTAGTCTTGTGGGCCAGTCTATTATTTCATACCTCCAGAAGAAGGGCTATCCCGAAATCGCGCTGCAATTTGTTCAGGACCCAACGACTCGATTTGACCTGGCAATCGAATGCGGCAATCTAGAAGTTGCTGTGGAGATGGCTAAGGAACTGGACAAGCCAAAGTTCTGGACTCGACTGGGCACCGAAGCATTGGCCCATGGCAACCACCAGATTGTGGAGATGTGCTACCAGAAATTGAAGCAATTCGATAAACTGTCGTTCCTCTATCTGGCAACAGGTGATCACTCCAAGCTTGCTCGAATGGCCAAGATTGCGGAGCATCGTGGGGATTTCACCTCGCGATTTCAGAATGCCATCTACCTTGGCGATGTGGAAGACCGCATTCAAATGTTGAAGGAGATCGATTTGTGTACGTGAGCTCATCCCCTCTTGCCATTGCATGGAGTACTAACCGTTTCATAGACCCACTTGCGTATACAACGGCCAAATCCCATGGGCTGCAGGAAGAATGCGAAGCTATTCTTGAGGCTTCTGGTCTCACAGAAGACCAGCTAACCATGCCCACCATAGGCCAACCGTTGGTACCATCAAAACCTGTGGTGTCGACGTTTAAACGCAACTGGCCCACCAAGGCTAGCTCACAGTCTTACTTCGAAAACGCTCTTCTTGGTCAGGTAGAGGGCTTGTCGCTCGAAGATGAACCAAATCTCGCCAACGGAGCCGACGCTGAGCATGTTGCAAAGGAGGAACCGGCAGGCGGACTCGCTGCTATCCCTGGAGAAGATGACGATGATGCGGCAGGCTGGGATATGGGTGATGACGAGGTTCCTGAAATCGAAAACGACTTTGTGAATGTCGATAGCGCGGAAGCAGGTGGTGCTGGAAGCTGCGAGGCCGATGTCTGGGCACGAAACTCGCCTTTGGCTGTTGATCACGTTGCTGGAGGCTCATTTGAAACGGCCATGCAGCTCTTGAACCGACAAGTTGGCGCAGTCGAATTTGCTCCTCTGAAGCCTCGATTCTTGGAAGTGTACCAGTCGTCCAAGACTTTCCTTCCGGCACTTGCCAATTTGCCTCCTCTCGTCAACTACGTTCGCCGTACCGTTGATGAAACGGACCTTCGAAAAGTTCTGCCTATCATCCCACGCGATCTGGAGCATCTGGCCTCCAACGATTTGCAAAGGGGCTACGACTCAATGAAGGCGAATAAGTTGGAAGACGGTGCCCAGATCTTCCAGGGTATCCTTCATGCCATCCTTGTCAATGCAGTTTCCAGCGAGAGCGAAGTGGCGGAGGCAAAGAAACTGATTGTTTCAGCGAGAGAGTACAGCATTGCGATGAACATTGAGCTTGCCAGGAGAAACCTTGGTTCACTTGATGAGATCGCTCAAGACCCCGCGAAACTCAAGAAGAGCTTGGAGCTATCCGCCTATTTCACCATTCCCAAGATCGAGGTGCCTCATCGACAGATTGCACTGCTTAGTGCCATCAAGGTCGCGATAAAGAGCAAGAACTATAACTCGGCTTTGGGTTTTGCAAACCGTATCATTGCTAATGGAGGTTCTAGCAAGATCGTCGAGAATGTAAGTGATGAACGAAATTTGCCTTGATCCTTAAACCCTTTTTTTTTCTTTCAAGTTCTAACGAGATGCTTCAAATAATAGGCCAAGAAGACCAAAGCTCAGTGTGAAAGGAATCCAAATGACAGCATTGAAATCGAATTCGATCAATTTGCAGAATTCGAAATTTGCGCCGCCAGCCATACTCCAATCTATAGCGGTGCGCCATTCGAGGAGTGTGCATTTGATGGCTCAAAGTACCACTCTAGCTTCAAGGGATCAGTTTGTAGAGTGTGCGGAGTTTGCGAGATTGGCAAGCATGGCAGCGGTTTAAGATTGTTTTCATAGACACCTAATTTGGACTTGGAATTGTAAAAGGGGGGCTCAAAAGGGGCGTAACAATATCATAGTCATGGAATCTAACGAAATGGTATTGGGGGATGTGGCTGGTGGGGAGAGGCTTTAGTGGTGATTGAGAGCAGTGAACAGCTGTATCAAGCTCGATTACATATATAAATGGTGCCATTATATCATGTTTTTTTGGAACTTGTTTAGATGAATAATTAATTATGCTGCTGAGCATTGTGAGATGTTGCATCTAATGTGACTAAACCAAACCATGCCTTGTTTGACGCTCTCTACACAATGGTTTCCAGCTCGCGAGCATAGCCCAGTGTATTTTCCATGATCATTTGGCTCATATCCTTGACGTAAACTCCATCTTCACTGCCTTCCGCCGCATTGTTGGGGAAATAGATATGACCCTCCTTAACCAGCCATCCGCGGTGCTTGGCAAATTGAATAACGTCTCCTTCTGAATTCAGGAATAATAGCGATTTGGTGGAGCTTATCGGAAGGCTAGGGTAGGCTCGCTCACTGCTGCTGGCGATTTCGGATCGTATTTGGTTCTTGAGAATCTGTCCCCATCCGTTCAGTTAGCCATGTGTCACAAGTTGCAAAGGCGAACTCCATTAGGTAACGCACCTCAGAGAAGACACTGTACTCGTCGCAGGGGACTTCGCTGCTCTTCATCGCCTTCCATACTCGATCATAGCTTCCCTCCATAAGCCATCTCTCCAGGCGAACAGGGTACCCCAGATATCGGTCGCCTTCAACATCGGCTCCGCCACCATCTCTGTTTGCCAGACTCTCCAGCTCTGAGTGGAACTCGGCGTAGCGGCCCTGAGTGAGGAGCAGCAACAGGCTCAGACCCGTGACCCTATTGCGTTCAGGGAGGTTTGGCGGCAGGGTAGCTGACGGCAGCTCGTAAAAGGGCTGCAGCTGCTGGACGTAGCGCGTGAAGGCATCGGCGTTTTTGGCGCGGATAGAGAACAGGGCACCTTGCTCATAGGTCTCCCGGGCAAGGGCGAGAAGGTTCGAGGGTGTTGAGGGAGTCGGGGTCAGAGCGTTGAGGCTGAGGAGACTGAGTTTGGCCTTGGAGAGGAGGGCGCTGGCCTCGGGATAGCTCATCTGGGGAGACTGCTTTAGCTGGGAGAGAATCTGGGAGAGGCCTCGGTCAGCCATGGTTGCTACGGGGTCGCGTTCCCTGAGAGATGGTTCGGTGTAGAAGCTGGAATTGAGGCGGTGGCGTGACGGAGAGGATGTCGATTGTCGATGCTTGGGAGTCTTTGTGGCCGGTTGGGTGGCTGTAGATTGGTGGTTGTTTGTATGGTGGCATAAAGTGCAGCAGGTATTCTAGGCTGAATGATGACGAAGAGGTGTTAGACGGGTGCCAAAGGGTGTATGAGTGGTGTGAAATCTTACTAATAGTAGTGCATTGCCTGGTGCCAATTGACTCCCACTGGTGAATGCCCCACAGCACAGCTACCCAGCGCTGACTGCTACTACTTGATCTAAGGTTAGCGGTAGAGCAGACACTCAGGCGCCAATCGAGTGGTCACGGTTGGATATCGCTGTTCTACGCAGAGCTGTAGACTGTTACGGCAATGTATAAGACGGGTATATCTCCGCGAGGGTATGGATTGTATTGTATTCGCTTTCGAGATGATATTATCTAAGTATCCATTGTCCATGCATCTGCCATTCATGAAACCCGTTGAAGTCGTTTAAAAAGCCTACGCAAAGTCATCTGTATACCGAGATGCTGCCGCTTGCCTAGCGTCAGACTCTGCCTCCATTCTCCTCGACTTCTCAATGTCTGCCGCCCACATAGCTGCACCCGTCGCCGTAGTTAGAAGAAAGAAAAAAGATAGCACCGGTATGAGCTCGAGAATCATGGCCACGGTTCCAAACCAGATGTAGTCCCACTCAAGTGTCTTTATTTCAATCGCTTGGGCTTGCTTCGTCAAGCCTCGCAGTTGGAACCAGCGGTGATGCGATAGCTTCCCAAGTCGAGTGCCCGTTATGACAATGAAAGCAATGGTCCCGACATAAGGGATGAGGTTGAGAGGAAGAAAGAAGATAAGCTCTACAATTTGAATCGTGCTCCATGGATTGAAGGTAGCTGGGCTCGTCGGCTTTCCCAACATTTTAACTGCATCGGGTGCATCTTCAAACAACAGGCGATGAGGAGATATTAGATCCTTCAGTGAGAGCTTGATAAGCGTGGCCTAGCAATGATTTAGCTGCAGCTTGAATAACCGGTTCATCTCATCTTGTGAGCTTACATCAAAAACATCCACTCGGCATTCGTCAACAAAGAAGCCTTCAAATAAGCCCTGAACAATCACCAGGCCTTCACCCAGCACAAGAACAACGGCATTAAACCAGGCGCCCCAGCCATGGAAGATGGCCAGGAATAAGAATTGCGGAAGGAACGCGAACGAAAAGAGGACAAAGTATACGAAGAATGAGATCAGAGACAGAGGGATTAGCCTTCCAAACAGGAGAGGCCAAAACTCTCTGTTTCGTGTGAAGTACCAAATGCCGCGAATTGGGTAGGATGCCGCGATACCTGCGCGCTTGATGTAGAGAACTGGTCGGTTGTTCCAGAACCTAGAAAGGCATCGTTCCCTGGGTGGTGGGAAAATGTTGTTATGCGGGCTCTGAGAAGACATGACTGCATCGTCTATAGGTAGTGGCAAGATGCAAATGAGGCCGAAGCCCGTGAGGTTAGCCGTGATGCCTAAATGAAGTCAGTCAAGGCGATGCGGTGACACAAGCAACCGTGTTTGGCGCATGTGTCTACGCATCAAGATTCCCGCCAATAGCCGTGCGGTTTTCTTACATGGTAGTAGATGACGTCTGGTCCAGACGCTAATTGGTCCTTTGTTGCACACATGAGCTGCCCGGGACTAAGGTAACTTAGCATATTCAGAAGGCATCCAATAGTCTTACATCGCACTTCAAAGACCAACGAAGCCATCTACAGCTGATAGATGCTGCGTCTACACAGACTAGAAACGCTCTGGTTGATTACCTATGTATGTACTAATATCGGTAGCTTGGAGTGTTTCCTCCATTTATTACAATATTCTACAAAATAGTAACACATGAGTCTACAATGCTTCATTTATCCTTCCTGCTGCTGGTTCGGACTACAACGGTCAATCTGAAGCTACCTACATCGCATACAGCTGAACCTCATGGCATCTTGCGCCTGTTATCACCACTTGTGGGATATAGGTAGCTAGATGCTGTTGCATTTACACCACATTCACGCTGACAATCAGTTCCCGCATGCATTTTCACCCACACCTGCCTTGCCCTTTGGGCAGCCTGTCTCTCTCGCGAAAGCATCATTACATCTAAGGTAGGCAGGCGCCTGCTTGATTCAAAATGCGAATACGACGGATATCAAAGCCGATCACGTCGCTACCTACCCAGACAATGAGCGAGATCTCGATGTTCTTTCCGCCAGTAATGTCCACTCCCCGAGTCCAGATGATACCGTTACGTCAACTTCTCGGTTGTCAACAGCTCTTGCTCTATTTTTCGATCGATAAGCGATGAAGTTGAAGCAGGATCGGTCCCTCTGAGGCGTAGATTTGCCATCCACACCGCAAACTTGGGGAAGGAGACAGCGTCTTCCTCAGGCACACACACGCCATCATACGACCGCCGTTGATAACATGGACGTTCCTTCCTTCCCAGTCTCGGCCACGCAGTACTCTTCTGCTGCCATCAAAACTCCTCTCTCTCCCCCTCTTCTTCTTCTTCTTTTCTCTTCCACCTCACCTCTTTTCTCTCGTTTCGGCTTCGCCTTTCTTTACTCGTTCATTGTTTCTGTCTCTCATTCACATCCACCTCTGTTGGACTCATCGCACCGACATCACTTAGGGATCTCGTGACGCCAACTTTGCCAACCGTACTCGCCAATTATGCGGGTCTTCACTTCTTTGACGGCCTTGGTAGCCGGCACCGTAGTGCAGCACGCAAGTGCTCAGGCAGATTACGGGTACAGGCTGTTTTCCCCTTCTCCCTGCTTGGCTTCTTATACTAATTTGCTACAGAACGCATGGCAGTAACCGGGGCAACAGTCCTAATGGCAATGGCAACTCTGCTGGCCTTCCTGCCGGATCTCCAAACGGCGACCCCAATGGCAATGCCTATGGAAATCCAAGTGGAAATTCCAATGGCTCTCCTGCTGGCCTCCCTGGAAATCTCCCCGGTTCAACCCCTGACATGTCTACCTGCGCTCTTCAAGTCGTCACAACAGTTTTTGTCACTGTATATCCTACTAGCCATCTTACGCCTTCCGGTGTTATCCAGCCCAGTGACTTTGACCCTGACCAGACCATTCATCAAACTGCGTTCCCTACTACACCCATCCCAATTTCTTCAGCTGAATCTGTTGAGGCCGCACACACCAGTGTCAAACCCTTCACCACACTCACAATCGACGTTTGGGGCAGCGATCCTGATTCATCAAACGCTTTTCCATCTGATGATCCGTCCGCCCCTGTCTACACTGATGGCGCTTCTGACCCTGCTGAGACCTCTGCGGACTACCCTGGTGGTTTCCCTTCACAGACACCTTGGCCCAGCAACTTACCGATGTCTGAGCCTTGGGAACATCCCACACCATCAGATGGACAGTCATCTTTCAGCGCTGGACCGGTTGTTGGTTCTCCCACCGCTTTTCCTCCTGAGAATTCCGCATACGGCAATGGGGATGACTTTCCCAACATTTCTTCCAACCCCAATGGCGGACAACCATCAGAGTACTCTTCACCAACTGGTACAGGCGCTGGTGGGAACGGCAACCATCCTATTCAAGTGACAGTCATTGGCTCAGATGGGAAACCAACAGTCCTCGAATTCCCTGGCGCCCAACCCAGCAACGGCAATGGCGCTGGCGCTGGCCAACCTTTTCCCACAGTCACCGCTCCAATCTCTGGCTTCACTCCAGGCGGTGCCTCAGAAACTTCAGGCGTCTTAGCCACAGCAGGTGAGACCATGTGCACCAGCTACACCATCCTTGGGCCCAATGGAGTTCCCACAGTCGTCCACTCTACTTGGGTCGACTTCCCAACAGCCACTGCTGGCTTCCCTTCTGGCTTCCCATCGGGTTTCCCATCAGGTCTTCCATCGGGTTTCCCCTCCAGCCTTCTCTCCGGCCTTCCTTCAGGTTTTCCATCAGGTTTTCCTTCTGGATTTCCTTCTGGATTTCCTTCTGGATTTCCTTCTGGATTTCCTTCTGGATTTCCTTCTAGCCTTCTCTCCGGTCTCCCAACCAACCCCAGTGTCATCACGGGCTTGCCTGGCGGACCAGCCATAGCGACACACACTGAGTTCACTGTTCTTGGCCCTGATGGACTTCCAACTGTCATTGAGTCCTCCTGGCTGGTGCCCGCACCGACGAACACGCCGCTGGGTATCTCTGGTCCGAATTCTGTAGGTGGATTCCCAAATCAGGTCACGGGCATCCCAACTCAAACTGCTGGAACGGCGGCTGGCGTGAGCGTGGATGGCAGTACAACTTGCACAAGCTATACAGTACTGGGACCTGATGGCCTTCCAACTGTCATTGGTACCACTTGGGTCGTTCCAAACCCGACTGCCGGCGCGATTCCCGCCAACGTCGTCACTGGAGTCCCAAGCCAAGTTAGCGGAGTTTCTGGTTTCCCTTCACAGTTTGGAACGAATGTTGGTGGTGCGAGTGCCGTCACGACTTGCACGAGTTATACTGTCCTGGGACCTGACGGTGTTCCCACAGTTGTTGAGTCCACCTTTGTTGTGCTCGCGAGCAGCGCTCTTCCTGCAGTTACCAACGGACTGCCTCTGCCTCCTGCTCAAGCTTCTGGCTTTCCACAAGGCACGCCGAACCTTCCAGAGGGAGGTAATTTTGCCACAACTTGCATCACAGTCGGTGTTATAGGACCAGATGGATTTACAACGCCTGCTATCCAAACCATTGTCATCCCTACCAGTGGTCTAGGCAATGCTTTGCCTGCCCAAACCAACCTTGGGTACCCTTCTCTTGTACCTGCCCAAACCGGTCTTCCTCTTCCCCAAGGAGGTCTTTCTGCTACTCCTGCTGGAAGTGGACTTTTCACCACCTGCATTACGGTTACCACACTAGGACCAGACGGCATGGCAACGCCTGTTGTTCAGACTATTGTCGGTTTGCCGAGTGGTGCTGATCTTGGGGCTCCGAGTGGGAGTTTGATCAACCTTCCTACCCTCACTCAATACGGATCTTTTGGAACCGGTCTGCCAGTTGTTTTGCCGCCATCTGCAGTGGTTTCTGGCCTTGCGGAACCAACAGGGACTGTCACTGGTACCCGTACTTCGACTTTTACTGTCACAAATGGTCCTGATGGACGGCCTGCCTCTCTCATTCCGTACAGTGACGAGTGGAACAATCAAGCTCCAGTGTTGGAATCTTCGCCGCTGTCAAATAATGCCTATGGCTCGCTTCCAGCTGGCCCATCGCATCTTGCAACGGCTCTCCAGACTAGTACATGGACCAACGTCATACCGGAGCAAACTACCACCTACACCATCAACTTTCCTCTTACTACCATGGCGACTGTTATTCTTCCTAATCGACGTGTCATACGACGTCAGCAAGAGTAAGTCACATATGATCTCTCTATATACAAATTCTAACCTAGCATAGGTCAGTAACGTCAGAGTTTGTATGGGACAACTCTAGTGCTACTCTCTCCTTTCCGGCCTTTAGCACCCCGAGCCCCTTTACTCCCGTTCTTCCTTCTGTGACAGATTCCGTGCCACCGCAGGCTTCTGCTGTGGATGGATCAGATTTCAGCCCTATGTGTCCCACTGGTGGAAAGATTGGCAATTTAACACTTGACGTAAGTACATCATATGTCTCTCACCTCCTGTCATGCCCATCGCTAATTTGAATAGTTTGATGATACCAGGGCTGGCCCACTCTTCAACCCTTCTCGCGATATCTGGTTCTCTCAGGGGTTCCTCATCGCGCCCCCATCATCCCAAACCTCTCAATCTTACAGTCCTTCATCCGGCGGCCAGCTTGTAGAATTTATGCCACCATCCCTGCCTTTATCAGCTCATTCTATTGCGGGGGACACTGCTGAGATTGGTGTTGGTCCAAATGCTCCAAATCACTGCTTCAGATTTGACTTCCAGGGCGCGAGTCTTGGCTGTGCGGCAGAAGGTGCCGAAAACTGGTGTGATTTTGAAGTATCAGCATATCGCTACAACGACGTTTCGCAAAGAGAGGAATCAATAGCCTGGTCTGAGACGAAGCATATTCCAGCATGCCCCAACTTTCCTCATGGGAACTGCCGGTTGACCCCTGTGTCGTTTGATGGCTACACGAACATCACGTCGATTCTGATCAATCTTCGTGTTGGCAATGAAGTACGAGTCTGGTGGGGAGATGACTTCAAATTTGGCTGGAGTGACAATGGTTGTGATGCCGCGGCTTGTCGCGCGAATGCTCTTCCTCAACCCGTCAAGCGTGAGGCCATCGAATCAGCCGCCCGCCAAGGAGTCTGGCACTGGACTCCGCGTGGGCCGAAGCGGCTTGATGACGGATACATCTGGGAATCAGTATAATAGCCATCATTTGATAATTTCGGAGGGTAGTTAGGTGCGATGAAATGCGGTGGGATAATATTTGCTGTTTGTTTGTTGTTTGTTGTGGGGACAATTTGAACCTAGATTTCTTGGCGAGCAGCATAATGTGGTTGTAGCTGCACTATCAGATGTAATGGTGACCAGCAGTGGGATGGAAGCTACCTAGTTCATGTAAATCACATCGTTATGGCAAAATCAATGGACATTTCCGACGAGATTCACTCTGAATTTGGTGCTAGTACGTTGATATGAAACCTTGATGAATCGTAAACAATGAGAGAAGCCATGAGCATATCGCCGCCTTGCATTTTCATGTTGACTTGCCCTTGGCAATTGGGCGTAAGCGCGAGTAATCTTTTCGTTTCAAATATTGGATTGTAAAGGTGAGGCCCCACGACTCTTTACAAGGGAGAGACGACATATGAGGAGTGGATAATGTATACAGATGCTATCTAACACTAAAATGAGTGTCTATAGTACGCCAAGAGGGGATCTTCTGTTCCACAAGGGCTGGTCTCTGTTGAACCAAGTAGACATGGCATCGACATCTCTGCTCTTGCGCCCCATTCCGCCTAAAAATGGGCATGCTTCGTCCCAGGGGCCACAGTCAGCGTCACACGGTGGCAGATCCGAAGGGATGGTGCCAAATTCGAAGTAGTCTGCTACGACTTTCCTGGTGCATTGGCTGGGGGTGGACGCCACGGCAGAATGGCCCATGGCCTCTTGGATGAGGACCCGGGCGCCGGGGTGTTGGTCGGCCATGGCCTGGGCGGCTCGCAGTGGCGTGACGGGGTCGAGTCGGTTGGAAAGGAACAGAATAGGGGCTGCGGGACGGCCCGGCCGGAGGGACGGATCCGGATCGGGGGTGGTAAAGGGGCCGTTGAAGCGCCAGTTGGGGCGGATACGCCAGCTTGAGCATGGAATGCGGATTGTAGACCATTCGGCGCCGAGGATGCTGGAAGTTTCCATCTGGGCCTTCACGTACTTGTGCCAGAAGGCGACGTCCTTGTGGGAAATGTCGTCGCCATCGTTGCAGACCACGGCATTCTGAGCCTCGGTCCTCTCGATCGGCCACGCCTCGTCGCCTATGGGGCATGCTTCTTTCATGCGGGGCACCATGCCTGTTCCCGTAGCGAAGACGGCGATGTATGACAGGTCTCCTGCCATAAATTTGTCAAATGTTTGTGCAAGCCCCTTGAACTTCTTCAAAGGTGCATAAAGGATCAGGCCGGCCAGCAGTCGAACATCCCAGCTAGTGACGATGACGACGTCTCCCGACTCTGCAAGCACAGCCTTGGGTGCGCGATCCAATTCTGAGAGGAAAGTGTCAAACCGACGGCGTATGTCGGATGCCCCGTGGGCGTCCGTCTCACGAACCAGTGCGCAGACTTCGGGGCCGGCAGCAGCACAACCCTCAAAGAAGCGATCGAAAATCTCATCTGCATCGACAGTATTTGTGAGCCAGCCCTGAGAA
This sequence comes from Trichoderma camerunense, assembly GCF_050948025.1. Classification (NCBI taxonomy): domain Eukaryota; kingdom Fungi; phylum Ascomycota; class Sordariomycetes; order Hypocreales; family Hypocreaceae; genus Trichoderma; species Trichoderma camerunense. The sequence continues at coordinate 60,429 of NW_028145369.1, forward strand.
AGAAAGAAAACAGTTAGCAAAGGTGACAGGAGCGTCGTTTTTGTATGAGAAACGTACTGGGCCTGTTGTGTAGTCTTGAATATTGCAAACCCCGTCAAGGACCAGGCGACCAACACGGCCAGGAAACATAGAGGCAAAGTAATTGCCAAGAACAGTGCCATAGGAAAATCCAATGTACTGGAGACGCGGAACATTGCCGGGTTCGTCGTGAAGCTCGGCCGACTTCCTCTTGGGAGCAGATCGCCTCTTAAGCTCTCCTCTTCCCATGTCGGAGTCGTACGTGTCTGGTACTCCATACCCTTTGCGTTTCTGAACGGCTTCCTTTTTGCGCAACTCGTCGATTCGGTCAACCATTTCGACCATGTCGCGTGCGACGTTGGGCGTTCCGACAAAGGACATGGCGTCCTCTGCCTCCTGGCAGCGCTGGCCAAAAGCATCCATGAGAGCAAGACTGTACGCAATAGTACTGTCACCCTTAATGAGAGCGCCATTGCCACGGTTCTCGAGCAGATAAGCATCTCGCGCCAGCAAGTTCCCATTGAAGCAGTCAGAAGCAGGAGTCGTTAAACCAACACCACGAGGATCGAAAGAGACAATCTCGTAATGGCGATGTCCCGGCTTATCGACCGTGTATTGAAGATAACGGCCCGATCTGAGCAGGAATTCGATACCGGAGCCACCAGGTCCTCCGGGGTTGGTGAAGACGGCGCCGCCAAAGGTAGGGTCGTCATCTGGTACCACTGCAGGCAGCTTGATCATGGCAATGGTGGCTACTCTTGTATCTGTCTCGTTGAGCCAGTCAAGAGGCACCTCCAGACGAGCGCACTTGAATTCGCCATAGCAGTCGTGATACTCGAGTTCATCGCTGGGGTTGATGTCGTCCCATTCGAAACGGATGTTCGCCGAAGCGTTGACTCGCGCGATGGCTAGCACGGAGCAGCATCCTGCCGCCAGAAGACGCGAGCAGAGCCTCATGGCGATGCCTGTAGTTCAGGCAATTAAATATCAATGCTGAATTCGTCAGTCGTTTTCGAATGTAATAATATCAATGAAAGGGGAGAGGAGAAGATAGAGGGGAAAGATGAATGAATGAGAGCAGAGAGATTAGATGAAGCGACAAGGCATGGCAAGTGTAGACATGACCTACCTCTCTCAGCCGGGCAGCACAAGTAGCACGGGTAACGATAGACGACCAGCAGCCGAACGCTATAGGCTGTCAAGTTTGTTTGCTCCAACCGGTGCAACAGCCGCTATCAATCGCCGTGCATCGTAGGATCCGAGCCCACGCAAGCAGGCTGCAGCATGTACAACATCAAGCCATATCCTGATCCAATCCTGATCCAGGCAGATAAAGCGATCGTGGGGGATTGGCGGAATTGGGAGGGGGTTTCGGTACGGATTTAGTACCCGGCTTGGCCAAGCAAAAAGCTGTTCCCGCTTGGGAATAATGCAGCGCTGAAGCCTAAGCCCGAAAGGAAAGCCAATTCATGGTGTGGTCGGGCGAGAGGAGATGAGGCATTGTAGTGTTAGGGAAAGGAAGGGGGAGATGGAGATGCCATGTGATGTTTGCTTTTGTTGACCACACGTGCAGATGGTTGTACTACTCCATGAGTATGCTTGTGGATGTATATCGTGGCTGACAGCTTCTATCTGCCTTGGATGTTGCTTATTCCGGCCAAAAAACGTGGCAAAACAATGGAACCATTTGCAACAGCCAGTAGCACAATAGGTATAGCAATATCTACAGAACATCTGCAACACCCTGCATGTCTGTCATGTGTATGTAAGCCAGTAACATGCAGGACTAGAAGAGGAAGAGGATGAAGAGAAAGAAGATGTGCTAATGTAATCGGACTACCAATTTTGACAGAAAATAACAAGAAATTGAAAAAGATCAGTCGTACATAACTCGAACATTCCAAAAATACAAAAATAACCAAAATAGGTAATATATATACAGATCACGCTCAAGGATACATTTACAGAGGGGGCATCCCAGACACAATTCCCGATCCCGTCTTTCGCCCACGATATATCACTATTGCATGTATTGAAAAAACAAGACAAGAAAAGTAAAAAAATACATTGTATAAAACCCAGCGCCAACGAATAAGTAGGCTTTTTAATAATCGTTTCAACCAATCACTTTCCCTTCCCTCCCTCAATATTATCTTGCCGAATTCGAAAGTCGTGTTTTGAGATTTTTATTTGCTTCACTTGATTGAGAAAACAAAAAGAGTTGAAAGTCAGCTCACCAGGCAGAAATAGATGCGCTCTTGTAGATGAAGTTTGATGTGTTTGTGTGCTGAAGGCATATGCGTTATGCATGTATCGACGTTTTGTATGCCAGTGTCTTGCTTCCTTCTCCTCTCCTTTCTCCTCAGTAAACACGCAAATGTATGCTCTACGACATGTAGATGAAACGATTTTTACATGACAACCTGTAGGCATGATGTTAGCTGCTTTCATATGCCTCATTTACGGTAGAGTTGGGCGTCTACTTACACAATCACCGTCTTGTTTACCCTGCGGAATTCCCATATCTTCAAACGTTGCCGGTCCTGACTTGCCTGCTGGCTTGGCCTTGGCTGGAGGAGAAGCCGGGCCAGGGCCAGGGCCTGGTGCAGGACTTGAGCTGTGCTGAGGAGCAGGTCCCGGAGGAGCAGTGCCAACTCGGTTGGGACCGGGACCTGGCCGGGGTCCGCCACCAGGACCTTGAGGCCCGGGTCCGGGTCCATGTCCAGGTCCGGGTCCATGTCCGGGAGGGGGCCCTCCGGTCTGGACTCTTCCTGGTGGTCCACCTTGGCCGGGGAGAGATCCCAGCCTTTCTGGGAAATGACCACCTGGGCCTCCGGGACCACCGGGACCGCCAGGGCCGCCAGGGTGATACTGTTGATCAGGATGTCCATCTTGTCGTGATGAGGTTCGAGGAGCAAACTGCCCGGGCTCTGGTCCTCCATGAGGGCCGCCCATCGGGCCTCCAGGACCGCCATATCCCTGGGGTGGTCCGTTCTGCATGCGGTTCCCGCTGTGGGCGCTTCCAGGTCGGCTGTCTCCTGGGTATGGGCGTCCCTGGCCAGGTCCGCCTCCTGGTGGTCCGTAGCCTCCGGGACCGGGAGGTCCGCCTCTGCCACGGCCACCGCCCGGCCCACCAGGAGGATACATGTTGCCCTGTGGGCCCGGCATTGGCCGTGGTGGACCATTTCCTTGTGGTGGTCTGACACCAAAGGCACTGCCTGGCCGGTCTGCTGAAGGGCCCTGACCCGGGGGGTAGTTGTTGTTGAGGCGGGGCCGGCCATCGTCGTCTGGATAGGGCGCGTTCCGCGGCGGCTGCATCCGATCGTCTACGGGATAAGGAGCGGCAGACTGAGAACGCATGGGTGGGGCGTTTGGATCGACACGGATGTTAAAGGCCGGCTGTCGATCAGCCGTATCAACGAAAGACGCCCTGGAGGGCTCGGCAAAGCTGTTGTTCTCCGTCACAATTGTGGGACGCATGCCCGGTGAGGGCAAAGGTGAGACTCGCGAGTTGCCAACTGATGTGACGAGTTTGGGCAGTGGTGCTGGACCATCGCCTTCACTGAGCGTGGGCATTGGGTTGTTTTGCTTGTTGAATCGATCGGGGCGCTTGCCTCTCATAGAGCCGTGCTGAGACTTGATTCGTCCCAGGGTGGTTGTTTCGTGATCCTGCTTGGAGAGGCCGCTACCACCCTGGCTAAGTGACTCTAATCTACCGACGGCGTCCTTGTTGCCGTGGTCAGCCGCCAGTTGGTACCACCGCTGGGCTTCGACAACGTCCTTGTTGACGTGGATACCGATTTCGTGGTAGTAGCCCATGGCAAACTCGCCAGTGGGCAGTTTCGCGGATGCTGCCTCGTGAGCATACTTGAAAGCCAGCTCTTCGTTCTTTTTGAAGACACCCTCGTAGCCAAAGAGGAACCATCGACTGACGCCAAGGGCAGCTTCTGGAATTCCCTGCTTGGCGGCTAAGCCGTAGTAATGCAGGGAGTAGGAGGGATTAAAGTCACATCCCAGCTGGCACAGCTCGTACGCCTGACCCATTTTGAGCTGAGCTTTGGCAAAGCCAAGATAGGCCGCCTTTTCGACATAGACCTTTGACGTTTCAATAGCATAGGGCAAGATGCCTTCGGGTATGCTGATGTCGGGCAGGTCACGTCCGATGAGCATGCCGTAGACGTACGCACCCTGAGGAGCATCCTCGTCCGCACTGTCGGCGGCGGCTCGAATGCGCTCCAGGCCTCCTTGGTAGTCCTTGGTCTCGCCGTGCTGGCCCAGGAGACTCATCATGCCCATGCGGTACAGGGCGGCCGAGTCCTTCAAGCTGAGACCCTTGTAGTAATACTCCTTGGCCTTGGACATGTCGTTGGACTGCTCAAACAGCATGCCCATGCGGTAGACGGACCGTGTGCTGCCCAGGTCGGCCGCCTTCTTGTACCCCGAGTAGGCCTCGCGCTTGTCGACGCGTTCGCCAAACTTGCCAAACTCGAGCCATTTGGCACGGATGTAGAGGGCATCTGGGTGCTCCTGCTCGGCCAGGTATCTGATGATGTTGACTGCGTCGTTGCGCAGCTCGTGCTCCTTTCGTGGGGTTGGGGGGCGATTACCGCTCTCGGCCGCCTCTCTGGCAGCGGCGTCCATGGAAATTTCGGCCCAGTTGAGCACATCGCGAGCCCAAGTAATTTGCATGTTGACATTCTGTGAGTGCAGCACATGGTTGCGCGCCTTCCACAGGATGTTCTCCTTCTCGTCATCGGCCGGCGGCACGTTGTCCCCCACGACCTTGGGGAAAGGCGAGAATGAAGGGGCGTCTTCGTCCATGTCGGGCAGCCGTGTTGTCCGCGTCTGGTTCGGCGTCTGGCTCTGGCTGTGGCTAGGGCTGTGACCGTAGCCTCTGGGATCGGGCTTCTGGCCGGTGTAGGTCGACAGCGAGGGCTCGCGGCTTCTATTGTAGTCGTGGACTTCACGGGCTTCCAGTTCCATGCGCTGCAGGTCCTCCTGCATGTTCTGCGGCACCTGAGGGGTCACCCTAATCGAAAGGATCAAGACGAGAACGTCAGCAGCAGCCCCACCTCGAATGGCTTAAGGGCTCCATTCAGCCTCTGACAAGGTCCAGCCTCATCCAGGCGAAATGGGAGATAGGAGGGACATGGCGGGAAAAAAAAGGACAAGGAGGCTTAGAGACAGGGATCTAGAAGAGTGGGATAAAAGGAAACCATCGGGAAGGATGTGGATATGAAATGGATATGAGTATGGATATCTTACCGTTGAGGCGACGGCGCAACAACCTCTGGCATAAAATAGTCATCGTCGCTGCCAGGCACGAAGGTGGCACCGAGTTTGGAGGCCATGGCTTCGGAGGGGGAGGGGATACGATACGATACACAGAGCCTCGCCGTCTATAGCCTGTCAAGTACGTGTATGGATGCTGCTTCTAGAGGATCGGTGGGTATGTATTTTTCGAGCGGCGTCTGCACTTCTGCAGCGGTGCAGGTGCAGCGGTGCAGCGAGTGCGAATGGCGGGATTCGGGCCTCGAACCCTGTGTGCGGATTCGGGTATAATAATCAAATCAAAGCAACTCCGGTCTTTGTATAAGGATCAATACCTGTACTCCGTAATGCGCGCGGGAAGCCTGGAATTATGTACGGCGCACGTCTTGAGGCGGTGCACAGGCTAGAGCGGAAAAGGGCCAAGCGAAAGGCCGGATCTTTTCTTCGTCGCTTTTCCTCCTGCTTCCCTTTTATTGTCGCACAAGGGGTTGCGTGGCCACGGAGCAAACGCCGCAACAGATGCTTTGGCTGGGGATGAAAGGATAAGGAAAAAAAAAAAGAAGCTCCCGTCAGGAACCGCGCCGTTGATATCGAGGCTGAGGTGTTTAACACGGACTCTTGTCTGGAACAGTGAGCTATAATTAACTCCCAGGCTAATACAGTGTGGCGATGCGCCTCTGGAAGTCTGATGCATGGCATGCAAATCCTCACGCGCCTGCTGACCTGCAGCGGGCTTAGACGGCGGGCTTCGTAGCTAATAGTGGCTGTTTGTTTTGGGGGGCCATGTAAGATATCAAACATTGATAGCTTCCGATTTACATCCTCAGAGTAGGTTGTTTATTAATATGAAGCATCTCGAGTGCTATGTACGGAGTAGTTGTCTCCTAGGTACGTCAAGTTGCATAAACCTGGATCTGCCTGCGTTGTTGGTTTCCTTACAAGGTCAACAGACTACATGTAATAGGATCCATACTTGCACTTGCTTGCTAGTTTCCTCTCCCTTTCAAGCCTGGATGGGGTATTAATGAAATTACTGCTATCTCCAATAACTTGGATTAATGCCTGGAAATGATGGCATGGACCCAATATCGTTGAACCAGTGCCAAGCTAGATAAGGAGAAGAAACGAAACGAAACCAGCGGAAGAATGCGCCACTGTCGTCTGTGCCTTGGCTTAGACTGATGGTATCACGAATACTACCCCATGCTCTGCAGTTTATACTCCGAAGACTCCGCCCAGCCGAGGCCAGTTTCTAAACATTTGCCTAATATGGAGCTTGAAGGTATGGAGTTGATCTATTATAGGCATTGACAGAGCTAATACAATACGGCGATACGCTACAGCATGTGACATGTCAGTGTGTGTCCTGATCTTCCAATCTGGGTTTCTGAGATGTAAATGTTCCATGGATGTCGCTAGTGTGGCTGCTGTGCCGTGAAATCACATGTGCCTAAATTCCTAATGCCACAGCAGTGACCAGCGCCACTTTTCCCCTTGGAGCTTGAACTGGCCCCTCCAATCTGGCGAGACGAGGCACACTTCAAACGACATTGCGACAACTTCCCGTCCAGCCACTGGCACCAACCATGGCGACGCTGCCAGATGCCCAGGCCATTGAAGAGCCCTCGTACATCGACTACGAGACGTTCCTAGATCCCGACTTCGTACCCGCTTCCTTCGCCAATTCCCTCGTCCTTTCCACCAACAACCCCGACGACTCCCCGCTAGATCTCGCAACACCCTTGTCACGAGTCCTCTTTGACGCTCAAGAGATCGACTCGCACATTGACCTCCTCACAACCCGCTCCGCCGTGCCCTTGCTGCAGTACACCCAATCTCAGACGCAGGCAAGCAAGACCATTGTTGCCCAGCTTGATGCTCAGATCGCAAGCCTAAACGACAGCTACAAGCAGCTGGAGAAGGAGGTCATTGATAAACATGCAGAGGCCGAGGAGATACGGCAGGTCGCATTGCGCCTGTGGGAAACGCTGAGGCTAGGGAGGGCAATGGGAAGATGTCTGCAGCTCGGGAGACAGCTGCAAGTTCAATTCTCCGAATTGGGCGGCCCCAGCACGGGGAAAACCGACTACGGAGCGCTTGTTCGATGCTCATACACGATCCTTTCGCTGCGTGAGGTGCTGGACAGTAGGGCACCAGGAGAGGAGGGCCACGGACTCGAAAAGTTGAACGCAATCAAGAATCTACAAGACACTGTCATTGTACCAATAGAGCGGCGCATAACAGAAGTATCTGAGCGCCTGATTAGGGAATTCGCCATCCCGAGCAGCATCACTTTTGCGCAAAGCGAGGAGGCACGATCACGGCTGACATCAGCCATGACTACGCTCTATCTGCTGTCCCCCTCTATGGGTGTTCAGCCAGACAAGTGGTCACCAAAACTGCTCTTGCAAGCTCTCGATACCTATGTTCGTGCTGCGCTACAGGGAAGCACCGCATCACTCTCGCGGTCTCTGGGGCAGCTCCCCACGCTAGACAAATCTCTTGTCGAAGTTGTTGCCCATTGCCAGAACATTGCTTCGCTTGAGCTGATTCTCGAGGCTACCGAGACTCCAACACACCCCTTCTTTCCAGCTCCCGCGAAGAAGAAACAGCACAGCCTCCTCCAGCTGCTGCTATCTCGCTTTGAAACGAGCTCTTTGATTTCCTACTTTTGGCGCACCATGGCGAGCAACATTTCCGCTCGCGTTCAAGAGATAGCTAGTCGAGGAGGTATTGTGGCTCGCACCCTGCGGACGAATAAGAACGTTGTTGGGGATGCCATTCGGCAGGCAGTTGTTAAAGGGGGGCAGACTCCAAACGTCTTTTCCAGCAGCAAGAAGAAGCCCAGTGTCGAGACGAGCTGGGATCGTGAAATAGCTGTTATGATGGGAAGCGTGCTGAATAACATAGGGCGATGATTTTTGAAGGCCATGTGTGGAGGAGTGTATTAGGGAGGTATCTGGGTTCCATTGCTCACTTGGCATGCTTCGATAGACCTAGCGATTTAATTCAATCGAGCAAAGGATACCCATGCATATAGATTTGGGCAATGGCCGCCATGTTGTATGAAAAAGAAAAGTTATGACGAATAATACTGTATCAAAGATTCAGCCTCTCAGAATTATACTTAGAAATCGACGCTTCTGTGTTCTCAGGTTCATCTTCCCTGCCTCTCACTGCCATCCCATTAATGCTTTGTGCGCTTTCAAGATCCAATGCTAATGCCAACGCCACGCCAAGTGATATCTATATTCCTTTGCCCATCAGTATTCATCTGGCGGTCCGGGCCAACTCCCCTCCGGCACCGGTATTCTGGCCGATCTTGTATAGATGTGCCTTGCACCCTCCAGACTCAGGTTTTCCATACACCCTCCCTTGACCGTCAGTGTCGACTTTGATGTTCCGTCAGGCAGCAGACTTCGATGAATGACCCTGACACCGCACGTCTTACAAAAGTAACACTCCAGCATGCATCCCGAGTCTGTCTTGCGTGTCCACATGCCAACATGAGGCTGAATGCTCTCGGGGAATGGGAGCATGCCCTCAACCGGGAAGATGGCAGAGACACCAAAGGCCGACGATGACTGTCTCTGGCACTCGAGACAGTGGCATACATCGACTGAGAGCGGCTTGGGGAGCACGGCCCGAAAGGAAATGGCTTCGCATTGGCATCGAATCATGGGGTTGGACTCCATTTGTCAGATAAAGCGGGACGAACTAGCGAGCTACTGTACTGTTACAGCTGCGAGCTTAACCGCTTGTGCGTGAATTGAATACGGTGTGTGTGTCTGTATGTTCTATCTGGAATGTCGCAGTATATATGGAGTAATTGGTAAATCAGACAGAGGGACTTTAGAAGCTATGTGCAGCTGGATAGGTAGTAGAAGGCCGTCTTTGCTTCTTTACGTTGTAATTTGGAGATGAGAGGTTGTCAAAGTTATCGGAGATCTGGGCTACTGAAGGGCGTATGCTTTTAAACATTGGCGCTAAAACGCACTTTAAATCGATCATGACATTGACAACGACAATGACGCGCTCCCCAAACTAATACCTAAGAGATATTACTCTAATACAATGTTATGACTTGTATCTAGAATTCTTCAAATTTCAATTACCATCAGCTTAAATATCAATGCTATAATTCCGTGTGCACATCATCAATGATATCATACCTAGGCTGACCACGGAAAACACCGCGATTTTATTTTTTCTCGCGTCCAATGAAGGGTGAATATCGTTATAATGAAAAAGACTGCAACGGTGTGCGCGGCTTTTCAGCACACCGGCTGCGGCACCGCCGGCAATCGTTCCCCAGCGGCCCTTGTAGCCAAACCCGCCACGCCCCAATTACTCTACTCTAATTCGCATTAAGCTTCTTGCTTTTCCTCCTTCTCCATTGTTCTAACCCAACCCCCTTTTTTCTGTTATTGCTATTTTATCTTATGATCTGTTGTTGTTGATTCCGTCCCTGACTGCGACGGGCGTCGCTGACCTGAAATCCTCCCTCGAGATCATTGTCCGTGATTGGAGGAGGTAACAACAATTCGTCGTCGAGAATACAGGTACTCTAGAAAACTCGGCGGCGCGAGGCCCGCAACCGTACAGCAGCATGGTCCGGTACGAGATCTTTGATGCCCGGGACTTGCTGGCCTTCCCCGGAGGCGACAACAGTACAGACACCGTCTTTGGAGGCATCCACTTCAACCTCACCACCCTCGAGCACTGGAATTACACCTACTACAGCAATGGCACCCTGTCCAACAACTCCCGCTGTTATCTGACGTACGAGCCGTACGAGCCCCAGCTCCTCATCAGCAATGGAACCTTTATCAACGCCACCAAGTGTTACAGTGCCGTGGATCCAATTGGCGTTCGGGGCTACACGGGAATTGGCTTCGCGGCCGTGTATGCTGTTGGCCTCATGCTCACGCTCACTGCTCTGGCCAAGCACGGCAGACTCTATCTACCCAAGGAAAAGCGCTTCTATCCAATTGGTCGCCGCTGGCAGTGGTATTGGGCTTGCTTTGTTTGCGCGTGCGCCTTGATCAGCCTCTTCACCAACATCGATATCGACCGTTACCATGTCGTGGAGCTTCCCATCATTGTCACTTCCTTCTTCTGGTTCCTCATATGTCAGGGAACCATTGCGCTGGTCTGGGAGTCAGTGAGGCACTGGGGAAGCTGGCAAGAGAGGCAGTTCATCGACCCCAATCCCTTTGTCTACCGCACCGACGACCGGCGCGCAAAGGTGGAGTTTTATCTGCCTTTGTGGTTCTACTTCTGGACCTGGATGGTGAGTTTCCCTTCCAATACCGTCAAATATCAAACCTACGTAAGGTCAGTTGCTTATCATGCCTTGCTATAGAACTTCTTCCTCGTTGTGCCTCGTGGCTGGTCGTTTGTGGAAATGCAACGATCCCCAGAGCAAACCCTCGCCAAGGCGATTCCCACTGCCACTGGAGCACGATTCAAGGCCGGCGCTTTCTGCCTTGTTATCGCTTGGGCTACAATCGTCTTTTCGCTTCGCCACTCAATCTACCACTACAAGCCAAAAAACCGTGGAGTGTTGAATCGTACATTGGGCCTTGTTAAGGCGATTCCACTGCGCTTCGTCTTGACCATTCCACTCACTGGCGCTCTTGTTGCTTACCAGGTTCTCATTTCCTTTAACTGGACCTTTTCCGTCATGCGCTACGGTGGAATCGTGCCAGTCATATTTGCTTGGGGCTACGGCCCATCTTTGCTAATCATCTTCGTGCAAGTCGCATATGGATTTGCAAGCCCCAATGAAGATAAGGCTCTGCTTGCGCAACGGCGACAACGAGGTGAGACTATTGACCGGGAGCTTGGCATAGTTAAGAAGCCGGCTTGGTGGAGGCGCGTCAGGGGTGATCACCTTATGAGCATGCGAGACAAGATTTCCCAAAATGTCAACGAGGTCGGAGGCAAGCGCGGACTCAGGGCCAGGTTCGAAGATGAGGCGGAAAGAGAGCAAGACGCTGGAAACGATGGCATCGAGATGAACAACATGTCTCAAAGGAACAATCCTCGGGTCGACAGGGCTGGCGTTGCGAACTTGTCATCCACAGGGCCGGGTCGCTACAACGGAAAGTCTGAGCGCCGACAGAATGAGCGAATGGTCGAATCCGTTGCCGGCGTGCTCTTCCCCAACAGCCCTAGCGATATAGCAGCTGCCGAGAGGCTTCGGAGGATTGCCGAAATCTCGCAAGACGGACCTCCACCGTATCGGGATGAAGATCGGGGTCGCTCGTCCCGACACGGGGCAAGCAACGGACAGAGGAACGGTAGTGCAGATACCACAAACTCGATTGCTGCCCCGCCCCAGCAAGTGAGAAGCATGCTGGACGTTTGAACTCTTTTAACGACTGCTTTACGGGACGGCCAAATTGAATAATGCTTAATGAGTAAGTTTAGGATGACTAGAGTAATGACCAACTTGATGTGGAAATGGAAAACTCCAAAACAGGCTTGACGACAGCTATTACATGCTGTTTGACTTGGGTTGGGGGTGGTGCTTTCATGATTATATACATGTACTACGCCGTAAATAGATTTTGAATGAAGCCTGGAATCATGACATGATTCATCCTGCATGAGCGGCGACTGAGGTGTAATCCTATCATGCATACACCACCGTGAATGATGCCGGCCCTTCTTGATACTAACACTTACCTTAGTAGTACCTTAGGCATGGATGGCTACGGCTCGATCTTTGATAGCTCCATGTCCTCGCACGTGAACTCTCGAGATGCCGGCTCGCCACCCCCTTCTTTCTGCATCTGCATTGCACTATTCAATAAAAGCACATGTCAATTCTTGGCAGCTTCCATTTTTCATTTTTGCCTTTTTTTTGCTCGTGTCGCACTTGTTTTGCCGGGGCCCTGCAAAGAACCAACAGCTCTTTTGGCAAATGTGCAACCCGTATTATCCGCCGTGGTCACATGGCATAGCAAAAAGCGAGGAACAATGATGTCAGCTCCGAAGACTCCCGTCGAACGAAACATGGAGAATTCGGGAAGCGTATGGGTGGGTGGGTAAGAAAGAAAGGAACTTTGATGGGCATGGCAATCTACCGGGAACTGCATGCCAAACACCTCCCTTTTGGTGTACCTTATATTAGCTCGAAGCCTCGTGGTCAAATCGACGTACCAGACCTGGCTTCGGGTTTATCCAAGTAGAGTTTCCGAATAAACGTCGGCTGATGAACCATATCTGTCTGTTCGTATCGATTAAAGCCGATCGGCGATATACGGCTTTTCTAACGTTTTATGAGTTTGTCGTTTTGTTTGTCTACTTTGATCATTGGCCATTGCACTCTGTAACTTTTACCCTTTGATGATTTGATGCTGACGAGGCGGATTTTCTTGAATATACTTGTACCACCGTAAGCAGAACGCCAGTTTATCTGGCAGAGACTGGACTGGGAGGGATGAAAAGCGAGCGGTGACACAGAGTTGACAGAAGGACGGACTTATGACATGGATATGATGGGATGTTTCGTGTTTCCCTTCTGAAAGGGACGGTTGGTTCCATGGTGCTAACCGATTGCAAAGATTACTTCAAACCTTGAAAACCCTTGGTAGCACAGCTTTTTGTAAGTTGGCTCGTACCTACATGTATGGGGCTCTATCTATCTACCGAAGGTATGACTATGATGCAAGCAACGGTTCCGGATATTCGGTCGGTACAATGGCGCGACCTGCTTGGACAATGCCACTTCGTGTAGTTACACAATCCATGCATGTAGGTATTCGTACATTTACCTAAACTATTCTATACTTGATGCGGCGCCGGACTGGTGCTCGTACCTGTACTGTATGGTGAGAGATTGTGTGGGGTGGATGCGATGCCCGTCCCGAGGCTTCTGAGACAGAGCCTCTGATCTGATGATGCGCATCGTTTGAAGAAAGAAAAACCGATGAGTGATAACCAGGGTGTTTTGGTGTGTGTACGCTCGCTTGCTCGGCACGCTCCATACCTGCTATCCACATGCTCGTATGGATGGAGATGCTATGTATATTTATATCGCACTCCCATGTCTATAATACTCCATATTCTCATAGGATTTACATGCATCATCAACGTGATGCGCACATTTGTTAGCGCAATATAGTACACAGGGTATAATACGGCATATATTCTTCCCATACGCAGGTAAAAACGGCAAATCCTCCCACGCGCATTCATTCCTCCACCAAAGCGCGAGAAATATGCTTCTCCCTTGCTTGCCCGCGTGCACGCACATTGCGCACTTGAAACGGGAAACTCGACCAACTCTCACACTCTTGAATGTCGTCCAAAACCGATACATCACTTGCATGGGGGCTGCGAGAAGAAATTGTGGGCCACCCCCCAAGCCATGGTTAGGCGCCCACGACTAGCTAAAGAGAGAGAGAGAGGCTGCTAGGTGCTTGTTAGCGTAGGCATCAAGAGCCATGTGGAGAAAAGCTGTCCTCAAGTTTTTGAAGCTGTTTCTTCCCAAGGGCAGACAAGGTTTGCACTACCAAGCGGCCACTTTTTTGTTTTTTTTTTGTATTTATCTTTTTTTCTTTTCTTTTTCTTCTGTGAATGACTCTTGGATGCATAAGACGGGGCTCCAGGTACAAGTCATGCTTGCTTTGCTGTTGAAGGGGCTGGGAGGGGTTCCGCTTCTTTGCTCCGTATCAGTGCGTGCTTGTCGGGCTCTTGGGCGGTAATGGACCACACATGGCCAGCTCAGTCAATCACATCACGGTTGGGTTTTGCACGAGTAAGTTAGGATGTAGGTACCTGCCTAGTACCTTGGCTGTTATCACAAGCCTGCACGAGGTAGCATCGAGGTACTCGTACCTGTATTTCTTTGCAAGCATTGGATTGGATTCAAACAATCAATCAATCACAGCAGAACCGTGCTCTATCTCGTACGGCAACGGGACAGGGACATGGTACATGTAAGTCACCTACCTAAGATACAAAAGGCAGTAGAGACCTGCCAGATCCAGGAATGCAGAATCTCCATGCTGCTGCAACAGTCCAGGCACAGTACGGCACATGCATGCAACTCCTCTGGTTTGCTGTTTGTCCATTCAGTTCTTTCTATGCTGTACGAGTATGTACCATACTTCTTCAGCAGATAAAGTACCTGTGAGACGATGCGAGTTCTGCATGCAAGTACGAGCGCAGTACCGTCAGACAAAAAGAAGGGCAAAAAGCGCCCTTTTGAGGGCCCTGGAAAGCGGGCGTCGCTAGCCATGCCGCTGGGGCCCCACGCCATCTTTCAGCAGGAGGCTTGCCCACTGGATTGCCGTCAATGTACCTGGGCCGCGCACGCTAAGGTGTGCGCAGATGACCTGTACCTTACGTCGGCCCCTCTCGACTACGTCAGTCGCTGCCACTAGCTCGCCCAAGTACCCTTGCCCGGCCGCTCTGGTGTCGAGGTACTTTATTCTGTCTTGACTTTCTGCATCTTTTTTTAGGCGCCTGCGTGGCCTCCTTCTCGCCATGCCCGCGGAACACGCAGCAGCCAAACCTTCAATCTTGTGTGGCATGCCAGCTACTCTGCATGCTTCCTAGTAGCCATACTATCGACAGTTGACTTTTTGCTGCCCTTTCGCCCTTTGGCATGCCATTTTCCCACTTCCCCGCCTGGAGCTTATTGACACGGCAAAAGTATGCACAAAAGTATCGCGTCCGCCATCTCCGGCGGATCCCCCGGTCAAAGCGAGCGAGCTGTGACGCTGCGCTGCCTCTCGTCATCCTTCCTGGCTGGCCTGGTGTGTTTCAAGCTTCTCGTACAAGTAACTCATAGAGCAGGTAGCGAGCCATACGCTCGTATCAGAAATCACAGGGCGCCGACGGAGCTCGCATCGCATTGCGACTACTTCGTACAGTACCTTGTCCATAATAGAGTGGGCGAGTAGCAGGGCGCTGCCACGAGTCACATGAATGCACATTCTCTGCTGTCCGCCGGTAGCGCGCTGCGATCTGTCTGCAGTTTGCGCCTCAGACAAGGATTCCGTCCTTCCCGAAGAGGAGAGACGAGGCCAAGCCCCAACTGCGCAGCAAAAGTTGTCTGGGCATGGACATACTTGTACGAGTCTAGGTTCTGATGTGGCAGCTTAGAGCAAAGGTATGGTGCCTTGGCCCATTGCAGGTATCCTCAAGTACAGGCTACCTGATGAGCATCAGCCGCTGCGTGGCAGAGGCTGCCAGATTGCCTTTGTCTTTGTTCTCGACAAAGTCCATCTCGAGCATCCACAGACCAAGCTGTCTTCAGCTAGGTACCCGACGAGTTTGCAAAGTTGTGGTCTTGTGCCAAAATGGCCTTGAGTATTGCCTCCTACGCAGGTACCGTATACCGGGTGCATACGGGCTCGGATGCAAAAAGCGAAGAAGAACAGCCCTTCGGAACCTTGGTCGATAAATGTGTGCCCATCGCTACGAGCTTGGTTGGCGCCCTGCCCTGCCAATCCGGATCCGGACTCCACCGAGGGTCGCGCCGTCTGGTCTGGGGGAGAAAAAGGCGAGCAAGCCAGAGACAAGCCATCGCCACACGGTGCCCCTGCTTGTCTTCGATTTCGCCGTCGGCAAGCTCAGGGCGTTGTCTGGCTGGCTGGCTTGACCTTGGTCCGTCCGAGAATCTATCCATCCGTGCGGTATAACAAGGTGCAAGTATTCGTATGCGAGCGAGTTGTAGTATCATCTACTTCGAATGTAGGTATGCAATCAACCGCTCTTGGATATCAAATTCAAATCGAATCGTGCCTAGAGACAGAAGAAGTCATTAGTTAGCCATCCAGAAGCAACTAGCCCACCAGGCACGCATCGTTGTGTCACCGATCGCAGGGTCCGGCGGCCCCCCTGCCTGCTGCTGGACTGGGCTCGTCGATGCTGTCGCTGGTCTGCTCAGCTGTCGCTGCGTCCTTGGTTTCCGATTCTGATCCTGGCGATCGTCCAATGGCACGGCCGCAACGAGGTCTGCTCAGTGGCCAGGGTGGTCCGAACCTGGCCACCGTTGCTGCTAGCGGAGGTGCATGGCCCAGCGCTAGATCCTTAGGACTGGCACCATGCTCAACTCAACTGGCCTCAACCTGATTGCCATCAGTGCCATCCCATCCACAATCCACATCCACAGTCCACAATCCACAATCCACCCCATCCCACGGCCGCAACCAGCGACGCCTCAGGCAACAGACGAGACTGGAGACTGTGAGAGGCACCAGGTTCGTTCGACGCTGTCGTCGGCTAGCGGCAAAGTACCCAGAGCGTGCGCAGCAGGTCACTGCCGGTGCTAGCAGCCACTACTTTTCAGCGTGCCATAGCAAGCATAGCACCACTCCAGTACCTGGCCGTCGCCGCACTGGTACGAGTACCTCCGGCCGTACCTGGAACGCACAACAGCTTAGTACGAGTAGCCCTGAGCGAAAGTTGAGGCGCCATTCTATCGTCTCACGCAGCCACTACCTTGCCTCTATTGGTCATCAATCCATTCCCCAAGTCCAAAGTCGAGCTTCTTTGCCTTTTGCTACCCCGAAAGCCCAAAGTTACAAGCACAAGCTTTCTGGCCGCCCTTGCAACCTTGCAACCTTACCTTTAGTTGCCCCCTTGTCCTTCCTGACCTTCCGCCTCCGCCTCCCTTGCTGACCTCAAACATCCCCACCATCTTTTTCCCCTCCCCCTCGGCCCTACTTCAGCCTTCTTGCCCATTGCCTTGGCTCAGCAACTGCAACTCCAGCTCCAACCACCAGCTTCGTGGAATCTGCTTCCGGTCCCTCGCAACGCCTGTCCAGACCACCACAGTCGCCCGCCAAGCTGCCAACAACCTCGTCTTATCTCGTTCGGCTTCATCCAATATTTTTGGAGAGCCTGACTCTGTCTGCATCGCAGCCTTGCTTTGGGAAGACGAAAGACCCGATCCCCAAGTGCGAGTACGTACAGGCAGTGACAAGCGCCACCTTGTTTTACCCTGCTCTCTTGCGTAATCGGTTCTGCGTTGCATCACTCCTCTCGCAAACCTCCTCCCCTTCCGACTTGCACGACACTGCCGAGTTGACGGCCTGCAAGTCTGTCGATACCACTCGCCATCATCACCGCCTGGTCGCCTCGCTGCGCCCATCATGGCGGCTGCGTTTCGCCCTGTCAACACCCCACTAGCAGCGGAAATTTCCAGGCAGGACATCATGTCACCGAAAAACTCGTCTCCTCGCCCCAGTACAGCGCCGCAGTCTCAGTTACAGCCCGGACACTCACACTCGCCCGACGATGGCAAGACGCCAACCCGAGCGTCCTTTAACAGCATCAACATGGCCAGCCAGAGACCCTTGCCGCCGAGTCCGTTTCCCCAGGTGACGCCCGTAGCTGAGTCTCCCGAGGATGCACTCCACCACGATGGCTCGCAGCACTCCAAGTCGCCCAACCGAAACTCGCTGGACGTAGACATGGACGACTCGGATGGAGAGATGGCTGACGATGCCGGCTCCGATGGCGAGAGCGTGAATGCGGACGGGACAAGATCGAACAAGAAGAAGAAGTCCCAGCGCTTCTACTGCACTGACTATCCACCATGCAACCTGAGCTTCACAAGGAGCGAGCACTTGGCTAGACACATCCGGTAGGTCAATGAGCACCCCGACCTTGTTTCTTTTCTTTCTTCCTATTTGCATTTTCAAATATCGCTAACGATATACTAGAAAACACACCGGAGAGCGACCTTTCCAGTGCCACTGCTCCAGGCGATTCTCGAGGTTGGACAACCTGAGACAGCATGCCCAAACCGTCCATGTCAATGAAGATATCCCCATCGACTCTCTTGCGGCTACTGGTTCGAGATTTCAGCGGCAGATTAGGACCGATAGGGTTCGTCAAGCTGGTAACAGGGCCAGGGCGTCCACCGGTGGCAGCGCCGGCGGCCCCGTTCGAGGACATTCAAAGTCTCTCTCAACCTCCAGCATCTCCAGCATCGCGTCTGTGGCATCAGCCTACAGCCCCCAGAATGATCCTCGTCGACGGCCTCCTCCTCTCGTCATGGCAGCTGATCCCCGCTCCAGGCTGTCTCTGGAATCCTACCGTAGCAGCACCGACAGTACCTTTTCCTACCGACCTCAGTCTCCCGGAGATTTCAGTACGCCAACATCTGCCACGTTTTCAACGGCTCAAAGCAGTCCCCGATGGGGATCTAGCGTGGCGTCTCCGGCGTCCCACTCGCACTCGCGATCTCAAAGCATGTACGTCGTGGGTTCTCGGACTCCGGGTCGTCGGTTGAGCGTTCCCTCAGGAGCCAACCCCTTCCAGTACAGCCAGGTTCAGCCTCCAGGCCGCTCAACTGTTGGACCCCCGCTCATGAACAGCTCTCATGCTGCTGCCTTTCAACCTCCGAATGCGAATCTGGTTTCTTCGCCAATCGTTTCGCCTTCTGTGTTTTCTGGTAGAAGAGAGTCTATTGCAAGCAGCACAGGCGAGGAAGCATGGCGGCGGCGAACCTGGCATCCTGATAGCCGTAGCTTCGGCAGCACTGCACAGCTAAACGCTGCTCTCAGCCAATCCGTGCGGCCAAATCCCCCGCCACCTATCGCGAATCCCACAGGCCCGCAGTCCAACCTTCGCCTTCCAGGTATCGAGTCTTTTGATCCTCTTCCTCGTTCAGCCTCACCCCCGAGGCGTAACGCATCTCCAATGAGCGTTGACCCCGAGCCTGCTCTGCGACCACCAGTGATGGAGGCCATACAAGCTGATGAGCGGCGAAATCTCAACATGTATGACGTCAGCTTGCAGCGCGGTTTGGGCCGTCTTGACATAGGACACAAGACTCCTCCTCGCGACAGCGCCGGGATGTGGGCGTCTGAAGTCCATAAGGCGGTCCAGAGCAAGGTCGATCAGGCACGCCTGAATCCGCCAACGGTCCGATTTGAAGAGCAGCCGAGGCCAAGCCACCAGGTCCAACCTTCAGCCCCTCCGAGTCGATCCTTTCACCAGCATACCATGTCTGCTCCTACCCTCGCTAGAGAACCAAGGGGCCATGGGTGGCATCAATCTCCTCAAGACATGCGAGATCCCCGTGTAGAGCGAATGGTGCATCCCAACTTCAATGGTTTCGCTGGCTTTCCAGCACGAGAGCCTCAAGAGCACCCACAGCAGCAGCATTACCACCAGCAACAACCGCTTCAGCAGCAACAAATGCAGCAGCAACAGCAGCAGCAACGCCAACAACAGGAGCGTTCGAACAACCCCGATTCATTGAGGCGACTCGAAGCTTTGGTGGCCGTTGCTACCAGTGAAGGCTCCAACACTGCCGCCGCCTACTAAACTGGCTGATTGATTGATTCTCTTTTGATGGGAGCCAGTGCTTCTGCTGGCCCCAATATCATGATACCAAGTACTACCTTTGACAATCTCTCTTCCGCCCCGAAACAAGTCATTTCAGCGATGATTCTGGCCTTTTTATGCAACGTTTACGTTAATCTTGCTATTTGATGATATCCTTGCTTTTCTGAGCAGCCTTTGAGAACATGCTTTGATGCCGGCCTTCAATCGCTATTTTCGCATATCGGCTATGTACTTTTGCGTTTTTCTCTCAACATCGAGGTCGGGAGTTTTGTTTTTATCTCATCGCCACTTTTCATAACTCACGAACCACGCCCATGATGGAAACTGGGTTGCAGCACACAGTATGCGAATTTCCTCTTTTTGCATTCTCGGTCTTTCAACACCGTCGCTCTCTCACGTTATCTGATAAAGTTCGCTGTTCTTTCTTTTTGGGGGCGTTTATTTTGCGAAACAGCTGTGTTTGTGACATTGTTTGATATCCTTGTATGTACTCTTTGTTTTCAGGGGGGCTACTTGACTACCTATGATGAGGTGTTTTTGACGTTTGTACCAAATGGACTGGATATGGCAGGCATCCTTGCGCAGCCGGCGCCAATTGAGTTTCACATACGAAGTGACTGAAAGACGAAAGTCTTTGCAGAGCTGGGCTACGGCCACATTATTACCAGGAGATCTGGTTTTAATGAATTGATACCCTTTGAGCTTTGACCGCGTTCGGAGCGTGTCACATCCTGTTCTTTTGCGATTACCACCAGGGTTTTCTTTTAGTTTACTGTTCTTGATTTGATAACTGCCCGGTGTCTTTGGGGATAGCCATGGACTTTTATTTAGAGCCAATGCATGTTAGGTGTACTGGAGATTAAATGGGAAATTTGACAAATCACAAATGGCGTGGAAGGTTTTCTGACTGGGTGCAACCTGTGGAGTGAGTGATGAAGATTAAACAGTAGGCCCAAGTTGGCTGCCTTACCTAGCAAAGTCCAGCATCTCGTGGAGGTTCATTTGAAATTGGGAACTATCAACATACTTACCATGTGTGTATAGTAGGTTAGATATATCTACGAGCATACGTAGGTAGATATATATGTTTCAAAGTCCTAAGAAGCGTGTCTTGTAATTGTGATATATCGGATATATATTTCACTTGTAGTCACTAATATAAATGGAAATGAAAGTGCTGCCTCCTGATCAAAAGATCCAACTGGATATATGTTTACATACAAGTGTCACTCTCCTACATCTCGCTACTACTGTCGAGACTACTCTCTTTTTTTTCTCTCCCTCTTCTATGAACAAGCTCCCGCTCCCTACACCCTTTGCCTATTTCTCAGCAGTTGAACCATAGAGATTCTTGATAGTAACATCAAACTCCTCGGGCCGCCGCCCTAATAGCTGCTCCAGGGTCGACGACACATGTGCGGTCTCTCCCGCACGAATGGCGTCCCACGCAGTTGCCCAGGTTCGAGAGAGAGAGTTGCATCCAAACTTTGCGGCGACCTGCGGCTGGGCGGTGTATTCATCCACAGTGACTTGGCGGATGGTCAATTCTCTACCCGCCACGGTGGAGAGCAGCTTGACGGTGTCTGCGAGAGACCATTCTCGGGGCCCGGTCAGGACTACGAGCTTGTTCTTCCATGAAAAGTTGGTTGGGTCTTGGAAGTGCTGGGCAATTAGTTTTGCGGAGGCTTCGCCTAGTTCATCGCGCTTCGCCCAGCTTATGCCGGGGCCGGAACCATCGTGGGGGATGAGAATCTCGGTGGTGGATTCATCTTTCAAGTCCAAGAAGGCGGTGTAAATGGGGAATGATTCGTGATAGAGGCCCTCTCTAATAGATGTCCACGAGAAGCTGGGATCCTGGTCGGCGAGTTTCCGCAGATGAGCCTCGGTGTCGAGGTGGGCGCCCATGACCTCTGCCAGCGTGGTGCTCTTGTCAGGCAGAGCAAAAGCGAGGGACGAGTAAAAGACATGCTTTACACCGGCTCTGTGAGCGGCATCGAGGGCTGGGATGTGCAGTCCTGTGCGGTACTCGTGGACGTGGCTGGGGTAGGAGATGAGGAATAGCGTGGTGATGCCCTGGAAAGCGGCTTCGAGTTCTGCGGGCGAAGCTTCGTATGAGGCTTGACGAAGATGGACGCCTTGATCTTTGTAGATTTGGGGAGTCTTTTCTGGGTAGCGGCTGATGAGGACGACGTTGGAGGCGGGCACGGCTTTGAGGAGGTGGGTGTAAGTGCTGGTGCCGAGACCACCAGAGGCGGGGAAGATGCCAATGGTCGACATGGTGATGGTGATGATTTGGGTTGTATCTGCTTGGTATCAAATTCTTTGGGAAGTGATTGAAATGGTATATAATAAGTGGTATTATGGTGTTTGGTGTTTATATTGAGATGCAATTCTGTCTTCTAAATGACATCGCATGGCTACGGGATTGGCTCGGAGATTCTGTCCAAATATCCATATTAATAATGGCGGCATTGGCTACAAAGGTACAATGACGTATGCATTAAACCGGAATTAGATCATAAAATGATGCAAGTGTTGAAGCTTCAGTAACAGGACGACATTCAAGATTGAGGCTATCAAAGGATCACTGGTAGTCAAGGGACAACATCAAAATGTTTGGCGTTGTTTTGGGTAGTCTCCCCCTTATTTTTAGAACCTGTACGTTTTGTTTCAGTGGCGCAGATGCTGTCCGGAGCTCGCGGGCTTGGGAACGCGTATGTTGAGCCTCAGCCGAGGATTAGGCGCGAAGGGGTTCCATGCTTCTTCTCTATTGTCGTACCAACTTCAAAACCACGGACCACGTACCTTGTTCCATGTTCGTGATCTGGCTGTTTTGATGCACCAAGTGAATTGCGCAAGGAGCTCGCTTTAGAGCTTTCTGTACGCTAGAGATTGACCCCCGGGGCCATTCATCAGCCTTTTGCCCAATGCCCAGCGGATCAAACTGCCAAGGCCAAGCGAGACACTCGATATGGATGGCGCCGATGCGGTGATGGCGAGAGGTAAGGAGAAGCTCCTATTTTGGCCGCAGACTTGGAGGAGTGAAGAGCTAATGTGATAATGTTAGACGCCTGGGCGTCAATTCCATCGAGCCTGCTCCATGCCGAACTCCAACGACGACGGGACCAGGGCGAGAGACCGCAGTGCGGCGGGCACAACTCGGGATGGTATGACACGGCTGCGCATGTCTTTGCGCTGCTCCTGATTCTCGTCCTGAGCACAATCGGTAAGGCTATTCACAAGATGGTGCGATAAGGGGGTTAAAGAGGAATTTTTCCTAATTCACGGCTTTGCGCCATAGGTTGCGGCTTTCCGCTGCTATCCCGAAGAGCGACAACGGGGCATCGACAAAAGACAATCATATTCTACTGCCAGCATATCGGCACCGGTGTGCTTCTCGCCACGGCATTTGTGCACCTGCTGCCGACCGCCTTCTCATCCCTGACCGACCCATGCCTGCCGTACTTCTTCAGCCAGGGATACACTCCTTTCCCAGGGCTCATTGCCATGGTCTCCGCCATTGTCGTTGTGGGAGTCGAATCATGGCTGACCGCTCGGGGCGCGGGCCACTCGCATTCGCATGCGCACGACTTCTGGGATGAGAACGACGAGGCTGAAGGCGATGCGCAAGAGCTGCATATGGCCGGCGAGGGCTTATCCAGCAGGCGCAGCCATGTGACGGGACGACGACCTGCGGACATCTCCCTCGACCACTTGGAGGCTGCAGAGGGGCTCATTGCAGGCGCCTCACCCTTGCCCGAGTCGAGCCCAGCGTTGCAGCGGCGAAGGTCTGCAGACGACGACGACCGAGAATCGGACCTGGACCTGGACCTGGCGGAACTCGATCCCGCCCCTCCCGGTGGGAGTGCTCAGAACGGTGCTTATTCCTCGCTTGCCAAGCCCAACACCCGGCGTGGCGGCGAGACCTCAGATGGGAACCAGATACAGTCTCCTGAGGAACAGAAGCGTCGGATGCTGCAGTGTCTGTTGCTAGAGGCCGGCATCTTGTTCCACAGTGTGTTCATAGGAATGGCCATCTCTGTGGCTACCGGCCCGGCCTTTGTCGTCTTCTTGGTCGCTATCAGCTTCCACCAGTCATTTGAAGGCATGGCCCTGGGCAGCCGCATCGCAGCTATACAGTTCCCCAAGGGATCCATCCGCCCCTGGCTCATGGTCCTCGCCTACGGAACCACGACGCCCATCGGCCAGGCAATCGGCCTCGTCCTGCAGAGGAAA
This sequence comes from Trichoderma camerunense, assembly GCF_050948025.1. Taxonomy (NCBI): domain Eukaryota; kingdom Fungi; phylum Ascomycota; class Sordariomycetes; order Hypocreales; family Hypocreaceae; genus Trichoderma; species Trichoderma camerunense. The sequence continues at coordinate 84,276 of NW_028145369.1, forward strand.
TGGGACCCGAGCAGTGCCACGGGCCTTGTGGTCGTGGGCGTCACAAACGCCATCTCGTCGGGTCTTCTGCTCTACGCGGGCCTCGTGCAGCTGCTGGCCGAGGACTTCTTGACGGAGAAGAGCTACCGCATTTTGAAGGGCAAGAAGCGTGCCCAGGCCTACTTTTCCGTCGTGGCTGGCGCGGCGCTCATGGCAGCAGTGGGAGCGTTTGCTTAGACCTACCTTGGCCAGCGTCTTCATGTCATTTGTGTGTGTATATGTTTGCCCAAAAAGAGGATTTGCATCTCGCGTTGATATAGTCTACATTCTTTCTTTCTTTCCCCCTTGATTGAATTCATTCAGTTTATGAGCTGCCGTTTGGCGTTGGTAGGTTAGGACGGCCGACTTTATAGAGACATGGAACTTTTGTTTTAAGCATGTAGCATGTTACATCTACTCTTTAGATAGGGGGGCTTTGTCGGAGTTTTGCGAGCAAAATATATGGCATGTGTGTTCATTCACCTTGAGTCTAGTCATGCCTGATTAGATTGTGTTAATGTGGATTCCGCAGTGACCCACGATTGTTCCTTTTGAATGTTTCATTGATCAAGTCTTTGTTTCAATTCTCGATGAACCATGAACACGGCAGATAAGGTCAAAAGCCAATATGGGAGGCCCCATTCACAAGACTGGAGCGTGGTTCAACGTACCATGGAAACGGCCCGAGAAAGAAGGTTCAATGACAACTCCTCGAGATGCTCTATTTTATGGGGAGTAGCAAGTATTAAATACCCAGTTCTTCAAGTATCGCTACTATTACCATTCTCTACTACCATAAGTATATTTGTCTAGTGTTCACTACTATAGCTACATTTCTCTAGTATCTGCTACTATAGCTATGTTCTCCTAGTCTTCGCTGTTATTTACGACACGTGAGTACTGGATAGCAAAATAGGGGTGCTGAATAGACATTCCCATTGTATAGCAGATGTAGGTAGACATTTCGTGGAGAATTCAAAGACAAAAATGGAGTCCAGCCGCACTTTTTACTTTTCATCACGGAGGCTTGATGGCAATGTACAGATGGAGTGTCTTTGGCATGAACAAAACACACAAAGACATTGCAGTATGCCCTTCACCCCTTTACTCTCATATGTATAGCATCGCCGTTCACTCACGTTCAAAGCTTCGACACTCAGATGAACAAGCCAATGGAGATGGGTATAAAAGGAAGATACCGTCGTGATTTAGAGCATCGTCCTTTGGAAACCTTCTCTGATAAGCTGCTCTCCGCAAAGAAAACCTTAAGGGAAAGTGGCATATATAGAGCTTCAACCTAGCCAGTAGCTTTTTCTTTCTTCTTAGGGGAATAAAAATTTATATTATAAGATACTAGCTGACCTGCAAAGCCGTTTCTTTATCAAAGGACACTGAGATGGGTTCATGGTTTTCTGCCCCTGAGCCTTCGCCGCGGCGAAAGCGGCGACATACACGATCATCGTACGTATCACCTAAAAGGAATAACTGTCATTTAACAGCTACTCTAATCGCAATGCGAATACTTATGCCAAGCATTTTTAGTCGTCCCAGGTGTGTTCCAGGTGTTCAATATGACTTCTACTATTCCACTCGAGATGGCGAAACGGTCTTGGTTCGGGAACCAATCGAGCAGCCTCATCCCAGGTGCAACCCTCGATGCCCCGAACATTGCGAGACCACGACAGTCTCTGTTTCGATGAATGTGAGTCCTCCAACTGAACCTCGAGATAGGCCTCGCGAGGACGCAGAGCATAAGAGAAGAAGTCTCAAGAACAACAAGAAGAGGTCGAGTCGCCACAAATCGAGCCGCCACAAAAAGAAGAAGAGAGGGCATCATGGAAGCAGCAGACGGAGCAGCTGCCAGTGTAAGCATTCACTTATACTCCATCCCAATGTAATCCCGAAGCGAGGGAACGAAAGACAGCTAACAATATCTTACCCAAAGACACCGAAACCGAGGCCACCAGTGGTTGGACTGCAGACGACGACAACAACCGCTACCAGGTTGCACTTTGGATCGGCGAGTCCTCACGGACACGAGGCGGTGAAAACTCTCCGCAAGAAGGCGGCTCTGGTGCCCGCGAGGCTGCAGTGGAGGAGGATAATGTTTCTTCTCCCGGTGAAGAGGGCGATGACGAGACTCCGGCTCCAGGGAACTCCAAGAAGCCGAAGAGTACTAAATAAGCTTAACTGCCTAGTTAAACCTATTTCGAATCGGTGTTCAGTTGGTTCAAGGGTCAGAATGAGGTTTAATAAATGTTTTATAGCCAATGATTGATTCCACCAACAACGAAAGCTTGGCCCCTTATTCGCTCCAAGAGCTGAACAAAGTCGGCAATACAATTGTTTGTATCTGCTGTGCCTTTGTGCGAGTGTACCATGAATCAGATGAAAAGACACAATCGGTGAAAGGAGCAAAAGATGCGGATTTGGCACAAATTGATGCAGATTCCTGTCAATAAAGCGTCACCAGGCCATGACAGCTGCCAGCGTTGGAGTGGTACAAGTGGCCGTTGTTTGTCCTGCCTTTGCTTGCTCACCTGCCGAACCACCAATTTTTTTTCTTCTTCTTTTCCTTTCCAAACGAGAAATAGAGACATAAAAGAAGTTTTTTCATCTCAGCGTTTTGCAAAGACCTTCATCCTACTTGAAAAGCCTCGTATCAAGAGATCCGAGTGTCGTTCATCGCCGAGCCCCCCTGGTTTCCAAAATGGGCTGCTGCTTTTCCAGCCAGGCATCGAGTGCCGCATCTCAAGGCGAAAATCAACGTCCTGTCACTCCTCCCCAACAGTAAGCTTAGCTGATAGCCTTTGTCTCAGATCCTTTTTCGGCATTCTTTGCGAATGCTAACCGTGACAGAATCTCACACCAACAAGAAGAAAGCGTCTTGCCGGAGGCTGTCGTTGCGACAACACCAATCGCAGCCCCCATCGCGATATCAGGAGTTGCGCAAGGGGCCGCCATTATCGACGCCATCACTCCGAACGAGGCAGGCACGAGTTCATCAGAGTCTCGTCGTTCAGAATCGTCGGCTTCACGGCACATTATTCTCGAGCCAACGGTTTACGTCCCTCCATCGCGGACAAACGACGTTGCGGAACTTGACGTGACGCCTATCCAATCTGCTGAGTCTGGCGATAATCATGTGAAGAATACATCTTCGTCAAGTTCCAGCTCAAGCTCGAGTTCAGGGTCTGGTCGCGGCTCAGGTTCTAAATCGAGCCAGTGAGAGCAGTGACTATAACTATGGAAGGCAAAGGCATTATTGGATGCGTGTAGTTTCAGAATATCCGTGTGGTTCATGGTGGCCATGCGTAGAGGGATAAAGGAGGCAGAGTCTGTCTCACAATCAGCCTTTTCTTTCTTCTCAATGGACGGTTGTACGAGGCGTTGGGGGACATGTTGGTGTCATGGTCAAGCCTCTGTCTACCTCAGTTAGTGAAGTTATGCAGTCAACAGCTTGGGGCGCTTTGGTAATAGTTGGCAACGGACAAATTGATACATTTCAGCTGTTGGATGTTCCCGTTGTTTGTAACCATCTTTACATGCACAAACGGTGTCATGTCAAAGGAATCTTCGGTTCATACAAGTCTTGGGCAGCACAAAAGAACAAAGATCAAAAGAAGCAGTGGAGAAATACTGCTGTACTGCTATAAGGTACCTCCAATGAAGTGACTGCCTTAAGCGGGATGGAATGTAAACAGACGGCATCTAGAAAGTAAATAGAAGCTTGTCATATGCAATCTCGTTTACTTATTTATTTACTTACAGAAACTCGTGATGTGTTCCTTCCGCCAAGCCAGCCACTTCTCTTTCATCTGGCCACTTTTCGGAAAACTTGCTCAAACGCTCTCAAACACATCAAAGGATTGGACCAACAGAAAATTTCTCTTTCTCGCTCCATCTCTGCCCTACAGCATCAATTCCCTCCCGCCACAATGAACATTCAGGCGGCAGCTGCCGAGCAGATTAAGCAGCTGGAGGTTCCCGACAGTGGCACCTCTAGCCTTCAGCGCTTCCTTACAGTTGCTCCAGTTGCCTTTTCGTCCTGAATCCGTGCATCAACTGCCCCTATTTATTCATGCTGTGCTCCCACGATAAGCGATCGAGGTGATCAATGCGCTGGCCCTATAAATACCACTTCTCCAGCTGGCATGCGGTGCCTGTTTGTTTCAGCATCAGCCATCACCTGTTTTGTTGATTTCGAGACCAACTTTCAGGTGCAACTTCCTCTCCCTCGTCTTCATCATACGAAAGCTTCTTCTTCTTCCCTTGGACGATACGCAGCTCATCGAATCTGAAGCAGTCATGGATATGGACATGGGCATGTCGTCTACCACCACGGCCGCCAGCGCCACTCCCACCGGTGGCATGGATCACGACATGGGAATGGGAATGGGACCGGCAGGCATGTGCAAGATCTCTGTAAGAAACTTTCCACCAAACCGCAGACATGCGGGCAACAAGAGCTGACTCTCCGTCATAGATGCTTTGGAACTGGAACGTCATGGACACCTGCTTCATTTCCAAGAGCTGGCAAATCACGTCCAAGGGCATGTTTGCGGGTTCCTGCATCGGTGTTGTCCTCCTCGTGATCGCCCTGGAGTTTCTCCGTCGCCTCTCCAAGGAATATGACCGCCTCCTGATCAAGCAGCACGTCGCCAAGTTTCGGGACGCTTCAGCTCCCGCCGTGGTCGCAGCCCCAGCCGCAAACACGGCCGTCAAGGCGGGCGGCGAGTCGGTCAACAGTCAGGATGTAACTCGAGCCGCCGGTAATGCCATGCCACCCTTCCGCCCAAACGTGCTCCAGCAGGCCGCACGTGCGTTACTGCACATGGTTCAGTTTGCCATTGCATACTTTGTCATGTTGTTGGCCATGTACTACAACGGGTACTTCATCATCTGCATCTTCATCGGTGCCTATATTGGCGCCTTTGTCTTCCAATGGGAGACTCTGACTGTCAGGTAAGCCAGCCATGAAGGCATAGCAAACTCACGGCTTGTTTTGTATGTGTACTGACTTGTCGACAGCTCTGATAATACTAGTGCTACAAACAACCCTACAGTCTGTTGCGGCTAAGGGGTGGATTGCTGTATTCCCACGCGCCAGCTTGGACAACAAGCAACAGGACACACATCTAGTGGGCATGGTATGGTATTTTGTGGAAAACGGTTATAGTAGATCAGGGAGGGCAACGCTAGTTTGGCAAAATGTAATAGACATCATTCCAGCATACACCGTAGACGTGTAGCTAAAGGGTCAGGGAAAATATACCAATGGAAACATTAATGCATGGAATGGCTGCTTTCATTTGCGAGACGAAATGTGATGATGAGAAGCTTTCTGAAGATGAAGCGTATCTGGTATAGAGTAGTTCTTCGACGGACAAAGGGTAATGCCAGAGGACTACCTTAGTATCTGGCTCTCCAAAGACTTGCTACCATCACTGCTAACCTGTTTCACCTTGTTCTGGTCGGCAGTATTATTAGATATTAGCTGCAATACCCATTTATTAATCTTAGGTTTGCCCTTTTTCCGAATAGTTGCTATTGATGGTTGTGGACTTCTTACATCTGCTCCGTGCTATGGCAACAACCTTTTTGCAGTACCCACCCGGCAGATTGTCACCATCTGTTATTATTACGGTTTTTTCTAGTATTTGCTCATGTTACCACTATGAAATTATGCTGGAATACGAGATGCTGCTCAAGTGTTCCATTTGTTGATGTCTTAAAGCTGCGCCTACCGGGTATCCCACCACTTGCCCACCTCATCCCACAACTCACTGTGTTAAAAAGTTGATACCCCACGACAACCTGCACTGTGCGGACCCCCCTTTAAACACAGACAAAATCACCTCACCTCAGCCTTACCTTGACTTGCTTGACTTCAGCCTGTCAGACTGGCTTATTAATCGGATGTTGACGCCGCAACTCCGGACTTGTTTCTGCGTGATATCTCCGTAGCGCCACCTTGTAGCAGCCCCTGCAGCAAATTAGCACCAGACTACAGCACTCGCCTCATATGTCTAGTGGATGGCCCTCGCTAGCACCAGCTACCGCAGCTTCTGTACGAGTACTGGAAGCTGGGGAGAATGAGGAGGTACTAACGCTCCAGCCTGCCTGCTCGTATTAACATTAGGTACCCCCCGTATTGTCTGCATTAGTAAACTCCCGTCTTCATCCAACTACCATTGATCCTATCCTGACCAGCATCGACGATATCGCAAACAACAGCAGCAAATTCAATTCTCGATCCCAGGGTGACTAATCACTAATCGCAACCAGCCAGTCCACGGCCAGAGGGGCGCAATTGCTCTGCGCAGCATGTCCTCCATCAAGCATCTGTTGTCGTCCAAGGTGCGGTCGCAGTCCGGCTGCTACACCTGCAGGCTGCGTCGCAAGAAGTGCGATGAGCGTCGCCCCGAGTGTTCGGGATGCGCCGCCCTGGAAATCACATGTCATTTCGGCGACATCAAGCCCGACTGGATGGATGGCGGGCCCAAGCAGAAGGAGATGGCCGAGTTTGTCAAGGCCCAGGTCAAGAAGCAGGCCAGCCAGCGGCGAGACCGCAAGTACCTCGACATGCTGGAGTCGGGAACCCGCAAGGTGAGCCTCAGCGACGACCCCAAGACGGATGTCGAGCGAGGCTATTCCGCGTCGGCGCCGTCCACAAAGGAGTCGCCCAACAGCCACGGCTCTGGTAGTACTGCCGCCACGTCGCCGCCGGAGATGCCATGGCATAGCCAGGCCTTCATGGGCAACTCCGACGACCAGGCGGAATTCGACCGGTCCGCCGACATTCACTACGCGTGCATGTATCTGGACTACGTCTTTCCGCATCTGTTCCCTCACTATCGCCCTCACATCCTGGTGGGCGGCCGTGGCTGGGTGCTGGATGCGCTGCAGTCCAACAACAAGTCGCTCTACCACATCACCGTGTCTCTAGCGTCGTACTATTTTGCCCTGATCCTCAACAATGGAGAGCCGGAACATGAGGAATGCATGAATAAGATGAACCAGAACCTGCAAAGCCAAATGGAGCTGGGCCTGCGTGAGCTGCAGAGGGAGGTCAGCTCGCTGCACAGCCGTAAGATGGACCCGCGCGAGGGGCTGGTCGTCATGGAGAGCATCATCCAGCTGCTCATCTTCGAAGTCGCCATGGGCAACCGCGAAAACTGGAAGCTCCATCTCGATGCTGCCATTGCACTATTCCGCCAGATACTCCCCAGCGCCGATGGCTGGGAGGAAATGCTACATGGCCTCGTCAACCATCGCTGGCCACCGCTAGAAATGGGCATGAAGCGGCCCTGGAGCACCAGCCAAGCCGCCTGCAGATTCTTTACGGCCAACCTGCTCTACATTGACGTGATGTCGAGCGTCTCGCTTGGGTGTCCCCCTCGGCTGTACAACTATCAAAACACAATCATACCCTCGTGTAAGACGACGGAATGGAGCCCCTGCACCATGGGAGAAGGACCCCTCCGTATGGAAGAGTTTCGTGGCCTGCACAACTGGGTTCTCCAGGTCATCGGCGACATTGCGTCGCTCCACGCATGGAAGAAGGCACAGAGCTTAGCCGGCTCTTTATCCATCAACGAACTCTTGAATCGTGGCACGATACTCATAGACGCCATCAAGGGGGGGATCATGGCCATCCAAACAACATGCCCGCCACCCGATACGGTTGCCACTGTCATCTCTGTTCCAGTCCTCGGTGAGCAGCCATCATATGCGATGCACAACACCATCTGGCTCAACGCAGCCTTGATCTACCTCAACACAGTCCTCGCCGGTTGGCAGCCCTCATGTCCGGAAATCAGTACCGCCGTGGCCAACACCACCGAAATGCTGCTCAACCTGCCAAGAGGAACCTGTCTAGGAGCACTGGCTTGGCCTCTTTGCGTGGCCGGCTGTCTAGCACCTCCAGAGGATGAAGCCAAATACAAGAGCATAGTAGCCCGGCTCGGTGGGCTGCAGCTGTTTGGCTCGCTCAGGGAAGCCATGTGCATCATGGAGCAGGTCTGGTCCCAGCGACCTCTGGACGAGAGCTGGGACGTTGCCCAGTGCATGAACATTCTGGGGCATGGAGTTGTGTTGCTATGATACCCTTCCCGACAGTCCGGCGGTGCCTTTTTTCCCCGACGGCTACGAGGCCACCAAGGCTTGCTATTTTATCACGTTACTGCTTGGTTTTGCATGTGCCATGTTTGTATATTCCATATATGAGAATCTATCATTGATGAACTTAATTTCAAACTACCGAATACATGTATTAAGAGGTTTTTCATTTGATTTTCCTTTTTTCTCCGCCAGGGGGCAATTGCCCAATGCAAAACATGTGCTGATTCTGATCCACACGCTGAGTGTGTCCTGTATAACCAAACCACCCCTTTCCAGACATTAAGTTTTAATCTATTATATGCAGTTGAATCAGAGAGAAACTCTATCCAGATTTCCCTCCAACCAACGTCTGTCTCTTCTCCATCAATCCCAAGTCCCACCAGCCGCTTATGTGCTGCAGAAGTGTCTTGCGCTTCGTTCTGCTCGTCGCCGACATGGGACTCGCGAGAGGCACATTCAGATGCGACGACGGGGGAGAAGGAGGCATTGGAGGAACTGGCGGAACTGGCGACCTTTGAGTGATGTAGGCGGCCGGCAGTGGTGGTATCGGCGGCATCTCCTCAATCGGATGCCTGACTCTACGCTTCGTCTTTTTCGCTGCCGCTGGAGGCGGGGGGAAGTAAGGATGACGGTCGTTGTTGAACAACGGGACGGGGACGTTCATGTCGAGGTCCTCGTCGCCGTCATACAGCGACCTGCCGTCCTGGTGCTGTGCCGTCCTCGACATGGCCATTGTCCCAAGGCTGCGGGCCTTGCGCAGGACGTTTGGCGTCGGAGGCACCCCCGAGAAGCCATCTTCACGGCAGCCGTACCCTCATTCGAGGTCCATCGGCTTGCGGCTTGCCGGACGGTCTGCACCTCCCTTGACGCGCTTCCACAGGCAGATTGCGGCGACGGCAGACATGAAGAAGAGGATGGAGGTTGCGATGGACAGGCCCCAGATGGCCTTGATTTCATAGCACGAGGTCTTGCTGGGATCGACCCATTCGAAGGTGTTGGATGAAGAGTGCTTGACGTTTGCGAAGAGCGAGTAGATGAAGTTGCCGGTGTTGCCCTTTTTGGGGAACGCGCTGCAGTTGAGGTAGCTTACGGGCCTGCCGAGGACACAGGCTACGATGATGGAGGCGATGAAGCAGAGGGTGTCTGCTGCGGTGGCGACGAGGAGGGGGAGCATGTGATCCCAGTAGAGGATGTAGCTGATGAGGATGTATACTGTAGCTAGACAGGCCTATCACGGTTGATTAATGCCTGTAAGTGACAAAAGAGACGGATCAAAAACTCACAACAACCAGTGTGCCAACCAGGGCAGACGGGGTAGAGAAATCACTCGAGACCAGCTCCGCAACAAAGTTGCCCGTGAGGCCAATGATGGAAATGAGCGAGACTGCCTGCAGAAGCCTCATCGTGGTGAACATTGCGCCCAGTGCGCCAAAAGCTGGCGGAGAGCCCATCTTAGCAGGGGATAGTGTCTTGAGTGAAAGCTTGGGGCGTGTGGTTTTGACGGTCTTGAGGGGGAGATGTTTTGAGTATTGGGGGATGGGGGATGGGGGTTTGGTGAAAGGCTGAATTTTGGCGGGTTCGACCGATGACGGTCGAAGAGAACGAAGCGAGGGTAGAGAGTTTGTTGGATTTATAAGTGAGTCTTTTGAGACGGGATTTGGAATGAGATGTTTGAGAAATAAGCACGAGATGGTAAAGAAAGTCGTTAATTCTTTGATGTAGGACGTGAGTCTGTTCAGTTCATAAAACACAATGAGTGAGAAACAATGACAAGAGAGAGATGGACAATAAGGAAATAAAGGGAAACAAATAAAGGAAAAGGAAACACTAAGGAAAAAAGGAAAGTTTTGGATGGTCTAGTATGATGAAAGAAAAGAAATCCAATCGAGGACTCAAGCAAGTCTTTTATAAACCACATAGACTACTGCATCCACACCTATCGCGATCCAGATCGGGGGGGCCACGAACAGGCGCGGCCAAGCGAGACGAAATAGCCGCGCCATGTTTCAGGTTCCAGCAATCATCCCAGATTCACGCTCCCAAAAGAAACGAAAACCACAAGCAAAACCAAAGAAAGGCGACCTCGAAAGAGCGTCTGTCGAGCATGGTGTGTTTTTTTAAGCGCCGGCATGGATCCCCGGCAGCCGGAGGATCGCGCCCCACATACCCGACGATTGGCCCGGAGTGCTCCGTCAGCCCCCCTGGTCCAAGATGTTCCAAGATTTCATGAATGAGGCTCAGCTTGGTTTCAAACAAAAAAAAGAGAGGCGGCTACATGATGGGCCGCATTGATTTTTTCCTTGGGCCGGAGATATTTTTGAAAATAGAAAGCAAGCGGGAAAATAGCCAGCCAACCAAGTGGAGGACAGAAAAACCAAGACCGAGTAGATTTCGAACACCCACGCGTTAGATAATACACCTGTTCTCTAAGTAGCTGCTATATTTCTCTAACATTTACTACTATATCTGGATTTTTTTAAATAGCTGCTACTATATCTATCTTCTTTTAATAACTGTTAGTATAGTATATTTTTAGTATTTGCTTATACTGCTGAATGTACTAGGTATGCAATTATCTATGTTACGGTCTCGCTTTTTCTGACCTCCACTTGCGAATGCACTCTTCGTCGGCTAGACGGGCCGGATTTCCACGGTGTAAGAAAGGTGTGTCTAGGTGAAACACGAATGGCGAGACTATGCGCCGAGCAAAAACCTGTTTTTCTTTTCTTTTAGTTTTATGTCGGTGTACTGTTTGTGTGGGTGTTCTTTGCATTCACGGCTGGCTGAGATTCTCCCATTTGGCTGCTTCAACTCAGTCGTTTTTCGTGAATTCATCAACATGCGCGCCCTTAACGCCTATCTAAGATCCCAACATGGCAAAATGCTGCACCCTCATCGCTCGCATTTTATGGCCTTGAACTCTATATGTACTTTTTTGATACAGATGTTCCAGCCACTACAGTTATTATTTTAGACCCCTTACTATCATCCTTGCCCAACGCAACCGCATACACACACTCTCTCTGCCTCTCCACTTCAACGGATCTCCTTATCCAAGCAAATCTCCAGAGGCAGAACCAGAGCCCCCCTGTGGAGCCGCAGGTGCAGGCGCTCCCCAGATGCCGGCACTGCTCTTCTCCTTGGCCAATTGACCCAGTGCTGGGCCGGCCGTGGGAGTGCTGGGCTTCTTAATGCCGACGCTGGCCTTGCCCCAGAGCGCACCAAAGGCGTCGCCGCCGCCAGCAGCAGCAGCTTTGCCGTTGGACTTGCTGGCGGGCTGCAGACCGGAAGTCGGGGTCATGGATGAGACTGAACCCCCTGTCGCCTGAGCCTGGACAGTGCCAAAGTAGTTTGGTCCTGTGGGCTGGTAGCCAGTGGACTTGGCGGGCTGCATCGGCGCACTGAACGCTGAGGCAGCCGCAGGCGTCGGGTTGGTGCTGCTGGCTGGTGAGATGGAAGCGATGTTGACCATCTGGCTGATGCCGGCCTGCTGAGGAGCCGACAGGGGCTTGGGAGCAGCGATGCTGGAGTAGTTGGGTGAAGTGGGGGAGAGAGGCTGCGAGAAGCCCGCTGAGATTGGCGATAGAGGCTGGGCTGCTGGCGCTGAGGGTGCTGCTGCTGGCGCCGCCGATTGGAAGTCGTCAAACTCATCATCGTCGTCGTTGGCGGCCGTGTTGGCGCTGGTAAAGTTACCAAAGCCGGAGCTGCTTGGTGCCGCTACAGGAGCAGCCTGGGCAGGTTCATCGAATGAGAAGAGGTCGACTTCAGGTTCCTTCTGCTTGGGAGGCGGCGCAGTTGCTTTCTTGGCCGGAGAGCGCTCTGAAGCCCGTGGGGGACGCGAGCTGGCGGCGGGCCGCTCGCCCTCATCAAACTCATCGTACTCCTCGAATCTCTCTGACCGGTTCTGGGTATCACGGAAGTCGCTTGCTTGGCCGCCGAAGCCGCCGCCATCGCCGTATACGCCGCCGGAATAGCCTCCGTATTCTGTAGGACCGCCGCCGCCGCCGCCATAGCTGGATTCGTTGCCGAAGCCGCCAAAGCGACCGCTGCTGCCGCTTGAGAAGCCGCCGCCCATGCCTCCCTCGACGCCAGTATACTTGTTCTTCGTTACTCGGGCCTTTTTGCGCTCTGAGCGGATGCGATCCACGTCGCCTAAGAGCTCGGCGAGTTCCTTGGCTCGGTTTCGAACGTTGATGCCTTGGTCCTTTCCATTCTGGTCAATGAAGTGAAACTGACGCAGCATCTTCAGCAGCGTAATGTGTCCGCGCGCATCGTCGATGACGCGCTCCGAGCCATGCTTGATAAGGAACTCGAGCAGCTGCAGACTCTTGTAGATTTGGCGCCACTCCTCGGCGGCCTTTTCCGTGAATCGCCGGTAGATCATGGGCATAATCTCATTAAGCTGTTGGCTACATGGGAGTTAGCCTCGTGTCACCCTGTGTCAGGAACAAAAGAACAAAAGAACAAAACCCCGCGTATCCGAAGGGCAGCGCGTGCGTACTAGTTGAATGTGCCATTGGCAATCTCCTGCATCAGGGTGGACGATGCTCCCCAGGGTTCGTTGTTTGTTGCCTCTCGCACCTGACGCGCCACATGTTAGCAAACATCCCAAGACTCTTTCATTTGCCACGGCCGCTGCCATTGAGATTGGCATTGGCATTGGCATTGTCAGAGCGCACCTTTGCCTCCATCTCCGTGTAGTTCATGACGGCTAGTGTCCGCTCGCGTTAGCATCAATCGGCCTCCTCCTGGGAATTGCTCCTGAGCAGCGAAGACGGCGTACCATTTTGCGCCTTTCGGAACCCGGCCTTGAGATCATACAAGGTCAGGTTCGACACGGTGTTCTTCAGGTCGTTGAAATCCATTTTGGGCGAGAATCGATGCGGCGACGATGGCGAGGAGAAGTTGCGAGTCGGGATTCAAGAGCCAAAACGGGTGACGAGACTCTGGCAATTTCCACGGTGTCGCCGAGCCTGAACAACTGGACACAAGCGCCTTTGGGGGGAGTCTCCACTGGAACTGACAGTGGCTAGGACGCAAAGAGAGACGCTACGGTCACGTGATGTGAAGCGGACATTATGAGGCACCGAGTATTCAACTTACATACTGTGGCAAGCAGTGGAAGAAGCTTGCTTAGCCTACAGCATCTTGGACGAGGCGTGCAGTTGAAGTTTACAGCATTGTAGTGAGTGAGTAGATACGAAGTACATGGATTAGTTTTTTTTTTCGCAGGATTCGCTTAACATGTACCCTGTCTATCCGTCTCTATCTGTGCTCGTGTTTGCTTTTTTTCTTTCCTTTGATCGATTCGATGGGCATTTCCCCTTCTGACAAATAACCGCCCGCTTCACCGACTTTGGCATTTGCTGGCTAACATCCCTCCAAGTACCATGACTAACCAAACGCCAGCTCACTCTATGTACAAGCTGTAACCTGAGACTTCAGGCCAGAATACCAGTGCAGGGGTACGGGCACTTCGTACCTCACCTACTGACATCACCCAAAACTTTTCATTTTCCTGCGAGCTATCCCATCAACCCCGGTCTCCGAGCTGCCTCCTGCTGCATAGATTCACTGCCCATTGTAAATATTGTTTTTGACTCCAAGGTATGCTGCACCCGTTTCTTTGTCGTCAGTTTTCCCTTGTGTTTTGTGCTTTGTGCTGTGAGGCGCACCCAGCAGCACCAGGGCTCGTCTCAACAAAAAAAAAAAAAAAGCTGTCGGCTGCAACAAAGCCTCGACAACCAGCCAATTGCCACCGCCCAGCAAATCGCACCGCTCGCCTCGGCCTTTGAACCGGTTTTTTTGCCAATCAGTTGAAAATTCCAAACAGCCAGTTTTCCTTTGAGCATGGACCAAATGATAGGCGGAGCAGCTCCGCCCGTGCGAATGGGTTGGAAGGGCTCCCTGGCTGGCCGTCCAATCAGCGCCGCCGTCTGCCCACAGCCCACCTGCAGCTCGGCGCACACCAAGTCACGTCAGCTCGCTGGCCATCGGAAGCCAACGGTTCCAATTGAGCAAGATTCCGGCGCGAGGGAAAAAAGCAAATCCGAGCGCTGCTTGACCGGTTGCAGTGATGCTGCTTGTGGCGGATGGCAATGGCTGATGGCAATGGCTGGGCAATTGGCTGTGAGAGAAGCTCTGAAACGGGCTTTGAAAAGCTCTCAAGAGCTCACAAAGCAAGCTCAGTCAGCTCCCTCACATTTGCCGCGACGTCAAGCTCCTGCCGCGTACCCTGACAAGACCTGGATCGCCTCCACGTGACTGGCTCCTCTCGTCGCACCCCACCCGTCGCCCTTGTCTCCGCCCGCTGATTGGCCACGGCCCGTTACTAACGTTACCCCTCCAGTCACGTTCAAAATGAGATCAGCTTTCTTCCAACCCCTCCTACCCCGCCATAACTTCTGCTCCCCGGCCTTAAGAACTTTCTCCCTCCCTCAACGCATTGCTGCTACGAACAACTTTGCGACTCCTCGATTCTATTCACAGCCCGCCAAAATGCCTAACACCAGAGTGTAAGTCTTGTCTCATCTCTTCTGCCATGGCCACTCTCCTCTGATGCCTTGAATCTAGTTTCTTCGACATTGCCTGGAAGGGCCCCGTCTTCAAGGACGGCCGTCCTACCTCCGAGATCAAGGGTGAGTCTGAGTCTAATTCTGCCCGAAAGCGCCAATTCATCGGCGGTCTCTATTGGGAATCCCGATAGAGAGGGAATTGAGCTTGACCGATGGTCTGCTCCTTTTTCCCTCTGCCCTGGAGCTTGTGCTCTGGCACCCACCCACACCCTGCCGGTCTGATTGGACCAGCGAACACTGCTGGCCCCCCCTTCTCCAAATTATCACCTCATCCGCTTGTAGCTACCTTGTGAAGCTTGGTATTAATGCGTCTTCGGATAACAGAGCAGACCGGTCGCATCAACTTCAACCTCTATGACGACGTTGTCCCCAAGACCGCTGAGAACTTCCGTGCTCTCTGCACCGGCGAGAAGGGCTTCGGCTACCAGGGCTCTTCTTTCCACCGAATCATCCCCAACTTCATGCTCCAGGGTGGTGACTTCACTCGCGGTAACGTATGGCCGCCTCTGCCAGCACAATTGCAAGCCGTTCGTTGACTGACACCACTCCTAGGGCACTGGCGGCAAGTCCATCTACGGCGAGAAGTTTGCCGATGAGAACTTCCAGCTGAAGCACGACCGCCCCGGTCTGCTGTCCATGGCCAACGCCGGCCCCAACACGTAAGTTTGACCCGGAATACGTCATCAAAGGGCCAGCACAGCATACTAACTGCATAAAAAAACAGCAACGGCTCTCAGTTCTTCATCACCACCGTCGTCACCTCCTGGTTGAACGGCCGCCACGTCGTCTTCGGCGAGGTCGCTGACGACGGGTCCATGGACATTGTTGCTGCTCTTGAGGCTACCGGTCGTGATGACGGCAAGGTTAAGTACGAGCCCCGCCCCACCATCACCGCCTCCGGTGTCCTGTAAACTTGTTGAAAAGAAGCAACATGCTCTGCATGTCCATTTGGTGGCAGTTTTTGGAACCATGAAAATTTATGGGGCGGATCACAGGAGGCTACGAATGGTACCTCGCCATATCCTTTAGCCAGTCATTTAGGGTGCTGCAAAGCATTAAAAAAATACAAGTTTTCCATTGCATCGAACAAATGGATTGTCGATATGTAGTTCATGTCGTCCCCGTGCTGGAAGTATGCTATTTCATATCTACGAAAGGCCAATTGTAAATGATGTAAACAATACTTGGGTAGTTTGCAAAGACATGTGAAATGACGTCGTCTTGAGCCTTGAGCCTCAATTAGAGTGAGTATTCCTACGTTCAATCTTGTGCAATAGATAGCTTGCCTACTACATGCATGATGTACCTCCCCGTTATGCGCCGAGTGCCCAAGTGTACCTGGATGTAGAAACAAAGCAGTATATACATTCCCAATGAATACAAGGGGGATATCCTTATTCCAAAACCGAAAAAAGAGAAGAAGAAATCAAGAAAGAGAAAAAAACTCCAAGTGATGCAAGTTTGATATCAAGACACAGGCCTCGCTGGGCGCTCCTTTAGAAAATCTCCTTCCCTAGCCACTTTTTGAAATACTCGCAATTGCTGGGCCCGACAGGACCGCCCTCCTCGCAGAGATCAAAGACGGGGCACCGGCCGCAGGGGGCCTCGGTCAGCGGGCTGACGTACAGCTCGGGGCCTCCGCCGCGGCCGGAGGGATCTTCGCGGCCGGCCCAGCTCTCGACGGACTGCTTGGCGATGCGGGAGACGCGGTAGCCGACCTTGCCGGCGACCTTGATGGGCTCGACCAGGTTGTCCCAGACGAGCACGTCGACGAGCTTCTTGACGTCACCCTCGGACAGAATAGTGTTATTAGTGATGCCGCTGGAGGAGAGAAGGCGGGCGATGTCGCGGACGGTCGGGTAGGCCATGTAGCCGGCCGGCAAGGGCAGTAGGGCGGGTTCTCTGCGAGATGCTGCTGCTGACGTTGACGATGAGACGGCGAGGGGGTTCTTGGCTGCTGTTGTGGGAGCGACGGGCTTTGCCTCCATCTCCGTAGCATCGCGCTTCTTGCCCTTTGCCGCCGCATCGCTCAGGCCGCCCTTGATGATGCCCTTCTTGGGCACCTGCGCGTGTCCGTGAGCGGCCTTTGCAGCACCAGCGTGCGTGCTATGATAGCTGCTCTGCCTCTTGATGAAATCAAAGACGACGCGCTGCAGGTCCTCGATGAAGGCCTCGTCAAGGTCCTGGTCGGTGTACCAAGGCCCCCCCGTGGCGCGGTCGCTGGGCCGGATGGACGCCTTGATGTACATCTTCTTGTTGGGGTGCTCGACGTTCTTGAAGGGCGCGATGAGGCCCTTTGCCTGCAGCTGCTTGATTGCGTTCTTGAGGACCGAGTCGTGCATGTTGAGGCGCTTCTGCAGGGTCTGCGTCCATATGCCGTCGCCGCCGGAGTCGTCGATGAGCGAGTATACCATGACTTGCTCGTCTGTCGTGCACTGCTTGTATCTGCCCTCATGTTAGCCAACCATTGTCCCATATCAAAACCCTTCACTCCCCCTTCTTTCAGAGTAAACTCACTTGTGTGCCTCCTGCTTGTCGCGCCACTTCCACAGCACCTGGCCCGACGCCTCCCTCATGGTGATGAAGAGCTTGTCGTCGCTTAGCGACTGCACGACCCGCGCCAGCAGCAGCAGGTCGCGGTTCGGAATCACCTCCATGCGCAGCAGGTCGTCCTGCGAGAACATGTCGCCCTCCTCCCGGCACCGCTCGTACAGCAGCTCCTTGAGCACCGCCAGCTTCGCAGAGTCGGCATCGCTGCTGCCATTGGACCTCGAGGGCCCGGCGCCGGCGGCCGAGGCCGACATTTCGGAGGTTGGTGGAGGGAAAGGAAAGGAAAATGCCTGCGTGAGGCGGAAAGTTGTTGGGTTGAGACGGTCCTCGGCTTGTTTGCTGTTGTTGTAGTGAAAGTGTAAAGAGGCCGTAGATGGTTGTATGTGATGGAGATTTCTGAGTCACCCGGTGTCCCTCTCGGTGAGGCGGTGGTTGATGAGTGTGTTGGCGCTACATTGACATTGGAAGTGATTTGATGGTAGAGCCTCGCTCTCTCTTTGTTTCTTATCTAGTCGGGGCGATAGGTCAACATTAGGTGGGAAATGGTATCGTGGTGGGACACGAGCCTCGATTTTTGTTTTAATTTTTTTTCTTTGCCATCACCAAAAAGCCTGGTGGGTACCTTGCAGCCGGCTTGCATGCCCGGGAGAATCTCGGTGGCGGCTCAACATGTACATGTACTGGTGGGGGCGGGGCGACGATCGCGAGGCAGAGGGTACAAGGTACATTTGCCAAGGCTTGGAGATGTTCAATTAATAGACATTTTATTGAATAAACTGTGATACTATTCTACTGTACGCTCTTGATATAGACTCCATGTGTAAATCAGAAAAAGAAAACAGATGAACCAACTGAAAGTTAGAAAGAGACACTGACAGATGGCTCAAGCTATCATGGCCATCCGTCGTTTGGCCTGTCAGTATCCCTCACGCCGGAAACGCCTCCCTCGCCCCGATTCCCATTGTCCTACAACGTGATTTGCATCAATCGAACTGAAGTAGAGATACTCCGTATAAACCAAATCGCTTGTATGCTCCTTTCCCCCTATGCGTCCTTCATGCTGGTACAGACTTAGGCGGGGGGTGTGCTGGCCTTCTTTGGCTCCTCTTCATCCTTTTCTTGGTCAACTTCCATGGCGTCGGTGGCCTCCGCCTCCTTCTCCTTGGCATCGGAAGATGGCTCGGGGGATTTCTTCTCTGGCTCGGCCTCAGTAGGCTTTTCCTCTTCCTGAACGGCTGCTTCTTCAGCAGGCTCAGCAGTGTCAGCAGGTTCAGCAGGCTCGGCAGGTGGAGCAGGGGCAGCGGTCGTTTCGGATTCCTCTGTCGTCTTCTCCTCTACCATGGGGCTCTTGCTGGGGACTCGCTCCGGTGCTGGTTCAGGTTCAACGTCCTCCTTCTTGATGGTCATCTCTTCTTTGGGCTCTGAGTCAGCCATGCCGACATCTCCATCCTCATCCACCTTGTCTTCTTGCTTTTCTTTCTCGGCTTCCTTTTCCTCTTCACCTTCCTTCTCGGTCTCCTTTTCCTTTTCAGGTTCTTTGGACTTTGCCTTCTTATCTACAGACGCCTTCTCCTGCTCGCCTTCAGCAAAATCTTCGATGGTCTCATCGTTGATATCCTGAGAATCCTCTGCAGCTGGGCCTTCGGTAGCACCGCCGTTTGTAGAAGCGTCAGCAGCAACGGCAGGGGAAGCGCGCGCGCTGTTGTCCTCATTTTCTCCCTTGCGGAAATCTGTATAGCTTCTCTTGTTGTTGCCATTCCGAGGAGTCACTCCATTTGCGGCAGCCATGTCTTCATCGTCACTGGGCTCGAATTCGTTCTCGTGTTGGACACGCTTGTCCCAGCGATGCTCAGTCATTCGGACGTCTTTGTTCTCGTCCTCATCAAGATCGTCCAGCTCGGCTTCCTCTTCATCAGTCATGCCACCAAACTTACGGGGGACATCTTGCATCTGGACTGATGGGGCGGGTCCGGTCTGGCGGAGATTATCAATGACGGCAGCGGTAATCTTCTCCAGGTACTCCCTGCTGTTGGAGTTTTCCATGTTGGATGCTCGAACATTAAGTTCAAAATCGGGAGCATAATACTGGCCATTATGTTAGCTTACAAAATCACGAGAAAAGTGGTAAACAGTGCTCGTTGGGACATACTTCGTAATACTCATTGTATGGTAGGGCTCGGTCCATCTCTTGGCCAACCAGGACACCGGTCTCAAATGCCCAGGTTCGAGCCACATTGCGCATGGTGTAGCCACCACCGCCGAGGACCAATGTGGGCAGGTTGAAGCTCTTGACGAAGTTGACGCAGTTAGCGTGTCCGTCCATGCTCAGGTTGAAGGCGCCCAAACGATCGCCGGAAAGACTGTCACCACCACATTGCAGGACAACAGCCTCTGGCTGGAAGTACTTCATGACATTCTCAATGACAGGCTCGAAAATGGACTTGTACGATTCGTCGGTGATGCCGTCGCGGAGAGGGAAATTGACGGCGTAGTTCTTGCCCTGGCCGATTCCAATGTCGCGCAGCTCGCCGGTACCCGGGAAATATTCACCATATTTGTGAAATGACACGGTCATGACACGGTCGGTAGTGTAGAAAGCTTCTTCGACGCCATCACCGTGGTGAACATCAATGTCAATGTAGAGCACGCGCTTCATAAATCGAAGAAGTTCGAGGATTCCGAGAACAATGTCTGTAGTCAGTCAGTTAGCATCGAAATGCTCATGGTGGCGATTGTAGTAGACAAAACGCACCATTGACGTAGCAGAAACCACTGGCTTCGCACTTCTTGGCGTGATGCAGGCCGCCAGCCCAGTTGATGGCAATGTCGCATTTTTGTCGGTTGAGACGCGCTGCGCCCTCCATACTGCCGCCGGCACTGATACCGCAAAATTCGAAAAGGCCGTCAAACACGGGGCAATCATCTCCGACATTGTATTTGCCCTGCTCTCTCATATAGCTATCCATGTTGTCAGGGGTGACCTTTTGGAGGAAGTCGATGTAATCGTCGGTATGGAACTGGGTCATTTCGCCGCGGGTGGCCGGTTTGGCGCGCTGTTTGCCATGTTAGCCAACATCTCAAGACAAATCTGAGAAACCAGAAACGGCGGATAAAAGGAAAACGGGATAAGAGTTTTGCGTCACATACGTAAATCTCCATCTTCTGATACAGGCCATACTGCATAATCAGACTGTGGGCCAATCGAATGCGATGAGGCTTCATGGGGTGGCCGGTGACATAGGCATAGTTTCCAATATCAGAATCGTAAAAGTAGGCGACTTTCTTCGGTGATGACCCGTTGAGGGCCACCGAGCCGAGTCCCGCCATGCTGCTGTCACCCATCTGGAAAAGCTGCAAGAATGCAAGGAGCTGTCTGTAAGAGATCGAGTGGCGTCGGTCGGTAGAATTGTGATTGATGCCGGTTTGATAGGATAAGAAAAATTAGAAACTAGACGAAGCGGCAGTGCGATTGATGTTTTGTCAAAGGCACCTCCGCATGGTTTGTGTTGGCGAGGGAAAAAAAGTGAGAGAAAGCTGAGGTGAGTTGACCGTAAATGGTAGCCGGCGAAAGTTGTAAGGGAAGCGCGGCAGCCAAAAGCAAGGCCGGTACAGAGTGCAGAGACGCGGATAAACATTGCGGCGACAAGGCTGTAAGTTTTATCAATGTTTGTCATCTAGCAGCGGCTTCGGATTGGCCCAGCAGAAAGATACTAGGCTGCATCATACAGTTTGTACGTGCTCCGCATGTACTCCACACCAATCGCAAGATGCCGGGACTCGCAGCGGCGATTCACGTGATGGCATTATTCAGCAATCGACCCTGGTAGCAGGCTGCCGAACAACTGCGTCAACTTGGATATCAGCAGCTAGCTACTAAGTCAAGGCCTGGGCTCCCTACCTAGCAGCCTCCAAACATCAAGCTTTGAACGACACAACAACACCTGCTGCTGCACCACCACGACATCCTTCATTTCAATTTCTCTCCATTCCTCTTTATACGCATCTTCAATCCCCATTACCTTAGACTATGGAGCGCTTCAGGAACTTGTTGGGCGGAGGTGGCATGGGCTTGGGAGGAGTTACGCCTGGCACAGTAAGCTTTCCTTTATCCGTCATTACATTGCTTGAAGCTCTCGCATCTCCGGTGGCTTTGGCAAACTGAGCAATCGAGATGGATTCGAAAAGAGAGAGAGGGAAGAAGAAGAAAACAGGTGGCTAATAAGGCATGTTACAGGACAACACCAGCCTAATCGATAACTCGGAAACCGTCTACATCTCATCCTTGGCCCTGCTGAAAATGCTCCGGCACGGCCGCGCCGGTGTGCCGATGGAAGTCATGGGCCTGATGCTGGGCGAGTTCGTCGACGATTTCACAGTCAAGGTCATGGACGTGTTTGCCATGCCACAGAGCGGTACAGGCGTTAGTGTCGAAGCCGTCGACCCTGTGTTCCAGACCAAGATGATGGATATGTTGAGACAAACCGGAAGGTAGGCTGACATCCGGCAAGCGGAGGTGTTGCAACAGCTGTGGCTAACAAAGATGGACAGACCGGAATCAGTCGTCGGGTGGTACCATTCTCATCCCGGCTTTGGCTGCTGGCTGTCGTCGGTTGATATCAACACCCAACAATCGTTTGAGCAGCTGAACCCGCGTGCGGTGGCAGTAGTCGTCGACCCCATTCAGTCGGTCAAGGGCAAGGTTGTGATTGATGCTTTCCGACTCATCAACCCCCAGCTTCTGATGATGGGCCAAGAACCCCGTCAGAGCACGAGCAACCTCGGCCACCTCAACAAGCCGTCCATCCAGGCGCTGATCCACGGACTTAACCGACACTACTACTCGATTGCGATCAACTACCGCAAGACGGCGCTGGAGGAGAACATGCTGATGAACCTCCACAAGCACGTGTGGACAGAAGCTCTGGAGATGGACGACTTCCGGACGGAGGGGCAGAAGAACAAGGATCGGCTGGAGAGGCTGGTCAGCCTGGCAGATGGCTACGAGAAGAGAGTCAAGGAGGAGACGGAGCTGACTAAGGAGCAGCTCAAGACCCGCTACGTTGGCAAGCTGGATCCCAAGAAGCACTTGGAGGACGTTGGCCAGGAGCTGATCGAAGACAACATCGTGTCGGTGTCAAGGCAGATGATTGACAAGGAGGCGACAATGCCCAAGAAGAATGGAGCTCTGGGGGTGGCTGCCCAATCCAACGGCGATCAGATGGAGACGGAGGAAGAGTTATAGACGAGTAGCAAAGCAAGGAGGGCAGCCATTATCATCACCCGCTCGCACTATATCTTCGGTGCTACCGCTGCTGCACACACACACTCACATGGTAGCTGGCTGGGGCACGCCTTATGCTTGAGGAGAGGGGACTGTAGAAAATTTCGCACACCGCCGTTGCAGTCGGGGTCGGAAGAACGCGGGGCTATGAGAAGCGTAGCCGCGAAAGATGGGCGACTCTGACCACTTGGGGGTCTCTAGGCCGGTCAGATGGTGGTTTTGCGTGACCATGAGCTTATAGCCTCTGTCGTTGTTGTCGCTTCTCTGGAGGAATGCTTAGGCTCCCTTGCACCAAGACATGAAGCCGTCGTCGGGCAGCACGATTCATGACATGTCACTATTTAATGAAGTTTAATTTTTTTTTAATCCGTTTGGGGTTTAATTTTTCTGTGCTTGACAGGTTGTAGTTGTAGTTGTGGTTGCGGTTGGGCTGAGGTGTTAGTAGAATTGGTGGTTGCGCATTAACGGCAACGGTACTCCATAGTGTGGTGTGTTTACCAACTCTGGCGATGATATCATTGGTAAGGACTGCAAAGGAAATTTTAGAACGATGCAGTGACTGGATTTTGCAGGATTTGGAATTGACCGCTTCGTGTGTATCGTGATGTGCGTTATTGAGTGACACTGCACCGGCATATGCGAACCCCCAACAAAAAGAAGAGACTAGCATGCCAACGACGAAACGAAACGACGCATAGTATTACGTTTTCCCTGTCTTGCCTTGTGTTGGTTCGCCACTCATCCAAGACAGAAAAAAAAAAGCTGCAAGTTGTGTCTCGCTTGGGCATTTGGGATGCATCTTGGCAGCAGTCACACGGTGGTTTTGGCATCAGGCGGCGCTGGTTCGATTGGCGGCGACTCAGCCCTCAGACCCCTCGACCCCTCCCCTCCCCTTGTCCCTTGTGAGATAGAATGCATGGATTCTCGTCTCCGGAGCGCCTGAGAGGGCAAGCTGGGACCCCCTGGAAGACACGCAGAGTCCGGGGCCCAATCAGTGCATTGGCGGCGACAGGCCACGGTCTCAGATGACGGCTGATTCATCGGGGGGTCTGGCGGTGGGTATCAAGCAACCACTGTGCGGCTACTGCGGGCTTGCATATTGCGAGTTGGATGGGGAATGGTTGAGTTATGTACTTGGACGAAAGAAGATGGATGCGGCTGCAAAGAAAAAGTTGGACGTGTGAAAGAAAGGAATATGCAGCGGAAAGAATTGATGGACGCGATGGTGAAATGGGAGGGAGTTGATGGTTTAGGTAAGGAGAGTAGTGAGTGTATCAGGTCGTGATTACCTACTCCAGGCACACTCGTACTCGTATCAATCATCTAAGACAAAGCGCCTTGAACTCCATACCTTTTGATGACATCAACCCGTGAATTAACATGATCAATCATCAACTCATACCCGGTCAAAGAGTAAATAGTCAAAAGGCAGCCCCAGTGCGTGCTAAACGAGGCACCGGGACGAAAACAAGAACAAGGGGGCCCTCCCTGTGCCTGTGGGACAAAGACTGGAGCAGGATTTCAAGCTGCTGCAGCACACACGCTCCCCCGTCCACTCAAAGCCCGTCAGAAGCCCATTTAGCTGTGCCGTGCAGCAGAGGCCGTGCCGCGCACTGTGCCGCACCGCTGGATTCCCGCCATTCACGACGGCCTCGGCGCCTAAGTCAAAATCAATATCATCAGCTGCGGCAGAGGCGTGCAGCCTCCCGGCAGTAACCACACGGAACCGAATGAAGAGGGCGCTCCATGCCATTGGGCTGCTCGCTGCTTAGGAGGTACTCCTTGGGTATCGCCTCCACGTCTGCCGTATGCACGAGATACACTAGCACTACTCAGCAGGTAGCACTTCTATGGACCACTGCCAACCGCTCCAGCTCCAGTGCTGCTGCAACAGCGGCGCGGAAGACCACTAATACGGACCGGTGGACCAACTGAGGCCCGCTAACTCTCCAGGCCGCTGCGGCTACGCATTCACGCCAGCTCCGTACAGTGTCGACAACTTACAGGGGGCGGCGCAGCGAACGCACGCTTGCATCCAGTCGAACCAGAAATCATTTCTTCAAAGACATGCATGCATCGAACAAACTTCATTTGTTCGTTCGGCCCAGCTCAATCGGCTCAGCAGCACGGTTGAGGCTGCCGCTGCTGCTGCCTTTCCTGCGACGCGACACGACAATTCAGCGTGGCGAACGAACGGGCTTCAATCCTTTGACTCACTGACTCGGCCTTCAATGAGAGAGAGCGTCTCATCACCACAAGTTGCATAGCGTCTGGCCTGTCTGGTCCTAACCCTGCTCGCTCCAGCCCCTGTCCTGTCCTGCGCTGTGGCCGCTGTCATCGCCGTCGCCATCAATCACCTGCAGGAGCCACAACAAAGAAAAAAAAGCATCGCATCTTCGCATCCTCCCCTGCGCCGGCATTTCGTGCGTCGGGCTACGGGGGGTCTTTGAGCGACTAGCAGAAGCAGCGCCTGTCCCGCTACAACTTACATCCACCCAGCATTTCTACTGTCCGCTGTATTACGAGTACCTGTGCATTCTAACGTCTACAACCACGAACCATTGACGACTATTTACCCGAGGCCCTGCGATCGCCACCACCGCTTCACCAACAGAGCCCGTCGTGTTGTGGTGGCCGTGGTGGTGCCGGCGAGTTGTCGAAAACACCAAGAGCGTTGCCAGCCGAGCATCGTCACCAGTCTCAGCAAACATTGGAGCGGCAGCACGTCGCTTCTTCCCCTTGCTGAAGGCCGCAAATCCGAATCCGAAATAAACAGAGCGCCATAAACCATGACCATGATGGACGTGGCCACCGTCAACGAGGTCATCGACTGCGTCGGCCGCCTCTTCGACCACATTCCCTACGCCGTCTGCGGAACCGCCGCCCTCATCTACTATGGCTACCGTGCATACTCACCCGACCACGTCAGCATCACCTGCCCCGAGGAGTCCAAGGAGGCCATCCGCTGCTGGGCGCTGGCCAAGGGAATGACGCCCTTGCCCGACAACCCCGACGGCTTCAGCGTGCGCGTCGCCAGCGGCCGCTCGTGCCCCGTGTGCATCAAGTTCATGAAGAACGGCTTCGAGCAACTCGAGGTGGTGCGCATCGGACCCGGCCAGGCCAGCATGGTGACGCTGCCCAGCATCGCAAACACCATTGCTCGCAGCTACGTCTTCCGCCTGCACTCGTCGTCCACCGACCGCCAGGCCCTCTATGCGCGGTACCTGGCCTGGACCCTCAAGCGCATGGCTGAGATCCCGCCCACAGACCCGGTGCAGCGCCTGACGCCGGAGCGCGCGCGCGACATCGTCAACCGCTCCTTTTGGATCCCCTTTACACTGTCCTACCCCGAGACCGTGCCGCTCTTCCAAGCCGCCGGGCTTGAGATTCAGGGCGACGGCAGCCTCATGGACTGGCAGCCCGACGAGCAGAGCATGCCTCCTCCACGGCCGCGGGCCCGGACCGCGGCAAGTCGCTACAGTCTCAACAACGCCAGCAGCAACTACAGCCTCAATAACGCCAGCAGCAATGGTCACCTCCGTAATCACAGCTACGGTTACGGTCAAAACTATAACCAGCACTACGGCCAAGGCTACGGTCAGAACTATAACCAAGGATATGGCCAGAATTATGGCCAAGGATATGGCCAAGGATACGGCCAAGGAGGATACGGTCAACCATACGGTCAAGATTTCAACCAGGGCTATGGCCAAGGCTACAACCAGGGCTACCCTCCAGGCTTTGGCCAAGGATACGGCCAGAACTACGGCCAGAACTTCGCCAGCAACTATAACCCGGCCTTCAGCCAGAGCCAGACCAGCCATACCCGGCACAGCTACCACGGTTCAGATTTCTCAGATTCCGAGAATGGCAACACCCCATCCCTTCGCAGAGTCACCAAGCGTTTACCGAGCGTCCGGCCTATGATGTCGACATTTTCGTCTCCTTCCACCTCTGACTCGGAATTCTCCCACTCGGCCGGCGCATTCTCGCCTCAGTACATTCTCGCATCGCCTCTGATATCGCCTACAGCGCATATGCCCCCACCGCCGCCTTTTTCATCGTTTCACCATTATCCACCGCTCTCTCCTGCAAACTCTATTCCTCATATACGGCCACTAGCCCCCCCGCCACTACCAAGGAGGGCATTATCGAATCGCCAGGATACAAGGTCCTGGACATGAATATCATGTTCGCCATGAATTTCGCCATGAGCTTACTTCCATATCACTACCGTCATCACAATCTCCATCTCCATTTCCATCTTTGAACCAAGAGAGAACAACATATACTCAGACTACCTACACACACAATCGATTTGACAGCGCGCCAATTTTATTTCGTCCTATTTCCACTTCTTTTTCACTGCCCAATGCTGGGTACGTCATGGGCCGGAGAGCCAAATCTACGGATTTTGTTCAATTTCCTTTCTGTCTTTTGGATTTCCTTCTTATTTTCCTTTTGTGTTCCTGCCGTCCAGAATGATCGGTAATCAACTTGGCCACGATATCCTTTTCCTTGTTTTGTTTTCTCTTCTCTTAGCCAACTTTTTTTGTTGTTTTAACTTTTTTACTTATCTTGTCTCCTTTTTTTTTACACGGCGGAGTTCTTTTGTACCAAGAATGAAACGATTTGATGGAAATACGGATATGGCTTTTGGGGGGAAGGGGGAAGAGGGTTTTCTTTTACGCATGACATGAACACAGAGGAGCTCTTTAATATTTTTGATGAAATCAGAAGATTGATGCTGCAAAGAAGAGACGGGATGACAATGTCATGCTAAGAAAAAGAAAAACACACACACAATTTTCAAGAATCAAGAATTAAGACTTTAAAGAATATCGAGCAAAGGGGGGAAAGACGCAGCAAAAAACGTGAAAGCAGCCACAAAAAAAAAGAGCGGGCTTTTTCGAACACATCCATAACCATAGATTGATAGTTCATCTGTACAATAGAAAGGGGGGCGTCACCGGGAACTGCGAGCTGTCAGACTCCCATTAAGGTACTACTATATCCATTGACTGGACTATTTGTTTCACCATCTCTCCTTGTCTTCTTTCGTTCTACGCTCGTGTATCTTCAAGGTACAGGTATTTAGTAACAACGATATATCAACACAAGCATTTAGAACAACTGTATATCAACACAGACACAAAAACAGGGGCAAGACGGAGTCAAGAAACGTATGCAAGTTTAATAGTATAGTCAAGGCCCTACGTACCATGTATCTGTGCGGGCAGTCAAATTTTAATTAGAAAAAAGAAACCAACAAAATACACACTCACAGCATAAGTGCCTAAACTCCCTGCCCAGTCTTAGAAATTGCCTTACAAAAAAATTTCAATCCTCTGGTCTTCCATTTCCTTGTTCTACAAGATGGAGCAAGTTGGATACAAAAGATAAAAAAAATCACGCTCAGAACATTTCCGTCCCGTTGCCACGTTACTCCAATACGCCTCCTAGAACGGCATCAAGCCGTATGCGTCCCATTTGATGCGACGGGCACATTTTCTTTCTTGTCCACTGCGCTCGCAATGCCTGATTGTAAAATGTCGCGTATAAAGGACTCCTGCTTGCGAGCCGATGGGGCCTTCTGCCCTACGGACTCGCTTGCAGTAGGTGACACGTCAATGTCAAAAATCCCATCAACAGCAGCTATTCCTTGTGGTGTAGCAGGCCTCGATGATCCAGCCACGTCGAGATTCTATGCTCCCATGACGGGAACCTTCTTGCCTCGCTTGCCCAGCAGCGTAGCGTTGTCTAGGTTTAGCTCAAACGCGCCCTTCTGGCGTTGTCTC
Organism: Trichoderma camerunense; assembly: GCF_050948025.1. Lineage (NCBI taxonomy): Eukaryota > Fungi > Ascomycota > Sordariomycetes > Hypocreales > Hypocreaceae > Trichoderma > Trichoderma camerunense. Next base: position 112,622 of record NW_028145369.1, read on the forward strand.
TCCCGCACTTGTTGTCGCGCAGCAGCGGCCACGGCGGCCGAATGTTGTCCATAACCCTTTTCGCCGGCTCGTTCCCGCTCGCGGCCACGGGTATGGGTGGTGTCATGATCCTGGATGTTGGCTCTTTGCATCCTCTGCTCTAGGGCCTGAGTCTTGGTGTTGGCATCATCCTTGTCAACGTCCATGTTATCGACATCGTCGCTATCCTCTTCCTCTTCCTCTTCTTCTTCATTAAGGCCTCCAAGTGGACGTCCAGCACCCCCGGCCCGCGCACCGACCTGCGCTCTTCTCTTGGCCTCCTCCTCCTGGCGGTGGACGGCATAACTGACATCAAACACCTCGCGAAGGTTGACGGCTGCGGGAGATCGGAAGTCGTATCGCTTGCCGGACTCTTCGAAGTGAGCAGCGTTGAACTGCTTGAGCGGCACCATTCCGGGAGCCTTTTCGTCTCGGGGAGTCGGTCCCACCTCCTGGATCCATGGGTGGGCAAGGAACTCTCTGATGGTGTAACGCTTGTCGGGGTCTACCGTCAAAAGATGGCTGATGAGGTCCTTGGCAGACGAGGAGATGTCGTCCCACCAGGGCGACAGGAAGGTGTACTGGCCCTTGGCAACCTTTTCGGTGAGCACTTCTATGCTCTCATCGTAGAAGGGTGGGAATCCGCAGAGCAGAGTATAGAGAACGCAGCCCAGAGCCCACATGTCAACCGACTTTGAGTATCTCTCATCTTTGACAATCTCGGGAGCAGTATAGCCAACAGTACCACAAGGAGTCATGGTCTGTGCTTCCCAAACAATCTTGGAGAGACCGAAGTCGGCAATCTTGATCTCGCCAATGCCTCCGGCTCCCAGGCCCTGGATGAACTCGCCCTCGTCGACCTTGTCCTCATCTCCTGGCTGCTTGGGTTTCGGGTGCTTGGATGGAATGAATGGGATCGGGTTGAACAGGATATTCTCGGGCTTGATGTCACTGCAAGGATGTGTCAGCACAGGTTTGCCTTTGTCTGGGCAAAAAAGGTGAAGCCATGACGTCAGAGCGGGACTACCCCTGTCCCACTACTTTTGTCTGGTTGCTTAGAAATGAGACAAAGTGCTAGCCAAGACTCACCGGTGGACAACGCCTTTCTCCTCGTGCAGGTACTCGAGCGCTCTGGCGACGCGGACGATGACATGGCGAGACAGCTCTTCGCTGAAGTAGGTCAGTCGTACGATTTGGTGGAACAGCTCGCCACCGGGGGCCAGCTCCAGGACGATGTAGTAGTATTGCTTGGACTCGGAAAATTCGATGAGCTTGACGATGTTGGGGTGATCGAGCTGGCGCATGATCTGAACCTCTTTGAGGATGTTGGAACGCTAGACTGGTAGTTAGCATCAGTAGTTCCGGGCCAATCATCTCCATATATTCGAGACCAAAACTTCTGGCTTCGTGTACGCAGTAAGTACCCTCCGGACGAGGGACCAGGCAAGGATGTCAACATAGGAAATAAAAAATGTCGCACCTCTGCAGCCTTTGGAATCTTTTTGAAATCTGGATGTAAATGTTTATTTCCCTATTTTAGGGGAAACCCCCCTCCGTTGTTGGTAAGAGCGGGATGGAGCAAGAGACGAGGCAGCTAAGGAAATCGGATATCATGGCAAAAGCAATAACAAGGAAAGAAGATGACAAACAAATTGATACAACTTACTTGCATGCGGTTCATCTCGTACTTGCGCACGACTTTGATGGCCACCTCGCCATGTTCTCCATGCAAATCGCGTGCACGGTAGACGTTGCTAAAGGCACCATCGCCCATCTTTTCAAGAAGCTCCCAGCGATCCAAATCAGGATACTTGGGGAATTTGCTCTTGCTTGCATTCTCTTCGGCAATGATTTGGGCCAGGTTTGCCTCGTCGACTCTTATGCCCTTGGTGCCATTGACTTGGGCAGGCTCGGCGTGATGAGCTGCGGCATAGCCAGCCTGTGCTGCGCGGTTCTGCTGATCGCCAGGTGCTTCCGAGTATGCTCCTAGAGGTTCCTGGTTTCCGGCAGGGTTGCCATACACAGGACCTGTTGGAATAGATTTCTCTGGGGGCGGCTGTGGTATAGATTGAGGGGCCTCATTCTTGCGCGTCTCTTCGGGGAAAGTAGTGCGTGCTTGTTTGCCTGGCATCAAGTTCAGTTAGTCGATTACATTGGGTACTTTTTCAAGATAATAAACTGCAGCTGCACAGTATCAAATCAAAAGAAGAGACTTTGGAAAAGGTGATGAGTTTGGTCATACCATGGCGAATGAAGTTCTTGAGCTGTTGAATCGTAGACATGGTGAAAAAGAGGCGCCGCTGACGAGCGACGGCGCGGTGAAAGGTACAAGTTGGAGCAGGCGGACGATTGATTCTATGCTGCGCAATTGAAAAGTTCCTTCTTCAGTGCTCTGGTAATTTGGCGTAAAGAGAAGAAAAAATGGTGAGAAATAGACAAGCTCAGCGTGTTTGGCCGAGGGTCAGATTATGGGATGAATGGGGGGAAACTGTAGCAGTGTCTGATAGCGAGAAATGGCCCAACGTGGGTTCTGCGCGGATGGTGTGCGATGATGCGGGGTTTTAAAATGAGTTTGCAAGCAAGCAAAACGTGGTGGTACTTTTTGCCTGGTTTTTTCCCCTTTCTAGGCTGACAGATGCTCTATGACGGAGAGGCGAAGCTGGGTCGAAGCAGACGGCAAAGCGATTCAAAATAGTGAACAGGGGAGAATTTGCTCGCTGGCCAAGGGGGAAGAAATGATGAGAGAAAGATGAGAAGAAGAAGAAGAGGGAAGAGAATTGCTCCAGTGGATGGGAAGAAGGTGGTGTAGGGACTTATTAGTGACTGAATGGATGGTTCCGGCGCGGTAAATCCAAGTGGGTGGAAGTGACGTGCGGCTGCTGCGCCTGCAAGAGGCTAGCAGACAGCAGCTAAACAGGACCTGGTAGTGGGTTCAGTATGTAATGCGTCCTAGGTCAGTTTTTTTCAGTTTTTTTTTTTAGTGCTGGTTGGTGCTGGTGCTTGTATCTCGGCAGCTGTTGCAGAAGACTTGGCAGCTAAAACAGAGCGGGCGATCCAGGGGAGAATGTATTGAGAAGAAGAGAAGAAAAAGAGAGAGGAAGAGAAGAGACGAGGCTATGCATGACATCTTTAAATTGAATTACTTCATTTTATTTTTGTATTCTTACGCGACTTGAGCTTCGCCTTGCTGCCTGCATTTACTTTACTGCTGTACACCTACCGTCATGCGCATCCATGTACTAGGCAAGTACTGCAAAAAATTGGGTGTTGATGACGCACCCAACCGACAGCAACGGCTGTTTCATCACCCAACTTTACTCTACTCGACCATGGAATGTACTCGTACATGTACACGTCCCAAGACCTGCAAATGCACGACGCGCACATGGAAGAGGCCAGAAGGCCCAAAGTCGAGCTGGGTCACATTCCACGTCCCATCTGCAGGTGAAAAACAAGATCAGTACGACACGAAGCAAATGCAGTTGGTACCTGTGCCGGGCGGTAATCTTGCTTACAGGTAGACTAGACACTCACTAGTCTAGCCTGTGCTGCTACCGTCTGGTCAATGATGCTACTCCACGGGCTCCCTGGCAAGCCTGGTAGGTAGATGTAAGTGCCTAGACCTGCCTGGACCTGGGCAGCCCCGTTAATCCAGCAGGATATTCTGGCCCTCAGGCATTGGGCAACGCTACGGACACGGGTCGAGACCGCAGAGGGCTTGCAGAGTGCAGGAGAACGTGCAGATTCAACCGCGGGGCGGATTCGAGGCTACGGAGTACTCCGTCCATAAGTGTAGTCTGTACGGCAGTCCGGTACGGTACGGTACGGGACAGCTGGAGGATTCAATGTTTACCTCTAGACATCCATGGTTGATTTGCAATGCCGGTGGCGAGGTGCAGTCAGCCGCCAAAGGAGCACCACCGCGGCGTGTCATGCATCGACTCCAAAGTGAATTCTCGGTCGACACGGGCGGAAGCTTTTCTCGACACCTGATCCGACGAGTGTCCATTTTGCTCCGTTCTGTCCCGTGAGGACAAGTGTCTACGAGTATGTGCCTGATGTTTTGCCAGCTTCCTCCATCTGCCGTCTGCAAGCAGAGCCAAAGCAAGGAACCCGCAGTGTCAGTTACCAGGGAACTAACATCTCTTCGTCTCCTCTGCGTCTGATACATCAGCATCCGGTACGGTACATGCGCATATTCTCCGTACATACACATGTATATGACCCATGCCAAGGCACTGGGCAGAAAGCAAATCTGCCAGCACGGAGCACAAATACCACCGTAACCAAGTATCGCTCCATCACGATCTCAGCCAGCTACCGGCTGCCATCTGCTAGCGAGTACTTAGGAGGGGAGGCACATGCAGCAGGTGCCAGGGCGGTTTTGGCGGGGCCGCGGTTTTGATCCGCGATTATGACGCCGCAATCGACGTCATCTCTATTTTTCTATTTCTCGTGCGGCGCCACGCGACCAATAGCGCCGGCGCCGTGCCCGAGAGACACTGAAGGCGGGCATCATGTAATTGTACATTTGCCTTGCTTCTGTATCGCCTCTGCAGGGCTGTGGCATGTCTCGGCTACTCGGTTTTTTATTTTACTTTCGGTACCTGAGATGATTCACGTTGAAGCAGCTTGTAGGACTTGGCTGGAATGGGATGGGATGGTATAAAGATCATGGGAGAGACGAGTGTGAATCGCTTCATTGCGGATCTGCTCCTTTTGGGTTGATGCCATCTCCGGATTCACTTGGGAATCGTGCACCCACTTGATCAAGCTTCCTTGGCTCGGGTATGGATATGCACACCTGTCGATCCTCTCGCTTACGTTACGTATGCATCATGGCAGAGCTTGTTGAACAAATGAGCGAAAGAGGAAACCAAAAATAACAAAAGAAAACTATATTCCCTACAAACCTGGGGAATATGGTACCTATCTACAACTCTCCAGGATTGCCTTCATTGTCCACTCAAGCGTTAGGCTACCTACGTCACAGTGGAGCTCGAATCGCAGCCGCGTACCTGATTGATGATTGATAATTGCATGAACTCATGAAGCCATCACGGATGTAGCATGGGCAACAAAGGTTCAGCTTGATACAATTAACCTCTAAATTAGATTATTGCGTTCGTACGTACCAATTAGGTAGGTAGATACGTTCTATTTGTAGCTGTGGTCACCACATTCACCGGCATGGTCACATCGGGCTGATTCTATTCACGTCGTTTCTAGATATATGACCATGACGTTGCCATGGTCCTCTAGTTTAGCCCAAACCAACATCTTTTCTAGAGCCACGGAAGAACCATTGCTTCAACACCATGGCACCCTAGGACTGCGTCTTTGTTCTAGAATTTTGCAACTTAATCGGGTCATTTTAGGCCGTTGATGAAGGTTGTACATGACATCAGTATGCGAATGCAGACTTCTTGCGCACTCCGCGAGTACGGAACTCTCCACGTCATTGCTCCCCAGATGGACCGCGCGGCTACTATCTCCGGTAATCTTCACCTAAGAGAAGAGAGGCTGTGGTGCGCAAACAACGACGCCCCAACGCGGCGCAAAGTCGATCGCACACCTGGCCAATATACTGTGACAAGTGTGATTTGTCTGAGCAAGGTGAAAGGTGAGACATGTTGAAAGTCAAGCCCAAACGTTGGCCAGAATCTCTCCGGGACGTAAGTCTATGCTATCATTTGCCACAGGAGATCTACAAGAAGCATCATTCCGAGGGGTCGAGGCGGGTAGGCGGGACATGTTCCCGGCTCCAAGCCTCGATGCCGGTGATTGAACTTACTGTCAATGGATGGTGCGCTGCGACATGCATCTGGCACCGGAGCATCTGGGCCGGTGGCGGGCCATTTATAATCACTGAAGCTAGAATCGATGTATGGCATCTGAGATGCTGCGGTTGATGATTGGCTGAGGCTCTTACAGGTCTCCTCTATTCGTAGTATCCGATGGGCTCGTCAAGATATACACAAGTCGGCCGTAGTAAGCAAGCAGACGAGCAGAGATATTCTAGACCACCACCTTCTTCAGGCACGATACATGTATCGAAAGTCGAGTGTATTACACCAATAATGGCTCGAATACAGCAGTTGCGAGAGTAAGGGCATCAAGGCATGTATGTTTCTAAGAGTAACACACATGAGTGCTCTGATCGGCGGGACACGAAGCAATACATCCATTAACCCATGTCCTAAATAATACGGTAAATACCTAGGCAAGCAGGTCAGAAAAAGCGAGACTGGTGAATTAATAGGTACATACTAGTAATATGAGCACCTAGTCAACTCATCGAGTAGTGCTTTTGCAGGGAAACGCCCATAGTATGCAGCCAGCACCCGAACTTTGTTTATATAAATATAGTAGAAGTTACTAGGGAAATATAAATATAGTAGCACTCATTAGAGAAATGTAAATATAGTAGCAGTTATTAGGGAAATATAGATATAGTAACAGTTATTAGGGAAATGTATCCGTACCTTACCTAGGTAGATATAGCAGCTACTCCCTTTGTAAGCGTATGATTCAACTCGTGGATGTTCGAAACCTTCTCGGTCTCGTCCGCTTGGTAGTTTATGGATGCAACCCATTAAATCCTTAATTAACAAACTCATACTATATGGGTTTGTTGTTGCGCTTTAAAATAGACATCAAGAAGCCATTCATGCACTTACTTACGTCTTGCGTATACCTGTATTCCATTCATACATGTACCTTACTTAGGTAGATACGTACCGCGTTCGAGCAGCCATGACTGATACATCCGGTTAATTCGTCGCATTGCATGATACATGATACCTGCAACCGGAATAATTGACGGTGCGCGATTCAAGAGCTGTATGCATGTAGATACCATTTGTCACTGCCTATTCTGAAAAATTGGAGATCTTCATATGCAACTTCACGATGATGCCCAACATGCCCAACACGTCAACACAGGACAGTGCGTCAACTCAACAAGATTTGAGCATCAAGACGCCGGAGAACGCGTCGTCGCAATATCATCACTTTGTTCCACAATTTCTTCTAAAGAATTTTGTTGATGCATGTGTTCCTGCTAAAAATGGCTCGGCTACCTCTGCCAACCGTAAAGCTAAGAAGAAAAGTCGCTATAAACCGGACCCTACCGTCAACCGCGTGGACTTGTCTTCTGAAACGCCAGAAGTCATAGAGATACCAGTAAAGAGGATACTTGGCAAGACGGACATGTATCGGGATACGAACAAACCATGTGCAGAGCAGCAGCATGTAGAGAGGATGTTCGGCGATGTCGAGTCAAGGACCAGCAGAATCTTTCGAAAAATTACGAAAGCTTTCGACGAAGGCCATCGCGGCATCTGGCTTACACGAGACGAAAGGAACCTTGTCAGAAAGTTTCTTTTCCTCATGAAATACCGAGGACCAACTTTCTACGGGCGTTATAACCACGAGACTGCATCGGAGTACGACGCCAATGATAGAGAGAAGATGCTTGAATACATGCAGAAGAAAGGGTTTGAAAGACCTATCGATGTATGGTTCGATAACATCAAAACCATCATCGATCTGGATATGGATGATGAGTTGAACTGGATATCAGAACTCCCAGAACGCATGTATCCGGACGATGCGAGGTGGGCCATTATGCATTGCCAGTACTTTTTCATGGCCATATGCACCCCTTCTAATGCTCAAGATGAATTCCTTCTTACCGACAACTGCTACCATGTTTCCGAAGGGGCCTTTCAATGCTCCGTCAGCCTGGAGACTGGAGAGTCTAAAGAAGGGGCTTGGACGAACTTCCACGAGTTTGCTCCCATATCTCCGAAGCTAATGATTGTGCTTCGGAGCTTCTTACTTCCATCGGCAGAGGAAGACTCTCTCCCCGGAGTCAAGGCTAAGAAAGATATGCTATGGTCTCTGGCAGTAGAGAGGTTCCACGGAAGCGATGTCAACTCCACCCTAGCCGATCTTCCAGTCATGAAATGCGATAACAATTATACCTATATAAAAAACGGTGTTTTACAGTGTCGAGAAGATAACTTCTCTCGACAGCCTCATCACAAATTCTTCTTTAATTTTTTCCCTATCGACACACACCATGTCAACAAAATTCACTGTGTGTTCTTGGATAATGCGAGCTCCTGCACCAGCGTAATATTCCGATCCAAGGAGTCTTTTCGCCAAACTCTTGAGTGGTATCTCACAGAGCCTGATTGGGTCGGAAAGCGTGTTACTTCTCTTCCGGGTGACGGACGACGTCTCTATTTGCTGAAGCTGGCGGCAGTGCTGAAACAACTGGGCTCCGACAAGGAACCTACTTGGGAAGAGATCGATGTTGCAAAGATGAGAAATGACATCAAACATCAATTAATGCAAAAGGGATTATTTGAGTTGTGTCCTGAACTCCTAGACTGCATTCCAGATGATAACCCAACCGAATTCATGCAGATTTACAAGAGTCTAGGTGATTCAATTTTCAAGCCTATTTCTATCTTTACTGATGAGAAATCCAGGTGGATCGAAGCAAACGATTATAAAAGATATGAGGCAGGTTCCCTTGATGAGGAAATTGCGGATCAAGATTGATGTGTGGTCGAAGGGTCTGGACGAAGCCTTGCGGGAGAGAAACCGCAATCTTCTTATGGACGCATATACTCGGCTTCCCTCTCATCGTTTCTGGTTGTACATAAAGCAATGGAGAGACATGATCTTGACAGGTCCAGGTGGCCCACGCATCGAGGAGCATGCCCAACCACAGAACGTCAATTACGAAGGACCTGAAGATATAATCGCCAGAGGCAAGTGGACTTTACTTTTGTTCAATAAGAATACCTTCTTATAGGCTATAATAGCGCGACACGTCATTGAACCTAACAAGCTAAACGCCCTAATGAAAGTTGCGGTTGACAATGACATTTATTTGAAGAAGAAACTAGGCTATAGCCTATCATGGAAATTCACAATGGATAAGAGTGGCGCCGAGAATATCAGGATGGTTCAGGCCCTTGCCTTTAACAGTATGTTCTATTTTATTTGAAGCAAGTTACGTTCTAGGCTGAGCTCTCTATAGGTAGTATCCGAGACTGTGGTAAGATTTTGATCATAGCTTTCCAGAGCCTGCTAGCATACTGATAAAACACAGGAATCGAGGAAATCGAAACACTCGCAATAATCTATTACGGAATGGCGGCGATGAATCAACTAGTTTTGGAAATTGGAGGATGTGAAATGCTTAATCTTACAGAAGGCGAGACAGTCGAGCTGTTCGTCAGAATGTTAGTGCGGGAAGATTTTGAGGAGATGTTACAAGGCAAACTGGAAACAAGCGTTTTGAATGATTTAACGAAGGTCTTTTTTGAGTTGATATACCCCCACCCAGAAACAGCTACATAGGAAGTCATCACAGGTATTGGAGATTGGCAAGAAGCCAATTTCATTATTTCCTCTTACAACTCGCAACTACACGTTCCACCCAAGTAACCAACGGCCACCGTTATCGCAGAAATCCATGTAGTAACTAAGATGGACTTGCCATCTCAGAGCTTGTAGAGTCTAACAGACACGCCTTCTCTCTCTCCATGAGCGATCAAAGCCTTATTCTTACGCCCATAAAATACTCTCAGTGCAAGACACACAATCACAACGAGCAGCAGAAAGCCTGCATTTGTCCAGTGGCCTGTAGGATAGCCCTTTTTCGCCTCATCCGCCTTGTAAATCCACACGCCGGGGATCTGCCCAAGACCTCCGCCGATGCTCACGTTGATGGCAATTGCCAGGCCCGTAGAAGCAGTGCTGACGACATTCGACGTCAGCCAGCCCAGCATAGGTGGGATGCTGGCAAATGAGCCTGCGGTAGCGAGGATGAGGCCTCCGTAGCGAGACTTGTACGAGGTTGCCGGTAGAGCGGCAGAGATTATGAATCCGATGGCGCCAACCATGGCAGCACCCGCGGCGTGTACTCCACGGGCATTGAAGTGATCTGCTGAGATTGCGACGAGGACTTGACATACTATTGAGCCCCAGCTCTCGTTAGCACACGAAGTTCCATTATATCGTCACTGAAGTCTGTCTGAGAAGACTTACCGTAGGCAACAGCCCAAGGGGGCACAGTCATGAGCTGTGCCTTCAGGTCGACATATCCAAGACCACTTGTAATGGACGGCGAAAAGAGACTAAGACTGGCAAACGGCGGGCTGACAGCAAAGTAAATAAGATAATGAGCATACAGCCGCCAATCAGTGAGGGTAGCTTTGGCATCCTGCCAAGTCATGCTGGGATGATGTCCTTTGCTGCCCTCGTAAAAGAGGCGTTGAACGGCGAGATCTTTTTCTGGCTCGGACAGCCAGGTGGCACTCTCTGGGTAGTCGGGCAGGAAGAAGAAGACGAGAAATGCGGATAGACAGGAGGGAATGCCCTCGATGATGAAGAGCCAGCGCCAGCCGGCAAGGCCTTGTGTTTGGTTCATGTGTCCGATGCCATAGGCGATGGCTCCGCCAAACTGCGAGCAATGTTAGTGTACGGTATGGATGAGATAACTGCCATCAGACTTACAGCTCCAGCCAATGTCGCGGAGGCGAGAATAAAGGCGACTCTTTCAAAGGTGTATATCAGCAAGACATTCTCAAAGTACATATGTAAAACCCAGGCAACTTACCGCACACTCCGTTCGTCGTGCTTATACCAAAACGTCAAGTAATACACCAGTCCCGGAAACAAACCCGCCTCAAACACTCCGAGCAAGAATCTCACAGCCGTTACGCTGGCAAAGCTATTCGTAGCACCCATGCACATAGTAATAGCGCCCCAGCAAAACATCAAAAAGGCGAGCCACCGGCTCGGACGCAGTTTCTTGAGCAGAATGTTGCTAGGGACCTCGAAGACAGCATACGCGACGAGAAAGACCATGAGAGCAACATTGAACTGCTTGTTACTCATGTTGGCGGTATGTTGCAGGTCGTCGTTGGTTGATACGTTGAGGACTTTTGCGTTGCCGATGTTGGAGCGGTCGAGGAAGCAGAGGAAGTAGATGCCCGCGGAGATGGGGATGATGCGGGTGTCTTGCTTCCAGAGGAGTTTCTTTTCTGCCTCTGTGATGGGGCCTTGCTGGGTTGGTGGGAGTTCCTTGGAGAGGGACTGTTAGTATGTTGACTTATATCCTCGTGTCGTATGGTAGCGAAATGAAGGGATGACGTTTTCTCACATCTTTGAGGACGGCGACATCAACGTCTATTTGCTGCGAAGCTGCTGCTTCTTCCAGTTTTGCATCCATATTGGATACGTGTTTTTCACCAATCTTTCCAGAAAATAGCAAGTCGTTGTTTGTCAATGGTTCCAAGTTTGAAGACAGTGATATAGGTGCTTAATCAGAGCCAATTGACTATGCCCACGCGCCTCAATCTTTCTCCCTCAAGCCCAAGAATATTTGTAAAAAAGAAGATTTTTAAAACAAAAAAGAAGTTGCAGCGACAATAATTGAAAATCTTCATTGTCGCACCGCCCGCCCGCGGTAGGAATGCGGGGAGATCCAAGCGTCTCTATTCAGTGCTTTCGTCTGAGACGGCGTGTTTGTGCCAAGCGAACCCCATGGTTCAACTGCCGAAACAGGGACTTGGTGATAGCCGGGCGAATGAAGATTGGCCGTTTAGAAGCTGTGGTGGAGATTTTTGAGGATCTCCAGGTTCGCTCAGCTCTCATGAATCCCTGCTCTTGCGTCTCGTGGACGCGCTGGCAGCGTAGCGTCACATCGCGGGTTTTGGAGATGGACGCGGGCCAATGACGATAAGAGGCCAGTAAATGGCTGGACTTGAGGTGATTGAAGGTACTGATTCTTGAGGGAAGTGAGCGGAGTGGGAAAGGGTTGAACGGGGATTGTGGGCGTTTATGTACTTGTGGTGTTGTTGGTGGATTGCGGTATAATACCAAGCGGAGGACAGGAAAACCGAGAGAAGGAAGATTTCCAACACCCACGCGTTAAACTACACGCCTGTTTTTTATATATCTGCTAATATAGCTATATTTTGCTAATGTCCACTGCTATATCTATATTTCTTTAATAACTGCTACTATATTTCTCTAGTAAATGCCATTATAATTAGATAGTGGAATTCGGATGCTGGCTGGATAGGCGTTCCCCTATGAAAATACTACTTACTGAGTTTATGCAGTGCCTATATTGCAAAATGTTTCTACTTATCTACCTATTTTACGGTCTCGCTTTTTCTGACCTCCGCTTGAGAATACATACATGAGGTTATGTAGGGACAGTGGAGATGGGGGCGGGTAAAACAACAATATCGGCAATCGGACGGAGCTCGCCAATGTAACGCTGACCCCGGATCAGCATCAGATAAGCTCATTTCTAATGTTATTTATTTATTTTATCTTGCCATGCACATCTCGTATAATCTGACGGCTTGCTGTAAGAGGGAAGAGATAGCCTATACGCAACAACTCACGGGACCCGTATAGCTACCTACTTACAACGATTATATCGGCAGAGCTGTCTGATCTATGGAGATAACTACATGTACACAAATCTATGCCTGGGCTTATGTCTTGGTGACTGGAGTGAGGCTCAGTACACTTGATTCTGTCGTTGTTTGTCATTTCACATCGAAATGATAAATCGGAGGAGACTGTTAACAACGAAGCTTCATAATATGCCAATTCTCTTGTCGACTACATTCTATAGCATCTATTCAATTCTAGATACGCCTTTTCCAAGATGCCAAACCAACATTGTTCCATCGTTGATCAGTTTGGCGGCTTTCAAAACACAGTTCCGGGTAAGAGGCTTGGCATTGGGATAAGATATCATCAAATCATCGCCTGCCGCGAGGTCAACGGGCCTTTATGCAGAACAAAGCCAATGCGGAAGCTAATAATGGGAAAGTTATATCAATAAACACTAAATTGATACGAAAATGTATGTCTAAATTGATGGTGTGCACACTTCTATCCAAGTTCTTGCAGATGTGTCATTCTCTCATCTCCTCATTCACCAACACACATGCACTCATTCACTGCCAAGCACATGCATCCTCACATTCATCCTACAAAGTAACGGACAGAAAGACTCCATCCCCGACATCCGCCGGCCGGCTTCTGTACAGCTCTCGTCGGTCACTCTGCGTCACAAATGTCTCGGGATCTGCCTTTTCCTTTGGTGGCATCGTTCTTGGCGGCGAATTTTGTGGGCCATTTTAAAGTAGCTCGGCGCCTTGAAATGAAACCCGAGCGGGCGAAGCCGCGATGCCCGCAACGCGGATACTAGCAAAGTTGTAGAGGGGAACAATGACTGGACTTCATTTCCGATGATGTGCGTGCGTGCTAGTGAAGCGTCGCTTATTGCGGGAAAAAAATCTTCATCAAGGGCGGGAGTGGTTGGGCTCAATTGCCACCCAAGATGAGACATCGGGAGTCTGTCGGGAATCTGAGATGTCTCAGAGTGAAACATACGTCCGTGTCAAAGCTTCCTGCATGTCATCAATGTTGCTGGTACGATGACTGTGACTGTGAATATGACTGTAAATGTGATTGTAAATGTGCAATGCTTCATAACGGATGCTTTATTCTTTCAACGCTCTATCTTGTCCAACAAATAACGATGGCGCTGTGTCTACTCCTCATCGTCTGAAGGCTCAGCCGGCCAGAAAAACCAAGTAATAACCATGATGGCCTTGAGAACGGCGGCGGTCCACAATGCGCCAGCAATGCCCAGGGAGCTGTGCGAAAAGATTCCGCCCAGAACAGCACCGACGAGCAGAAGCGTAGGCGCAGCCGCACGGCGGTTCCTCTCGGCGTTCTGGAAGGCAAAGAGATCCTGGTCGGAGAAGAGATCGCAGTAAATGCTCGTCAGGACGACGCTGGTCAAGGCGTTGTACTTGAGAGCCCGGCTCGTCACGGCCTGACCACAGCTCTGGAAGGCGACGAGCGCAAGAGGTGCCAGGACCGTCCAGCCGACATGGTCCTTGTCCTCAGAGGGAGTCGTAAGAGTGACGATGAGAGCGGCGGCAACGATGAAGAGCGTCTGGGCAGCAAAGGACACGCAGAGCACCCATCTCCTCTTGGGCGAAAAGTAACGGTGGAAGCGGGCGAAGAGGAATGATCCGATGCAGAAGCAGAAGAGTGAGATGCCGGACTTGTAGAGACGGGCATTCGTAGGAGGGTAGATGAGCGAGGCAAGGCCCAGTCCGACATAGACGGTGTTTCCTATGCGTTTGGCATGAGATGGTTAGCATTTTCGGGTTCTCAGTGTTTGAGTTCCAGCCTTTGAGTCTTCATCATCTCAAGTTACGAAAAGGCACGCGATGAGATGCCTCATTAATCCAAATCCAACAAGAGGCTTGACCAACCTGTTTGCATCGACACAAACGCGCCCCAGACCTGCGTCGACGCGCTGTCCAGCAGCCCCGTGACGACGTAGCACAGCAGAAGCACCACATCCGCCCACGATCGCGACACCTCGGCCGTCATTTGCTTGCGAAAGCGGGAGACGACGGACCGCGGCTTGGAGTGGCCGTTGCGCAGGAGCGGCTGTTCCTCATCGCCAGAGGCGCCGTTGGGCGCGGCTGCAGAGCCGTTGGTGGTGCCGTAGGTGGTCATTGTAGTGCGTCAATCAATGTCAAAGTGCTGACGAGAATGAATGAATGAAGGAGTGAATGTCAATGACAAGAAAAGGTCCCGTTCGTTGAAGCCTCGCCAAGTTCGAGGGGCCGCCACGCCTATCAATGATATTTCGGCAGGGGCAATAATTAGATATCAATCGTCGGGCTATCGTGTTGCCGCAAACACTTTGACTCAGATTAGCACATGCACATGCACAACTCAGTTACCAGCAATTGCGCAATGAGCTAAAAGGAGCTAAAACCGAAGCTTGGCCTGCCGCAAAACGGAACCCCCTGCGAGTCTCAGCTAGTCTCCAATAATTCTCCTGCTGCAGACCCCCGGAGTCTATTTTTCTGCCGCCGAATGCCCAGGAACAGCAACTTTTTCATCGCGCAAATCCGAGCTTCCCATTGGCGGATGTCAGATCTGATGCCGACTTTCGCCTCAATCGTAGCTGCAATTAGACTGCTAAGGGCGGACTTGGTTCGGAATCGGTCAAGGCTCTCGGGCCCCTGCGGCTCCTGGCGGTATCGGGGGGCAGTCGAGGTACTTCCGGTTGTGGTGGCAGCAGGCGGCAGATCCAGGTACCAAGCTATCAAGGAGTACCGTCAAGTCGCTCCGCACAATCATCACCAGTGGGTTTGGTGAGGCGATACCGCGACCTGGAGAATCCAGTACGAGTACAAAGCTTATACCAAGGTTTTGCGACGGCGGCCCCCCATGCGACGCGAGGATAAGGAGGGCCAGCCTTGTACACCGAATGTACAGACGTGACGTGCCGCAGACGCAGCGGAGGCATGAATTGTCGTACGAGAGAAGCTTGTGGCCTGCTTTATAAATCATCCTGCCCGCCCGACAAGCTTCACATTCACCTTTACCTGTACAACCGCATTGAAGCTGCCGCACCGACTGAAGCACCCTGTAACCTAACTTCTGCCAGCCAAAATGAAGCTCTCCGCAGCCCAATTGCTCCTTGCCGGAGCCAGCTTCACAGCTGCTCTGCCTCATCTCGACAGCCCGCGCCAGCGTCTGCTCAATGGCATGGATCTGCCCTCCAAGTACGGTGAAAACAGCAAGCCCTACACTCCCGGCCACCGCGATGCCGAGGACAACTACGTCGATGCCGTTGGCAAGAAGCTGGACCCCAAGCCGTGGCGAAACGGATTCGGAGCCTCGGTTCTGGGACCTTACAACCGCGACCGATCGCGTCAGAGCCCCGACATGATCCGCCCGCCCAGCACTGATCACGGCAACATTGCCAACATGCGATGGAGTTTTACTGATTCTCACGTGCGAATTGAGGTAAGAAAGGATGAGAGAAACCCGCTGCAAAATCGCCTGAAACCCGGGCGGCCGCTGATTGACCCCCCCTGCTGACACCGGAACTGTAGGAAGGAGGCTGGACCCGACAGACCACCATCCGTGAGCTCCCCACCAGTGTCGAGCTCGCCGGAGTCAACATGAGACTCGACAAGGGCGTCATCCGTGAGCTTCACTGGCACAAGGAGGCCGAGTGGGCCTACGTCCTGGACGGCGAGGTGCGCGTCACTGCTCTCGACTACGAGGGCGGCAACTTCATCGACGACCTGAAGAAGGGTGACCTGTGGTACTTCCCCAGCGGCGTGCCTCACTCTCTGCAGGGTCTCGGTGAGAACGGAACCGAGTTCCTCATCATTTTCGATGACGGCAACTTTTCCGAGGAGTCGACCTTTATCCTGTCTGACTGGCTTGGTATGTTCTCCCATTCTTGCTACTAGCTACTAGCTACGGCTACTACTCCTGCTTTTGCATGTATGATGTATATACTAACGGCGGGTTTCACACAGCTCACACCCCCAAGTCCGTCATCGCCGAAAACTTCCACCTCGCTCCTGAGCTCTTCGACCACCTCCCCGCCGGCGAGAAGTACATCTTCCAGGGCTCCGTGCCCGGCTCCATCGAGGATGAGGCGCCCAAGGGCAAGAATGTCAAGAAGTCCAACTACCAGTTCACCCACAAGATGCTGGACCAGGAGCCCAAGAAGACGTCCGGTGGCCAGGTGCGCATCACCGACTCCAAGAACTTCCCCATCTCCAAGACCGTGGCTGCTGCCCACGCCGTCATCGAGCCCGGCGCGATCCGCGAGATGCACTGGCACCCCAACGCCGACGAGTGGTCCTTCTTCATTAGCGGCCGCGCCCGTGTCACCATCTTCGCCTCCGAGGGTACCGCCCGTACCTTTGACTACGTCGCCGGTGACGTCGGCATCGTCCCCCGCAACATGGGCCACTTTGTCCAGAACATTGGCGACGAGCCCGTTGAGATGCTCGAGATCTTCCGTGCTGACGAGTTCCGTGACTTCTCCCTCTTCCAGTGGATGGGTGAGACCCCCCAGCGACTTGTCCTGGACCACCTCTTTGCCGACGACAAGGAGGCCGGTGAGAAGTTCTGGGAGCAGGTCAAGGACGCCAAGAAGGACGAAATTACGAAATAAGCTGTGACGATGCAACAACAAAAAGAAAATGAAGGAGGAGGGATAACGTAATGAGGACACTATTAACTTACTGTACATGTATTCACTGTGGGACGACGATTCAAGGGTCATGTCATCTGGGGAGGGCGTTTCTTTTTTCATCTCTAATTCACCTACCGCCTCTAGATGCGAGGCCACTGTAGTTTTTTTTTTTGGATTATCAAATCGCGAAATTTACAAAGTTTTAAGCATAAAAATAATCTTCTTCATTTTTTCCGTGTCTTTCCCCCCTCATCTTTCCTTTCTCATGGGCGAAAAGGCGCTCTCGAAGCTACCAACGCAGGTTCACCGTTCGTTTGAAGCTACGCTGGGGGGTTACATCAAAGCCCTGTTATTTCGTACGTAACAAAAGGACCTGGACTAGAGCTTCGCAAACAGCTGCCTGTCACATTTACCTAGGTACGCAAAACAAAAACAAGCATGAAAACGGGAGTATTTGATGCTACACCGTATGTATTGCCAGACAATCTCGCCGATACTGTGTTCTAGATGCAAGCAAGCAACCCGAGTTGGGATAAAGCCGCGGATGTCCGTAACGAAATAGTAATCTTGCTTACAAGAAACACGTAATAGTCTAGATGGGGGTCACTTCGGAAACTTTTTCCGAGGTCTGGGCGCGAAGAATTGCTAGAAGGGAGACATCCAATGCCTGTCCATCTTCTTCACAGGCCTTTTTTTCCCTTCCTCGCTCACTGTCTGGTTGTGGCTATCGATTCGAGTCGATAAATTGCTATTACGTGGGTGCTCACGCACTGTCCTCTATCTTTCATCATATATGGTATAATCGGTCATATGACCTGTACGAAAAGTACGCGCTCCCTCGTGTGTAAGCTCATAGCCAATAAGGCTCATGCTGTTTATCAGAGCGTGAATTTCATTGTAGTACACGTCAATCTAGATAGGTCTTTAATTGAAATCTAATATCTTTATGAGAAAGTGTGGGTAGGCCCAGTTTGTAAGCAAAACGCCCCTCGTCCTGTAGTTCCACACGTGGTTCCTTTGCAGAAATCATTTCACGATAGGCTCTGAAATAGGGTTGTTAGGTACATGTAGTATTCCTAAAAAAAAGGGGGTGGGCTGTATGTACTACTCGTATTAGCGGCAAGGCAGCTCGGACGTAGAATTTAGCCCAGATACTAACAACGGTCATAAACAAAACAACCTTACATACAGCCTGGTGGCGTAGAACAGCCGGAATAAGAAGTGCATATCCAAAAATTCCCTGTTGCAATTCCTGACGCCTATTCTCTACCCTTACTCCGAGTCTCAGTTTTCGGGGAGAGGCGGCCCTCTCACTTGCGCCAGCCTAGCCACATGCTGCAGCTCGGCCGCTATAATAACGTCCCGGAATCTGATATCGAAGGGCACCAAAAAAACAAAAGAACCACATCTATCATCTACTATCTAAAGGGCGGCGTGCTTGCATCTACGAAAAATCATGCTTCATAGATAGAGTTATGTGTTGTCCAATGCAAAAATTCCCGAGCCCACGGCCGCTATTTTACTCGAGATAAGGCACGTTGGGCGAGCGGGCGTCGACCCGTTTGGGCAGTTGCTAAGTGACTTGAACATGTATCAGATCAATGCGATTATGTTATCTGCACACCACCTACCTCTTACTGTACATAGCAGCAGCTACTACGAGTAGTATTTTCCGAGGTGCACATGGGGGGGGGAGGGGGCTCGTCCTTGTAGTGGCAATTTTATTAATAGGTGTCTGGTTGTAAGCCGGACAAGGGGGGGTAGACGCGGCGTAAAGGAAGGCATCACGACCAGGTACATAGCAACTTGATGTTGTTGGATCGTCTCTTCGTATATCAATGAGTGCCTAATGGGTCCGAGGCCGGCAGTTTGAGGGAAAATCGCGCGATAGACCCATAATAGCACCAAGAGAGCTCGAGTCAGTCCCTTTTGATGTGACCTTGACGACCAGAACAGGGCAAGCCGGAGCAAAGCAAACGGCGTTGGTTTGATTAATGTGCAGCTCAAAGGCATCCACGGCTGTCTGCATGTCGATCACTGGACTAAAGACGGGCATAACGGCAAATTCAAACCCTACTAGATTAGTTAAAACGTCAAGAAATCTCGGTGTAAACCTGTGGGATGCTGCAAGATGGGGGGAACTTTTGGATATGCCACGCGCTCGGAACAAAGATTTACGTGCCGAGTAGCTGCTCGATTGCCTCGGGTGTTTGATTGTAATAGGAAATAAAAGATTCCAAGTGCACTAGGAGTGTGTTGAGACGAGAGGGTGGGAGGGTAAGGTAGGAAGAGGCAAATCCGACATGAAAACACGAACGAATGTAGAAGGCTTCGATGGAACATGGCGACATGTATTCTCGACGCCGCGAGCAATGCAACATCTACTCGTATGCAAAGCTGCAGCCGGAGGAAAATCGGCTTCAAACAGTTACCGACATGGCCGAAGCAGGAGGTCCCTCAACGCTTTACGAGTACATGGTGTATGGCCGTTCATCTCACTGGATATACCGGCGAAATTGGTGATCCTCCTCAAATGGTTGGGGGTAGGGAAGCTCTGAGGGCTGCAAAAGAACAGAGGTAAGACAGGGGTAAGATGTAGTGATAGGCCTCCGAGTCGTGAATCTTCGAGACGGCACACGCCTCCCTATCCTCTCATCTGAGCGGCATCAAAAGCCGGAAGGCAAAACTCTCACACGAGGTTGAACAGTGCCGTAGACAATCCTTGCCGGATGTAAATGAACATGTTCGAGTACCTATACGGCAACACGAGGGATACTACCCCGTTCTCAATGCTTTGCAGGCGTAATCTGTCAACCTGTCAATCTGTACCCCGTACACGTATGTAGGCTGGGCATCTGAAGGGCACGTAGATTCGAAAGCTTGGCGATGGGCTTTTGTATGTAAGCTCATGGTTACAAATCGATTTCCTAGCCAGTAGGCTCAGCACGGAATTTTCCGGCGCATACGAGAACATGCCTGTTGTAGGTGAGGCGTGTGTATTGTATTGTGTTGTAAAAGAGCCTGGCCACCGGATCTGGAGCATAATACGCGGTACTGTATCTGGACGACGACAGCTGGCGAGACAAGGGGAGGAAAGGCCCTGCCTGGGTCTCCATAATTTGCCTTCCATGTCTCTTGCTAGCCTCCGGAGTACCACCAGAGACAAGGGAGCAAGGGAGCAGCCGGTCGAGGTGAAGCTGACCCACGTCGCTCGCTGCTCGGGCTTCTCACGCGCCGTGCCGGTGGTGCATACGCACACCTGTCTTCTATTTCGTTCTGACAGTTGGGTCTAGGTCTCTGTGCGGATGAGGTAGCAATAGTGATAAGTGAGACACAGGCTCCAATGGCAATTCGGGCATGATGGGGCAGAGAGGTGACAGCTGCCAAGGCATGTGTAGTGTCGTGTAGTGTGTCGTGTAGTGTAGGATGAAAGAAACGGTAGAACTTGAATGGCTTAGAATGATGGAATAATACCTGGTAATTGGTATGTACCTCGAATGACCGTTTTTGATGCTCTGTCGCGAGTAACTGTACATGCTCCAACGCGCTAAACAGGCGCTACTCCCTAGTATCTCTTCCTCCCAAGGCCCAGATAGTGGATGTCTTCACTGGTCTTTCCGCCTTCTAGCTCCATCGCTGCCTTTCCGCGACAATCTCTCCACTCCGTCTCCATTTCCCTAATGTACCCCGCAAAGAGGCGCCGAGCTATCAAAGTGGCCTCTGACTCTGTGGTCAGCCAGACAACAAGACGAAAACCAAAGATTCGAAACAAGATACGGACGGGAGTGTCTTTCACAGCCTGGCTGGTTGTTCTCGCCTCTCATGTCAGCGGCCCGAGGCTTGCAAGAACCGGGTACATGTACGTTACGCAGTCGAATCGCTGACCAGCATGTCGACCAGGGCTCGCCGTTTAACTGATGCAACTCTAACCAGGAATCGCTGCCCGAGTTATCCGTCGCTTGTTTCTAAAACGGGACCATCCCATGCAGCCTCAGCGTTGCATTTGCCCGCTGAAAACAGACCCAGTGTTCCCAAGGTGGACAATTTGCCCAGGAGGGGTTTCTGCAGGGTCGCCCAGCCCAATCACAGCACATGGGCGTGCTATACAGATAGGGCAAGTCGACACTAAAACAGGGCTGGAACAAGTAGCTAAATCGTCGAGGAGAAGGGCTTTGAGAGTTGGAGATGCAGACGAGCTGGAGCATCACGGCCCGGGATCAAGAACTGACCTCCGCACTAGCCGCCTAGACTAAAACCATCTGCCGGACAGTCTGTGCCAACCACTCATGGAATCCCATCGCCATCAGATGCTGCTTCGTCGTCTTCATTTGAGGTCCGGAGAGGCGCTCTTGAGATTCCCCTTGCCAGGAACAGGGGACCGTCGCCGGAGGCCACTCCCCCAATGCCCAGCTCCAACTTTTGTGTTGTTTTGCTCCAAAGTTCTCGCTATTGTCGCCATTGGGGTACCTTGGCCTTCGTGAGAGGAGATGTACTCGTTTGTAGCTTGGAGAGGCAGATCGCCATGCTGCATGCTCTGTTTCGCCATACTCGTACATGACAGGCGGCAGTCAAGCGCTTCCCTTTTTCTGGGTACATGCTGTGTCACAGTCTTGGCTCGCATTCACTGCAACGCGATACCACCAACTTCGGAAAACCGGCACGGCTGGAAGCGAATTTGATAATCTGCCATTCCCAGGTTACTCCCCTGGAGTTCAGAGGCAGACCCTGAAGCCTTGCCCGTGATACCTGCATGGACATAGGCGCAGCACAGGTACGAAGTACTGGATTACCTGTACGATTATTGCATCTGTGTCAACACACCCCGGCTGCCGGTATGTTTGATGCCATCTCTTTCGACAAAGCATGGCATGGGTTCTCCCGACCCCGCCCGCTTCGTGCAATGTGGAGAACCAACGACAGATCAGTGTTGGACGCCGTCTTCATCGCCAGTGGAGGCGTTTCCTCCAGGCTCGTGGACAAGACCGCCGGATGGCTCATCCAGGTGGAAACAATGTGGAACAGAACGGAGAGCCAAAAGGTAAATTGAACGGGTACAGGGGCAGAACATGGCTGGCTCCCCGTCAACGATGCCTGCAAGAATCAATGCAATAAGGAATCTCCACTGCTGGCAGCGTCCATGCTAGTCGGCCGCTAAATTCGTTTAGCCTTGCACGCAGGGGGGTTAGAATTGGAGCTATCGTCGAGAAAACGCCACTGAGGGGGCTCGCCATTGTGGACTGGATTTGTGACTTTGCACAGCTCGCCTCGTCGTGGGGGATGTGAGGCCTGCTTGGCTTCCTTCATTGGCCCGAGGCTGGTTTCTTCAACCTAGGGCCCTGACTCCTCACGCAAGTCTGGAGAAGCTAGTTAGCGAATATTACCCCGTCAATTTGGGGGCGTTTGCTAGACTAATTGTCCTTTGTTCTGGGATGAGAATTAAGCGTCACCCCTACTCGCATGCTCCATGTACTGTACTTACAGACATGTACTACTCATCGTATATCCAGCGTTTCGAGGCGGAAGGGAGTGTACGAGTAGGGGAGGAGTGAGGGGACTTGACCAACCTACTGACAGACATGGTTGTACAGGTATACGGAACAACGTGCCCTTGTCTCTCTCTCTCGGCGATCTATCACGCCGGCCATAAGCCCAGCTCAACCTGCGGCCGATTGTACATGTCGTATGGAGCACTAGCACGAAGCTCAGATTACTTCGTACATGGGCTTAGAATGATAGACGGATGCTTGTCGAATTGCTGCATGCACGGAGCAATTGCTCGTTTATTCTGCATGCAACGAACGTAATGGGAATCCAGGCCATGCAACATGACGTTCCCGTTTTGAAGAGGACCTTGAAATACTGCCGAGCCAGGCACTCGTGTGTCTCGTGTGTCTCGAGATCCGCGTTCGCTGCCGTCGACGCACTTGTTAGCTCCCAGTGCTACCCCTCTCGGTGAACCATCGACGACTCTGATTAAGGTTGGTGTGCCTCGTCTTCGCCTTTGTTTTGCCCAGGGAGGGTGGTTATTCGGATAAAGTTGGTGTGCTGCATGCGACAGATTCGGATTTTCCTTTTCAAATCTAAGGACCGGTACCTTTTGGAGGGTACCATTCGTTCGCGTTGATTTTCTTGAGCCCGAGTGTTGCACCGCCATTCAGCTTGAAGCAGACAGACCTGCTTGTCAACTGCCTAGGCCTAGGCATTGATAGTCATCGCCAAGGAGACGTCTGGGTTTTGGAGTTGCCATACTCGCACCTATATAGAGTCGAGTAGCCTCCCCCCTTTTCTCCTTTCCCCATCAGCTTTGACCACCGGCGTCTGGCTCCATCGATAACATCAAGGTTGGCCCTAGTTGTTGTTTATATACACATTTGCTTTTGCATACACAGGTGTTTTGAGGCTTGTCGAGTTGCCGCAACTCCGAGACCTTTCCGAACCTCCAGACCTCTAGCTTGACGGACACTTTCCGAGTCTCTCCGAATATCGCAGCCATGGAGAGAGTATCCAAGGGCCTTTCAAAGGCTAAGGAAGATGTTGTCACAAGTTATCGTACGGATGCCAACTACAACAGGGTCAAGCGCTGGGCTGGCCCTATTGCTCGCCGCATCCCATCTGCCGCGGCTGAGTACCTCATCGAAAAGGTTCCCATTATCCAATGGCTGCCCAGGTACGACCCCAAATGGTTGCTGAACGACTTCATTGCCGGCCTCACTGTCGGTGTCATGTTTGTGCCCCAGGGCATCTCCTACGCCAAGATTGCCACCATTCCAGTCGTTCACGGTCTGTACTCCGCCTGGATTCCATCTTTGCTCTACCTCTTTATGGGTACTTCAAAAGGTTAGTCAAGTTCATTTTTGTTCACTCTTTTGACAATTGGAGTCATTATGATTCAGTGTTGCTGACACGGATTATTCCATTTGCAGAGGTGTCTTCTGGTCCAACATCGGTTCTTGGTCTCCTCACCGCCGAGGCGGTATCTTCCCTTCCAGATGAAGACCCAGCCACTGTTGCTTCGGCCGTGGCCTTCATGGTTGGCGTCTACGCTCTCATTGTTGGTGCTCTCAAGCTCGGTTTCCTCCTCGATTTCGTCAGTGGCCCCGTCTTGACTGGCTGGATTTCGGCCGTTGCCTTGGTCATCTTGCTTGGACAAGTCGGCTCGCTCGTCGGTCTAACGGTCGGCTCTACAACTGTCGAGATCATCCGCGGTGTCCTCGGTCATCTTGATAAGATCCAGGGAATGACTGCCTGCATTGGTTTGACTGGTATTGCGATGCTCCTTATCTTCGAGCACGTTGGCAAGACTATCGGCAAGAAGAACAAGTGGGTCAAGTTTGTCTGCACCAGTCGAGCAGCAGTTGTTCTTGTCATCTACACCTTGATCTCCTGGGGCGTTAACAAAAATCGAGCTGAGCCTGATTATATGTGGGCTGTGACTGAGATCAAGTCCAACGGTCTTCAAAAGGCCAAGTCTCATGACACCGCCCTTCTCGCCAAGGTGGCTGGTCGCGCTGTTGCCCCGTTCATCGCCATGTCCATCGAACATTTGGGTGTTGGAAAAGCCTTTGGACTGCGAAATGGATATGACATTGACCGCTCTCAAGAACTGGTGTTCCTTGGAACTGCCAACATGGTTGCTAGTATTCAAGGCTCGATGGCTTCTGGAGGCGCCATGAGCCGCACAGCTGTTTCTAGCGAGGCCGGTTCCAAGTCTCCGCTCAACTTCATCGTTACTGCCGGATTTGTTCTCTTGACTCTCTACGAGCTTGCCCCCGCACTGTACTGGATTCCCAAGGCCACCCTTGCCGCTATTATCGTAAGTCATCCTGTCTCATTTTAATGGTACCACGGATATACTAACATATTGCCTCTCTTACTAGATCATGGCTGTCGCTCATCTCGTCTCTCCCCCCAAGCTCTTTTACCGATACTGGAGAATCAGCTTCATCGACTTTGTTGGTTCCATGCTAGGATTCTGGGTGACACTCTTCACCTCCACTGAGATTGGTCTAGCCGTGTCTGTTGGTTTCAGCTTGGTATACACCCTTCTCAGACTTGCTTTCCCACGACTGGTCAAGGTTTCCCACTCGCAGACTGAGAACAACCACTGGACGCTCTCAAAGAGCCGCCCCAATGACTCGGAGCTTGATGTTCCCCCTGAGGCATACCTCGTCAGATTTACCAGTGACCTCTTGTTCCCCAACGCCGAGCGTCTCAAGAACTCAATTGTCGAAGACATCAAGGTTCGCTACGCACCCACCACAGAAATGGTAGAGGCCGCCGAGAAGAACCGAATGTGGAACGACTCAACCAAACGCCGAATTACAAAGATCCGCCACCGCGAACAAATCTCGCCCATTGAAACCGACCACTATCCTCTGCACTACATTGTACTTGATTTTGGAATGATTTCATTTATTGATACAACTGGTGTTCTACTCCTCATTGAATTGAAAATGACTCTACGCAAGTACTTGGGCAAGGATTTGCAGTTCCGCTTTGTCAACATGGCTCCTCAGGTGCTTGAAAGGTTCACTCGATCAGAGTGGGAGTTTGCTCGCGAAGGTGAAGAGAGAACCGGCAATGAAGACGTCATCTACTCCTCTTTCGAAGTTGCTCTTTTGCACCGCGATGGAGACGAGAAAGATGAGAAGGTTGAGTTTGTGGAGAAGACTTTGGACGTGTAAGAGGTTGAGTCTGTGATGAGGAGAGTAAGGGTTTGGGATTTGGGACTTGAATGTTGGAATACCAGGGACAGGGGCTTGGAAACTCCTGGAGGAGTTTTGGGAACTAGGGATTTTCTTGCGATGGAATATGGGCAAACGTTACGATTATGATCTCGATATCACAATGCTGAGTTTTCTCTCAGCGACAATTTTAGCTTCACAATTTACAATTTTACCGAGACTCTTTTTTTACTTTTCATTCTTGAGGATTTGGGGTATCACCTCGGATCGTAGCCTTTTATCAATGAGATCATAATCGACAAAACTGACTAGCCTCTCGTCAAAACTGCGAATCCGAGACGTCCCGATCAGCCATCACCAGACTTGACTGACTATACCGAAACAGCTCATCAAAGGAAAGGCTGCCTAGACCAGAAAGTGTAAAGCTGAGACTATAATGCATGTAAGATGGAATGGCGCCAGTCCCCCCCCCTCACGTAGATTCGTAACCGGACGAATCTCGGTATCGGAGAGGAGGGAAGTCCTCCAGGCTGCCTTAGCGTTAACACGCCTTCGTGGTTGTGACTTATGATTCGAAGAGAGTACTTGGTAAAGTCAAGCTATTTGATTTTTGCCCCTCATGTTAGACGCAGCATAGAGTTGGGGTAAAATTCAATAGTCTCCAGCCTGAAATAGAATGGGAGAATAGTGTCTCTGGAACTTTTGGATACCTGAGAGGAGGAGGAGAAAGGGGGGGGGAGGGTAAGAGGAGTAAGGGGCAAAAGTGAGAAAAGAGGAGGAGGGGATGGGGAATATGCGAGGAACCTTGGTTTGGAGGCAAAAACAAGCTGAATACTTGGAATCTTGCTTGGGGGTGTTTTGGAGACGTGTTGAGCAAGAGAAAGGGGGTGTATGTAGGGTAAATGGTATGGTATGAGGAGAGGGCGTGTAAGGGGGGCGTATGTAACTCGCGTGTTAGACCGGACTTAGACAACTAGACGGGGGGAAAGACTTTGCTACTATGACCTGACGAGAGTTATGACGGGGGTTGTCCGTGGCTGGGTTGGTTGGAGGAGGCGTATATGGCGAGTACATGCTGGTTTCTTGTTTGCGTTGTACCGTAACTTGGGGTACAAGGCAGGGGAATCTAATCTGAATGGGGAGGAGAGTGGAGGAAGAGGAGGAGACTGCGGGCCTGTGTGTATGGGAAGTTCCGAGCAGGACAAGGCAGTAAGCCCGAGTGGCGATGAGGGAGATTCGAGTAGCGGTAAGGATGGAGTGGGTGAAGTGGCTCAGAGGGGACTCCCCGGGCCGCTGTAGTCTATTCCGGTGGCGATTTGTCACTGACATGCCTAGTATAGTTAGGTATAATGATGTTTTCTTTTCTTTACTTGTTTGTTCTATTGTTGGAGGGCGTTTCTTGGAGGTTTGTGGAATCGTATATTCCTGGTCGTGGCGAGATGGGGAATACCACATGACGGAGAGACTAATCTCAGGGTCTACCCTGTTATGTATGACTTCCTTTGGAGGAGCAGGAAGTTGAGATAAGGGCTTTTGCATTGCATTGCATATGCATTGCATGACTGGTCCTCCGTTGGCAGTCCAACAGCTATCTGTGTACTCCGTCTACTACACCACCTTGCCGGTTTACTGTTGGCATATTCATATTAAGCCTCACCTCTGGCTGAGAAAGTTTGTATTATGTTACTCAACTTCTTGCGGCTGTTTAAGAATGCCTTCTTCTCCTTATATGAGCATTTATCTCTCCAATTGCTGACATGCTTCGTCTATTCCCTGTTACCGTTTCGCGGTAGGGATAGGAGTTCCAATATGTTCGACTATCGGTATACCTACCTGACATCCAAAACACATTTGTATGTCTGCTGGAAATACCCTTTGTCTGAATCTAACATGTATTGTAGTTTGATAACTTATACTATACTCTATGTTCAGGATATCAGGTAAGATAACTAAATAGTAATTCGTATGTACGCTCGTAGAGATACTCTGTCTATATTTCTCACGTAGTGGCAGCGGCAGTACCAGCAGATGGCTGTCAGGTATCCTAACGGCTACTATGTATCTGTGTAGTTTACCCGATTCTTCAAGTATCTGCAAATATTACTGCCCTCACTTGGTATCTGCCATCATGGCTCCTTTATTCTACTATCACTAAATTCTAACAGCATCAATATTCTCTTCCAGTATCATTGTATTCTATTATTACCACTACTCTCATCTATCGTCCCTACTCTCGTCTAGTATTAACACTCTCATCTATTATTAATACTCTCATCTAGTATTAATACTCTCATCTAGTATCAATACTGTGAGGGATCAAACAAAGGCTCATGAATGAACGAAGCAAGCAAAGAGAGAAAACACACAAAAGGACCAAAGGCACTGAGATCAACTGCAAGAAAGCAAGCTTGTGACTAAAATCTAGATTGCGATAGGGATAAAGAGAGAAAAGACTAGGCAGGATGAGCGAGGAGGAGAATTAGCTAGCTCAAAGTGGAGTCACGTGACAAATACTCTCATCTACATAGTTTCTTCTAGTATCAATACTCTCGTCTAGCATTGTCCAGTATCAATGCTCTCTCCTGGTATCGATAATTTCTGCTAGTATCAATGCTCTCTTCTAGTATCAATAGTATTTGAGATAGATGTGTAGACATGTGTCATGAGGTCTTGTAGACCCAGCTCGGAGTGATGGCTATCAAGTGCCATATCTCATTAGAGCTCAACAAGAGTATAATATCTGTTCAGGTCGCTACCTCTCTCTATGCAACCCCAAAGCAATGAGTCAAAAAGACACTCCTTTATCGTTTCAGCTTTAAAAAAACTGAAATTCCGCATGAAAGCATAACTCAATTCCAATCCTGCCCTGGAAAATGCCTCTAATGCTTGTTCCCTTCTTCTTGTAGGCCTCCCGCATGGCTAGCACCTCAAGTTCCCAAACGTGAATCACGTGTTAAAGGAGAGGATAAAAGCAGAGTTGTGCAGCTATCCAGAGACATTATTTGTCTCTTCTCTGCAAGGCTATAGCTCTCTTGCTTCGGCCAAATCTTGCTGGTCACAACCACCACAAATCAACACGAGAGAGCGAAGAAGTATATTTAGCTCTACCCTTCAGCTTTTCTGCTTTCTGCTTTCCTCACCTTTTCACCACATCTTAATCTACACACTGAAATTATGCAGGTTTCCGGTATGTGCAAATCCTGAGGCCGGTTTGCTGCGTCAAGATTCTGCTGGCTGCCAGTTGCCAGCTGGCTCACTGGCCATTAACTCCAGGCAGCTGGCAATGCAAACGCGAGAAATATTTATTATGAGCTGTTCTCTGTTTTCTTAACTTCTCTTTTGCAAAATTTTCACACACCTCCACCTCCCAATTTTGTTCCCTCCCCCCTCTGCTCTGCGATTTTTGCTCCCCAAGTTACCACCCCAAGCCCTCCGGCATGATGGCTTCCCTAAAGGCTATCATTGACCATTCTGTGCTTCCTCCAAAATTACCTGGCGAAAAAGAAGAGAATTATCAAGAAATATCCTCAGAAATCCTCAGAAGACTCATTCGTGCCTGCGAAAAGGTTGAGAGTCTGGCAAGCTTACCATTTGCTGATGCTTTTCACTCTCTGGGTGAATCTCTCCAAACATGCATGAACCTCAACCAAGGACGTCTTGACCGAGACACACTGCTAAAGCACTTTAGCCAACTTCGTCCAAACACTGTTCTCATTTGCTACGTTGTTGAGCAGAATGCTTCACTTCTCATAAGACTTGAGAACATCCAGTAAGCACCCTAACCACTCCACAAACATGAATTTCAGGTCACTAACGACGACGCAGGAGAAGCGATGAACAATTCGTCGTAATTGAATGTTTTGAAACTTCCCCAACGACTGAGAGTGTGCTCGCGGCGGACAACGCTCTGGGATGGGATTTCCCAGGGCGTGCTGTGCGCTTGAGTCTCAGCGACTTCAGCGACGAGAATCTGCAAAAGGCCGTTTCTACATTTCTCGAGCGTGCAAGCATGGAGACTATTCAAGATCTTCAAGCTCAAACGAATAAAGCAAGTGTGTCGGTTGCCGAAATTCGAGACACTTCCGATCCATCTATAATCACTGAGATGCTCATGAGCATTCTGGAAGCCATCGGAGAATTTGCTCATGTTCCCAAGCTCAGAAAGAGAGTCAGAGACGATGTGAACTTCGTGACGGGCTCGTTGCCATGGAGAAGATTGCCGTTTTGGCTCGTTTTGCGAGTGGCTACTCAGAGGCACCTTAACCTGTCACTCGGCGAATCGGGAAAAGCATGCTACAAGCTCTTGATGGCCGTGTTTTTCTCCGAACTACTTCACGATGCTACAAATGGCCTCGCTCCTCTCGAGCAGACAAGAGACCTTGATGGAAATTTGAAACTTGATCCTAGCTTGGTCTTGACACTTCGCACAAAGCTGTGCCGTCGCATGGCTAAGCTGGAACAGGAAAGAGCCAATCTTGTGATGCACAGGGAACATTTCGAAAGCCTTTTCAGTTGCACTGCGCCAATGATCACAACCTCCATCGAGTTTTCAAACGATAGTGTGGGAAATTTATGGAATTACGTCAAGTGGAAGACCAAACGGAAGGTCCACCGACTCCCACGAAAGGCCTCTGATAAATCTCTCCAACTCTCACTTATGAAGAGCGGCAGCTATCTCGACAGACTTCTAGATAGCCACAGATCGCCAATTCCCGTTACCAACAATGGGACACTACTGCTTCCCAACCCCATGGATACGCCTGTTCAAGAAGTTCATGCATTCACAGAAAAGATATTCCTTTTGACACGAATGGAGCAAAAGTTTGAGCTGGCCAATCTGCCAAATAGATTCAACACTGGAAATGCTAACAGTCATTGCTGTGCATTTGCCAACAATATTCATGAGACGCTTCGGCAGCTTGGGGAGATGTATGATGGCGATCCTCTCCTACAAAGCATTAAACTTCTCACGATATTCGAACTCTGGTTGCGAATGGACGAGTGCGCCCTTGTTTCTTGTCCCCTCTTAGGTGACTACCAACCGGTTTTTTATCCTGAGCTTCTTGATGCCCTCCAGTTGCCTTCATTGCCCGATATGCAGCGACTCCTAGTAGTCCAAACATATCTGGCTAATCGTCATGCAAAAGCCAGACATGGGCATATATTCAGCGCTCATGATCAAGATAGTTTTGCTGTTCAGTTTGCGAAGCAATCGGAGCAGATGAAGGCACGCTTGAAGTTTGTTATGATGCGGTCGGATGCTGACCGGACTGCCAAGACCAAGGAGTGGGAATCCAAAAAAGAGGAATACGAAACTCACTCATTGCAGGTCAATACACTGATTTGTCAATGTACGTTTCAAAACGGGAAACGTGATGTTCGCGGTTGTAGGAAATGTTGGCACTGGAGGACGCGAAAGAAACTTCGAATTCAACATCATGAAGATTTTCTTCCGACGGACGAGGCGAAAAGCCATATGATTGTATTCGAACTGGAAATTCCTAAATTTCTATCTGATTACCGCGATGCGACATGGAAAATCCTTAGAGATCTGGCACATCCTACCCGTCCGTCCACCAAGTCGCCTTACACGACTCTAGACGAGTGTCGTCACCTACAGCGCTTCATGACGGCACCGAGGGGTTGCATATCTCTTGCATCGGATAAGAAGTGCTTTAGCGAAACCCATTATAGCTATAGTGATGGATTGGTGTCCCTCAAAAGGATCTTGTTGCCATTTGCAGCAAACTTCCAGCTATACGACCACGAAGCCAAGATATGGGTCAAAGATCTATCAGAGTCTCTCACGCTACATCATCTTTGCGGAATACATGTTCCACTTGGGCTTTCAAGCACAGTACTAAAGCCAGATGTGCACCCAGCCACGAGCTTGGATGGACCATCTTCGTATGAGATTCAAGCCAATACGACCAAATGCCCACCCAGCATGTCAGTGGCAGAGTTCTCGGCTTACCAAAAGCTTCTAGCTGGCAAATCACAGCGTTGGCTCAATATTCTGGTGGAATTAGGCTCGTCGAATGTGAACTTCAGCAGCGAGGACACTGCTTTGTTGGTCTCTCAACTAGCTATTCAGGCTGGTCCAGCCACTCAAAAAGAATCTGGACCTTTGCGCGATGTGCACTCAGTGTTCAGGGAAAGAAATTTCGTTCAGAGTTTGAAGAAGCAAATTCAGGCCCGAATAGATTCCATATATTCTAACTGGAGAGAGACGAATTGTATGGAGCTTCTCATCAATTTGAGCTTGCGAGGTTTCTCTTTATTGTCAGACACTGATATGCGTGCTGAGTTTGAACAGCTACTCAGGTCAGCGAGAGATGCTACTCTCGGGTGGATTATGCCATCTCAAGAAGAATCGAGAAACACTCTGGATGGAAAAGATGCTGACAGAATCGCCACATATGGGCTCAAGGCATCCCTCCTTTGTCGTCGTACTTTCGAGATACACCTTGGCTCTGAGACAGCTTTATCCGCGGCTGATCTTTCTACCTGGATCAAGGCCTCAGTCGCACTTCAGGAAAACCGAGTTATGACTGTCAACAATCTTTCCCCGCTAAGCAGAAGCATGATGATTCGTGATGCGAAAATGATGTTTCGTATAGACGGCTTGATTCGAGCTGCTGTGGAAGCTCATCCAGGCGCTATTGGAGATGCCATTGGAGAGATGATCGACATCAAAGGGCATGGAGCTACTGGCAATGAGACGCAGTCCACAACATCTTGGACGTTTCTGCAGTCCCCGCATTCACGATGGATTCGATGTATTGTGCCTCAGAATCAAGCATGTTCTAGAGGCAGGCAAGTGCTTCACCTGCATATTCTTGAAGGCCATTTCTTTGTGAATGGAAAACGGCGAGGAAATCTCCCACTAGCCATTCGCAATGATCCATCTGTCAAGTCCCTATTTGGTGATCAAAATCTGCATGTATATGCCTCATCTATGCCGGGCATGGAATATGTTCTCGCGTATTCATTCCAAAATAAGCGCGTCCACTTTGGCATGCGCGATTCTGGCGCCATTATTCGAACGGAGGGACGAGAAGGACGAGATGCTCTGTTCGAATTTATACCAAGCAAAATTTTTGAGCCTTCTAGCGCATGGAGTTTTGACTTGCCCAGGAGCCTGCTGGACAACTGCTCGCACTGGCTGAACTTGGATACGGGCATTCTGGAAGTTCGGCGACAGCCCTCGATTTGGAACCGTCGACCAAAAGACTGGGTGATTAATGTCTTCGAACGATATGCAACTCGTGGTGAAAGAGTGAATTTGGTTGATCCGTGCTCTTCAGAATTCAAAAAGATTGCCAAAATCTTTGAACACTTTGAAGTGCCACAGAGGTTGACGGTCTTTCAACCTTGGTCGGAAAGAGGCAGATTGTCCGTTGAGCTTCGTCACCTAGATCTTGAGTTTCACGTCAATAGTATCGGGCTGCTCTTCTGCAAGCAACTGAAAGCGAATATCGACATTGACCAAGATGCTGGAACGTGGTATGGGCTTGCGAGCAAGATCGTGCTGCGAGACGCCGCAGACACAAGTAAGAGGAGTATCATCACACCAAACGGAAAATTATCATGGAGGTCAAACCCAAACTATGCTGGCATTCATGTGGACACATTCTTCCAACCATCTGATAGATACTTTCGATTTGACATTGATCAAACTCTTGGTCGCTTGGTTTCACAGCCGGAACCCCTTTTGCTGTGCAGAATGGCTCTATGCCATGCGGTCACATCTTTCTGCCTCCCAGATCCTCTTACAGGAGTAACTGGCACGGAAGAAGCGGTACGAATTCTCCAATCAGGCGCAGTTCAACCTTGGTCTCCTTTGTCTTTCCCAGACCTTGGAGAGTTTGCAGTTCTGCTCCCCAAGCGAGAGTACTATCCTCCTGAGTTTAAACGTCTGCAGAGAGTGAAGTGGGATAGCCACCTCACAACGACAATCCAAAGTGACCAACTGGAAGCTCTCATTCGCGAAATTGAGAGGAAAGCTGGCAACTTAGCACAATTCTCTCAGACAACCAACGCCCAAAGGGAGAAGTGTGTCGCAGAAGAAGCGTCCCAGCTACGCCTTCGGGCTCAAGCTCGCCGATCCCTTTACGAACGTACAACGGCAGATACTGCAATTCTAAGCCAACTGTACCAACTTTATGTACCTCGTGATAGGCAATCAACTTTCAGAGGCAGCCAAGTGTATCAAGTCGCTCAGATGATACACTCGGATTCCCAGCACATCAATATGGGACGCAATTTGAAACAAATTCTTGATGGCTGGCCTCATATTGGTGGCTTCAGAGAAAATATTTTATTCCTAGACGCAGAATCTCTCGCGAGCCAAATGGAGTCACGTATCTGCGACTGCTGGGGTT
This sequence comes from Trichoderma camerunense, assembly GCF_050948025.1. Classification (NCBI taxonomy): domain Eukaryota; kingdom Fungi; phylum Ascomycota; class Sordariomycetes; order Hypocreales; family Hypocreaceae; genus Trichoderma; species Trichoderma camerunense. The sequence goes on from NW_028145369.1 coordinate 146,797, forward strand.
CCCTGATCAGAATATGCTGCAGCGAGAAGGACAAGCCATCGTTGATCTTCCAATTGGGACTACTGGCGTTCCAATCTAAGGCCAATATGGACATTGTTCTATCTCTGGTAGCTTTCTACTGTATAAGAGAGCTCCGGGACCTCGAACTTCCTAAGCATGGGGGTTATGACCGTTTCAGAGAGCGTGGACCTCCTCAACAAGCACTCCTTGAGAAACTCATTCACAGCGCATTCTTGCCATGCCCTGAGACGAATGCTAAGTGTCTATATTTGGAAAGACAAAAGGAACTTGAAGAGCACATGCAGGAATGTGTAAAGCAAAGTAAACTATTGGCAAAGGATATACTGGCGCAATGGCCAGAGCTTCCGGACAGTCTTAGCTTCGAGACTTCCCTCATAGATGTTCCCGCCGCTTTGGATGCCATTCGACCAGACTGGGACCGCAGAAAACAAAATGACCAGTTGGAAGCCTATGTCGATCAGGTGGATAGCATTCTCATCGCATATCGTCACAAATGCGGTGGTAGAAAATACCCCAACGAGCCGCAACTGTGGGAAAGAAACATCTCTGATCTCTCCGGCTTCGAATCTCGGGACATAATACCATCATTTTCGCGAGATCTCGTGACTAGGGCCGGTCCAGAATTGGTCCGGGTCACGAGTCACTTTCCAATCAAGTTCATTAATGTTGAAGCGCAAAATGTTGAGTCCCAGGAAAAGCAGCGTGTCTTTTCAGAAGAGCTCACTGAACTTGATCAGATATTGAACGCCTTTTCTAAGTCGCCGAATACTCTACGCCAGGATTACAGCAGTGATCTTCAACGAAGTTTGACTGCTCTACAATCCACTGGCCAAACAGTACTCAGTACTTCCATGCAGCCACTTCCGGCATGTTATGAGATCACACATGCAATTGAGCAACTACGAGGGACGATAGAAGCCTACCAGAAGTCGATCCGAGATGCTTTTTGGTCCGGCGACACTCGCTTTACGTGGCTCACCTTGGGAGACATACTGCCCTGCCGAACGCCTATCGAGATTCTGTGCCTCCTGCAATCTCGAGCTAACCATCCATTCGGTCCTGGAATGAAAGAAGCACTCATTAACTATGGTTGCGCAATTGCGGAGATGCAGCGGCTGATACGCCTCAGATCAGCCGTTCTACTCAACGATCACCGTGCTATAAATGAAGAGCTTCGCAACGTCGGCCATGAGAACTGGAATCCTATGGAAGAGGACCCAGATTGGCTGTTGCTAGAGATTGACAGCAACATATTGATCCGTACAGATCAGATTGACGTTGCACGAGCCGTTGTTAATCCTGCCTCGGGCCAGAATAGCGTGCTACAAATGAACATGGGACGCGGTAAGAATGCAGCATCACATGCATACTTAGAGCTTATACTGACTTGTGCATACCAGGTAAAACATCTTGTATCATGCCTATGGCTGCAGCAATATTGGCAAATGGCGAGAACGTCTCTCGTTTAATCGTGCCCAAGTCTCTCATAATGCAAACGGCAAACATGATGCATTCGCGATTAGGTGGTCTCGTTGGCAGAGAAATATGCCATATCCCATTCTCTCGCCAGACCCCCACGACGGATGAGATGATTCAACTGTACGAGCGATTGCATCGGGACATCCAAAGATCCAAGGGGTTAATCCTGACCAGCCATGAACACGTGTTGTCGTTCAGATTATCAGGGCTGCAACGCCTTGCAGATGATAAGACCAAAACAGCCACAATGATGATCAACTTCCAGAACTGGCTTGATACTCGATGCCGAGATATTTTGGACGAATGTGATTTCACCCTGTCTCCAAGAACTCAGCTAAACTACCCCAGTGGCTCAGAAAAGGATTTTGATGGGCACCCATTTCGATGGCAGGTCGCAGAGGGCCTTCTGTCGATGGTATCAAACTATATACCACAATTACGAGAGTCTTTCCCAGGAAGCATTGAGCTGTTAGCAAGCTCGGGTTGGTTTCCAGCTGTTCAGTTTCTACGAAATGATGTTGAAGATGAGCTTCATCGGCTTATAGTAGATGATATCTCGAAGGGCAAAGCGCCATTCCTTTATATCAATCATGCAATTGACAACGAAATCCAGACCACTATCAAACGAGTACTGTCTGACCAGAGCTTTGACGCAGCGTTGTTTGAGAAAGCTACCAGGCTTTTCCCTCAACCTGATAACGCTGCCAAAAAACTGCTTGTCATTCGAGGAATAGTTACGCGCAAGATCTTGCTGCTCTGCCTTTCCAAAAGATGGAATGTGCAGTACGGCCTTCATCCAGGCCGAATTCCTCTCGCAGTACCCTTTGCAGCAAAGGGTGTTCCATCAGAGTTATCCGAATTCGGTCATCCAGATGTCACCATATTGCTGACTTGTTTGAGCTTCTATTCGGCCGGACTCTCCTATGAGCAGTTTCGACAAGCTCTCCAGAGTATGCTAGCCTCTGAAGATGCGGCGTCCGAGTATGAGAAATGGATCTCAGAGTGTAACATTCCTCCTCACTTGCAGCATTGGAATCTCATAAATCTGGAAAATGAGACGCAAGTGAGGTTACTCTGGAGGGTTTTATGCCGAACGCAGGCCGTGGCCAACTATTACATGAATAGGTCCGTCTTTCAGCCGTATGCGCGACAGTTCACTATCAAGCTTCAGGTTTCGGCGTGGGATATTCCTCAGAATTCTGGGGAGAAGTTTGCTCGTGCTGCGAGGACGACGGGGTTCAGTGGTACCAATGACAACAAGTACTTGATGCCTATGAATATTGAGCAAGAAGATCTTCCGGGTCTGTTACAGACAAACGCCGAAGTCCTATCATATCTCCTACAGCCACGCAACCGAAAATATTCAGTCTTGGTTGACCACAATCTTTGGCGCCTCAGTGAGCATGACATGCTGAAGACGATTCATGATCAGGGTATCAGGATTCTTATTGACTCTGGAGCATACATTCTTGAGACGGGCAACAGGGACCTGGCAAAGCTATGGCTTCAAGTTGATGGAGAGGCACAGGCAGCCGTTTACTTTCATTTCGACAACCGAGCTTGGGTTGTCTATAGAGATCCTGCAAAGACAGATACTCCACTATTGGCAACAAGGCTCGCAAATAATTTGGAGAACTGTCTCGTCTACTTCGATGAGGCGCACACCAGAGGAGTAGACCTCAAGCTGCCTGAGAATGCGCGCGCTGCATTGACTTTAGCTCTTAAGCAAACCAAGGACAACACGATGCAAGGTAAGTACCCTCCCCTTAATCAAATCCACGAGATGTTCACCATACATTTATCGATGAGATGATTCCCATTTCTCGAGGCTATAATAACGAATACTAACAATTGGACTCCAATGCAGCCGCCATGCGTCTACGACAGCTACGCACAACGCAGTCTGTGATGTTTTTCGCACCTCCGGAAGTTGACATGAGTATCAGAGATGTTTGCTGTAACCGATTGCCGATTAATACTCATATTGAATCTCCCCATGTCATCTTCTGGCTTCTGGAGCAAACCTGCAGAGCCAACGAAGACCTGCAGCCACTTTTCCAGGCACAAGGCAATGACTTCTGTCAGCGTACAAATGCCCTGTTAAAGTATCCCGACTATTTAACCTCGGAAAATTCTAAACGTAATCTTTTGAAGAGACTGCAACAGCCAGAGCATCAGACTCTGATGCAGATGTACGGCGACACATCAAGGTCTTCGACATCGCAAGGGCTTGAAAATATGCTCTCTTCTCGCCTCCAAGATTTCACACACAGGCTCTCTCAGTTCGATATCTCTGGTATTTATGAAGAAGACATTTTTGGGGAAGTGGAGCAGGAGCAAGAGCGCGAGCTCGAAGTGCAGCTGGAAACCCAACGCGAAGTAGAAAGGCCAGTTCACTACAAAGCACTCAACTATCCCGGACTGAGTGCAGCAATCCTGGAGTTTTTCAAGACTGGAAAGCTGAATACCACTGATAAAGAGATACGACAGGCTTTTGACCATATTGGCGCCACAGAGGTCGGTGAAAAGTATGATATCAAAAAAACTGATTCGCGACTCTTCGTCTCAGAGGAATTTGGCCGAACCATTAAGCTTCCTCGGAAAAAACCAACTGTAGGCGATCGCTTCTTGGTAAGTTATAAAATATAACGTATAATATTATTGTTCTAGGATCACAATGCTAACTTTTGATGACTTTTTGTAGCGCCCCGTAGAATGGGTACTCTGGAGCCCGTCTACCTGGACTGCTCTGGTGATTATCCCAGAAGAAGCTGAACTCCTCATTCCGAAACTTCGACTTGCCCGAGGTAAAGCAAAAGTTCATCTGATCGCCTATGCGGCTCCTATCACTCGAGCCATGGTGCCCTTCAACCACCTCCGTTATTATTCGCTCCCGCCAATCCCTCTGAATGCTACGTTTCCTGCGTGGCTCAAAGTTGAGCTCGGCATTCTGTCAGGCCGACTCTACGCAGATTTTGAGGAATGGAAGCTTATTTGTGACTATTTTAAAGGCTCACCCAAGGGAAATATTAGCCGTGGATTCCTCTTAGAATGGCTTGGAGTCCGTTGCAGAGCTCATGATGTGCTTCACACGCCAATGGGATACATTTGCTTGGACCGAACGGCGACTGAGATGGATCCTTTCTTTGTCCAAACTACGACTGTAGCTGCTCCTACAATTTCAGCTGTCCCGGTTGAAGATGCCGTCGAGGAGATAGAGGATGAGAAGTGGGAAGAAGAAGAGAGTGATGATGAAGATGGCAGCCTCTATATCGATGAAACCAAAGATGGCAGTGTCGAAAAATACGATAGTGCTGAAGAAGACGACAGTTCCGAGGAAATCAACAGTGACGAAGAAGATTTTAGTGATGAGGAAAGTGACAGTGACGAAGAATACGAAAAGTGATGAGAATACGACGGTGACCGGGAATACTGGACCGAAGATGAACGATTGCACAACTGGTAATGAATAAGAAAGTATGATGAGTATGAGCTGAGTGGCTTGACACTTGATTAGAGAGTTTAGGATGACTGGCGAAAGTTTTTGACATTTGGTCAAGCATTGAGAAAATGTTGTGTGTGCGAATTTGGAAAAGGGTATCAGGACGGCTCAGGGATGGATAGGTCAAGGAAGGGTTACCAGATTGTCAGCAAAGGCGAAAGCGAAAAAAAATTGGTGGTGCGACAATTTCTCAGTTAGATGGACTAATGAAGATTGTTTACTCATGGAAAGAGATGTGAAGGATTCGTTTTTGCTCTAAGTGACTTTGCATTATTTCATCGGCAGCTCATTTCTTAGCTACAAGGCTATTATGAGAAATTATATGATGGATCACACGGCTGAGTTAGTATTCTATCATTCAAGGCATACGTGGCTTCTAGAGAGCATTGGAAGAAAAGTTTGGCTCGAGTGAAACTTTATGAGAGATTCAGGCCGTTGACTTTGCTGCTATATGCCAAACTTTTCAGTGCCACGAAACTTTGAGGAGGTGGTGAATATACGAAAGTCAGTACGAAGTCAGTTGTAGCGTACAATGCCCCATGTAGTTGTCGAAATAATTACACCACTTCAGATAACTGGGGGCGTATGACAAGTATCATGATGGCTACTTTACTTCATAGGATGTTGAGCATGCGACAATTACACTTTGAACTTGCTGTACAGCATCTGCCGTTGAGTCATCGGTAACAACCATACCTTTCACATTAGTGGATTTAAAGAAGAGGCGGACGATGAAATTTGATCTACTCATTTTGAGGATAAACTTAGTAAAAGTAGATAGACCAAGTAAAAGAAGATAGTTCTAGTAGATGCAGATAGATCTAATAGAAACAGATAGATCTAATAGAAACAGATAGATCTAATAGAGACACACAGATCTAGTAGATACAGGTAGATCTAGTAGGAAGTAGATGAATCTAGTAGAGACAGGTAGATACATATAGGGTTGGTAGAGGTTGATGTGATCGAGTTATACATTCTCTAATGTACTTTAGGCAGCCGGAGTACATGTAGCTAGAGTTTCCATACAGGTAGTCAAACTTCTTTGACGAACCATGGACAACGCCATTAGCTCAATCCGACAAATGGAAAACTTTATGAAAAGCCAACTGTGAGTCAAGATGTAAAGAGTACAGCCCTGTAGTAATTTCCCTTTTATCCAGTGAACTTAAAGTTTTGCAAAAATATCCACGACACCGACTATTAAAGGAGCAGCATCCCGAGCTCAGATGTTGTGCTCTCCCTCTACACTCTTCCCTCTACATTTTCCCCTCTACACTCTCTACACTATGGATCCCAATCCTTCGAATCCATCCTTTCAATACAATGGAAGTACACAAACCGGCGGAAAGGAAAAGGAACTCATTGGTGAGCTAGCAGAGGCCATACACCAGAATCGAGTTGCCGATATGGCCCGTCTATTTCTCCAAACATGCCCCGGCGAGGATCACAGAGGATGGTACTCTTCAAGAACCTATGTGCTCGAAAGGGCTGCCAAGGGATTACCTGATGAAGAAGAAGCAGTCTGGGTTACTGCTGATCTGATACGATTTCAGTGGGAAATATCATTGCTATGCGATCACATAGTTTCTTTGTTTGGGCTTCGGGTTCCAAATGGACAAATATGTCTTCTCTGGAATGACCGTGTATGGCGTTTCCTTACTAAATCCACCACTAAGTCTCAACGCTCCAGTTACGACGACATATGGCGGTACTTGTTTGACCAACGTTTCCCACATCGTGGTAGGAACTCTCAAGGGCCTCCCTTCAATCGGGCGTTGCATTACTTGGCGGCAGCACTAGCTGAGACGACTCAGACGTTCGATGAGTGCATGGCAAAAGCGGATGAAATAGTTGCATTTGCAAAAGCCTGGGAAGGAAATTTTCGGGAACATGTCGTACAAAACGAGAATGTTGTCGAAAGTGGGCCGAAATGGTTTAAAACGATTGGGAAATAGATAGTACTATTGGGTTAGTGTTGTAATGTATATTTTCTTGTATCACTGAAAGCTCAAACTGTTCGGTGACATATGCTGTGAACCCAACCACGCTGCAGTCATTCATATACAGCAGCCTACTAGCACTACATACTAGGTATTCAAACAGTCATGTTGCAGTAGATCCGAAATGAAGACAAATAGAGATCTGGTAAAGATCCATTGATAGAATGAAGTGCAGATCTGGTAGTGATGCCTCCACTGTAGGCTAACAGATCTGCTAGAGATTAACCCTGAAGATCTAGCCCCAGATAAGCGAGCTAGGCGAATTTAACGACCCACTCAGCCCTCATCCGCTGCACAGTAGAGATTCAGTTGGAAACAAGAATAGGCCGCCATCTTTTCGCCCCATCCCACTTTGCCATTCCCACACCCTCCCACCCAACGCCATTACAGTAAGTACAGCCCCGATATTACAGCCCTTCCCCAGAATTACTATGGCGGACCATTTCTCCTATCCACTTGCTTAGTTTACTGACAATTATTCCGTCTAGAGCATGGCTCATTCTGGCTCTGCGATGTCCGGCTACGATGGCGGCGGTTTTGTCAAGGTACGTCGTTTTCCTCTCACCCCATTGCTATGTTTTGGAAATTCTTACTAATTTTGCTTCAGGCCGAGGAGACAGTAGAGCGCCTTGATGGACGGCAAATGCTCTTTGACAATACCGGTGGTGATGCCAATCATCGGGCTTCCCCCATTCATGTATATTTAAACATCAATGATGTTCCGATCAGCACTCCTAATCCCAAGGACGCCGACACATTCCGCTGCATCTCACCCGATTCGCTTGATGTTACATTTGCAATGCACGGCAACGCGACTCATTCGGCCTCGATTCTGGTGAAACTGTTTACTCCCAATCTTGGCTTTGGTGATGCCTATGCCGGCCAGATTCGCATCTCTTCAAAAGATATCATCAAGGTGACGGCAGAAAAGCATGACGAGGACGCCTTGAACGCATTGAGACGCTTCTGCCCAACAGCTTAGAAGGCTTCCGGCAAAATGATATCTATGACCATCTTGGCCACATTCGCCAACGTATCTATCCCGATGGGCGTCAAAAAAAGACTTTACGAGAAAAGCGAAGGCAGGCACCTGTGGTCTCAAATTGAGGAAGCCTGGGCACAAACAATTCATGTTCAAAACGATGGCCCTATCAAACTCGAAGTTCTTTTTCGCAGTGGTCACGGCAATATCATGTTCGCTAATACGTTTACTACGGTGGTTCTCGGTCTTGCCGAGCCGGACTCACACCCAACTCCCCCGTCCGGTCGGAACGATGGCAACAAAGAGTGTCACAAGTGCAGAGGACGCGGACACTTCGCCAAAAATTGCCCCCCATGAAAGATTCTCCCTTCCCACCAAATATGCGACATGCCGTACTTGCGGTCAGGAGGGGCATTCAAGGGCAGACTGTCCGAGTCGCCAGTGCAAAAGGTGCTACGTAATAGGCCACTCCGCAAATGAATGTACGGCACCCTATTGTACTCGGTGCAGACAGCCGGGCCATTCGCGTGAAGGCTGTAACTCTGCTCCTCCTAAGTGCGATGATTGCGGTGGTGTGCATCCCACGATCCACTGCGAGCTCTTCACTAATAAGAAGAGAAAGAGAGGAAACCAGTGAGCATCATTTGGGAATTATCCAAGGATGTGAACTACCCCTGGCCTGCAGAAGTTCTACGATTATCATGGTGAGGGGGGAAATGACGACTCAGTCAGGCAGAGTGGTAGTGGGAGACATTGCGGGACATTTGTTCGACAGCACGACATGCTTCACGAGAATGTTGGTAGACAGTACATCTGGAGCTATTAGTCAGAAAATTTTGAGGGTATAAAATGAAGTACCTTGTCAAGACACCAAAAGAGCTGAGAACTTGGGTGAACGAAGATTTAAATGGAAATGGAAAGCTCCGTGAAGGTGACTGTCTTACCTAAAGAATGAGTCTAAGCCTGGCGATGTTTTCATCATACCTTTCTACAAGGCACAGGCTCTTGAATACCCAAAATCACTCAAGGGTATGGTGGACAAAGTCGTAATTGCTAAAGAAGTCTATCATAGAATTAAAATCAAGACCTTTGATAAGTCGCAGGGGGATGAAGCTGACTTTGTCTTTGTGGATTTTGTGGCAGTCTCGCATCCTGGATTCACTGGAGAGAGTTTCCGGATCACCCTCGCGACCACTCGAGCGCGAGGAATCTCAATATCCCTTCTGAATCGAGGGTCATTCGTTGGCCACGAGAAGCCCGAAGTCGCTGAACGTGCCCTTTAATTATCCCGACTCTACGCTTTATGTGCTAAAGACGGTATCATCGAGCGGAAAATCTGTTGCATCAATTGCCAAGGCGACCATACCGCAGACCAATGCACTGTAGTACTTGAACATATGACAGACGTCCAGTGCGAGCGTACAAGCTTTGGTCAATTCGGTCATAACGCAGCTACTTGTCCAGATTCCGTGTGTCGCAACTGTCGGATTAAAGGACACAACGCCAATGAATGTTCGCAACCGCTACTCTGCTCCCGTTGTGGAAACTCGGGTCATGTTTCCTTCCAGTGTAAAACAAAGCGCACTGCAGATTTCCTCTGTCAGATCTGTTAAGGACGTGGACATGTGGCCAACAATTGTGCCTCTCTTTCCATAGGTACTGTATTATAAAAAGATATATAGACACGTTTCTATCATTAATTAAATTTCTGTCTATCTCTACTAGATCTATCTGTCTCTACTAGATCTATCTACATCTACCAGATCTATCTGTCTCTACTAGATCTATCTACATCTACCAGATCTATCTATATCTGCTAGATCTACCTATCTATAGTCGATCAACCAAGTTTATAAGACATTCTTTGTTAAACGACTACAATGACCTCCTTGAGCCGTGATGGAGAGAGTCGCCAACATCAGACTTGCTGAGAGATTCGCTTCACAGGCAATTGATGCAACAGGTGTTCCGAACGACCATGTCGTTTTATCACACAGAAGATATAGTCAAGATAGTTAGAAAGCGTCTTCAGCGATTTTTCTCGTGGCCAACGAATGTTCCACGATTCAGAGGGTACCTAAACGAAGATACTTCAATATGTCTTGGGTTAGTGCCTGCTGTCTCGACTTGATGCCCAGCAGAATCTTGACGCAGGGAGCCCGTCGCTACATTCACATGAGCCGAAGAATACGTCGTTAAACTTGTGCATTTAAAGACGCAGAGATAGGCTTCAAATGAATGATGAGAATGATGAATATAGAACAGTTATCTTCTCTCTCCTTGGTAGACTTTGTGGTCAGTGAGGGCAAGATCTCGGGAAGCAGGAGTAAATCCTCGCTCATCTATTTAAGAGGGACCTGGTATCTCCAATGCAATTGGCGGTTAAGCGATGATGCTAAATCCATACAGAGCTCATCCATTAGGTACTCATACAAAACAAGATACACCTTAATACCGGGCATTCAGTCATGTGGTATCTCTCGTCTTGTATCAAATGCAAGCTGTACCTAGGTACACTTAGATGGCGAATGGTCAATACAAGGTGCGCAAAAACAGAAATGATGATTGACTGAGCTACTGGCCAGCAAACGTCTACGGGCTATCATCAACATCTTTAGCGCAGTCGAAGGAAGAGATAGAAAACTGATCAATTGTGTACGAGCGAGTAACGCCAATTCTCTCAAGAGAACCGACGCACGCCGCAATCAATCATAAACGGTCACCAACACCACTTGATCAAGCAGTCATGCCTCGAAAAGACATGAATAGAAGGGTAAATCCGAAATGAATATTCATCTCTTCCAAACTTTGATAGTACACAGCAGTGGGGGGAAGAAGGGGCTTATTTTTGCGCAACTTCGTTTTGCGCAACCTCGTGATGGTGCAGGCCCTTGAACTGAGAATCGGAATCCCGCTGCTCAACATACGCCGCCCAAGTATCGCGGTTCCCAATAGGGGACTTGCTCTCATGAGATCTCCTCCCAGATAATTTACCAAAAGCACCAGAGAACAAGCGAGACATGGAATCCAGGACGGGACCTTGGAGGACGTGGTTGAGGAAGGCGGGCAGAAGCATCAGACACGCGCAAATGAGGCCCACGTTGACTTCGACAGTCCTGTGGTAGATGGTTAGCCTTGACCAGCTTCTAGTAAAGTCAGAGCTGTGTAGAGATAACTTACGCCCATACAGACATCTTGGAGAGATTCCAGGAAGCATCGGGACTGCTGTGGAGTATCGGCGTCATTCCGAGGCGAACAAGACTGGCGGCGCAGGCACTACAAATCCTTTCGTTAGCCACTCATATCCAATATTCTTAGAACAAGAGCTTTGACATACAGTAGACCAATGCTAAAGACGGCAATGACTTTGACCTTCCGCTTAAGATCCATGTTCAGGCCCACAAGGACAGGCACAGGCAAAACGAGCGTGTACAGATCCAACACCGAGCTCGAGATGCCAGAAACATACGGCAGAATCACAGGGTTCAAGCAGTGACCGGGGACGATTGGGTTCCATGCTTTTTCCACCGGGATGCAGCTAAAGACGTTTCCGAAGAACAGGCTGACACTGAAGCCAACTACCAACACGATGCCGAATATGACGAGGTAGCGCATCTTGTTCGTTTCCGAGAAGATTCGGTAGTAGAAAAAGAGGAAGGTGAGTTTGACGCAGCCTCCGAGGAGCAAATAGATGAAGGACCCGATGGAAAACCACTGGAAAGACGAGTGATGTTAATCTAAAAAGTCGCCGGAAGCAGTGATGAAGTTTTGGGATTTACCTTTAGCATTTCTGTGACATCTTGGATGGGGACATTCCACATGTGGCGACCGATTCCCTTTGTATAACCTGTTTCTATGGTTAATTTACTCAAAATCCCATACATCGTAGAAGAAGCGTCTCCTTACATTTCAACATGAATCCCGAAAAGGCGATAATCATAAGCTGCCCATGTTAGTCAGTACTGATCGCGAACATCGTCAATCTTTCTAATCCTCACAAATGACACAATACAGAAGTCTGTTTGTTACCCGTTAGTCTTCTGATGAGGTACAATATAGCAGCCAAAACTTACAGTCGTCCACCCCGAGTTTGGCCTTTGTGATCCTTAAGCGCGTGTAAAGTCGCATACCCACGGCCAGCGTGGTCAGCGTCAGTAACACCGTATGCAGCGCAATATTCTCCGTCATATGATCATACGGGTTAATGAAATTCGGCTCGACTCCCGGAGGAGGAGGAATCGATCCAAGCCATTGCGAAGCCATGATTGAGTTCCTGAACCCTCCCGGTTTTTGCTCGATGAAATACGTAGTATCAAATGAGTGGAAGCAGAAATCTGCAGAGGCCGGGCAGCAGATCGTCAGTCAGTATGTGGTCAAAACGCATGGTCCGGGGAACCCAGAAAAAGCCATGCGAATAATCTCTATTATAACGCATCAGCATCCGATGGGAAATGTGCCGAGCATCGCCGGGCTGAAAAACACATGCTAGACTAAATGGAGGACGGGAAGATAAATCCTGCGACATGTAATAGTGAGCGCCTGCCTGATTGAATCATCACCTCGATATCTTATGCGCACACTGCATACAAAATACAAGTACACAGACGCACATCCCTCCATCCACACCCGCCACTTGTGTTGCAGAAGAACAGATGAGGAGTGGCACACTGGCGAATCCTTTGGTTGGGTGTAACCCCCACGAGGCTGCCAATTGGAGAACCAGGATCTCCCGTAAATTGGGTCTCCCCCCAACTCTGTTGGTTGGACTGGTAAGACACGGGATGAGCATGGCCGAAGTTGCATTTGCGCAAGGAATGTTTGCGTCGGGGTGGCTTTGCCAAGTCCCAACGCATGGCTGTGAATCTGATCTTGTAGAAGCCGAGCAGGATCATTCAAAAAGCCCGTCTTCATTCAGTTCTAAATAAATCATCATTCCTTTCATAAACGGCCTCTTCCACATAGGCCCGAAATATTCATCTTGTGTCATGGTGGCCTCTTGGGGATTGCCCGTCACGGCCTCGGAGTGGCTGAGCACCACCGCCCTCACGCTCACAACTGTATGAGAGCAAATAAACAGAATCCAGATCACAGGCTGACGATATCCCAGTATAACGTGCTTCGAATTGTTTATAATCTGTATTTTCATCCTTTGTCTAAAGTCCCAGGTCCAGTTGCATGGAGGGCGTCTCGATTGCCCTTCATCTGGTCTCTTCTCAGGGGAACAATTGTCCATGATTTCGAGCGCCTGCATCGCCAATATGGCCCCATCATTCGTATTGCACCAGACGAAGTCACCTTTGCCCATGAAGACGCATACAAGGACATATTCCAGCTTCGTAAAGATCACCCTCAGTTTCTAAAGGACCTCGTCTGGTGGAAAACGCAGCCGGGGATGGCAGATTCTCTACTCAGCGCCATCGACCCAAAGCATCATGCACGCATCCGCAGTCTTCTTGCTCCTGGATTCACGCCTCGGGCCTTGAAAGAACAAGAGCACATTTTGCACTTTTATGTCAATCTTTTAGTGGAAAGGATACGTGAGCGCGTGAATGAGACACCAGAAAGTGGTGCAGTCATTGACATGGTGCCCTGGTTCAACTTCACTGCCTTTGACATATTTGGAGACCTTGGATTTGGAGAGTCCTTCAACTGTCTTCAGGATTCCAAGTACCACCCTTGGATTGCTTTGCTGTTCAATAGTGTCAAGGCGGCATCCTATGTCGCAGCCGCACGATTTTACCCAATCGTTGAGCGTCTTCTTATGATGTGTATTCCTCCGTCTCTGAGAAAGATGCAACGGGACCACTACCAGCAGATCGTGGACAAGGTTGACAGGCGTCTCAACTTCGAGCTTGAGCGACCTGACATCATGTCTCATGTGATACGAGGCACTGAGCGCCGCGAGCTGCCAGAGGGTACCGTCCACACTACGTTCATGGTGCTGACGACCGCAGGAAGCGAGACAACGGCGACAGCCCTGAGCGGCACCCTCAACTACCTGGTCAATAACCCAGATAAGCTGGAGACTCTAGTGAAAGAAATCCGCGGCACCTTTCAGCAGGAGAGTGACATCGACCTCGACGCACTGCGCAAGCTACCATACCTCAACGCAGTCCTAAACGAGGGACTCAGGCTCTGCCCGCCCGTCCCGTGGATTCTCCCGCGGCGGGTTCCAGAGGGAGGCGATACAGTATGCGGAACATGGCTTCCGGGAGGGGTATGTGCAAAAGCCCGCCTATCTTTTTCTTTCTTTTCGAATCCCTCACCTTTGCGTACCGTTGTATCGTTATCCTTGGCTAACTGACTGTAACATTGGGGGTGGCCCAGACTCCCGTCTCGATACAAGCATACACGATGAACCGTGACCCGGCGTACTTCCACTCGGCCACATCATTCGTTCCGGAGCGCTGGCTCTCTGACAGCCGCACAGACCAGGAGTCGCCCTTCTTCCATGATCGCCTCCAGGTTGTCCAGCCGTTTAGCGACGGGCCAAGGGCCTGCCTAGGGCAGCACCTGGCGTGGGCGGAGCTGCGGCTGATCCTTTCCAAGCTGATCTGGGTCTTCGACTTTGAGGTGGTGGAGGATCGCAAGATGCGGTGGGAGGATCTGAGGACATTCCTGCTTGTGGAAAAGAAGCCGATTGAGGTGCGGGCAAGGCTCAGGGACAGCATGGCCTCAGTCGCGTAGATTGCTGCATTTGCCCCTCCCGAACTTGACAAGGGGACACAGTCACAGTGTTGAACAAAAGAGAACAAATGAACATGCCTTGGGCCACCCACGTGAATCGATGACATGTGTTGGTGGTTGCACGCCGAAACTCTGCATGTATTCAGTAAATGGGTGGACGAGACTGCGTAAACGTGAACATACCCCGTCAAAAGCCCATGCTTGAACCACTCCCATGTAGCAGCGGCTATGGAGTAATAATCCCCGTGGCAATACATGCATAAAGTCAACTCTCTACAGCATATCCATAGGCGATTTCCTTTCTCGGCGTCCGTAAGCATGCCACCCTGGCGTTGCATCGTGTGGACCATTGCATTTTGCCTGGCCATTGCGGGTTCGTTCCATCGCCTGTTCTCTTACGAGCCGTGTTCAATGTTCCCACCGAGAAACGGCATCTAAGCGCTAGAATACTGTGGCGAGCCGTTTCGCCTCTCAGCACAGCGTTGCAATGCAATCTGCCCTTTGGGGGCCTTTTGCCTTCAAGACTCCTCCTGGACATGCCGTTGCTTCCTGGAGTATGGCTATGCACCCTCGCTTGCAGAACTTGCATAGGCTATGTTCAATATCGCGGGATATCATGCGGCATGTCGACAGATATAATCCCTGGAGCGCGTAATATCACTGTCCGTGCGTAAGACGTTATTGCAACCTCGGAAGTTGCTTTCGGCCCCCAAAATCCAACACCACCCCGGTCCTTCGATCCCAAATAGGCAACACTTGGTCGAAACACATCGCTGTCTTAACGTGATCTCTTATCTCGGCATCTGAAAACGATAGAAAGTCTTGAATATCTTCCCCGTCGGCAGTTTTTCCGTCCACTCATCTGCCTTGTTGAATATGTAGCTCATCTTATCCAAACTTCACATCCCCGGCCCCAACTTGAGATGAGCAAGACGAACGGTTAAATCTGCTCGTTTAAGATAGTCATACCCTTCTGCATAGTGGAATTGCATCATTGTTCATCAGGGTTCCATCTATGATACCCCGTCTCTGTCCCGAAAATCACTTCATTCTCCAGAATACTACAGAGTCTCCCTTGCACTAACGAATCAAGGCACGCACGCCCTTCGTGCTAAGCTTTGGAAGGGGAATCAAGAAGTCATGCGCTTGCTTCACATCACTCTCGTCTGTCTCGTATAGCTCTAATTTTGGCCCATTAGAGCGATAGAGAACTGCCAAAATAAGACTCATCTCCGCCATAGCCAGACTTGAGCGACAATAACACGGATTAGTTTCCTTATACCACGACATATCGGACACCGGGAAGTGGGAGATACGTACTTCATTCCCAGACAATTTCTTGACCCACGACAAAATGGCACGTACGACCGATGCATGGCAGGTTTCACATCATGAACCCACCGTTCGGGTATAAACTCTCCCGGATTTGGATATACCTCAGGGTCTGAGTGCATGAAGTATGCAGACATGCCCACGGGGATCTGCAGTACACCATTAGATACAGAAATAGGCGGATAAGATGTTCGGGTTGTCTTACCCCTGGAGGTATCACAAAGTCCTTGTACTGAATAGCCTGGTCGGGAAACACTCTTGGCAAGCGATGCATGACGCCATAGCTGAGTCTATATACGCACATGTGGTTAGAATCGTCTCCTCGTTGGTTTGTTCATGTTCATACCTCAGGGATTCCTTGATGATTCCTTGCAAGAGCGGCAGCTGCTCCAGTTCCGCCCAGGTCGGAACCTGCTCCGGCCAGTTGGCCATCGGTCCCTTCAGCTCAGCTTCAAGCTTGCTTCTCAACTCAGGCCTAGAGAGAATGTAGAAGGAGGCAAAGCCAATAGTGCGAGCGGTACTCGCTGTACCGCCTCCAAGAAGGACCTGGGCTTCCTTGGCCAGTCGTTCTTCAGTTCTCTCTTCCTCTGGCATATCGCTATTTGCAATGTGCCGGAAAATAGAGATTCCACTATCCTCGCCTTTGGATTGCTCACTGTTTGCAAGCCGTATTTGCTGCAATGCTCGCTAAAGACTCGTGTCAGAATGTAAGTGTTTCTGTCAATGAGATATCTGCAGACTAACTTGTCGGAATATGTTAAACATTTGCCCTTTTGGGTAAACCCAAAGCAATAGACTCTCCGGAAGGAGACTTAAAACTCTATCATCATATTAGTTTTGAGTCATACTACGCCAGAAATCGTACTTACTGAATGATTTGAGGGAATCCTGTAAACAGCGGAATAGATCTCACAATGGCGTGAATAATATCATACCTAACATTTGGTAGACACAATTAGCACGAATCTCACCCAAAAGTGGTAGAAGCATACCAATCAGAAGCAAAGTCGGGGGTATCCAGAAACCGATCGCCGTGAGAGCCTCTATCGCCAGTACCAAGGCAGATTCTTCCAATAATATCCCCCGAAAAGGCAGAAAAAGCATGGTCTAGTCGAATTACTGCATTTTTACCTTCCAGCTCTCTGAAACGAGACTCAAGGTGTAGAGCAACTTCAGCAAGCATTGGCTGTAGCTGGGTAATTCCTTTCCGCGAAAAGAAACCTTCCATTGGCTTTCTCCTCTTTCTGTGCAGATCGTGGTCTGCTGTGAGCAGATGAGAGCCTACAGCGCAAGTATTAGCAGAAATCCTCAAAGGCCGGCGTATCACTCTCACCATCAAAGTCGATGCCTTTGCAAAATACATCATAGCTGTTAGTTCGCCGTTTGCTCTCTGTAACATATATCTCATTGTAAAACTCTGGATCGTGAATAGATAGCTCATCCGGATTCACTCGAACAATAGGGCCTTTGACCAGAGAAAGAAGCAAAGAGAAATTAGCAACAGCATAAATGAGATGGAAGCTATTGCACTTACCATATTTTTTATGCATTTTCTCAACTTCGAATAGGTATTTGCCATCCAGCCAGTAGTCATAGTAAAACTCATACCAGAAGGAGGCCGCAGCAAATTTAGGACCTGGGAATTTGGCCAGAGGCGAAAACCACAGACGATATATCACGAGATATACATTATAGATGA
The DNA here is from genome assembly GCF_050948025.1 of Trichoderma camerunense. Taxonomy (NCBI): domain Eukaryota; kingdom Fungi; phylum Ascomycota; class Sordariomycetes; order Hypocreales; family Hypocreaceae; genus Trichoderma; species Trichoderma camerunense. The sequence goes on from NW_028145369.1 coordinate 164,502, forward strand.
AAGAGAATAAGACTGTAGCCACAAGGGCAGTCGTCGCAATGGGCTGCGATAACAGCGCCTCCATGATGAACGAATTGTTTGCGAAGCAATGCCCTTGAGAAAAGTGTGTGAGAGGGAGAGAGAGGGAGAGAGAGGGAGAGAGAGAGACTGTGCTAATGGGCTTGAAGAGATGCCAGTATTCTCAATAGAAAATAACGCGTGCATATGGTTACATTCCAGCAGCACATTGTATAAAAGGCAAATGTATAATTCACTTGATATTGTGGCGCCGTCCTGGCTACGTGTCACATCGGGCCCTTAATTAGCCCGTTCAAAGTAATCTTACCCGTATGCTGATACTCAGATGAATCTTCACGTACCGGCATAAGAGCTCCTTCAGCCTTCCCCGAAGGATTGATCCTCCGTCCAATCTTTTGTGGGTAATGTGCGTACCTAGGTCCTGCAGAATCGGGGTCAGAACCAACGGCTTGTTGGTTAGTACGGGATAGATGGGGTGGGGTGTTGCATTGTATGCAATAATAGCTTGCATCCTGTGATGCATGTGGATAAGTATCAGTGCGCATCCCGTGAAGTCGGTGGCTAATCTGGTACAGCTAAACGCAGGCTGTGCCGGCCCAGGATGATGGCAGTAGATGTAAGTGCCGGACTACCGTGACTTTCTGTAATTAGTAGTTTTGCGCCGTCGTCTATTTGTGGACTAGATATCGAGGAATCTCGGCGTCACTTGCAGTGTAACATTAAGGGAGTCAGCATTCAACAAGACAAGGCCATTAATGCGTAATGGACTTATCCCGTGGTCCAACGGCATCCCATGGTCCGGCGGCTAGTAGTTTCCAACGAGGCCCAAAGCTACTTGCTTGCCGAGGATAAAAGTCGCTGATCTTCATCCGGCGCTCGAGCTTGGCACATAGAGTACCATCAGATCACATCACTTTGAACTGCCGGTGCACAGCTCTGCAGACCAGATTGTACGAAACGGAACCATGGAGTATCGTTACTCAGAGATCATCGACCCAAGTGTCTATGAGACACATGGGTTAGCCAACGGCATCGCTCTTCGTGGGCACAAAGAGCCTATGAAGGAGATCCGTGGAGCACGTCGAGCCCAAGTCGATTGGTCTACTCACGTAAAACCTCTCGCCGACTACCATGGCGGACTGGGCCAGCGGTTCAGCTTCATGCAGGTAACTGTTCCAGAATGTCTGCCAGAGAGACTTGAGATCATCTCGTATGCAAACGAATATGCGTTCATCTATGATGGTAAGTCCCTATCCATACACGGTTTCATAGGCCCCTGATGATCTAACTTCTTCTTAAGACGAGATGGAAACTCTGGATCTCGAGAATGTCTCAGCCACGTCGCCGGGGATGCTCGAGACCTTCAGAAAGGGCGTTTTAGACAGCAAGACGGACAGCGAATCGCGTCCCGAAAAGCGAATACAGGCACAAATATTGAAAGAGATGATTGCGATTGACCCTCAACGGGCTATCACATCTATGAAAGCCTGGGCCAGGTTTGTCCAGTTGGCATCTCAGACAAGAGAATCGCCATTCCGGACACTGGCAGAGTACGTCCCCGCAAGGGTGATTGATGCTGGCGAGCTGTGAGTATTTATCAGTCTTGGAGGCATCTTTGACTATTACACCAGTGCTAACCTAAGGTTGAGGATCTGGTTCGGTACGTTGACGTTTGGCATGGCCCTCACTATTCCAGCCGAAGAGTACGAGCTCTGCATGGAATTGGCCCGCCCCGGATACGCTGTCTTGGGACTCACCAACGATTTATACTCGTGGGAGAAAGAGAGGCAAGCGGCCGAGAAAGCAGGCCAGGACTATGTCTTCAACGCCATCTGGGTCATTATGAACGAGCAGCAGGTGAGCGAGGACGAAGCCAAAGCCATCTGCGCAGAAGAGATCCAGCGATATGCCACCATTTTCTGTCGCAACGTCGATGAGACGAAGAGGAATCTGGCACTTTCCAGGGATCTTCGGGCGTACATCGAGGCTGTCATGTACAGTTGCAGTGGCAACCTTGTTTGGAGCATTTACTGCCCCCGATACCACGAATTCTAGGCCGGGCCAGTCATATGCAGCGTGGTCGTATAGCGGGTAAGACGAGGGTGGTAGTGCAGCATTGCGGTTGGTTTCACACCTGGAGGTTGAGGTAGAGATAAAGGAAAGGCGCAATAATACACCGATGTTGAGATTGATTGGTAACCATAACCGAACGATACCACTGTCAAGTAGCTACGAGGTAGCATGCATAGAGGATTTCGTATGGAGTACAGAGTGCATGCAACACACAAGGGTAGTCGCAGCCTGGAAGTCCCAAATCCTAGGTACCGGATACAGCCTTGGCGCAACGTGGGTACACGGACAGAGTAGCACCACCGCCTTCCATCACATGAAATGCTCCCTGCATGCACCTCTTATTTTGGGATCCTGAGGTACCAATCTGTGTCGTTTGCACGGCATCACATCATGTCACCAGGCTCTGAAACACGGCTTCTCTTTGTCTCCAGTGGAATGCACTGGTGTCGACCTTATGCATTTAAACGGATTCGTGCTGCATTCCCCTCATTCGCTGTCCAACACACGAGCATCCTTGCTGTATCGGCTATAAGAAGTGTTGTTGGTCGCTGAATATTCGGGGGCAGATCCTCAAGGCTCGCTGCCTACAAATACATACAACTGGGAGATTACGAGGCAATTCTCTGCCCAATCCATTGCTCATAGCAGATCAAGAACAATTCTTGCAGAGCTCCATTCTACCTGATATTTGCTTCTGTTTCAAGCTCGTCGCAGCGTCGTCGCCATGGGAAACCAGTGGTCGCAGTTTTTCCCACCAAAGCCGACATTCACAGAGGCCAATGTGGGCTCTCTAGACGGCAAGGTGGTCATCGTCACCGGTGGCTCTTCTGGTATCGGGTTTGAGCTTGCCAAGATACTATATCAAAAGAACGCAAAAGTTTACATTGCCGCCCGCGATGAAGAGAAGACCCGCAAAGCTATCGAAGACATCAAAGCTTCCGGCTCCTCCAATGGCAGCCTTGAATTCCTTCTCCTGAAGCTAGACGACTTGAGTAGCATCAAAGCTTCAGCAGACGAGTTCAAGGCAAAAGAATCCAAGCTGCATGTGCTCTGGAATAATGCTGGTGTCTCTCAACCGCCAGCTGGCAGCGTCTCAGCTCAGGGCATCGAGCTGCAGTTCGCTACAAACTGTCTGGGGCCATTCGCCTTCACACAGCTGCTCCTACCGCTTCTTGAAGCAACAGCCGCAGACGAGTCAACTCCCAAAGGCTCAGTCCGCGTGGTGTGGACCAGCAGCCAAGTCATGGAACTTTCAGCCCCAACTGACGGCATCATCATTGATGAACTCCGCACACCTCCCAAGGATCGAAACCGCAGCTATACCAATTCCAAGACTGGAAACTATTTCCTCGCTACAGAGCTTGCGCGGAGGGCAGCATCATCGTCTATCGTGAGCGTGTCTTTGAATCCAGGCGCTCTTAACACGAATCTTTTGAAGAATGCGCTTCATCTCAAATATATGGCCTACCCGCTGCTTCATAAGCCCAGGTTCGGAGCCCTGACTGAGCTGTACGCTGGGCTCTCCACGGATATCAGTCTGGAGAATAACGGGTCTTACATTATCCCCTGGGGTAGGATTTCGACCGGCGTAAGGGCTGACTTGGTCAATGCATCAAAGCCCACTGAGGAAGGAGGATCAGGAAAGGCACAGGAGTTTTGGGAGCTGTGTGTTGAGAAAACAAGAGACTACATGTGAATGGTGGTGTATTCGATCTCAATCTAGTGGAGGGTGTGTCATGAGCAGATCTAGCAACTAATACCATTTGTCGACCTATTCTTGCAAGCTAGCTCTAACTTCAATCCTCCTCTTCTACTCAAATACGATTAATTTTATTTACTAGATGCTAATAGGTACACCTTATAGTAGCGTCTTCCTCCACCACTTTTCTTCCTCCACCAGCCATCCTTTTGCGCTCGCCGGCTGCCCAAGCATGTGTCCATCACCTGGAAATTCCACAAGCTTAACATCTTCACCCTTCTTTTCAAGAGACGCCGCAATCAACCGCGCCTGTTCAAGAGGCACAACTGTATCTTCTTGACCATGAACCAGTAGCAGAGGAACCTTGATCTTATCAACGTGATATAGCGCACTGCGTTCCTTCATGATCTCGTCTTTCTCCTCGTCACTCATGCTCTCTGTCAGCCCGAGGAGCTTCGCAGCGTAACGCGACTCGAGCTTGTGCGTCTTCTCATCAAACTTCTTCAGGTCCGAGATGCCAGACGCACAAACGCCTCCAGTAAAGGTGTCAGGGAAGCGGGTCAAGCACTGCAGGGTGTTGTAGCCACCAGCGCTGGGACCTGTGATGCCAATCTTTCCAACGGAGCCAATCTGGCCAAAATACTTGGCGGCAGCATCAGCATCCGCAGCATCGATATGGCCCCAATTACCCCATAAAGAATTCCTGTATTCACGGCTATATCCTGTAGATCCAGCGTAATTCAGGGCAAAGAAGCCGTATCCCCGCGATGTAAAGTATTGAATCCTATATGAGATTCCAGGGCCCTTGTGACCGGTCGGGCCGCCGTGAGCATAGATGATGAGTGGGAATGGGACGCTCGCGTCCACCTTGTACTTATCACTCGTCGGTTCCCAAAAGAACCCATGGACGGTATGGCTTGGGAATCCTTTGGAGGCCAAGCAGACGGTATGGGGCTTTGCGATGAGTCCTTTTGGAAACTGTTCATCAATAGAGAGACGGAGGATTTCGTTATGTTCGGGCTGGTGAATATTTATCTTGTGTACCGCCTGAGGAACATCGGTTCCGCTGCCCACTACAAGAACATGAGAGTCATCTAATCGAGCCACGGCGTCCCAGGTGATCTCACAGAGCCGGTCTCCATCAGCAGCCTCCTTCCACGAATTGTCTTTTAGATCTATGGTTACGAGGCGTGCTGTGCCGTTTGACGTCACCACCGCAACCAGGAACCTTTCCGTGACGGGGACGAAAGTACGACTACTTCCACGTTAGATTATACCGTCTTCTAAAAACAAACAGAATCGTTGGTTTCAAGATCTCACCTTCCCTCTAATAATAGGACTTCTCCTAGCTCAGATGTTTCCAAGCCCTTAAGCTCAATCTTCTTTGGCTCAGCCTCTGTTTTTTCGTAAATACTCGGCTCCAATTTAAATAGCTGACGATAGCCACTGGTTTCCTGGGCAAAGAACAGAGTATTGCCATCAACACCCCATCGTGGCTCGGTGACGCTCTCGCCCTTTCCACCGGCAACAAGTCGTTCGCCCCGGATAGTGCCAGCCAAGCAAAAGTCAGCAGTATATAGTTTACAGGCGTCAAAAAGGAGATTCGGGTGGTCCCACTCGAGCCATGCAATCTTGTCGCCCTCTGGATTGAACTGTGGCATCCAATAAAAGTCGGCGCCTGAAGCAATTCTCTCGACTTGGGCAGTCAAAATGTTGATTGCAACGAGATAGTTTTTGACCGTGGCTGGGGTGTCTTCAGTGTGGTCTTCTTCAATTGCCAGCACCCATGGGTTTTTTGAGTTTGCATTAAAGCTGGAGTATCGCAGTACGGGAGATTTGAGCAGCACGGAAGAGTATTTTGCGTCTGGTTCCAAGATTCTCACGGCGTTGTCTTGGTCCGAGAAGATGAGTCGCCCGTCTGGGAGGACATCGTACAAACTGGCACCGTACTCATAGACGGTGTTCTGACAGCTCACGTCTGAAGGAAGGACTTCATTCAGGTTGCCATCCTTGGCAACTTGCACAATGGCTCTTCGCGCTCCATTGGTCTCTGTAAAATAAGCCCGTCCAGTGCGTGACTATTGAAGCATGTGGTTAGCTTTTAGTAGGCGTGATAGATGTAGATAGTATTCATATCTAATAGTAGAAGCATGCCATTGGCATGGCAATTTGACTTACACAAACACGAGGAGCTGCCAAGGACCTGACTTTGGAAACAACAAAATCAGCCGAAATGGGCGATTCCCAGTCGCCGTAGTTGGACGAAGCGACCTTACTATTCACCAACATAGCTGGCTGAGTGGGGTAAAGGCGTGAAGATAGAAACGCCTCTCAGGTCTGCCGTGCACCACCAGGGCAAATAGGAAGATATAGGAAGATATTTCTACAATTCTAACAACGGTATGAGGTAGACTGGAAGAAACTTGATATTGAAAAGTACAGATGAGTGGTTGGTTGCTAACTTATGTAGTCTATATATCCCGAAGAGACACAAGCCCCCCTTCTGGAGAGGGCGCCCTTACATGATGCATGCACTAGTATACTGTGCAACTTAGATGCACTGTGCTAGAACAACAATTCTATTCCCACGAAGGATTCGGGGTACTGATTCCGAAGCTTAGCATTACAGCTGTTAAGACGATACCAATGAGAAACAACATATAGAAGTACCTCTTTTCAACAGATTAAGAGCCAAGGCTTTGACGGCACCACGATGTCGCTGGTGATGACAAGGCCAATGCGCAAAGGAGCCACCAGCACAATCTGCTTTATACAGGTACCGTATCTGTACAGTGCGAGACTTGCGTATTAAACAAGTGTAATACCACTAGGTTCACGGTCTTACAATAAACTATTTCTCATCAAGACACTTGAGACATGGCAATTAGGCTGTTCGTGCTATCCAGCAGGATCCCTGAGTGAATATCGCGTGTATTGTCTTAACCGGCACCACATCCCGTCCTCCGCATCCCGTATCGGCCACTAACAAAAACCCCTGGTCACTTGCGTGCGCGTCCCCGGTACCTTTGTTAGCATAAAATGGCGTGAGCTTCGCCGATCAAGACCAACTCATAGCTCATCCCAAGCTCCTCCCTATCACCTTTGTCAAACTCCAATTAGGGAGAATAGACAAGATGGAAAAGGTGGAAATTACAGCTTTGCCGGCTGGTGCTTCTGCACCACAAACCAGAAAACGCAGGTCCTGGCATCTCAGGGCGGCCTGTGTTGCTGGTCTCGTCTTGTTCGCGGGACTCTACCGCCTTCACTCAAAGCCCCATCTTCCTAATCACCCTGATCATGACCACGACCATCACCATCGCCATCACGGCCATGGCCACAAGAGAGCTTCTCCCTATGGAAAATTCCCCAAGGCAGATGATCCTTTTCACTTCCTTCCATGCACAAGTGAGACGCTTCCTCCTGCCCTTGATGACAACCGTCCGGTGAAGAGCTGGTCGAAGCTCTTTGACCCAAACCCCAACCACTGGAGCTGGGGCAACAAGACGGACGAAGACGCGAATGCCATTTCAAAGCACGACCCTTACACTGGACGCGGCATCTACTTGTGCGGATGGCTCGATGTTCCGCTCGACTACACCAACGCCTCCGATCACCGCATCAGTCGACTTGCCGTGACAAAGTATCAGGTTTCTGGACTCGCCCCTGTTCATGGCCGCTCCAAGCCAACCACTGGCCACAAGAGTGAGCGAACTATTGTTGTCGAACCTGGTGGTCCTGGCGGCAGCGGAACGTCTCTGGTCTGGCGATCCGCCGAAATCTTCACTGAGCGTCTCAGTGGTGGCACATTCGACGTGCTAGGATGGGACCCTCGAGGCGTCAACACGACTCTTCCCGCCCTCTCTTGCTTCCCGTTTGATGCCGATAGAGATCACTGGTCACTCCTTTCTGGACAATACCGTGAGGTTCTCGGTTCGCCAAGAGCTCAGCTCGAGGTTGCCGATGCCATGAACCAGGCAATCTTCAGCGCCTGCTATAAGACGCACGGTGATCTGCCTCGGTTTGTCAGCACGGCGTTTGTTGCGCGCGATTTGGAAGAGATTCGCAAGGCCCTCGGAGAGGATGAGCTCACAGCACACATGATTTCATATGGTACGGGCATTGGGCAGACGTATGCAAACATGTTTCCGTCAAGCGTCGGCAGAATGATTTTGGACGGAACTGAGTATGTCAAAGACCACAGGCTTCTGGGTGGTTTTGGCTTTACTGCTCTGGACAATGCCACTGATGCATGGCACGATGGCTTCCTTGGGGAGTGCATTAACGCGGGACCCGAGCATTGTGATCTAGCGAAGCCAGTTGATGGCAAAGCTGTCACTCTGGAGAATCTGGAATCTCGTATGGAAACTCTCGTCACTTCCCTCATTACGCGACCTGTGGTCGGATATACATCCTTCAGCGGTCCATCTATCATCACATACTCTGCCTTGGTGGGTGCCATTTATAGCTCGCTCTATAATGCATTCTCATGGCCCGCTCTGGCATCCCTCCTCTACGAGTTGGAAGCTGGAAATGCCACCCTTGCTTCCGCCATGCTCGAACATTCGGCATGGGAATATGACCCTACTCTGCCAGCCATTCCCAACAAGAGACCTTCAACTGACGAGCTGACCTTTTTGGTTATTTGCTCAGACGGATATGATGCCGCACTGCCCGAAGACGGCCTCGACTGGTGGGACTCTCTATGGACAAACATGACTACCAAATCCTGGATCTCAGGCAACTCTCGCTTCTTCTCTGTTTTCCCATGCCAGCGCTTCACAGAGTACTGGCCCACCCCAGCCGAAGTATACCGCGGCGACTTGAATACAACACTCAAGAACCCCGTCCTTCTCATCGCGGAAACATATGACCCTGCCACGCCGCTGCGAAACGGCCGACGACTGCTCAATGAAATGGGCACCAACGCTCGCCTGATTGCGCACCACGGCTATGGCCACTCATCGCGAGACAAGTCCGACTGCACGGATGCCATTGCGAAGAACTTCATCCTGACCGGAGAACTACCTGATGAGCAGGAAACAGCGTGTTACGCGAACGAAAAGCCGTATCTGTATGGCGTGGAAAAGGGCAAGGCGAGCGAGAAGAAGGATCCGCTGGCGATTTGGAGTGAGCACATCAAGGAGCTGCCATACCTCAGTCCTCGTCTAGTTTAGAGAGAAGAAGATGTAGCGATCACATGCCATTTTTTACTGTTATTTTTCTTGGAAGGATAGTTGAACAGATGATTTGTAAAGCATGACATCTTGTGTATTACTATATAATCCTAAGGGTATCATCCGTTTATGTAAAACATTTAATCAAACACAACTTACCTAAAAGAAATGTACCTCTTATTAAGAAGAAGGAAATACTAGTAGCCAGCCATCTATAGTCAAACTCCAGAGGCATCCCATCTAAGGCACCGTAGGGCTGACATGGGATGGGGCACCAAGTCAGGGGGGGCACGTTGTCGTACATACGCAGTTAGCTCATTTCCAGCCTCACTTCCAAAAACACCAACACCCATAAAACAAAACGCCCATTAACCAAATAAGGCGGGCGATTAAGAAAACAAAGAAACCATTCGCAGAATAAAGAAGAATTTAGACAATTATGCAAGGGGTCGTGACGTCACTCAAAGGCTCCTGGTTCCTGGATTTCCATGTGACCCCCTTGCGCAAGTGATATCTGTGATCACAGGTTCCGAGATCCGTGATATGCTGCGCTCACTCGACACGATAAAAAGCAAAGAAATTTGAAACAAACGAATAGTAAAGCCATCATAGAAACTTACCAGACGATGCTAACACTGATATTAATAGCAGTAGCGCACCACAAGGGTCATAGTTGATGACATCACCGCATACGGGCGAGAGACTGTGACCTTTTTGGTTTTGAAATCATTAGTGTCATACGACAGATATGTACAATCAACATCATGGTATATATACAAGTACAGCGCGCCGCGCCGTTCGCCTGCCTCCTCGAGTCAAGCCCCCCACCTCCGACCGCTCTTGGGTCTCCTCCTAATAGATTCTCCCAGCGGTTGCTTCTGTATTTTGCTAAGCGCCTCCTCCGGACTCCTCCGAACATCGTGAGAAGGGCTCCCCTCTCGTCGCCGACCAAGTAATGACCTTGGTGATGGAGAGCGACGGTAAGATGGACGCTGTTGAGAAGGGGATAATTTTCGTGGCGTAGGGATTTTATAGTCGAGATAACTTGAAGATTCAGGGACTTGCCTGGGTGTGGGGGTGTCGGATTCAAGGGTATCATAGGTGGTATTGTTGAAAGAGGTTGGGGTATCGAATGAGTCTAAAGTGCAGAAATCGTCTTCGGGAAGCTGGGCGGTAGGAAACTCATCGTCGTCCTCATCACCGTCTGTTACAATGTGTACAGGTAGTTCTTCCTTGTCGTCAGCGACATCTGCGGGGTCGAAAGAAGATCGAGTCTCCGCAGAATCACAGACAGATGTGACTGTGGTGTCGCAGTCGGATTGAGATGTGTCGTCATCGTCGCGAATCAAAGATCGTCTGATGAAGCGAGCACTTAGTCGGCCAGAGTCCGAGCCGGAAAAGGACATGGATCGCGAGGGTGGGTTGGTTGAAGTGAATGTTGGTGAATCAGCAGATTCAGCTGGTGAACCTTCGGATTCGGGTGAAAGAGGCATATCTGACGCATTCATTGCGCAAGGCTCCGCCATAAGGGAGCCATGGGGAAAGAAATCGTCGTCGTCGACAAAATAGGGTGCATCGGCGGCGCTGCTGGCCTTGGTGCTAGCGGTGTGAATAGAATCGGTCTCGGAGAAGGACGATGACGTAGACGCCACGGAGCCGGGTCCATGGCGCTCGAGGTAATCGTCGGGGAGGTAGCTTGCAAAATATCTGACAATGGAATCGTAGGACTTGGTACGAAAGAGCTGGAGGGCGTGCTGCCACTGGTCAGAACCTATCAACTTCGGGTTGGCAATGATCTCTACAGCGAGCGATTCAAGAGACTCCTCGAGTTCGGTGATCCGCTGCCGCTGCCGAGCCGCCATGAAGCGATGGAATTCTTCGGCCGTGTCCGCATGCTGAGATATTTCGTAGACGTCGTGGTGGAAGGCTTCGGGGTCTTGGAGGGTGTAGGTGATGGTGTTGTACTGGTCGTGTAGTGTCGTAAATAAATCGTCCCTCTTGAGGCCAAACTTCCAGGCCGGCCACGACAGGTCGGGATCGTCCATGTTGTAAGTCGGGTCGTCGAGAGGGACGGAGAAGTGCGAATTCGGTGGATGTGCAGAAGAACAAAACAAGTGTGTCAAATCAAACAAAGGAGCCCTGGTGTCATGGAAAGACGGCTCGTCTAGAGCGAAATACTTGAGATCATGGCCATGGCGAGAGAGTCACTGACGAGTACCACTAGCAATAACTGACTGATAGTGCTCGTGTCTTCGTGATGATTTGATTGCGTGGAGAACTGTATATGTTGCAGAGTGATGTCGCCAGGGCCCTTGAGGTTCATCTCATACGAGTGCAGCAGCTGGGGGGAGGCGCGCGTATACCCATTGCCCCAAGCACCCGATCGTGAGACTGTTGCAGCCTGAGGCAGACAATTTGCCATCCACTTGCCCATCTGTGGTTGGTTAACTTTTTCGGCTGCAGACGGCGCTAGATCTGATCGAGATTAGATTACTCCTAGCGCCATGCGGGATCCACCGAGGGAGTCCAATCAGTGAGCGGTGGCTGAATCCTGAAAGCTTGGGCTGTGCGCGCTAATGCACGGCCGTTGTTCAGGTTGGATCAAAGCGTAACCAACGCTGGAGGGCTGTAGGGCTCATTGTTGTTATTATTGCTACCGTACTCGGGAGGCCCTTTGGAAGGACCAACGAGTGCAATGAGATTAACTACACAGGTTCCGATATCGAGTGAGTGCAATATTCGGTATCTCTTCAGCAAAGCGCCTTCAAAAGGCCACCTCAATTCTTACTTATTCCATCTCAACTCGCCTCATCCTCTCGACAGTCCGCGTTTGGCGCTGCTGCGTCTGTGTGTGTGTGTGTGCGCATAAACACTCCCTCACGCACACTTTGATTGGAATCCGGCCCACTCTTATGCAGACAACACATGGATCACCCCCTTGCTGATATCATGGACCAACATGATACATCCCTGTTCTCTGCCAATAGCCTCAACTACAGTGGCGTTGTTGCACACCACACTGTTCAGCTTGGTGCGGCCGTTAACGGCGGCGACAAACTCTCGCACCCCGGTCGGGAGAAGAAAAATCTGCCCAAAGGATGACGCTCGTACCAATCGCCTGCCCATCGCTTCCGGGAGGGCTGTGGCTGATGCATCGATTGCCAGCCCTTCTCTACGCCACCGTGATGGAAGTGCTAGAAGCTCTCAGAATTTGAGCGGCAAGTGACCTCATGGCCAGGTACTGGTGGCCTCTGCTGAGCAACACGAGACGCCCATCCTGACGGCTTCACGCTGACGATTACGGAGGCAGAGGGTGAGAAACTCGCATTCCTCCAGGCAGCTGAGACAACCCTCCCACTGAACTGGGTGAGTTGGCCTTTTTTTGATCAGGAGGATGCCGTGAGCGCCGAACTCAGTTCATTACAGTTTTCACCGGATCCCGAATGATTATTTACGGTCATTCGCACGACCTGCGCTGACGGTTGAGGCTCTTCTCCTCTCTCTCATTTCAGCATCAACGCTCTGAGGTGTATCACGTGCAGATGAGTCAGCGCCGAAGCAGCTCTCATTCTCTCTGTCCATGATGCGATCGATGGCTTCAAACAGCACCAGCGTGAAAGAGAGATCCGGTGAGTTGTGCGCATGCAATCTGTTCTCATCATTTGCTTCCTACCGACCTTGCCTGATCTATTGATGCCGTTTACTTTACCACTACTTCGTCTCGCGGTGAGAAATGTGATGAATACCAAAGTTTGTTTCGTCAGCAAGCGCTGTCACAGATAGCCGAAAGGTCACTGCACAGCAAGTGCTGGCGCAGATGGTACTTTTAATCCTATCGCTGGGTCAGATGGCCTCGTGGAATACGGAGTAGTGAGTGAGAGGCCTTGCGGAATATGCTCCAAGAGGCGCAGTCTAATGAACACCGCTCCGCCTCATTCCATCGTCTGGCCATTCTCTCTCTAGGCTTGTTCTGCCAATCTGCCCCAGGCCCAACTTACCAATCCCGCCTTGCCAGGGCTCCGTGTGGCCCTCCCGAGCACTCACATACAAGCAGCTCCCGCTTCTCTTCTGGGGGCTAGAAGGCTAGAACCAACCAGCTGCTGGCTTGTTAATCTAGTTCCCGCCCCGTCGCTGCTCATCGCGTGCAGTCCAGTGTCTTGTCCGCGGTCCGCAAGGCACCCGGTGCCCACTGGCTTGGTGGTTGGCTGCCTTTTTTTTCATTTTCAAGCGTTCCTATTTGTACCTGTCCATGACTGCTTGTAGCGGCTGAGACTCCATCACCAGGCCTGCAACATCTGACACTGGCTACCATGACCATGACCTTGATATAGCGCTTTGGCTGCTCGTTCCTTGCATTTATTGTGCGCCTGGACGAAAGCTGGCCTCTTTTCTCTCCTTTTTCAACCAAATCCTACCGCCGTTGTGCTGTTTATTACTCGCCGTCGCTGTGACACATCTTGCACAAGCAACCCTTCCGTTGACCCCGCTGCAGCTCTTCTGCCTTATTTTCCCACGTCCTGTTACCGTTCCCTCTCCCTCTTGACCGGCTTCTGCCTGGACGAGTGCCTGTTGGAGCTGCATCAGGCTTCTGAGTACTACTACATCCAACATACCCTCAGGCTTCAGCCCTTCCCGCACGCTTATTTCCACCTACCCGCCCAACCAGCCTGCCTGCCTTGCCTGCCTGCCTGCTCCCCTCTTATTTCTGAGGCACTCACTGTTGCTCATCACCACTTCGGTGCTGTCTTGTAGACACATTTGCATCACCAACCGGTACATGGGCCTTTGGTAAGGCACCATCTGCCATTCTCATGTTCGAATCCAGGGCCGAGCCCTCGGAGGGGGTCTCGGAGGAGAAGACAGAGCCCTTTTCCCAGTCAGAAATCGAGGCCCGATTCCACGGCGTCGGAGTCGATGAGCCAAGTATCCCCACGGACCCAGAGGCCGTCCCGCTGGACGTCTTGCAAGTCGAGGATCACCACCACAAGCAAGGCATCCGCATCCTCGTGCGGCCTCTCACCAAGCTTCCCGGCACGCGCTCAGTGAGCCCCGGCAGCGACAATTGCCAGTGGCTAGCTCTCCGCGCCGAAGTGGCTTCCTCGGACAAGCCTGAACACAAAGTCCTGGCGGTGACTCAGACCTCCAAGGATATCAAATTCTCAGTCAGGATACCGGGGTCTGCCGAAGACGACTTGTCACGGCCGCCACTGTGGTGTGAACTCTATTACGATCCTGCCAGCGACAAAGTCATCTTCCTGAACAGATCGGATGTGCCCATCTTGCTCGGCCGTATACTATCTCATTCCGCCGCCGGCAGCCCTCCACCCAGCGAACGCCATGTCATCAACCCGGGTTCCGCCAAGGGCCTCAGACCAGGCACCTTTAGGATCAAAGTGCGAGATATTGCAGTACTAGACTTTCGCATTCTAGAAAAGCGGCCCATTACGATTTACCAGGAGCCAATTTCCTTAGCAGTGCCCGAGGACTCGCTTTCACCATCAGTGTCATTCATCACTTCCGACCAGGTCAACACCAGCATGAAGAGAGCCCTTACCCCGGATGAAGACATAAAGAGAGCGAAACGCCGCATCTCGGATGCCGGCAATGGAGCCGATGACGGCGTCATCATGTTTTTAGGTCCGGCAGAGCCCCTTGTCTTCCCCCTTCCTAAAGCGAGGGAAGGCAAGGAACTGGCTGCGTCCACTGGCCATGCTCTCTTGGATGCAGGACAAGGCGAAACGATTGCCGTACCCAGTGTCTGTGAACTTGACGAATATCAGCTGACCAAGCGCGAGCCCATTGCACAGACGGCTCTGTCAGCAGTCTACACTGCATCACACTCCCAAGTGCCGAACAACATAGTCACTGTCAAGGTCCTCAAGACCAGAGTTGCAAACCCAGACAACAAACCACTGGTACATGAGCGGAACGTCATCCGCCAAGCAGACATGTGGCTGCGAGAGTGCCAAAGCCAACAGGACCTGCAACACGAATCTATTGTACGCTACTACGGAGGTGACGCCAGATTTCTGAGTCTTTACATGGAGCACATCGACGCCAAGGACCTTACTGCCGCTGCCCGGTGGAGAAACAAGGGCGATGATGAGTTTGTAGGAACACGAGAAGACTCCATTCGAATTCTACGTGATATTTCTAGCGCTCTCAACTACCTCCATGGTCGCAAACTGGTACACAATGATATCAAGCCCGCGAATATCCTGTATTCGCCCGAGCGTGGTGCCGTGCTATGCGACTTTGGACTGACCACATTGGCGGCAAGCTCACCTTCTGGGGGTGGCACGCCGTATTACATCCCGCCCGAGTTCATCACTCGCAAAAGCCGAGGCCCGGCATCAGATGTTTGGGCTTTGGGCGTCACGATGCTGTACACGATGCGCTTCATTAAATTCCCAGATTCGCGCGCGCGCAGACAACATCCCAAGCCGCTATACTGGCAGATCGCGCAGATCCACGGCCAAACGGCCAATGTTACCTATAAGCAATACGGCAATGGCCAGCCTGCTGTAAACCAGATGCGGGACTGGCTGACGGAGATTTACGAAGCAAGAGAGAAGCTAAACTCCAAGGACCGCTTAGAACGATTGGTAAAGGATATGCTGGCGCCGAATCCAGCCCAGCGCATCACGATGGAGAGAATCGTCAGAGAACTCGCTCTAGAGCAGACGAATACAGCTCGCTAAAGAAGACCAAGCATACAAGACTTAGATGTCTTTTAGAGGTTTTTCTTCTTTTTCTCTTACAGTTTCATATTTGTTTTTACCCTTTGCATTTTCATCGTTTCGGGTCATCTTCTTTTCAAACATTTTGACAGTCAACATTGGGATCTGGAGTTCATTTCGGCAGTACATATATATACGACATTTACAAGAGCAGATGGCAAGCGTATTTGAAGCGGCACAGGATGGGACATTAAATGGAGTAAGCAGCATGCAGATATGCGTTTCGGCAATGACTGACTGAAGCAGGGAAGAAGAAATCGACGACCATCTTCCTTTTCTTTTTCCTGCTTGTTTTTTTTTTTTTTTTTTTTTTTTTTTTCATTTTTCCTTTTTATGTTTGCTCTCTCCTCTCGAGATTTTTTACTCATGATACCTGAACATTGGAGAAACCACATGTACATAGTTTTACATTTCTTGTACTATTATTATTTGACCTTCGCATGGCAACATTGGCAGAAAGCATACGCATCAGGAGTTGGCAGATCTCGCTACTGCATTAATATCATTAACTTTCAATTCGTGGTATCTGACGTGTTCTTTTGTTCATCTATATCGTATATCTTCCCATCTATCTCGTATATCCATATTTAGATGCCCAGCCCCAGAGAGAATGCAACCGCCAGGCCAACAACTGTTGTTAAAACAGTCTTGTCGGTGCCCAAAAGGCCAGCAGCATTCTTCTTGTCCTCTGTGTCAGTAGCGCCATCCTGGGAAGTACCATTCTCCTGCTGCTCCTTGATTGTGTGCACAACCATGCCATCCGAGGTTGAGCAGTTGCTCAGGCCCCCAGCATTCGTGGTGAATCGAATATCGGCGCAGTTATACAAGGCGCTGCCGGAATCGCCACTCGTGACAACCTGAATAGACGCCAGAGTTCCGTTGGCGATATCGTCAAGAGTCACGGGGAGCTTGTCGATGCAGATGGTGCCCTTGCCGGTGACGTTGAGGAGGTCAGGGGTGAGGGAGATGTTGAAGTTTGTGGTGTTTGCGCCCAGGCCGAGGTTGATGAAGAGGTATGTCCAGGGGTGGTGAAGTTCGAGCTCGATGGAGCCTCCTTCGAGGGGCCAGTTGGTGATGTTGCCGGCTTTGTAGGGAACTCCGCCGCCTATTTATGCGGATTGTTAGTTAAAGGCATTCTCGTCATAGGTAGGGAGGTGATGGATGAGAGTGACGTACAAGGGTAATCCCACTGGCTGTACTTAACCATGTTTTTCTCAGAGAGGGTATCGGCTCGCCATTCGGGATACACGACACTGAAGTGTGCGGTGACGGCTTGTGCGGCGGCCAGGCCTAACAGGAGAGACTTAAAGGCCATGTTGATGGAGGATGATTAGGAGAGGCGAGAAGATGAAGAGGGAAGAAGAGGGAAAAGGACCAAGTGCAGATGAGTAAATAAAGACAGTGCTAGCTAAAGATTGGGATGCACAGCATCTTATATATCCGCAAACGCAAACGGGGAATGAAAACAAAGTCCAGGAACACAAGCCATGTGGCACTCAAGACATCAAGGGAGGAGGGGACCTGGAGCTAGCAGCTTAGCAGGCGATTAAGCTTGTTTTGAGCATAATGGACTGCAGCAAATGGGAAGCCAAGAGTATGTTTAGTTGACCCATTTTTTCGATAATTCGATTCTTAGTTTGCTGATTTCCTTGTGGTCTGAGCAAATAATTTTTTTGTTTACCGCTGTCTTTCTTGGGGGGGATGAGTTGCTTGCCGAGGTTGATTCACACCAGGTTGGCTTCTGAGAGGAGGAGGGTGATGAGATGGGAGAGCGATGATGTAGGTGCGTCTCTTCTTGAAGAAGTAATTCATGCTTAGTCAAGATACTTGATGAATAACATGTTCGATCTTTTGCTTTTTACTAATTTGTTTCTAAATGTTTCATGCATCTGAAGCAACCTGATCCTCGAGATAGATTGCCTTGTTAGGATTTACACCATCTGAGCTTCATATTGACACGCGCTTCATGGCCTCTTTGGGGTATCACGATCCAACTTGTGCGACGATTCAAAACTTGCTCAAATGCACGCAGGACGCAAAGACCCGACGCTGGGACCGCACTAAGTCTTTTCTCTCTTCACTTTCATACACTCCCATTCGCCCTAATCGATACGTTACTTCCCTTTTCGTCTCTCTGCATTCCAGCTGTAGAATCCCGTTGCTGCATATGCATCTTTCTCCGGTACCTTGATGATTTTGGTACCATATGATGGAGATTCTCAGCTGTTTCTCAATTCTCATAGCGTAGCGTCCAAGCTCTCTTGGTATACTCTATGCCATATCTCAATAAAATCTGACTGGATAAAATATTCTATTTTTACATGTTGACATGTCTCTCTCACACTCCGAATAGCATCCTCACAGTCTTGTAATAGAAACACCTACCCTACCCTATATAAACATCCTTGCCTTCGGGGACTGTATGATTTGACTCATGTTATTGGATACTGTTCATTAACTGTATATTCTCATTTCATCTAGTCGCGACATCTCTCAAGATATCCAGACTTGAGATAGTAGCGAGATTTAGCGCTACTAGATCAACTAGAGAAATGTGCCCTCAATCTAACTTGATGCTCCCTCTCTGTCTCCTGCTTGATAATTCTCTTCAAACAAATCGCCCAATCCCAGTCTTCAGTTCTTCAAATAGCTGGGAATGATTTCCCTTCTCCCTCTAGGGAAACTTCGGACAGAGATTCCCTGCCTATTATATCAGGCCGCGATGCTCTTCATCACGGGTGGTGGCATGAGTAGAGCACAAGTGCCTCGACCGCCTTGGGCAAAATCCCGATAGCCATAAATATCTTTTTCTCGCTCTCACTTCTTCTATTTTGCGATGACATAACTCTTCTGATCTCTCTTCTCTCTATCACTCACTTTGCTTTCACATCCGCTCAACCTTGAGTAAGTTTACAATTATCGATCCGCTCTCTCCAACCTTACTCCAACAATCTGTAGGCCATCAGTCTGTGCATCTTTTATACAGTTCTCTCATCCTGAAATACTGACACTAGATTCTACTAGCTTCTACATATTCAACCATGGCTCGGACAACGGAAACAGTCAGACAAGAGGCAGAAGAAGAAGAGCCCTCATACCCACCATGCATGTTTACAACTTCAGCAGAAAAGATGCTCTACAAACGAATGAAAGATGCATACATGGCAAATTACCAGACCTGGGACGATGAATCTTGTGAAATTTGGCCACATCTCGTTGAACATGCTTCACTGGCGCCGTCAACAATTGGCAAAATCACAAATCATTGGATCACAAGAAACATGACCAGTACCAAAGTAACGTGGGCACATTATGTTGCACTCCGAATCATCTACAAGGGGCTTCTCTTCAAGAGCAAAAAGATCATGAGATTCATTCGATTCAAATACCCAAGAGCCAACTTCAGCTCATATGCCTTCAGTGAGGACTATTACAGGCCATTCAAGGCTGAAGGAGAGCAGACCAGACCACAAAAGACTGAACAGGAGAAGAATCCAAGCACAACTCCTGCCTCTCAAGATGAATCGAGTAATCCCCCATTGGGCAAACGGAAGAGAACACTTCCCGAGAATACGGGTGGCAAAGGCAACGCCGAGCACAAGAATGCTTCCAAACCTCTCAGACAGAAACAGGATAAGCCATGCGCCGCAAGGCACGAAGCTCCCGATCCACCAGCCGCTCCAAATAACGAATTGCCAGATATTTTGGAAATATCGGCGAGTAGCGCTAATAGAAGAATGGACCACGGGGATATGGATCGGGACCGATTTATGGAGGCATTAGAGACCCACGCAAGGATTGTAACTGAGAACACCAGGGCTCTAGAACGAAATACAAAGGCTGTGGAAAGAAACTCGGAGATATTTGCGAGATTGACGGAGCAGCTACTGACTCCCGTCGCAAGAGACGATGATGAGTGGGCATTTATTCGGAATGCAAAGGCAAAGAGATAGCATTTCTAGCTTATTTATTTTTTTGGGGCACGAGATGAGTGCATTTATTATTTCTAGGTACTCAATACATCTCTATAAGGGAAATGATATGATCCGCCTTCTATTTACAAGTTGCCATGCCTGCCACCACATCAACTCATTCCCACTAATTCCATAGTCTCACAGCTTTGGCCCTTCAGGAGAAGCCTCTTTTTCCTCTCTCAAAACATCCTCTCTCAAGCGAACTTCTACCTGAGAAGGACCAGCTTTGCCAAAGCTCACCAACACCACTCTCTCCCAATCACCTCCCCTATCCGAATCCTTCAACTCAAGGCCCGGCTTTTCCAAGCCCAAGACAACCCTCTTATCGCTCTTCCTGACAAACAAGTGGTACGGGCTCATCACCTTGTCAGCCCACGAGATATTCGACGTGACATGCGCTTTCCCCTTATCCGTGTCCGCCGTGGGAGTCGATCTCAAAAACTTGAGTAGCGCTCTACGCTGCTTCGTATAGTACACTGGACCCTCTTCTACTGATGCCGTAGGACCCTTGAAAAACTTGGTGAGGAGCGAGAGAATGTAGTATTGGGGTGGGAACAGGATCATCTTGTTAGCAGCGACGCGCGAAAGGAACGTCTGCGGAGGAGCGAATAGAGCCTCGGTGTGTTCGACTCCACCGTCGGGCGTTGGGACTAGCATCTCAGATGGTACGCCGGTGCGTGAGATGGGGATCAAATACAAGTACATCTGAGTGGTGAAGCGCTTTGGTACTCCTACTGGAGTCACCCATCTCGTGAAAGGTACGAGACCATCTAACGCGCATTGTTAACAGCTAGTGAGCATTGAGAGATATTCTCATTCAACATACCTAGGTCAGGTTCTGCGCCAATCGACTTCAAATAGTCCGCAAACTTAATCTGACTCCCATGAATCTTCTTCCTCGCCTCATCCCTCTCCTGTTGCGGCAAATCAACCAATCGGCCATCCTTATTAGCAAGTAAAATGCCCGTCTCCTCAAAGCACTCTCGAATAGCACCTAGCCTATACGCCGGGCCATCAACATGCCGATCCTCCGCTCCAGGAGCCGGAATCTCGCCATCATGAAACGCATCCAAATTCCCTCCAGGAAACACATGCGCCGAAGCAAACGAAGTCGAAGTCTTGACCCGATGCAGCAGCAGGACCTCGTTGGTGGGAGACAGCAGCACAATGGAAGAACTCGGCCGCGGCTCGGGAATCGGCTTCTTCGCTGCTTTCGGGTCTTTTCCCTCCTCCTTCTGGGGCGATGCGGGCGACGAGTAGAGACGCGTCCAGGTGGGCGGTTTTGAGGCCATGATGGTGGTGAGCTGGGTGGCGTGAAGATGATGCTCAATGGTCGGTCTGTGTGCTGATGAAGCCAAGCTGCTGACACGACGAGGCAACGATCTGGTGACGGCACACGAGACCAGATTCATTGAAACAAACAGAGAGTGAGAAAGAGAAGCCGACGAATTGGGGGTGAGATTTGTAGGGGGTGTTTTGATCTCGCTGATGATTTGCACGGAGTCGCGACGAGCCGAGGTCCGGTTCGACGGTTCAATTTTGCGGGGAAGGCCACCATCTTGGCTCTAATACTCCGTGCTCCGAGAAATGGGGCCCCGATCTCATCTCACGCGGAGATAAAATGGGCCTGTAAAGATCATGAGTAATAGTACGTAGCATTTGAATAACGTTGCATTGTGAGAAGCATCATGGCATATCCTATACAAAATCTTCTATACAACATCATAAAAAGACTATAGGAAAAAAGAGGAAGAGAAAATATAACCCGCCAAAACTCCTGTACGTCCGTGTCCATGCTCTTCCATGTTTTATTAATATCGTTTCCTTTCTTTACCACGCAAATTCACTTTCCATAAGCAGCAGATACTCTTTGACTCGCACCACTGCTTCACTTCCATGGTGCTCACTTCGCCGTCAAAGCCTACGCGTGTTAATTGCCCGCAATTCAGCCACGTAGTGAAATCTTCCAGCACAATTGGGTCATAGAGCAACATCTTCTCGTGCCATGAAGGGTTTGCCGGATCGGTTGTCCTCGGCACGGATTGTACAGCTTTCGTGATGTACTCGTAACTAAGAGACCGATCCTGAGTCGAGGCGAGCGCCAGTGATGGATCTGTATCGTCCATAAGTGACAAGGAGAGGTCGACTGCTGGCGGCGGTGAGAAGCCAGACTCAGGAGGTGAGCTCGGATTCGGCGACATGCCGAGATCGCTATCGGATTCGGAATCCGGAATTTCCACAACAACTTTGGCGGCCGCTGGTTTGGGTTTTCGCGCCGTGGATGCTTCCGCTGCAGTCTCTGTCAACACCTTTTTGCCTTTAGAAGTGCCCGCCGTGCTACGTTTGGTGGTCGAGGCGGCCTTCTTAGGTCTCCCTCGCCGTTTTAATGGTGAAACAGGCGCCTGAGCAGATGGTGGAGGTTCGTGCACCTCAGGTGAGCTGGCACTATTCTTCCTTGGTCGTCCTCGAGGGGTTTTGACCTCATTATTTGTAGCATTTCCTGCTGAAGCGGCAGAGGTGGTGAGCGTTCTCTTAGAACCAGGGTGCTCTAATTGGATTTTGCCTTGCCAGCACTGCTCCAACAGGGATATTTTGGCTTGCCGCGACTTGACTGCCTTGAAGCCATAGGAGGCGATTTCTTTGGAGAGTTGGGCATCTGTGAACAATTCGAAGGAGGGTTTTGAAACAGGGTGCTCGGATTGCTGCGGATCGCCGTCTATGCAAGGGTCTTTTGGTTCTGTGGGTTGACTATTGGCAGCAGATTTGATGCGCCGTTGTATCGGTGATCCAGTAGAGATATCACTACCTATTAGCACAGAGTCCTCGTCCACTAATTGGATAGGCTCAATGTTTTCGCGCTGCGGAATTATGGCAGAGTCGATGAGGGACTCGTGTTGTAAACTAGTATCGACTCCGTTAACACTCACGGCGGACGCAGTCATCTTGTTGTCCACGCCGGTGTAACCGAATGGATCGTCGTCAGATACCATAGGTAGCAGCTGAGACGACCTCTCTATGATTCTGCTCATCTCCAGGTCGAATAAATCTCCGTCAACATCGCGAGCAGCAGCGGCCCATAGCCTCTTCCGTTCTGGAGGCTCGATGCCATCGCTATTAAGAGGAGTATCGAGATCTATATACTCGGTTTGGTTCGAGCGTCTCATTACAGCGTGAAGCTCTCGTAGAAAAGTAGGTGAATTTTCAATTGCCAGTTGGCTTGATGTTCCAAATACAAAATCTTGCCTTGCAACTTCTTGGAGCGCCTCTGTTGGAGGCAATAAAATTGGTCGTGGGGGTGGAGTTGCTTTCTTCTTTTTCTTAGATGCACCCTTGGATATCCTCTTCCTCGGTTTTGCTTTGCTTTCCCCTTTAGTGATTGGAGCATCTGACTCCTTGGTTGTACATATAGCGTCGTCATCTAAGACTAGCGGCGCTGGTTCCGAAGGATCTGGAACTCTATAAGCCGACGTTGCAATTTCCGTCAGTGTGCGTGGCTTTTTCTTCGGTGCTTTCTGCTTCACAGAAGCCTTGGTTTTCACCCCAGGAGACTGTCCTGTAGGTGCTGCAGAGGTGGTAACAAGCTCGACGAGTTTCCGCTTTCTTAGTATGGAGGTATCTGAATCCGAGGCAATGCTGGCATCTTGCTGCAGATTATCCATGGTGCATTTATAGGCTTCGACAATCTGCTCAAAGCTCTTGGCCGCTTCCTGGGCTTCTCCTGGTGAATGTAGGCCGTCAATAGTGGGGGAATGTAGCGGAAGAATAGTTGCGGTTTTATTTGATGGAGGAGTCCAGTCAAGGCGTCGAACCGTAGCCGGCTCTAGCATGAGCGGCTCATTGATATCGTTTTCGGCCCGCGTAGACTTGGTTCTGATTGCAGGAGAAGATGAGTCAAATGTTGGCTGCTGAGCAGAGGGAGGCTCAACAATGTCAATTTCCATAGGTATTGCCTCGTCAATTTCACCTTTTGTACTGTCCGCTTTGGATTTGAACATTTTCCACCGCTCATCTTTCACGGGAGAGCTCGACTTTGCTCTGAATTTAGGAGGTGTTGCGTGGTGTCTCCGAGCTTCTGGTGTATGGGTGGTAGGGGGGTCAATAATAAGCAGTGAACTATCATCTGGTTCCATGGTGCGAGATCTGGTTGAAACGGAGGGAGTCGGCCCAAAAGGTAGGGATTCGGTATGTTCTTTGTAGCCCGCCTTCTTGATTTCCGTCTCCTCGTCGGAGGAGATGACCAATGCTGGGTTGCCATGTTTAAGAGACCGAATTTTAGAATTGGGTGACAAGATGTCTCCAACTGCTGGCAAATCCGGCGATGATGAGCGAAAGAAGCGAGATTTCTGGTTGGCTCTTTGTGATGGCGATAGGAGAAAGGCATTAGGAGATGCCATCACGCCGACAGCAAATCTCCGAGAGCGCAAAACGCATCTCAGACGGTTGACGCGCAGCACGATGATGTTCGCGTGGAGCCACAGTCATTAAAATCCGGGAAGCCTTCCGGCGCATAGATTGCGATTCCGTCTCTTGTATCCCCGCCTTGTCATGCCCATACAACAAAGCGGTGTTGTCAACAATCGTTCACATCATTTAGTATCCATTAGTCGCTGACGCCTCCCGAAGGCTTCTGGCGAAAAGCGGGGCGATCCGCATCGCGAGAACGCCACGCAGTCACATGACGGGTCAGGTGACGCACAAAAGCCCTCCCCGCCCCACGAAATTCATGGGCCATGTCAAATTTCCTAGGCGAATTTTCGCTGTATCCCACCAAACGAGTCTCGACAACACTTTTCCCGCCAAATCACCACCTCTACATCACCACTACCCCCCTCTCACACAGCCGAAATGGAGAACGACCGTGGCGACATCGTGGACCTGTAAGGAGATTTTTACGCAGCATTGTTGGAGGAATGTCGAAATGCTGATTGTGTTGATCCAGCTACGTCCCGCGCAAGTGCAGCGCTACCAACCGCATCATCAAGGCCAAGGACCACGGCTCTGTCCAGATCTCCATTGCCAAGGTCGACGAGAACGGCCGCGCTGTCCCCGGCGAGAACCACGTCTACGCCCTCTGCGGCTTCATCCGCGCCATGGGCGAGTCCGATGACTCCCTGAACCGATTGGCCCAGCGTGACGGCCTCGTCAAGAGCGTCTGGAGCGCTCAGCGATAAATTTTGCAAAACAAAAATTTGGAAGAGGTACAAAAAAACAACAACAATGCCGAAACAAAGGAGAAGCCTTGGATACGGAAGAAGCAGGTTTAACTAACCTGATTGCAGGGACTAGCTCGGGTATGAAGGCAGGCGTGGAAACTAGAGTTGGCTGCATGTAGCAATTCCAATTCAAGGCGTTTTGGCTCCGTTTCGAGACAATTATTTGCGACGTGGAACTATGCGATTCGGACGTGACGTTGATTGAACATTTCTTATCATCCTATTAAACACCTACCGGCTAGCAAAGTCTCCTCGGACGAGCACCAACCTGCTCTCTATGATCGGGGATTCTGGGGCTACCTCGATAGTCTCCGAGCCGAAGATGAAAACATTTGGCCTTCAAAAAGCTGTGGCGCTCAAGTTGCTCGTCATAGTACAGATACGGGTCAAACATATTTAGTATTTCAGTATGAGTTTTTCCGTATTAATTTGGACTTATAGAATTACTACCTAGATAACCTCTCCCGGACCTGATTTTCCTTGTCTACATTCCACTCTCGAGTCCTTCCTTGTAGGCACTCAAGGCACGGTCCCTTGCGCCTTTATGGTCGACAATCTGCTTGGGGTAGCCCTGCTTCTTCGCTTTGGTTCCAGCACCTCGATTATACGGATCATGGATTTCCTTGTCGGTCAATTCTTTCAACTCGGGAACCCATTTCCGGATGTAGGCGCCGTTAGGGTCGAACTTTTCGCTTTGGAGCAGCGGGTTGAAAATACGGAAATAAGGTTGCGGATCGACTCCGACACTGGCGCTGAACCCCCAACCGCCGTTGTTACTCGCAAAATCACCGTCAATCAAATGCTCCATAAAGTATCGCTCACCCATACGCCAGTCGATGAGCAGATCTTTGGACAGGAACGAAGCAACGATCATCCGACAGCGGTTATGCATGTATCCCACGTGGTTGAGCTGGCGCATCGCAGCGTCGACAATGGGAAACCCAGTCCGTCCCTCGCACCATGCCGCAAAATGATCTTTATCATAGGACCACCTGATGTTTGAATACTCGGGTTTGAACGGCTTGTTCATGCTGATTTGTTCTTAGTAATTTTGCATTCATTAGGAATCTTTCTAATCGCACTTACCACACATATGGCCAATTGACAAGAACGTGCTTGTAAAAGTCTCGCCAAGCGACTTCGCTGATCCAGACTTGGATGCCCTGATGCCCGCCGTCCAATTTCTTGGTTTTATTCCTGTCTCTGGCCGTTCGAACACACGTCCTTGAACTGATTGTCCCGCTTGCAAGGTGGACAGACAGGCAAGATGTGCCCTCATCTCCAGGAATGTTTCGCTCATCGTGATAGTGGCCAATTGCCTCTTCGCAGAAATTTTCCAGCCTGGACATGGCTTCGTGCTCACCACATGGCCACAGAGCGCGAAATCTCTTCTTCTCTTCGTCACTGAGCCGTTTATTCTCTGGTGCGTCGGGAATGCGACAGTCAAAAAGCTTCTGAAACGTTTGCCGCACTCCATCTGGATTCTTCTCAGGGCGATCATAAAGCTCTAAGAGATCTAGATTCTCGTGTATATGCGCCATCCAGGCTCGGTACCAAGGGGTGTATACGGCGTATTGCTTGCCAGAGCCGCTATGAAGCTCTCCCGGAGGCACGACGCACGTATCGTGGACAACTTCAAACGACTTGCCATTTTCTGCAAAGTGGCGGATCATCTGAGCTTCTCGTCGCAGCTCATCAACTTCGTATTCCATATTGCCAAAGAGGTGGTTACTGCCCCATTCTTCCATAAGCTCTAAAATGCGATGTGGAATGCGTTTCCTCTTGTCCACTGTTTCCACATACAGGGGAATATCTAGGGCTGCCAAATCATCTTTCAGGACGCTCAACGTCCTAAGCATAAAGTCTACCCTGACGGGCGAAGTGAAATGAGCCTCAAAGTCTTGAGGGCTCACAATATACATGCAAATAAGAGGAACATTTGCCTCTTTCGCCTTGGCACTGGCCAGTGCAAGTGACCGATTGTCGGTATGTCGTAGATCCATCTTGAACCAATGAACCACTGCGTCCTTGGGCTTGACTTGTTTACGAGCATCAGTCGTTTCTTCCAAAGCCGCAACAAGCGCTTCAATTGGTCGAGTGATTTCATCAGAATTGTAAGCACGAGCTCGAGAGTTGCTCATCTCATGTGGGTAAAACTGCCGTAGCACGATGCCAAATTCTTCAGCTTCTCCTGCGAACGGATGGGGCTGTCGAAGAACATCTCCGTTGTTGGTCTCATGCTTTGGCTTTTTGGCACTGGATCCGTTGGTTTTGGCTCCAGGAGAAGCTGTCTTGCGTTTTGCACCCTTTGGAGCCATGGTGGAGAACTTGAGTGTCGATGAAGTAATTCGAGTTTGTGAGAAAAGTGGTTGCAAATAATTTCTGGTGCTTATTCGAGATGATCGGCTTACAGCGTGGAAGCTCTTGAAGAACATGTACAGTTAGTTAGGTCTGTAGAAGAACAAAGTCAAGGGTGGGAAGAAATGGATAGAGAAGAGTTGTAGAGCTACGCGTACAATTGGCCATTTCGCGTTTTATCTATTCCATTTGCTTTTTACTTTGCACGGTTATGAGGTATGGTCTCGATTTGGTCTGCGTCATTGGCGTTTGGAGATCGATAATTTGGCTGTTGGGATGCCATTGCGATTCTAGTGGCTTGTTATCCCTGCGCCAAACGGCGAGACAAAGGCGGAGACTGGCAGAAGTGACAGACGAATTAGATTGAGGCAATCTCAAAATACAGTTAATTGTTATGTACTAGTTGAATCCTCTTATTGTTTCTACTATGAGCTGAAGGAGGGCAAATCGCAGAGTCGGAGAGATCATCTCATCATACATGTTTCATAGTACTCGATACTTGATCTTCCACCCAAGGTGCTGTGTTTAGCCTGTACCAACTACTTTAACCACTACTAAGCTGCAGCTACAGATCGGTTTGCGATTCAGAGGAAGGTGCCAGCCCAACGTTAATTGTTAGGCGCGGTTAGCTGCACTATTAAAGGCAAAAGTCAAAAATCCAAACTATCCATCTTCGATACTTTCACTCGCAAAACTGCAGCAATGAATTCACCGACATAAAGCGATTCTGCTCCGTGTGAATGAATGATGCCGCATCTCGACGGCAACCTCGGCAGCTGCCACCACCTGTCCAGGCCAATTGCCGGCTGAGCCCAAAGCGCTACTAAGGTAATCCATCCAATTATTTATTACCGGTCCAAGATCCAGGCAGAGCAAGGATTAATGGTTTGGTGCCTTATCGCCAGACCGCGACGCCACTGGCTGGACCTCGACGCGTTCTGCTTCATTTCCAGAACAATTCCGATTTCAACCATAGGGCGTTATTCTGGAGAGACTTCCCGTGCCGCACTTGTGCACGTTTTGGATGCGAAGCCGAGGGCGACACAACGGGGTCGGTCCTATATTGCTCTGTGGCACAAGGCCGGCATCCCAGAGATTGAGGGGCCCCGTCCCTCTCACGAGCTTTTCCTCCTGCTAGCCCATAGGCCACAGGGCTGCTGGCGGCAGAGACAGATCCGTTGCGCACGTCCTGCTCGGCCTTGAGAACCCCCAGCTTGTATTCACCGAGAACGCCCCTTAGGGCACACGGGTGCTGCCTCACAAGCACGCGGTGCTTTCGACTTTACAACGCCGCTCTCTCACCAAACTCTCTTTGAGATTCTCCCGGCGGCACCATGTCTGGCGACCTGACCTGGCGGCCGTTGCCGCAGGCCACATCATCTGACATACCGATGCTTCTGGTGTCGGTTAACATTGGCACCGCCGCGTACACCGTTCGCATTACTGACACGGCCAACATTTGGGTTGAAAGCTTGGATCGAAAGTCCATCTGTATGAGGGGGTGGAGTGAGAACACAAGCATAGACCCCAGTGACACACCCGAGAATATGGCCAAGTTCCTTGGTAGCCTGAGATCGGCCCTAGATCCCACGCAACCGGGCCATGGGCAGACTTCTCTCACCCTGTCACCAGGCTCCTCCACAGAGGCCGGAGAGAACGGCCTGACCCTCGTGGTTACTTGTCCGCTGCCGGGATTTCAACCCCTCAAGTGGCCTATTCATCTTAAAAAGTCTCCGCCGTCGGCTATTGCTACTGATCTCGTATTGCCTCTACTCGAGGCTCAATTTGCGAGAAACCAAGAGGTGGAATCGCTGGTGCAGGCGTTGAACCAGAAAGACGCAGTCATTGCAAAATTGGCCGACAAATTGGAGGCTACCGGAACTGGTCTTGAGCATGTCTTTACCTCTCTTTCGGGAAAGAAAAAAGTGTCCAGAGCTACCGCGGAAGACAAGGTCAAGGGGTTGGCACCGTTTCGCCAGAGTAGTTGGAAGTCAACTCTCAATGCGATGGATGATTACCCAACCAGTGTTGGTGATCTTGCGCGGAATGTGTTCACAGGGGAAGGACTGAATAGACGTTCCCTGATACAAGTGGACGCATCACCAGCACTGGATAAATGGTGGCATGATTTCAAGGGCACGTCAAAGCTGGTGCACCGGAACAAACAGCAAACAAGCACTACGACAAAATCACAATCACCAGCTGCTAAATCTAGTGCAGAAGATGATGATTTTCAAGTCCAGTCAACTCCTCCACATCTTCAGTCCAGGAATAAAAGCTCGCCTATAGCCATCCCGGATGATGCTTCAACAGAGGACGAGGAGGAGTTGCCGACGGCGCCTCCTCCAGCAGCACCGTCTGACATGGATCCGCAACCCAACACAGGAAAGTCTGCGTCACGTATGGCGAATGTCGGCTCGGGTGAATCGAAGCCTGGAATTTCATTACAGGACACCAAGTCTACCGGATCACGGGCGGCGACGGCACCAGTCCCGAAAGATGAGGATGAAACAGCGTCTGAAGCTAGTGATGATGAAATGACCTCAAATCATCCTCCAGCTTCCTCTGCGCCAACACCCATACCCGCGCCAGCTGCACCTAAACCACCTTCTAAGATAGGGGGTTTAGGCCGTATCGGGGGCACCGCGAAGATACGTGCAACAGAGACACCAAAAGGTGTCGAGGCGAAGGAGGACACGGAGGCCCGGCCTACCGTAAAGCCTCCTACTCCGAAGAAGCTGGGAGTTATTGGGAAGAAGTCTGACACGGGAGGCTCAAAAGCGCCTACGGCGGATAATAGTTCCAAGCGTGGTCGCACGGCCGAGCGTGAAGAACTTGAAGACGAACCCAGAGAAACTTCACAGGAACGCGCTGATCGAAGGAGGGAAGAATTGAAAAAAGAACTTGAGAAGAAGGCAGCGGCGGGGCCGGCGAAGAAGAAGAGGCGGTTCTAATCTGTCTATCCATCCTCCAAATCATACCGGTTAGGCTTCATCTGTCTAACATGGCCTCCCCAGGGATGCGTGTCGTTGGATAACTGATAAACGAGCTCCTCACTAGCTACAGTCGCTCATTCTAACAGAGATATAAGCTGCACAGCCGGCTTGGGCCGTTTCTGTGCCTCCTGGGACACGGTGCAAGAAGAATATTTTCTTGTAACATTCAGTTGTCCAATCTCGTCGAGCTAGACTTGGTTGGGAGCTTACCGTCGGCCAAACACGCCGTCCTCCTTTGAGCCATTTAGGTTACGCTACTATGTGGCACATGAGTTGAATGGCTCCGGAAGGTTCCTTTCTCGCGTTCATGGCGTGCCCAAATGTCTATCCTGAGTAGTGGACGCGCCAGCGGTACATTCTGCAAGTATTCAATGCCTGGAAAGGCCCATGAGTACAGCACTTGACGTGAGGCGCCGTCACAATGAATCGATAATGGTACGCGAACTCTTTTCGCTGGACATTGAATATCCACAGATTTTGTGCTCTAACATGATGCGATTATCTATAAAGAGGCGTTTTTGAAATGGGTGTCACGATATTGGATATAACTGCGGCTGGTGTTTTGTATTGGAGAAGCATCACAAATACCCGGAGCAGTAACCGACACAGCCAGATCAGGATGTTGCCGCTCTCTATATAAGTCCACTTCAAGATTATCATCTAGATAGTTTGAATAGCCAATCATTAACATAGTATCAAAATTGAAGACAAGCGCAATACTTGTTGTATTCGACTTACACACTGCGTGACTACACCTGCGCAAAGCTACCCCTAATCGCCCCTGCCAACATAGACGTATTGTGTGTTTTATTACTTCGGGAACCTACCCTACTCGGACTGTCGACACGGAACGTCGCTTGACGCAAGGATGGCCATTTGTCTTAGACCTCGGCGAACCATTACAACCAACCAGGTCGTGCCAAGTACTGAACCTAGAACAAAGAGACGGCTCGTGTATCAGAATATTATGTGATATATATCATAAGCGCCATCATGTCTGAATATCATATTGACAGTGTATGCATCGTAGTGAACCTTGAGAGCTTGCTACGGATTATAAAAAGGCTCAAACAACTCTCTTTCATCCAGCTTCATCCGCCTCATTCTCAACTGCAACGCAAACTATTATAACAAAATCACCTTTCCACCAAAGGAACATCATGTTTTTCAAGAATATTCTCTACATTGCCATTGTCGCTGCTGCCTTGGTTGCCGGTGCTCCCACGGCCTCTGAGCAGGATACTTCTTTAGAGGCCGACATATACAGCCCACCAGTTGGGGAATTTTGTCTGCCTTGTGGCTTTGTCGGTTGTCCGGCTCCCCTCGTCTGCCGAAGTGGCTGCTGCGTCGCATAGCCTTGATAGAATTGTTTGAGTCTTGCCGGAATCTACAGCACACGACACTTGCTGGGGGTTGGCCGAATATGGGGATTTCAGCACATGAGTGTTGGTAGGGGGGAATCGAATTCGAATGCTCAAGGAGTCGGCATGTATTCAATGGAAGAATACGGGCTTCTCAAAAATCCTCGTGAAGGAAGCGGAACTGGCCTTGCACATACATAGGGACAATTGTACAACGGAGACAATAGTATCGTCGGTATGCGGAAGTACTTTAATTTCGCCATTTGGCTGTGCAGCAGCCTATATTTCAAGAAGATAGATGAACCAAATTCTTTATATCAACATGGATACAGTAGTGACTATTTTTTTAATGTAATATAGTTACTAATGAGACTCTATGATACGAGAGATACCCCATTGCCAGTTGATATATCCCGCAACCTACCGTTAGGCATATCTGGAGAAATTATAAACATCAGTACATGTAAACAACGTGGCACGGTCGTTTCCAACAATAATAAGGAGTCTCAGGATATCTTAAGCTCTGACTTCTCGCCGGTCAAAGTTTTAAGATGCATGCGAGCGCATTGTTGAACAAATACCCCTCGTCCAATATCATCTGGCGACTTCATCCGATGTAAAGAATAGAAGCTACGATGGAAGTCAGCACGGCATCTATCGAGATGAATCGTTGATATTGTTTCTATTTGAGGAAGTTTTTCGCTTCTTGTTGCCCAGACTCCTTTCATTACGCACGATGAGTGGAATAAGGAAATGGGATCATGACAGGTGTATTGGGGTAGTTCGGAGGTGAGATGGATTCCTGCTTTCTACGAAAAATGCTGCGAAGAGGGATTGTCTTCCGTCTTCACGAACGCGACGCATATCTACAACCCACAAAATCGGTCGGCCATAACTGACGGCCGCCTTGCTTAAACATACTGCCGCTTGGTCAGAGCAGTCGGTAAGAAGAAGAACCGGAAATGACTCGTCGAATCTGAGCGATATCTTTTACCGCGAATTGTTGTAGAAGTGTGAAGAATTCAGCGCAACAAGAGCCTCAGAGTGGTCAGTGTCATTCAAAATCTCTTGAATACGTTTTTCGGGGCTTCGCTGGGCCAAGATCGTCTTGCTGCTATGTGGGCTCTGAGTGGGCTCACAATAATACATGTACCATACAAAGGCGTGCATCGCGCTTAGCTGCACCTGAGATAGAGTCTTAGATGTATGAGTAAGTACATGTAAGTGGATTTGCGTTACAAGAAGAACCCTGATGGAGATAGGAAACCTAGCAAAGAAAAAGAAAAGAAAAGAAAAGAAAAAGAAAGAAAACATCTAGGCCCAACTCGACACCCGCCAATCTCGCAAAGCCCACTATCTCTCGACGAGGCGCGTACGAAAAGCACCTCCTCATGCACGCGAACGAAACCGGGCAGAAGCGAATTAATATCTATCATATTACTAGTATATGCACCGCGGAGAAGCCCGCTCGTTTACCTACATCGAGTGGCTGTCAGAAGCTCAGCTGAAGGGCCTAGCCGTCCGGTAAGCCGCTGCATCAGTGGTCAAGTGTCAATGCGCCTGGCCTAGGACAAGGGTCTCTGGGTGGCTGCTTTTTTTGAAGGGCAAAGGCAGTGCTACGACATGCATGGCCCTAGGACGAGGATGGATGGATGCCTTCATGTTCCTGGTGGTCGTACAGCTACGTCAAGATGCAAGGCGACCCCAAAGGTGCGAGGGTCGGGCTGAACAGGGTGAGACGAGATTGGCTTTTTGGAACGCCACGACTTGATCACAACACCGGGGAAGAGGAACAAAGAAAAGAAGAAGCATCGATAGTCAGAGCGTCTGCCTATTTGGTTGTCTTGCGCCAGGATTCCCAGGTCTTGCGTAATAGTTTGGAGAGTTCCACGTCGTACAACATGGTCTCGGCCATAGGCATATCGTTATTACGTTAATACACCCGTGAGAATTCAATGGTAGTTGCATATTATCACCACGACCATCTCCAGCGTATCAAGTTCCCTCTTTCGGCGTCCAATTGCGCATGGCAGCGTGCGGGAACAACTTATATGTGCAACAATGAGACATCTTCTCAGCCTCAACTGAGTGATTGATTCACGCCAAGTACAGTCCTCTGTAATCTCGGTAAAGCAAGGTTAACAAAAGGGAGCAGCAGAACGGCTGCCTATGAAAGCGGCTGCCGCGAATCCATCGAATCGAAGCCAAGAGAGACGCTGATTTGCTCGATCTCCCCAACCGACCAGGATCATGGCCATCGAGCAGGATTGACTGCCTGGTCTTCGGGCATTTTCTCAGTTTCTTTTTTTAAAACTGACGGGGATTAAGAGCTGACGAGGATCCAGAGCAGGGGCACGCTGCTCCGTATACCTGGCACATATTCCTGTTTCTCGATCCATCTGTTCTGCGGTGTAACGATGGGGAGTCAGTGTACTCACACGGTCCAGATCTTCAGCCCTCTCTCTAATCTTTGTCAGAGCCCAGCGTTGGATCTAGAAGAAGCGACACACAGATTACTCTCACGACTAAGATGGTAGCGTCATTACTCAGCCCAACCCTCAACCCTCTCTTCGCCAACTGCACGGGGCCGGCCGCAGCGTTGCCACACACAAGACTCTCATTCTCATTCCTTGTCAACAATATCCCCACCCCATTGGAAGGGACCTGGCTAGTCAAGTCACACCGGCATTGGGAGTAGCTAATGATGAGAGAAGTAAAGTAAAGGAGAGAAACGGAAGAAGATGGTCTAGCAAGGGGCCTCTTACACAAGATAGCCTCTCAACAACTCTCTCTTCCGCCATGCTCGTGTGGGCCTTGCCGGCTTTCTTTCGCTTGGAATTCCCAGATTTGACGACGGTGACTCCAAACGGATCCCCAAACCCACTTATCTGCAGCCAGACATCTTCCTAGTCCCCCAATTCTCTCTCTCTCTCTATGTGTGTTGTTCAATGGCAGCCGATAACACTAACCAGTACACTCCTAAGTACTTCTTCTTCAACCCTGTTCGGAGCTGTCATCTAGCGTGGTTTATACAAACAATCACTATTCTTGGCGTACAGGAATGAAAAACCTCCTAGATGAAGATGAACCGCCAGGGCCAGGCCGCGGAATGCTGTTGTTCTCCGCACATTTCATAGGTACTACTCGTACACACTATGGGCGATACATGGAACACGGACCCGATACGCCCCGGTTATTGTGCTCCCACATGATCGCCGGGGGCATCGGAGTAGTACTTCGTAGAATCCAAGGCATGGGGCCAGTGTACTTGGTCAGAGAGCAAAAAGTCCATGGGACGAACAGAAGCTAACTCTGGGGTTTTCTATGGCCGACGCTTAAGACAATACATGATCAGTGCCAAAGAGGGCCTGCGCTTCAGGCACGAGGAGAAGAGAGAAGGGGGGGGAAACTAACTAACATTGTATGTACGAGTAGACGCAAGGGACCACAAGCAGCAGCAGAGCTTTTCTAGAGCGTTGCCCCATGCACGCACACACGCCGTCGAGGCACATCTCCCGCCACTACTCATGCCCCCGTTAGTGTACGTGAAACGGCCGTGAGGAGTGGCCATTTTCTCTTACATGTACACTTCATAGCGGTGAAGCCAGTGGGAATTGGGATCTACAATGCAGAGTTTGCACTGTTGGTGCCAAAGTTCAAAGTTCGAGGTTGGTCCAGAATACAACGTCTAACTTGCATTATTTATGCCACGTTTTTTTATCTATGCACAATACTAACGGCCCTTGCCCCCCCTTCCAAAGCAAACTCTCCGGGATG
This sequence comes from Trichoderma camerunense, assembly GCF_050948025.1. Lineage (NCBI taxonomy): Eukaryota > Fungi > Ascomycota > Sordariomycetes > Hypocreales > Hypocreaceae > Trichoderma > Trichoderma camerunense. The sequence goes on from NW_028145369.1 coordinate 199,885, forward strand.
CTGCTGCCAGCAAGGTGTACGAGTATGTATGTCGTGGTGGAAAGAGTTAACAGGCCAGGCCACGGTTGGATAAGTTAGACACGGCCCAGGCTTCGTAGCTTCTCTGCAGTTTGAAGTATTTGCTTGAGACTCTCCTCCGCCTGTGGCAGTAGGGCCCTCTTGGCTTGGCACTAAGCAACGGCAGAGGTTCTGGAGCCTCAAGAGGCACTGAGATCGACCATCTACGCCCATTGGCTCCAGCGGTGCTTCGAGCTAATGTCGTGGCAGCGTTAGTTTTCCAAGCAAGGCCCGGCCATTGATACGAGCCACCGGGGCCAGATGCTGCCAGATCACTGTACCTGCATCCATCTGATAACCTTGAGAGTCCTGGAGACATGTACGAGTATGCGAGAGGTTGTCACAGGAAGCTCTTAGTGAGAGGCTGTGACAGACATCTTTACCAACATCTTGTCAGTTCCTCAAACCTCTTTCTCAGGTCCATTGCCATTCTATGCCGCTATCCTCTGCTCTTCTGTCCATTTAATCATGTGTCCATGTGCTCCTTCACCTTTCTTTTTATGATGCTACGTGCCGCGCATAGTTTTTATAAGGTGGCTGGGTATCTCTCGTCTCTCCCGTCACCCTCTCTTCCATCTCATCCATCACCCTTCACTCGCCATACCCTTGCTGCAGGAAAATCCTCCCTCTAAACAGACCAGGGCCATCCTTGGCTCCAGCCTCACTCGACAAAAGTCCATTACTACTACGTCTGCTTTTTCGAAAGACTATACATGTTACTTACCAGTCCCTGCCGATTCCCTATCCCCACCCCCCTCAAATCTCATCTCGGGCTCGACCGACCCCCAGCAAGATGGAGATGGCACTACTGCACTTGCTTCCAGGGTTTCCGGCTGGTGAAAGATGGCGAAAAGCACATCAATGGATCCCCGTCAAGTAGGTACATACAAGCACACTCAAGCGGGCAGGACGATGATGCCACATGAGCAGTCCATCCATGCATGTACGAGTATGTATGTACCTTCTTTCACCGACTCTTCTTATACCACTCCCTTGTTGGGAGTCTTAACCCATCGACCGCTATTTGCTACTTGCAATGCGTCTTTATCCAATGCTCAGTGCCGGCCCATGCATGCAGTGCGGACACTAGAACTCAACTTTCAGCTAAGAGAAGGACTTGCATGTCACCAAAAAGATCGGAGTCACCAAAAACTGGGGGAATACGAGAAGTGAGAGAAAATCCTTGGGAGCGATCTCGCTACCCGCAAAAAAAAAAAAAAAAAGAGAACACCATTGTGTGCTTCTTATCTTATGTTGTTGGTTCACGACACAGCAGCGCCAACGCTAGGGAAGTTTTCTAGTCGGAACTTGCCGGCTAAGGGAGAGAAGGTTTTTATCGGCGGGAAGATCACACGTAGTATCTATCGTATCTGGTTTTACCAGGGGATCGTACAGTACTGTAGATGATCACTCGACAAGTCAATGTGGCGGCTGTTCAAGCAAGTTGGACAATGAATGGTTGAAGCACAAAACAGAAACTCCGTGATAATTAAGCTTAAATGAAAAAGAAACCTCTATATAGAACCCCCAATAAGGAAAAAACAAATACAAACTACCCAAAACCGAACCAAAACTAAGATAGAAGAAACCACAAAACCACAAAAATCCGCTCGAAAAAAACTAGCAGTGCTAAAACACTACGGGTATGGAGACGCTCAACAAAAAAGTAGGCAGAGCAGCCGTCACCAGACGAAGAAAAGAAAACAATCCAAACCAAGATCCAAAGGAGCAACAGCAGCAAAGAAAGCAGCAAACACACAAGAGCACAGTAGCAGCAGACTCTTTTTCCCACACACAAACAAACTCGCTAGGCTTTCGTCCCAATAATTCCAAATCCAAACCAAAAGTACAGTGTTCCATTAATCCATTTCGTTGTCATGTTTCCCGTTTCCATCGCTGATTTCATACCTTTCCAATCATTTCCATCGCTGTTCGTACCTTTCCAATCGTTTCCATCGCGTGAGCCGCACTCAATGTATTTCAAACACAAAACAAAAATGACAAAAAGAGTTCCGTCTCTAGTCTGGACAAGGCACCCCTGCTAGAGCGTAAAAAAAGAAGAAGAAAATAAAATAGTACTCCGTAGAGCGAGAAGAGAGAAAAAGAAGCGCTCAGCCAAGGAGCACATCAGGGCAACTAGAGCCATAGAGACAACTTTGATACCAAAGCCCCAACTGCTTTAGCACCAGAATAAAAAAAAAACAGAGGCCATTCAGGTGTTCATGGATCCCCCATGTTGCGGTACATTGACTAGCCTCGTGCGAAGTGAGTGTGCCTTTGTTCGCCTGTTTAGGCAGTCCCCCCTGTCCTGATTAAGAAATTGGGAGGGTGGCATAGCCTCCGGAGCAGCAGATCCTTGTCAAGGAAAAAAAGGACGCGGCTGTTGGTTCGCCTGAAATAGCCGTGTACATGTTCGGGGGATAGAGAGGGGGAAGGGGGGGTACCCCTGCTGGGCGTCTCTGGCTTCTTGCTGTGGCGATGGGGGAGGAGGAGGTGTGTGCATACTCTCTGTGGCTCGGAGAGCCGCCTGGTTCTTTTTGGTGTCACCCAGCAGAAAGCCACGTTGAGAGGACGCATGGGCCGGCCTTCATCCCCACGCCCCGTCGTACCAGTTCCGTCTGCTGCTCGAGCAGCAACAGCGGGCAGCAGTCTAGAACTTTACGGCATCGAGCCAATGGTTGATACCTAGTTCGTAGCGGTGATGCTGGTTTGCGCTGTTTTCCCCTCCTCCACTTGCTGTTGAATTGCGTGCTTTTGTTGCTCTGATGCTTTGTAGTTGCTCATGTTGATGCTGTAGCTGCATCTGTGTGTGTGAATGCCTAGTCTTGCTCTGCCGTGTCCTGTCCATCCAAGCCTCCCGCATCGCATGTGTGCGTACGAACTTGTAAGCAAGTTTGAAATGGGCCGGCGCGGAACGCGGCGAGAAGAAGAAAACGTGTGTATGTGTGATGTGTGTGTGTATGCGTACGTGCGTGCGTGCGTGTGTGTGTGTCTGTTGTGTGCGTAGCCAGTCATATTGCATCGCCAATCGGAACGGGAGCCTGTGTGTGTCGCACAACCAACCGTCCAGCGTGACGCTGTGTATGCCAAACTCCCCTCCCCGAGACCAGCTCGTTCGTTTCCACAAGAGCAAAAGAGTTTGGTTTGACGGGCTCCAGCGGTAGCAAAGAGCCAGGGCCACGAGCAATGGCGCAAGCAAAGTCTCCAGTCTGTTGCTGCTATTCTGCTCGGGCCCGCGTTGATTCTGTTGCTTCACATGCCGTGGGGAGTGGCCCAGCTCATCCTGGGGGTGCCCGTCATAGAGTCATACCGCCGAATCTGGTCGGCGACATCGCCAGAGTAGTCTAGATGGACATCTGCAAGTTCATATGGGAAGGCCGTGTACATGTGCTCCTGTTGGCCCATGTATGAAACACCGTCATCGCCAGCCACCTGTTGGTCCATCCGCGGTCCTGTCATCTGCAGCCCAAAGAGGTCCGTTGCTGTATCTGCGGAACCGAAATCCGCCCCGTGCGCCCCTGGGGTCTGGATGGCCGTCGGGTCGATCCGTGGGATGGCAATGGGCATGGAGTAGAAGCCATCCGGCATGCTCGAGGCCGGTGGCGAGCCCAGTCCGCTCTCGATCAGTCGGTACTGGCGCCCATCGGCCAGTGACAGCTCCTGGCTGTACATCTGGCTCCTCACTCGGGCGTTTCTGGCCGCACAGCCGCCCTTTTGGCCAGATAGGGCCTTGATAGAGCTGCGTTGGCTGCTTCGCCGCATGTTGATGCCACCGCCCACGTTTGTCTGGCTGGAGCTTCGTCTGTTCGAGCGGCGTCCAGAGTTCCCCTTTCGGTATCTGGTCGTGCTCTGCACACCGTCACGAACTGCCCAGTCTTCCAAGACCCATTCGTTTGCCCGCTTCGCGTCGCCTACCAATGGCGACTCGTCCTCTACACACGTTGAGGCCGTAGCTCCATCGGCACGCTTGCGATCGCGTCTTTTGAATGCCTAGGGTAGAAAAAACAGTTAGCATTTCGGTTGTTCCAGCCCCCAAATTGTATGTATCAAACAGTGAACCAGGGAGTTGGTACTGCTGTCAGAGCAACAAGACGCGAAGAAAAGGAAAAAGCAAAAAAAAAAAAATAAGGTGGGCAGTATTAAGTTGGGCTCCATGACATGGGATCCCTGAACCCTGGACATAGAAAAAGAAAACAAGACAAAATAGCTGCATATAGAGAAGCGAGGTGCTAGTTTCGGGGTCAAACTCACCGCATTCATGCTTAGGTTGTGGCGGATGCTGTTCTGCCATCCGCCCTTTTCGTTCTTAGCCTTGTTGGTGTTGTCCCGGAACCATTGGTAGAGCTCCTGCAGAGTCATAGTATAGTCTGGTCGGCTCATCAAAGCTCTGTAGATTAGCTTCGCATATGGTTCATCGTTCTTCTCGTCGTGTCCAACACCGCTTGCCGGAGCAGGATCGGCAGCGTTGGGCACAGCAAGGATCGAACCCATAAAGTCTGCATCTTGATGATCCATGGGCTCGATCTTGGGCATAACCAAAGAAACAGGGGTCTCTGCTCGCAGACCCTCTGGAGAGCCAACGCTCGAAGAAGGCGGGACTGCAGACAAACTTGGCATCACGTCAGAAGACGACACCGAAATTTTCATGCCAGTTGGCATCTCAGTGTCGGATTCTGCGTGGTAGCTCTCTGTGTAGGGAGTGGGCATGTCTGAATAGTGTTGGGGAAGGTCCTGTGCCGACATGGGAGTGCAGACTTGAGCAAATGGCTGATCTCCAGGATGCTGCTGAGGAAAGAAGGCTGTGGTCGGTGGGTAGCCAGACACGGTCGACCATCCACCAGGAGAGGTAGGCGAGTTGTCGTTGCTGCTATTGTAGATGGGTAGACATGCGCTCCCACAAACGGGTGAGTCTTGGAAGGAAATACAATTTTGGATATCTCCCGGTCCTAGAGGAGGCGATGGCCAGATGTTTTGTACCGTCGACTGATACGACATGTACGGGCTCATATACAAGCTAGCGTCGCTGCAGCAAGTCGGCGGCGAGAGAAGCTGACCTCCTTGCGGGTCTTGCAAATCGTATTGCTCTTGTTGTTGCTGCTGGGGGAGAGCGCAAACCGCCGGAGGAAACGAACATGTATCAGGTTGGTGATGCTGTTGTCCCTGTTCAAAGCCAGATGGCACAGTCAAGAGGGTCGCAGGTGAACAGCAAGCCATCAAGCCCGATTGCTCTAAAGGTTGGGGGTGGCGGAAATCCGTGTAGCTATCCACCGGAAGCTCCCTTTCTAAAATTGGCGACGCCATAGAATGACAGCGGGAGGCTTTGGAGACAAAGGGGGAAGGGAAAGTGTGTCGAAAGAGAGCAAAGAATGGTAGCAAAAAGGATGTAGTTGTTTTGCTTGGCCCGGAGACTTCTTTGCTCAAAGTAGAAGAAGGAAGCCTGGATGTCGTAACAACGCCGTCAGGAGACGGGAAAAATGGGAAAAAGTGATGACCCAAGGAGATATGTAAGTGGAGGCGGCCAAGTGTCACAAGAATGGCAGTATGGAACACCCGAGCTATGGGAGATATGAGGGGGGAAACAAAGGCAGCCGACGGGATGACAGCGATGAGAAGACAAAAAACGAGTGAGAGGGGGAGGGAAGACAAAGTTTGTAAGGTTCTTTGGAGCAAAATAGAACTGTCCAGCTCTTGCTTCTCGTCGAGTTAGTTCTGACAGCACAGATCTTGTGGGGAGAGTGAAGCTATTTATCAAAATCCTGTGGAGAGGGCTCTGATAGATAGTAGGCTGCCCGTGCCATGGGGTAGGAGAAGCCTGCTCGCCGCTCTCTGTCCACACTACCAGGGTGTCGAAGCTCCTGGAAGAGAATCATCCCAGATCGGCCGCTCCGGGGCGTGTGAGCAAAGTTGTTGCATCGGCACACCGTGGACACTAGTGAGGTGCCTGCTTCAAACCTTGCCCCCTCCAATAGGTGGACCGGGTGCGCTTGAGTACACGAGCCATCTTCTTTGTGCGCCACCTCTCTGATAGTGCGTGTGTATGTGCGCTCGTGCATGTGCAGGAGGAGAGCAGCGCGAGAGAGGGAGTGGACGAGAGAGATAGAGAGAGCAAGGCGTGTGCGAGAGTTTCCTGGGTGACATGTATGGCCATGTACACGTTCCCTTGTGGACTGATCAAGCATAGTTCCTCGCCCCAAAACCAGGCAGATGGAGCCTTTTGGGCCGTTCTATCGAGACCTTGTCAACAAGCAGGCAGCTCAGGGTTCGCCGTGTAACCCCCATGAACCAGCACACACACAAAGTCTGGCAGATTCTCAATCGGGCCATCCTCCATCCTTTTCTCCTGTCTCTTTAGAAGTAGCCACCAGTTACACTGTTGAGTAACGCGGGCAAGGCTCGTTGAAACAGTGCCGGGTGGATGTCGATGTGTATGAGATGGCCGGCCGGCATAACCTTAGGCGACAGTTTTGTGTGACAGAGCCAGGGTCAGGAGAGAGAGCGCGAGAGAAGGAGAGCCATGTGGTAGCCACAAGATTTCGACAGCAGCAGATAGGAATCCTGGCCAATGCTGCCATCTCTGCCACCGTCCTGGCTGCTGCCATCGCTTCTCTGCCATCCCATCCCATCCCATCCCATCATCCCAAGCTTCAAGAGACCACAAGTCAGAAGTCTCCACCTCCTCTCTACACGGACCACGGGTATTGCTGGCCATTATTGGTCTATTTACGAATCGCTCTTTGCCATCGGCAAATGTACGCAGCCAGGATGCTACTTGAGCACTCTCGGGTCAGTTTACCAGCCCTTCTCATTGGCAGCAACGCGGGATCCAAGGCTTGGGCCGACGGCTCGCTGCATTCAACACACACCGGTAAGGAGAGATGTAATGGAATCCCGCTGAACCGTCTATTTGTGGCCCATGCTGACAGGGGGGGTCCAGAGCGAAGCTTCCAAAGGAATCCTTCCATGTAATATGTACATCAAAGTAGGGCCGCGGCATCGGCTGAAGGCCTTAGGGGAAAGAAAGGTGCATGCCGCGTATGTCAGGAGACGATTCCGGAAACAAGATGCATTAGGCGATGCCAGCTGAGTTACCAAAGTTTGATTGCCCTTCGTTTCGCATTGATTCATGTCAATAGTCATGCAGCCAAGGGCAGGAGAACGCCTTGCGTCAAGCCACTCCATCCCATCCAGTAGCCTCCTTCGGTCCTCTCTCCAGGCCCTCTCTCAGCGGACCTTATCTCTGGTCCGAAGTGTCAGCCGACTCTTCTAGAACACCGGCAAGAAGTGTCAGGCGTCAAGCACAAAGATCCTCCTCAGATCTTCCGAGATGTCGGGCTTTTCCCCTGCAGAGGATCACCAAAGTCTCCAGAGAAGGAAGGCTGGTGAACCTTCGCGAAGCATTCTAGCCTCAGGAGTGGGACACGACCGTCTTCTCCCGTAGAATGTGCGACGGAAAACAAAACGTGTGCCAATGTGCCTGATTCAGCGACCAGGAGATGGTTTAGCATCGGCGCATTGAAGTCCGAGACGGCAGCGAAGTGTGCACAATTTTGTGAATACCACGCGCAAAGAATCTGCCAATGCCGTCGATGGCCGCAAATTGGCTGTCTTTCCTTGCTTTTGTTTATTAGCTGAAATAGTTATCCTGCCGCTCTAGCTCTCTGAATGCTTCTTCTAGCTTTGTTTCCTCATGTTTAGTGGATCGAAGAGCTGGTACTATTATTACGGTGTACCTGTATCATCAATTCGTTCGTTCTCTTCGCTTGTTTTTGCCATTTTTCTCTTTTCCTTTCTTCTTTTTAAAATTTTTCATATCCTTGGCAGGGAACGCCAGGAAGCCGCTTTGCCGAGATCACAGGATCTCTCTTATTCCATGATCCAAAGTCTGTATGTACAAGCATGGAGAGCATACGCCGACCAGCCCTCGGTTATTTTCTGTAAAAGATCTGCAAACCGTCTAGTTAGTGACTGTTCTTATACTCGTTGGGCTTGTTCTCTCATTCATCCCCCAGCGGGTGCTTCTTTCATCCTTACCTTTTTAAACTGAAAGTGCAATTGTAAGATTCCCTGCAAGGTCACAGCGTTAGCTCAGTGGACAAGGTCAAGGATGGCTAATGCAAGGGAAGAGAACGACAAGGGCACAAGCCCAGCTAAGGAACCGCGCTTGTGGCGGCTGTCTCAGAACTGGTGGGCACCTTTTGGTGGCGCTGTGTAGGATTGCATCTAAATCAAGCCAGACCAGGCTGGGCATGACCAAGACAGAGCAGCAAACCGGGTAATGGGGAAATGGCGGCCTCATACCTTGTCGAATGAGCTTCTAAAGCCACGCTCCTTCTTGGCACTATAGTCCCATTCACGGTCGACAATGCGGAACGCAATGTCTTCGTACGGAGGTCCCGCGATGAAGCGGATGAGACAAGTGTCTACTTCGCCCGCGGCAGCAAACGATTCTCCGCGTCGCCTGCCGTGCTCACGGATGATTTTGAATGTCGGGGCCTTGGTCTTGTCCACCAAGTCCGGGTAGAAGATGTTGAACTTGTATCCCTGCACCACCTTGGGAGGGGGGTTATCGTGGTCATAGTGCGTCTGGTTGTACTTGTTCCATTCGTAGCCCATCTGCACGCGGTTGAAGTACCTGGGCTTGCGAGCCTGATACTTGTCTATCCATTGCGGGGGTTTCGAGCCGTCCGGCAGGGCCTCTTCAGCCGCAAAAACCTCTTCGTTTTCAGATACTCCACGTGCCGCTTCTCTGTCGTATAGCGCCATGGTGGCTTGAGAATCATCCTCGTTCCTGGTTTCAAATGCATCCGCTTTGCTTGCTGGGGCCTTGGCGCCACCTGAACTATGGCTGCTGACGCCCATACCGCCAGCGGACAGGCCACTGTTCTTGGATGTCTCTGTTGAGCGAGGCGCCTGGCTTGCAAGCCGCTCTTTCTTCTTCGCTTCAATGTCCTCCGCTATGCGAGCCAGCGTGGCTTTGGCCTTCCATACCCTGAGGCTACGGAGCAATTGCTCCCAGTAGTCCGTATCGATGTCCTCATTGGACCGCAGCTTGGCCTTGATCTGCTGCTCCAGGGTCTCGAGCTGATCAAATGACTTTGGCGCCAGAATCTTGTCAATATCGTCCGCAACGCTATTGACCACTCTCCCCTCATGTCCCTGCGGGTCCAGCTTGGCCCTCCGATCTGCGCACAGCGTCCGCAGGGCCTCCCAGTACCGACGGTTTCGCGAGTCCGTCTCCAGCACATGGTATGACACAATGTTCGAATCGAGCTCGGAGATCTGCGCGGCAGAAGACAGATCTTGTATGACCTTTGTCGGTGCATCCACCTCGATCTCGTCGTCGATTTCGTCGTCATCAAAGGCGTCGCGGTCCGCGTCGATGTAGCGCAGGTTGAAGGCTAGGACGTCGATCGGCTTCGCCCGTCCCTCGCGCACCCGGATGTCGGCCTTCTTCTTGGCCTGCTTCAGCACGAACTTGTCCTCGTCGGCCACGAACTGCCGTGACTGCTCGTCCTGGCTCAGGTATTTGGCGGCATTGCGGGCGGTCGTCGATGGACCTGGTCGGCTGGGTTTGGACACGCGGTTGCCTGAATCGGACCGCGGCGCCGTGGGCTCTCGACGGCCAGACGATGAGCCTCTCGAGTCCGCGATCATGGCTCGCCTTCCGGGATCCATTGCTTCGAGAGTGGGAGTTGAGGCGCGCGCAGACAACCGGCGAGAGGCAGTTGAGGTGTTGGCTGGGAATCTCACTTGTCGTTAGTCGCTCGGTATTTACTCTCCGATAAGCTTTTTTAGTCTGGTCCGCTAAAATCAGATCATAGCAAGGTCTTGTTGTTGCTCCATCCCTAAAGCTTCCCGTCAAGTAGCGTCACATGACAACCCGCCGCACTCACTTACCCTAGATGAGAAGGCGAGTGGAAGGGGGTTTTTAGTCAGGGTGGCAATGGTAGGTATTACTGGAAATATTAAAGAATTTGCAAAGAGACACTGATCTGGAAGGTCGAGAATTGGAAAATGATGGGTTTTAACATACATTGCGGATATGATGTGAGATCAATAGAGAATAAATACCTTACATGGGGTTTACAAAAGAGCGAACAAGTATCACAGGTAACACCACATGGAGCATTGTAAAATTGCAACGCCCATTACTTCGGGTGAAAACACTTGGCGAAATTCAATGGCAAAAGTAACATATATAAAGTATGTAGGTATATATAGCGCATATATAAATCATCAGATAATACTCATTCACACATGTCTAAATCCCATGACGAAACGCCTCATTCGCCCAAGGGTATCCTAAAGCATTCCCCAGCTTATTCCCCCATAACGTGTATATAGTTGAGTGCTTCTTCTCCCTCCAAACCAATGGTTCGGTATACATACAGTGTAGCGGCGTCAAATGTATTTACCCAGGTCAGGTGTCTTGCTTTTCACCAGCCCTGCTTCGGCGGTGCGCCATATTGTGCGCCACCCATTCCCAGACCGCGAATGCTCTGGCTCCAATCCTGCCAATTGAAGTCAGCTCCCAGCATGTCTGCATCTTCCATTTCGAATTTCTGATTCGACGGCGCAAATGACTCCGGCCAGAGATATGGTGGAACGTGGTGTTGCTCCTCTTTGGGCTGCTGGTTTTGGTTCTGCAGTAGCAGTGCCTGCTGCTGCTGCCTGTCATCCATGCCCATCGCCGGGCCGCCCACATTATCCATGCCGACCGACCCTACGTTCCAAAGCTCGGCCATGGTGACACTGTTCTGTGCCATAATATCATTCATATACTCCATGGTGACGTTGGAGAGGTCCATGGACATTTGGGGTTCAGCATCGGCCTGTGGCTGCACCTGTGGTTGCTGGAAGTGTGGTCCGGCCAATGCTTGCTGTGATGAAGTATTGGAGTCCTTAGATATGGGAAAGGTGGCTGGCGTTTGTTGTGCAGAGCCGGGGAGAGACACTGGTATAGGCGCATCCAGATGGACCATGGCTCTCCATCTATCTCTGACCTGCTGCATCCTGGCTTCAGCGCCGGGGATGGGATCGAATCGTCGCTGAGATGCCTTTATCCTCTCTGCGAGATCCAATCGTTTGGCCTCTTCGGGGTTGGCCCTCAGACGCACCACCTCCAATTCTTGATATCTCTTGGCTCTGATGAATAATTTACGCAAGGGAAGGAACACGGAAGCGTGATCAGCCCTCTTGATGTTTTCCGATAGGTCTTTGTCGTATCCGTTGACAGCCTCCCAGCCGCGCTCCACGAGCGCCGTCCAAGGACGACGGCACGTCTCGACTAATACGTAAGCAATCGCGTGCCAGTTGGTATATGTCCTAAATAGCCATCGGTATTGTTTGCCTCTAGGATCCATGTTTAGTTTGTGGTTGTATTCAATGATTTCGATAGAAGCAATGTAGATCCGCTCGCGGATGTCGGTCGTAAGCTCACTATCTGTGCCCGGGAACAGCATCGACTGGTAGGTGATGAGGCACATCTTGGCCATGATGATGCGGGATATCATAGCCGCTACCCAATACAGAGCGTCGACGTCCTCTTCCAGGTGCTGAAGGAATTTGTCTTCGATTCTCTTGTAGAATTCGACGAGGAGCTGCTCCTTTTCCGCAACTGTGTTGATTCCGACCTTTGTACACGAGTTCTTACCATTTGATGCCTCGTGTAAGCGTCTCGACATGGCGCAAACCTCGAACCTCACTAGTGAAATGGTAGTGTCCGACTTTCCCTCCCTTGCTACTGGAGTTTGGGTGCCCGTGGGCGTAATGTCAGAATCGTTGATGGCGGTAGGGAACTGAGTGTCAAAGTCTCCCTCTGCAACAATCAAGTCGGTGCCCATTTCTTCTGATGAACGAAAGTCCAAAGTAAGAATGGCCCACCAAAGACGCCGTCTCTGTTCTGTGTCATATGGAGAGAGCCCAAAGTTAGTTCCATCACGGTGAATACCTAGACCTTGTGCGATCCGAATCAACAGGCCAGTGAGGGACCAGGCAAATCGTGTTTCGTCGTGCCGCCTGACCACAAGAAGGAACAGCGTGAGCGCCTGGACGACTGCAAAATCAGATGTATTTAGGAAGTTTGCCTTGGCAAGCGACTGCTCGACAGCAAAACGAAACTGTGCAAGTAACTCTTCTTTGCCTGTACCAAAATTGGTTTGAACCTAGAGCCATGTTAGAGAGACAGGGAATGTCAGAAGGGTTGGAATGACTTACATCAGCTTCCTCGAGCGTTACAACGGCGGCAAAATATACCGCAAAGACTAACGTTTCATTACCAGGGGTAAGCTTTTCCGGATTCCTCCGGGCCTCCCGCAGTATAGCCTCCATGGTTGGAACATGGAGTATTTTGAGTAATGGATCTACATTTTCTAGATAGACCGACCAGAGAAATGTGCCGTGGGAGGGTAGGGGATGGCATTTTTGTAGATTGACATCGATGGACCTATACCCCAGGATGAATGCATGGTGGTCATAAACGGAGCTCGCAGCAGTGGTGGGTGAATCGATGGGCGGCGATTCTTCAAACTCAGAATCGTCGGCGTCTTCGTCGGTCAGCTTTTGTGTTTCCTCGCGAATGGCGTCCAGCTGTACATATGATATATCTCGTTAGTAAGAGGAATTTGTTTTGGTACCGCCCTTCGACAAAGGGCCGTAGACTAAGGAAAAGGGGAAGGGGGAAGAACGTACCTCATCGTTCAGCCTCGACCAGAATCCACTACTAACATAGCGAGAAGTGCCCTTGTTATCATTCAGGACCAGTCGACCCAGCTGCTTCCGGCTCTCTCTCATCAGCCGTGATTCACCGCCATCTCCGGTAGAGTGGCTATCGCTATCGCCCGCAAGCCCCGAGGCGAGTGCACCTAAGCTGGTAGACTTTGCTCGCTGAGCTATGGGGGATCCTTCGTTGGAGGGCGAGTCGCCGGTGGACGACACTCTGGCGCCCGTCTCGATTTCGATCTGGCCGCTCAATTCCTCGACGATGCCCTCGAGCTTCTTGAGTCGCTTGACCAGCTCAACCTCGCGCTGGCTCGTCGCCTTGGGAGGGGCATTCGGGTCCTTGGGCCGGTGCTGGCGCGGCGCACGGCCAGGAGCGGGAAAGACGCATGGGATGAGGGCGCGGCGGCAGTTGGAGCACGGCATCTGCTTGTCGCATCGCACCTTGCGCCTCCGGCAGGTGACGCAGGATCGCGGATTCAGCAGCGGTGTTCCCGAGTCACCCGGGGCCATGACGGGGCCATAGTGGGCATCAGGCCCGGTGGTCTGATAGATGGTGACGTTGTTCGGATGGTGCGGCGACGATGCGCTCTGCTCGGCCATGTTCTGCTGCGGCGACGTCGCAGAGGCGGAGGCGCTGAAGTCGAAATTCGCCGCCATTGCGTCTCTCTCTCCCGCCTCTTTTCCCCCTATGTTGGTCGTGTCCGTATGTGCCGTGTCGCTGGAAAGGCGTGCCGGGAAATCGATGACCTCACAAACGGCAAGGAAACTTCAAATTTCGGACTGACAACTAATGACGCAGGGCTCGGGTGAGATACAAGACAGCCAGCGGTCTGCTCGTCCGCGGAACGCCTTTGAGGGGGGGCCTGAATCGCATCAATGCTGTGGCAGCTCCGGCGGTGCAACGGATTCAAGCGCTTTACAATACAAACAGCAGGGCGGCAAAGACGTGAATCGTTGGTTGATAAAGGAAAAGATGGCGATTTGCAGACGGGAACAAGCTCTGGACTCAAGTGGGGAGGGAGTTACTAGGAAGAGCGAAAGGGAAAACCTTCAAGCCACAGTGGGCTGGCTGGCAGGTAGATTGGCGGAGCTGCAGGTGGTGGAGACGCTGTGGCCGGCCTGGGGACTGTGGCATTGCCCAAATCGGGCGGCTACTTGATCGTTATTTGCCATGCCCAGAGACAGTCGGCGTCTGAGCCGTATCCGTGAGCCTTTCACCTCGACTCCAGCTGGAACGTTGGCATGCATAGGGCACACAGCGTATCGAAGCCACTGTATGTACGCCTGGTGTTCCGCCGGATAAACGCCTGTGACGGCACAGTAGCCTGCACCGCCACAGCCTGGGTACAGGTACTTTGGCATGTGCCTGTCAGCAGTGTGACAAAGCACGAGCATGTAAGCCTGGAAATAGGGACTAACAATTACCAGGGTAGGCAGGTGTCGTCTTACGCTGTTCCCGGGCACGGAGATCCATAGGACTACTATTCTCGCCTGGCTTGGCGACTATTCCTGGCCATTGATTGATTCTGTGGATGGGTACCAAAGGTGGACATGAAGTCAAAGAAGAAGGGCATCGATGAAAATTCTGCACCTTTGGAAAGAGATGCCGATAGTACCTGTACCTGTCTATGTGACATGAGGAGCAGTTCCCGCAAATCAGCCCCCACAGGATCCGTTCTAGAACTGTGGACACACCAAAGAATTGTTTAAAATAGGTGTTGGCAGACGTCTTTTTGTTTTGCCAATTTGTAATCCGGCCCCCCTCGGCGCCGGCCGTACTCACGGTCTTGCACTGGAGCAGGTCCGTGGAATAGTGTCCATGGATCCAAAACGGTTGGCGCTGCGGCCAAGAGATAGAAAACTCGATCCTTCGGACTTTAGATACCTAATCTGTTTATGGTCGCACACGCTTACTGTGCAGCATGACAACGCAGCCTGACGTCGACTACTAGTTTTGCTGTGAATCGAACTTATCCCGGTGTTCTCTTCGCTCTGCCAGGAACCCAGATAGCCGGCAGATACGGGCTGCAAATAATATGGAGCTTCCAAGGTATATCCGTAGTATATTTCCGTGTGGCTGCAACGTTTTCGCTACTTTTTGGTACCACCTACGTCTATGATCTCAGCGGAATCCCTTTATGCCTTTTTGCGGTAACTCGTAGGCTGTTGGCGGCGCCCGTTCCACTTCAATGTTAGTTCGGCTCATGTCTTCATCCGGCCTAGAGCCTAACGTCGTACAGAAATGCTGGTTGCTCGAATCAATTGATGCGACAACTTCTCCCTGCAGCGCAGAAATGCCAGCACTTTGGCTCTTTTTTGAGCCCAGCCCAGGGCACCGGGTCTCATGTCTGCAACAACTCTACATGTAGGTTTATACGACGAGACCCACCTCTGTCGCCCAGCAATCACCCCGCACGTGGTGTGGGGGATGGCGAATCAAGCAGTCTCGATATAAATGGACGGAGCCAGAGCCGCTCAGGCTTGCAGCAGCTGTTGACCGGTTGCAGTGTGTATTGCGAGCATCACCGCCTCAGCCCGGGGGAATGGATGGATGGATTGGCCTCGTTGCATCCAACACTGGCCCCCATTGGGGTCACATTAGTGGCCACTTGGCCGATTGACGTTGGGCTGCGTCCCATCCCGCTGGCACTAACATGGGAGAAAACATCGCGAACGCAGACAAACTCGCCTATTACCTACAGTAGCCGCTAGGCGGGAACTTGTTTCCACTTGTTGCCGCCAATTTTTTTCTATCATATTTCCAGATTGAATCAGGTACGTGAGCGATTGAAGTCCGGTTTGCATCGACGCTCGACGGATATAGGCGAGGTCAGGCATATGTGCAGTGCTGCAACGCAACACAGTGGGTATTTGGGCGCTTACCGCGCACATAGTACTATGCAAAGTATGGTTGCATACGTCTTACGGTCAGTTCGAGTGTGTTGCCGTGGCTTGAAGTGCAGACAGTGATAAACCTTGTCCACCAATAGAGGATGGGATCCGTGAGTGAGCTATGCTGGACGAGTGTGCGTACTGTCGAGATGACCTCATGTTGCACACCACCATGCGGAAGCAGAGTATCGACAACAGACTCGCAGGCTAAGACATCTCACCCATTGGCCATGCAGATAATTAATTTACAGATTGCAGAAGTTGTGCCTCAGCTCTGTTGGATGAAGAGACGACCACGTGCCTTTGTGAAGTCGGAAGGTCACTGAACCTGTTTGTGGTGTCCTCGCAGAGCCGCAAACTGAGATGTGGTGCTGTATCATTGGCGATTCCGCGAGACACTAGGTCGTCGTGGCCCGAGCCTGATGAAGAATGATGGTTGGGACGGCAATGGGGATGCCAGACCGCATATCCTCTGGCCGACAGACGGCCACGAGCTGATGGATGTAAGGGGAACAGAGAGGGTTTAAGAAGATGCGGCTGCCCCGGCGAGAATGTTGCGTTTTTCTGGTCTTCAATAATTCAAGCTCTTCGGTGTTCTCACCTGCAAAGTACTCGTTCAATTCAACACCTAGACCAACAAAGGCCTTATTCAACATGGCTGATGAGAAAGCAGGAGATTTGCCGTAAGTAGGTGGTCGCAATTCGAACAAAGCCTCATGTTGATGTGTCAGCAGCCCTGCGGTGACATCATACCTCGAAGAGGAAGAGAGTGACCTCTCATACAGACTTGTCAAAATAGTCCAAGACGACGGCAAGAGCAACAATATGGAGAAGATCAAGACCGATGTGGCCAAGACGCCAAAGACAGAAGTTGTAGCAGATGATTCGCCAGTCTCGGATGCCGAGACGACCCATTCGTGGGAGAATATCAGCCATGGCGATGCAAACGACGTGGCCATGGCTGAGTAGGACGAGTTAGAAATGATACTCGAGGTGGTGTGGGACTGATTCGGGCTGTCTGAATATCTTTTCTTGCTTTTAGTTTTCCCTTTATGCGAGTTACGATGAAAAAAGAATGTCCACGTTTTTTTACGGCCTGTGATCCCAGACGTCCGTGCTACTCACTCATGGTGTCAGTGTACCTTCTTAGTAGCTTTAGCCACTCGTGTATATTATATTCCTCTTTCATGTCTCATGGCTCATGGCTCCAATTTCTGTAGTTGACATTTCAAAGTAGGCTTGATGGTAAATCACGAGAAAATGTCAAGAAAGGCATTAGCATTGTCGTCAATCAACACACTTATCGCTGCATGTGAATACCGACAAACCGCCCGTGATGCCCAAATATGAAATTGCAGAACAGCAAAAGAATTAGTGGGGCGTGCGGTTTCTTTAGCCCCAAAACCCACCCCAAGCTCGAATCACTGGCCGCCATTTTCGCCGCCAACCCGATAAGCCTTATCTGCACGTGCGCCCACACATTCGCTTCTCGTAGGGTTTTCCACCCCCACAGATCGCATAAGGAAAATTTGCCCTGAAAAGCTTCAGCTTCACGACGGCAATCCGCGACTTTGGCACGTTTCTCACGACTCTAACGCCCCCAACCCTTCAGACACAATGGCCAAGCAATCGTAAGTTGCTCTAATTTTCTAGCACGAAGTTGTTTATATCTGTACTCTCTTCGTCTTCTCGACGAGATGAATGAAACTGGGAGAAAAAAGCCGGGCAAGAGGAGGACGACGGTCAGCATTTTCCCACCGAGGGACACACATTCGAGAACGACAATTTGGGGCTCTGCAGCACCACCGAACCCATTCTTCTCGAATTTCTGTATGAAATCGATTTTTACGTTAGAAGATTCGAAATGCAACCCGCAAACCAGCTCGAGATTTTTAGGAGGGAAGGGAATTTGGGATTATGCTCGCCGGCACCAGTTTTCATGATTCTCCGTCGAGGAATTGCAAAAGACGAGAGAGGAGGATTAAACACAACAACCGCATCAAGAGAACTTGTGGACTGACCAAGCGTGTGCGTGCAGTCGTGGTGCCCCCGGTGGCAAGCTCAAGATGACCCTCGGTCTCCCCGTCGGTGCCGTCATGAACTGCGCCGACAACTCTGGTGCCCGTAACCTGTACATCATCTCCGTCAAGGGTATCGGTGCTCGCCTGAACCGTCTGCCCGCCGGCGGTGTCGGTGACATGGTCATGGCCACCGTCAAGAAGGGAAAGCCTGAGCTGCGAAAGAAGGTCCACCCCGCCGTCATTGTCCGACAGTCCAAGCCCTGGAAGCGATTCGACGGTGTTTTCCTGTACTTCGAGGACAACGCTGGTGTTGTACGTTTTTTCATCTCCCATCTGGTCGAAGAATGATTGCGGTTCCCCCGATTCCGAGGCATAGGCCGCGCCATTCGAGACCAGAACAACCCCCCGTGGCTGTTACGACATGAAGCTAACATGATGCCTACTACAGATCGTCAACCCCAAGGGTGAGATGAAGGGCTCTGCCATCACTGGCCCCGTCGGCAAGGAGGCTGCTGAGCTGTGGCCCGTAAGTTCTCTTCCACTTCAAGCAACCATAAAAAGCTTTTCACCCGTTCTAACATTTTCATCTCTAGCGTATTGCCAGCAACTCCGGTGTCGTCATGTAAAGAGGTCGTTAAACGAAGGGAGGGAAATTTTTTTTTTTATTTACCAAAGAGAAGAGAGGAATGAAAAAAAAGACAAATGACCAAGTCCCTCGATGCGATCTTATAGAAGCGTGGAAACTCTTTTTCCCGCCTCCTGTCCCTTTTTTCTGATTTTTTGTTCTTTGGGGCATGGGAGGGGGAAAAAAAGAAACGGGAAAGTAAAGTCGCTGGATTGGCAGGCTCTTGCATTTCGGTTGCGGCGTGTAAGGATGATTCAATATCAGGTATCGCATCAAACGGACAAAGACAAAAAAATATCCAAGTCCGAGTCTTTTTTTTAATTAATGCCGGGTGAATGCTGCATGCCACGATGAGGCCATTGTTGTACCGAAGAGGAAGTGTAAGATGCTGAATCCCAGTATTTTATGTCAAGTTTTGAGTGTTAATTTGTAATGCCACCTTTGTCTGCGGCAAAGCTGTCCCTTGGAAGATTATTGCACATCTCCCACCAAATCCAATGCTGTATGCCACGATGATGCCATTGCTGTACCGCAGAGGTAGTGCAAGATACCGAATCATGGCCATCTTATATGGGAGACGAGATTTTGACAGTCAACTTGTAATGCCACCTTTGTCTACAGCGATCTACAACTTGGATATCGCCGATGGCTACCCTGCAAAAAAATTTAAACCACCATCATTTTCACCAGTTGCACGTACAATACAAGCACTTGGTCAATTGAAATGCAAATCGGGAAAAATGCCCTTCAAGTTTATTTTCTCAAATATTACCATACATCATTGGTCTCCCATCGCGTGTTGCGGGTTGTATACTCTCTTACGCCTTTCTCTTCGATACACCAGTCCCACTCCTCTATCTCAGTCAACTCACATTAACCAAGCACAGTCAAAATAGGTCATTTCACACAACAATCATACAAATTATATCAAACCAGCAACTTTTATTTATTCAACAGCACGAAAGAAAAGCGTTTATTACGTACGAGCAAAAAAAGCACCCACAGCCATTCAGATGCTCAAAAAAATAGATACAGGTAAAAACCGAAAAAAAGGCCTTCCGCCCTCTCTCCCCCCTCACACAAATATGCCTCCCCTCCTCTCCTACCATTCGCATACCTTTGAATGTGTTTGTACAAAAACAAAGATGAGGGGAAAAAAAACTAAAAACACACAGAAAATGAAGAATGCGCAATAAAAAGCAGGTTGCAAATCGAAAAAAAGCACAAAACATGAAAACGTTCCCCCTGTATAGCCGTCACTATGAGGAGGCCACCAACGCCGGACGGACCAACTGGGTTCAAATGCCCCATGATAAGCTGGTCCGAATGCCAATCCAGGAAAAAAAAAAGAGAAAACATGAAAAGGAAAAAAAGAGACCGATGTCCAAGTGCATCGTAGTCGTATTTGAAACATCCCACCGCCGTATATGTGGTCCTCTTTTTTTCTGAAATGATCAAACTGTGTCCACCCCCCTTTTTTTTTGATTAAAGTGTTGAGAGCCCGTTTCATTCGTGCAAGTCGTCTTTGCCAATATTCTTCATTGGCAATACACAAAACACTCCTGTCGTCCAAGTATGATACATGAATCGGCATCGCGGGAAATAAAAAAACCTTTCTGCTATTGGAAAGGCGATAATAAGATCGTACAGTCAAACTGCTGTATATTTGATCGGGCCTCGTTGATTCATAAGGCAGCCACATGTTTGGCTTTCTGCTAGATTAGATGGAGTTTTTTAAGATGAGGGGTATGGGTATCCCATTCCGTGCATATGTTGTTGCGGCTGCTGAGGATTAAACGGTGGCGGCATTGGAGTCTGCTCAACCGGTTCCTTCTTGGCCGACTTCACCTTGGGCTTCGGAGCGATAAGTCCAACCCTCTGCTCGGCCGCTGCCTGCGCGGCCTTTTTAGCAGCGAGGGTTGCCTTTCGCTTCTCGACAGCACCAGCCATGTTGCCATTCGCCCAGCGGCCTGGAATACATTGTTAGAGAGTTGAACAAGGACAAGAAAAAGAGATATCGTTCTCTTTGATGATGTTAGATACTTACTCTTCATGGATGCCGACATCTTCTCGGATTTGGTCATAGACTTGTAATCCTTTTGCGGCTCCTCTGCTTCCTCGCCATTGGGGAGCGACGACGGCGTTCCCTTGCGGCTCGCGGGTGTATTTCGAACCACCTTGATCTTCTGAATCTTGCGATTGTTGACGCCTGCGAGTGTGTCTGGGTCGAGCATCTCCGTAGGAGCAAAGTCCTCTTCGACTCCGAGTGGGGCGCCGCCGCTGGTACGCTTGTTCCTCTTCTTGATAGGAGCCTGTGCGGCCTCCTCACTCTCTTCAGCATCGTCACGGAATCGCTTCTGACGCTTGGGGCGGAACGAATACGACGACTCGGCCGTGTGTGAGGTCGAGTCCGAGTCGGCGGTAGAGGGTCGCGAGTCACCATTATCCGTAATTTCTGAAGACGGTTCGCTAATGTTCTTGCCCTTGGGGATCTTGAGAGTCAAGAGATGGCGACGCCTGGGCGGCTTCTCTTCCATCTGGGGCTCTTCCTCGACGAATTGATAGCCTAGGGACTCTTCGTCGTATTTGATGGGCTGCTTAACACGCGCCTTACGACCTGACCTTGGCGTGTGGACAGAGGGTTCTTCGCTTATAGGGGTTGATACGAGCTCCTCGACAATGCTGGGGACATTCATCTTGGGTCGCGTTGTACGGTTGCGCCTTCTCTTTGTCTCGCCAGCCTCTTCGTCTGAGAGGATGGGTTCGCTATTGAAGCTGGCGCCGAAACCATACTGACCATCATCGTTATCGCCATTAGCCGTCTTGCGGCGTCGAGGCCTGCCAGTGGGAACAGGGGTCGAGCTGCGGCTGATGTCCTGAGTTGCCGGGTCAAACAATTGCACGGGCTTGCGTTGTCTCTTGCCAGTGACCTCGTCTGCCTCCGTAGCCTTGGCCGTGGGCTTTGGCTGGTTGCGCAGCGAGCGACCGCGGGTCATGATTCCTGCTTGCTGTGTCTCCGGATTCTGGCGGCCAATCTTGGATGGATGAGGGTCATACTCAAATCCATAAGCGGCTGCCATGATTCTATCTTGATTCTGGAGGTAGCGAGTCTCGGTCATGCCTTCTCTGTCCTTGGATCTGTATCCCTTGACGACAAACTCGGGCTCCTCGTAGTTGACGCCGTGCTGATGGAAGTTGCGTGTTCTAGACTCATATTTGATGTCCGCTACGCGTCTGCGAAGAGAATTCTCATAATCGTCGACAATCTTGCCGAGACCAGTCCATTCGGTTTGCCATTGAAAAAGGGAAACATTGATGGATTCCAAAACCTCGAATAGCTCGGCTGTAGACATGTCCTCATAGTTCTCAATGGCGGAGAGGTATTCTTCAGGATTCCTTAGCTTGCGGTAGCGGAATGATCGGCTTCGCTCAGTAGGCTCTTCGGAAACATCCACATCGTCACCGTCGTCTCCACCAGCAGCTGGGGAATTGGAAGCAGTTGGGTCAATTGAGTCGGGAGCAGGAGAGCCTCGCAAAGGTGTGTTGAGAGCGGGGGTAGGTGCCTCAATCCCAGTTGCGTCGTCGTTGTCATCAACCATTGGTTCCATGTCATTTGTCTCGCGGTCATCCGCAGTTTGCTCTTCGCTGGTGGCCACCTCATCTTCCTGCTGCGCCTTTCTTTCAGGATATGAGACGTACTCTCCATCAATGTAAGGAGTCAAGTGGGCCCAGCGACCAACAGGTCTGGGCTGTGGCTTGAATGGACCTCGCTCAGAAGGTTGGGTCGATGTAGTCTGAGCTGCAGGCTTCACTTGCACCTCTTGAACATGGATTTCTGGCAATGCTGGGGCGACAGAAGCATCGTCTTCTGGTATTGGCACCGGCAGCTCGACAGATTTCACGTCCACACTTGTTACCTGAGAGTCTTCTAGGATTGTGGAGTCGAAAGCAGATGTTGACGGAGATGCTGGTGTGCTGGCGACTGTAGCTGAAATTGCGGCAGGGGGAGGAGGGCTGGATGCCTTGGACTCTGGCTCTGGGGACGGCTGCTTCGGTGTTTCCTGTGCTTGGGGCTCAGGCTGTTGCACCAATGGAGCAGAAACCGTAAATAAGTGTGCAGCAGCCGAAGGATAATATGGCAGCTCCTGTGATGGAGGTTGTGGTTTAGACTCGGACTGAGCATCCATATTGCTGTCCCGTGTCTCCTCAGGGCTGTCTTGAAGAATTTCCTTTTCGGGAAGTGACAGAGGCGGCTTAACTGATACCGTATCTTCAGCGGGTGTCACCTCGGCAGTGCGTGATGCAGGCGGTGGAGGCGAGGGCTGAGAAGGGGATTGACGAGGCTGTGAGTCTTGCTCATGTTTCTCAGCAGGTTGTTCCAAGTTGTTGTTGTCGGCATTCTTGTTGTTGTTAGGTGGAGACGGTTGAGCGCCATCTTGTGTAGCTGTATCCAAAGTGGCGTCGTGAGCTTGTTGAATTTTGAGTTGTGGCTCAGCCGCAGTCTCAGGAGCGTTTGAGGCTGGTGCCGTGGTGTCGTGTGGCGAGTGCAGCCGCGCACGGCCAGCCTCAGAATGAGACTGAGAGTGAGACTCGCCTTCGGGCTTGATATCAGAGAATTCAGTGATTTCAGCGGGAGAAGCAACAGAAGTAATGACTTCTTCAGCAGATTCTGCATTGTTCAGGCGCTGCTCAGCTTCCAGCGGCTGTTCGGCGAGGCCGGCATGACTGAAGCTGCTGTCCTGGCCTGAATGGATGGGTGTAGATTTTTGTGGGCCGACGGAAAGGTCCGTGGATGAAGCATTTGAGTGATCCATGTGAGCGCTGTCGGATTTCTCAGAGTCTGAATAGAGAACGCCGACCTCAATGGTGTCATGGACGGTGTCTTGAACGTCGTTTTCGTCGTCTTCAACGTCGTCCTTGTAGGCCCTCGCCTCGGACATCTTCCTGGAGGGATTGCGGCGCCGGCTGGAGGGCGTGTCAGCGTCAACAGAGGCGCCTCTCCTCTTGAGTCCAGAGCCGTAGAGATCCTCGGAGTCGTAGCTGCTGCTGTCCGGCCTTCGCTTCTTATTGCGGGCTGAGGCGGATGCAGATGCAGAAACGGGGTTTGTAAAGTCAACGTCGTCGTCAATCTGCTCAAAGGTGTAGTCGACACGCGCGCGTTTGCGAAGACTGTGACCGCCCTTTTTGGGGCTTTCATTTTCATAGTCATCATCGGCGACGGCGTAGTCATCCATGGTTTTTGACCTTTTCCTCAGATTGGAGGGCCGGGTTGGTCCTGGCGTTGAGAAAGTGAAGGCAGGCTGAAGAGATTTGTTGGCGCGCCGGCCCTGGGGTGCGCCTTGGGGAGTGTTAGTGGCATGCGCCATGATGGGACTGGCAGACGACTGATGGCGCTCAAAAGAAGCGTCCGAAGTAGACGGAGGAGAGGCTGATACTCCAAGGGGCTTGCGACGGTTGTTTGTTGCGCGGCGAGCGCGGTCCATGATGCCAGGCCGTTGCAGCCTGTGAGGGAAACAAGTGAGGTTAAAGGGGTGTAAGAGAAGAGGCAATGCAGGGAAGATGTCATCCGCGAAAAGTCGAGGCAGCGATGCCGGGCAAGAAGAGCGGGAGAATTGGCTGACAGACAGCAAGACGAGCAACAAAGAGATGATAAAAGGATAAGGGGGGTGGTTGAAGGGCTCGTGAACTGACGGCGATGAGTTGCTTTGTTATAAAATGAGAGGCGGATCAACGTGACGTGCCGGCACAAGCGAGCAGGTTTTTCGTCGCCGCCAGCAAAACAACAATAGCAATCAACAATCAGCTGCGGCAATGGACGCACATCCGGCACAATAAGAAGACGCAATAGAAGCCGCCGCCAGCTGCTGCGATGATGCCGCAGTGAGCTCGATATCAGAGATTTCTGAGGGCAGCCTTTTTCCACGCTGTCAGTGCAGCTCTCCTTTGGTTTTCGGCTTCGTGGATCGAATAAGCCACCGGCTGTTCTCTCGATTCTCACTGGCTGGCGCCCGCGCCGGTACGTACTGCCCAGGTACAGATTCTACCGCCGCGGTACGAATGGGCCTCAGCGCGGCGTGCAGCCTCGCCAAGTACCCACATGTACCAGTACGGTATCACTTGAGCGCACCGCTGGGGCCGTGTACTTTTACGGAGTCATACCTCTGGCAACCTTATTCCATCTTGTTCCATTTTCGCCCCCTTCCGGGCCCAAATTACACGCATTATAAAGTAAAGTCATCGACATGTTACGTATTAATCTTAGATCCCCTCACCAGACGGTTTCTCTATTTCATCACCCAGAACTCCAGAACTTCATCCATCTCATCGCGGGTAAACAGTTTTTGCTTGGAACGTTTTCTAGGCTTGTTCCGGCCTGGCGCGCGTCTCACAAACGAGCATCAGGCCCTGCTGTCGCCTGTAGCCGTAGGGCATGCTTGAGGGTTTTAGTGCTTCATGGACTTATACAAGATGGGCACCTAAGGTAGCAACGCTGCTTCATCACCAAAGAACAAGGCCCGCTGTGGCTTGTGTTCTGATACGCAGCGTAAGCTGAGCACCTTGGTGGTACTGCCTACTGCTAACCTTCTATTAATGGGACCTGTAGGATTGATCCTGCGGCTGTGTGCATTACATAACTACTCCGTCGTAGACTATTATCTAGATCAGATATGACGCTTTAATCCTTCATAGATGCGTTGTCAATTTTTGTAGGCAGGGCGGGTAACTTACATGCACTTTACTGTCCAACTCTCAATACGTCGCAGGCAACTGCCTCATGTTGCTACAAGTACCGCTACATTCCCGCTACCAAAAGCGGCACCTCGCCCTCAGTCACAACACACACCGCGTGACAATGACACATGTACTTTGACCACCTGCAGATGTCAACACCACACAACGCATCCAGATTTGTGCCCGTACTCGTCCAGGTACCCACCGCCAAAGATACTTTTGGCTGCAACAGGGCGAGTTCAGCGCTAAACCAACTGCAGGCCCGCTGAATCTGAATCTGCTGCTGCCTTGCACATGTACTCCGTAATAACTCGCTACAGATGTTCCCAGATGGCCGCTTTTAATCATTTGATCCATCATCCCATGTACCAGCTGCCTCGTCACTTGTCCTTTTATGTGTCTCACTCTCTGCTCACTCTCCGCTCACTTTCACATCATCTCAATGCTGCTTGAATTACCGTAAACATTTCTCTGTGCTTCATCAAGTTGTGCAAACAAACTCTGTTGTTTGATATTTAGCAGTACTTTGTCCGATACGAGCTCCTGTATGTAAGCTGCTGGAATGCGCCTACATTTGCTGACCATCCCCCAAGCTTCTTTTTATATCGACCTGCAATCGCTACCCCACCACTGCATACCGCGCTACTCCGTATTCCAACCAGAAACAGAGCACAGCTGAAGTACCAACCAAACAATCAATCAACTACAAACACCTGCATCACCAACGTCAGCAGCATCTCCCGTCATAGCATCCGGATATCGCCAGCCATCAGCTCTTCTTATAATCCCGCCATGGCCTCCAAAAAGTCCAAGGCGGCGCCTGCCGACGACAATCTCGACGAGCTCTTCTCGGGCATTGGCGACGAATCCAAGGCCAAGAAGCCATCCAAGAAGCCGACATCTGCTGCCGCCAAGGCAATTGGCAACGACGATATCCTCGCCGACCTCGAATCCGAGCTTGCTCCCTCGCCTGCCTCTCGCCCGCACACGCCTCGTCTCAAGGAGACCATCGCCCGACGCTCAACGGCTACTCCTCCTGCCGGCGACGAAAAGGCAGCCGCTGCGCGCAAGTCCACCGACAGCTCCAGGAGCCTCCGAGCCAGCTTCACTCCCAGCGCCACGAGCTCCGAGCTCCATGAATCAGAGAAGAGGGCCGCCGAACAGGCGCAACCTCAGCAGTCGGGGGGCGGCTGGTGGGGTGGCATCCTGTCGACTGCGACCGGCGTCATGAAGCAGGCTGAGGCTGCCTACAACCAGATCCAACAGAACGAAGAAGCTCAGAAGTGGGCAGAACAGGTCAAGGGCCTTAGAAGCGGTATTGATGTCAATACACTGAGGAGCTATGGTAAGTCTCGAGCTTTGTTCTTTATCCTCGACGCAAGCTTCAATGTATCTGGCTAACACTCTGGCTTAAAGGCGACGAGCTTCGCAACCGAGCTCTACCAACTTTATCCAACATTATCAACACCATCGCACCTCCTATCGGCTCCCACGAACGCCTCCTCATTCACATTACCCACGACATGGTTGGATACCCCTCCCTTGACCCTCTGATCTACGAAGTCTTCTCCGACGTCATGCAGCAGGTGGAAGGCGGTGAGCTCAAGGTTGTCCAGAGGGGTCACGAAAGCGGTGGCCCGCGATCTCACGACAACGCCGCTGGCTGGGACGATGGTCCTTGGTGGAGGCAAGTTGACCAGGCTCGCGAGCTGGGCGTGGTGAAGGGCCTCATTGAAGGCACAAAGCTTTGCCGCGTCAATGCAGAGTCCTATGCGACCGAGTACTTTGCCACAAAGGGAGGCGTAGAAGCTGTCAAGACAGAGGCGAGATCGGGTATCAGCGAGCCTGGTTCCGTCCGGACATCTGACTTGTTTCTGTCTGTCCAAGCCATTGTCAATGACCACGACAAGGCCCTTTTCGGCCGAACTGCAGCCGCCGCAAAGGAGAAGGAGTCTGAGGATGCCGAGGAGGAAAATGAGGAAGAGTTCCGCTTCGCCATTTTCATTATTGACCCGGTTCATGAGATTGAATACGGCACCACCAGCCAGCCTATCCCCGCCAAGTGGGCTCGCTGGCTTGAGGCTCCTCGCCCCATGACTCCTCAATCCGGAGACGACGTTCCTGGATCTCTGCATAACCGTGTCCATGAGGATATCCGAAGCATTGTCGAGACGGGTGAGCTCGACCCCAGGGAGTGGGTGGCGGCTTGGATAAAGGAGTCTCTTGTGCTCTCTGCTGGCATTGTTGCTCAGTGGTATGTTGCTAGGCGCATGCAAGTTGGTGTCAACCACGCTAGAGCGAGTGCTGAAGAGGAGGATGATGATGAGGAAGAGGAGGAGGAATCTGATGATGATACCGAGTAAATGATACACCGCCGTAGGCTTTTTGATAATTCTGGACAATATATGTGAAACACTCTTATTATATCTTTTGAGGATTTTGCTGTGAATTGATGCAGTTATAAGTTATGAATGTCATGAGGCTCCGTCCATCCAGCTATCTTCCAACAAGCAGTCTATAACGAATCTCTAGTATTCAATCGACTTCTATGTCTACTCGCTGCCAAGCTCTACACCCCGTGTTTTCCTTCTCCTCACCATCCTGTGCTACAGTCCAGGCATGGCCTTTCCAAGCTCTCCCTTGGCCGCCCTCGTCGCGTCCTCCATCTTGACGAGCCTCAACGGGCGATACTCTGGGTTCCACATCTGCTCCTTAATCCACTCCTCAAGATCGCCGTCGTCGGACGGGATGTTCTTTTCCGTCGCCACACCTTCTTCCACAGCTGCCTTGATCACGCTCTTTGCAACTTGGACGCTGACGGACCTTACTTCTTCTACGTCTGGTAGGAGAGTTGCTGTCGGATCTTTGAGCGTTGGGCTGAGTGCCGCGACGCCTTGAACAGCTGCTACGAGCATGCGGTCGGTGAGCAACTTTGCACGACTGAGAATGCAACCAAGTCCAATGCCAGGGAAAACCACCGAGTTGTTGCACTCGGCAATCTCAATCGTGATATCACCCCCGTCCTTACCCCAGGGTCCAGTGACGGGATCAAAGGGAGATCCCGTTGCGACCAGAGCCTGGCCATTGGTCCACTTGAGCAGATCGGCCGGCTTTGCCTCATGAAGCCGCGTTGGATTGGAGAGCGGGAAGATGATTGGGCGTGGGCAGTTTTCGTGCATGGCCTTGACGATCTCTTCCGTAAAGGCACCGGGCACGGTAGATGTTCCAATGAGAATGCTGGGTTTCACTTGCTTGACGACTGAAAGGAGGGTGGTCTTATCGCTCCATTCAGAGGCGTCTTTGATGTACATCTTTTGAGCGTCTGAGACATCGACTTTTGACGTTAGGAGGCCGGGCTTGTCGATCAACCTATATCGTAAAACATTAGCAAAATCTTTTTTTCCTTAACTTAGGTACTGATGAATAATATGGACGACTACTCTTACCAGATCTGCTGCGAAGCCTTCTCGTGGCTAATGTTCATCTCTGCAGCAATAGCATCTCTGACTTGATCTGCAATACCAACTCCAGCGCTTCCCGCACCAAAAATGACCATGCGAGAGTCGCTGAGTTTCTGCCCACTGGCATGGAGAGCAGCCATGATGGCAGCAAGCGTCACACAGCCCGTTCCTTGGACATCGTCATTGAAGCAGGCAATTTTGGGACGGTACAGTTCTAATAGACGTCGAGCTGTATTATAAATTAATATTTGTGAAGCTAAACCCTAGAAAGTAGGGAATATACCGTTCTTAAGACCAAAGTCCTCAAAGTGGATGTAAGCTCGCGGGTACAGCTTTCGAGCAGCTTCGACAAACGTCTGGATGAAATCGTCATATTGTTTGCCTCTTACCCGACGCTGATGGAGACCGAGATAGAGTTCATCGTTAAGTAGATCTTCATTGTCTGTACCGCAGTCCATGACTACCGGGAGAGTTCGGTTAGGATGAACACCAGCGCAGAGGGATGCAAGAGTCAGCTTTGCTCCCGATATGAGAATGCCGCCAACGCCCTAGTGGATGAAGAAAGGTTAGTTAAATAAAAGTGAACTTATTTCGGCATTCATGATAGAGTCAAGACAAACCTGGTCGCCGATTCCAAGGATTTCCTCGCCGTCTTAGAGCAACAATTAGTACGAAACAAGACTGAAGATCAGAAGACAACTATACCTGTCACGCAAATGTAGTCAACATCATCCGCAGTTCCCCAAAGGGCAAGATCTTGCTCTACGTTCTCGGGATGAGTGATATCCAAGAAGCAACCTTCTGGGCGGCGGAAAAGCCTAGAGTAATTCTGAATGGCATCACCCTCAGTTGGAGTGTAGACTACGCTGAACATTTCCTTGAGGTGGGTGAGCAGCAGCTTGAAGTACAACACCTCATTCTGGTCCTTCAATGAGGTGAGAAACGTGTTCTTGGCTAGGTCATCGCTTCTGGACAGGTATTGCTGATAGGCACGCTCAACCTGATGCTCGAGGGACTGCTCATTTGCTGGAAGTAGTCCGGTCAGGTTGAACTCTCGACGCTCGGATGGCGGAAAGGCAGATCCCTTGTTGAAAATGGGGCTATTCAGAAGTGCCGTTCCAGTGAGAGCGCAATCGAGAGGGCCAATAGTGCTAAGTGGGAGGTCTCCAAACTTGACGGAGCCCATGGTGAGAGGGTAGATGAGTGGGTTTACAGGGAAACAGAATAGCTAATCCGATTTGTTCAAAAAGCAACAGAAGAGACGATATGAAAGAATGGAATAGGTCAAAATGAAATGTTGCCAAGGATACTTGTAAGAAAGCTCTCTAGGTAGGATATGTAGCAAATGAGGAGAATGACGATGTAAACAGTGGTGTTGAGGTACTTGTACTACCTCATAGCTCAACCACTGTAAGAAATTGGGCGATAAGGCACAACATCTAATGCGGAGGATAGAGTGGGAGTGACGTAACCGATTACTCCTAGAGGTATCTTTCGATACTCATGCACGCGGTCCCTCATTTGGACTCGGGAAGGCGGCATTTCAGGTTTTTGGGGTTCCTAGATGTGGGCGATGAAAATAGTGCCCGGGCACCATTTCTTGCGGCTTTAAAACCCCGACGTTATAGCCAGCGAATGCGACACCGCATCTGGATAACACGGCAACAGTGCTCCAGATATACAGTATTTAGGATGCATTTTTACGTCTCTACGAACGCATTCAGTCACAAGAGGCAAGCAAATGTAGGATCGCTAGGAGCCACACCGAGGTGAGCAGCATTCCCAGAGGGAAATCAAATCGGCATGGACTATGAAGGTCCATTTGTCTTGCAGCAGAACAGAAGACGAGATTATCGAGATAACCTCGTCTGCAATCGATACGCCAGCCCTTCCAGGCGCAAACGCAAGACGCGACGCGCCAGGAAGAGAGACTCGTGGAGAAATTGAGTGGCTGGCATGGATGCGCTGCGAATTCACGGACAAGAAAAAGAAGAAAAGACGAAACCCTACCGTTGGTGCCAACTTGAGCATTTTTAAGACGCGATGGAGTCTTGAGCTTTGGATCGGCGTTGAAAACAATGTCCTCTAGAGAGCATTGTGTATGGCAACGTGAAGATGGTGCAGCACAAGAGATGAGAAGAACCTCGTTGCCAAGAGGAGAAAATTCTGAGCTTGTGTGTTGTTTTGTTGGCGGGCCTTATCGATTGTGCACCTATCTTAGTACTAGGCCTAGGTATAGACCCGTTTTTGGTACCTGGGTTTACTGTAGCACCAAGGTTCGCCCGTAACACCAATCAACCGACTTCGTACAGACACCGAAATAGGAAGAGGAAACTGGGCAAGGAAACCGATGACTAAGGGAAACTGCCGGATGGCTATGTATAGGGGAGGATGTGGGTTTGTGACTGCGAATGCGGATGTAGGGGTGGGGGTGGAGAGGGACGAGGTATTGCAGCCTTATAGCTCTGCATCGTACAGGTAGGTAGCCTACTAGGTAGAGTCGACAACGAGCGGGAGCCGAGAGACAAAGTAACATCAAGGTCCAGGTACAAGAGTGATCGGTAGTGTACGGCTGAGTATTCTGGTACCACCTACTAGATAGATACTCATCGAGCGGTCTGCGTCTATAAGCACTAGGTACGTTTTTCTCTATCTTTAAACCGCGGTATTCTCCGATTGCACCGTTGGATGAGATGGTGAACCCTTCATGCTTACGCGGAATTGAATCTGCCGATCTAGTCCTAACATATTGCTACGAATATAAAAGAGATGCTCAACCCCGAATTGGATGACGGGATAACATTTTCTCATGGCCATACCGTTAAATGTCCATTCTCTTACTCCTGCCGGCTTGAAAAAAATCTGTCTACATATAGAACGGAGGCAGAACTAGTCAACAAGAGCAACACGGCTTTCCAACCCGAACCTCTAATACTCGTCTAAATTTCACAAGAAGGCAACACAGTGGCGGCCTAAGAAGTGACTTATCCTCTGAGCCGAGAATAAAATCTGGATGATGAGTATGCTTCTGCTTGCATCGAATGAAAATACTTCTTATATCACAACTCCACGGTCCTCTGTCAGATGTTATAGCACTGGTGTTCGCAAGCATGGGGTGCCGCCCAATGGAATGGGTTGCACGTCTTCAGAGAATGACACGATTATCTCTTCTGTAGCTAACCATGCCGCTCCAATTCCCGAGACGACCATTTTGAATCCTAATGGTGGGCTCAGCAACATCGGAGAATATAACTACAAAGGTATACAAGCTCTTCCGTTTACATCAGACCTTTCTATTTCTTCTTTATCACCTCATGATGAATGGAAGAGAGGCAATAATGAAGACCAAATTGGAGGTATCTTGCCAGGCGTCAAGGCTGTTAAAAACACCCCAGCTAGATGCCATCGACAAAAACTTCCCCTTGTTCGTGCAGCAGCAGCTAAATATAAATGCGCAACCCAAACACACGGATGTGCTGAAATACGCATTGGATGGGATGACGAAATACCGCGCTGGCGCAGAGGCTCTGAACTCAGTTATGTCGTTTGCGTGGAAAGCTTCCCGGCTCCCCTCTCATCCGTGGTGGAAGATTCCATGAAAGCAGCAATTGATATGTGGGGTGGTATTGGTGTGAGCTTTAACCAAGTCGCACGTAACGACCCAGCTACTTTCGCTGTTATATACGAAAACCGCAACAGAAACGCCTATGCCTGCTCTTTCTTCCCTAACGAATTATCGCGCGAATTGATTATCTACCCACCGAGTCTCCGAGAGCCAGATTTTCTAGCCAACATCTTGGCCCACGAAGTTGGTCATATTCTAGGCCTTCGACACGAGTTTGCTCATAAGAGAGAGAAAGGACGTCCTTCTGCTCTGTTTGGGAGCGAGAATGCCGATTCCATAATGAACTATTTTGACCACCCAGAACGGCTCCAAGTAAGGGAGCAAGATCTCGAAGAGTTAGAGCGTTTTTATGCATATGATAAGGTAGAATATGGGAAACTACCTATCCTTGATGTCAATCCAGAGGTATGGTTCTTCGGCAGAATAATAGTGGTGAATCATGATACCGATTTGCTTCCTGAACTGCGCTAATAAGACGGCAGACATCCCCTTCTTCTTCTTGGCCTTCCAGCAGCTCTCCAGTATCTTCTATTGCTTCAACCGCCGTTAATGAACGATATGGATCAACTTGTCCATATTTGTATTGGTTCGGCGTCAGTACCACGACGCAGCATAGAGTCGACACCCTTATCTTACCATTCCTTATGCTCTTCATGGTATCGGTGATAATGGGTGCTACTTTATTTCTTCTTTTGCGATTGCTTGTCTCTTCTTTTCTTTTCTGTTAGGGAGATGTAGTGCCTGACCACTTGGACGGATAATGGTGATGATTGGACTATTGATTGACGGATTACCCCTTTCTCTTTCTTTCACTTTCTCTGTCCCTTCTTTCTGTCCCTTTCTTTTTGGTTTAGTGATAAATTGATGGAAACGGAATTATAGAAGAACCGTGGATTATAACTTGGATAAGGAAAAGATCGTTAAAAACCTCGCCGCTTTTCTAGGGCAGCACCGGCGATTTATAGACTGTGAGCCTTGATCCTGTACCTGCACGTGCTTGCATGATTGGCCCCCAATCTGCGAGACCAAGGTGAGTACTGCGGAAGTGAGGTGGCTGTGTATGTGCATGTAGGGTGGTTTTGCTTCTGTTGTACCTACCACACACCTGGACCTTCACTTTTCCTGGCATCCTCGTAAGAGGTAAATAGAGGGAGGTTTTATTATCGATGCCATTGACAATGTCGACACAAAAATTGCTCTAATGAAGCAATACTGCGACGATAAATCGTCCATCATCAGCTCTACGGGCGCGAGAAGAAGGGGAAATGTCACCGAAAATCGTCGACCGTGGAGCGCGTGGTGGCTCAGAATTGTACGCTGAGTCTGCTATCAAAGGCGTTTCTCAGATACATGTACTTGCTCTGCCTCGCCTGCCAAGTGGAGGTCAGAAAAAGCGAGACCGTAGAATAGGGACCTAAATAAGTAGGTACATTATATACATTTAGCAACATAAGCAAATGCTTAAAGTATATAACTATACTAGCAGTTACTAGGAAAATATAGATATAATAACAGCTATTAAAGAAATATAAATATAGTAGTAAATATTAAAAGATATATAGCTATAGTAGCAGACATTTAAAGACCAGGTGTATTATTTAACATGTGATTGTTCGAAATTTTCTCGGTCTCGGTTTTTCTGTCTTCCGCTTGCTGTGTAAATAACTACATACCTACCTTGAGTGGGTGATTTGTTTGTCCGCGATTTGCGGTTTGGGATTGGAGGTCGGTGATTCGCGGTAGGTGTCCATACTCGGTGGTAGTTGACGAGTTCGTTGGTGCAAGGGTTCAGGTCCTTCCACCGGCAACAGCGTCGGCTTTTCGTGCTCTGTATCCGTATCGTGTTTTGTCTGTTTGCTTGCCTGTGTGTTCTCTATTAACGATACTGCTGATAAAGTATCATAATCCAGCCCCTCGAAGGTAAAGAGATCTGCCCTAGCTACTATAGCTAATAGTGTTTTGCACGGATGACCAAAACACGTATCCATCAAGAGCTATTCCAGGCACACCGACTGATAAATGAGAACGGATTAAGGAAAACTTGGGGAAAACCCGTTTTGAGAAAGAAAAAACTCTGACAACACACAACCAAGGAGAAGGTACTCGAATTTCGTACCCGTACCTGGAGCTGCAAATGCGACGATACGATGCTTGCGGTTCTCATTGTACGAGTACGAGTAATTCGGCACATACGGGGGATTAGTGAGCTTCGGAATAGAAATGCTCCTTTCATTCCCCACAAGCAGTACTACCTTCGTGAATTTCTCCGACCCAAGATGTCCAAAGAGTTACTTAAACAAGCTTGAGTTGATCCGATTTCCCGGTCGGAGCTTTCCCCGGCGTAAATTCTCCTGCCGGAGATACCCGCCCGCAAGATAGAGTACTTACTACCTGGTAATTCAAATACAGAGTACCCTGCAAGAAAGTTTGGTCTGGTGTACTAGGCATTTTGAGTTGCAAGAACAAACCGGGAAGAATCAGCAAAGACTGGAAACAATGAGAAGCTCAGCCTGCTGATGCAACGACAGCAGCCGCAAGGTTATGGTGTCCACTGAAAAGCCGCTTAAACTCTTCTCAGCATGTGATGAGACGCTTCGTTCATGACGTGGCTCTATCAAGAACGCAATTCTCTGTCCCGATCTACCCAGAAGAGTGCAAATGACCGAGAGGAGGCATATTACTGAGAAGAGAGGGGAGAACAAAGGACGCTTAGCGCAATAGGTAGGCCCAGCCGTTTGCAATTCGTCGCCATTGGGTGTGTCAGGAAGCTTCCGTCGGTATCAGTTGGTGGCCTGGCGCCTTCGGAACTCGATATCGCTACGGTACAGCGAAAGCCTTGTCCAGGTACAGCCGAACGACCCGGGATTGCGCAGGGCACAAAGAACGATTCGGGCAAGGCTGACGAGATTGCCCTGTGATCAACAAGAGCCCACGGCAGAGTCAACAATTTTCAGCTGATATTCCAACTCTTGGTGCAGAGATCGCCTCTCCGCGGAATGACGTCGATAAGGGCACCAGTCTGTTTAGTAACACGTTGATAGAGGCTGTTCACATCGTCGGTCTGGCGCTGCATGCATCTAGACGGATGGTATCACGGGCCTTGATACTGTATTAGCCGGCTAATTTGACTATCGGTAACAGCAATAGGCAACCGCAGGGTAGACCAATGATGTCAAGCATGTGTTGGCGGTGCGCGGCCTCTATCGGCAAAATTGCAAAAGATCCATGGATGCCTATTCGTCTTTTGTACCTGAAGACTGAAGTCGGTCGCCGGCGGTTGCCGGTCGGCGCTTGGGAGGGCGACTCCAAACTAGAGCACGGAGTACTCGTACGAGTACCTACTTGTTCTGCATTAGAGCAGGGCTGGACACCATATGAGGTGTTTGATCCAAGCCCTGCGGCGAGGCCAATCGGCTCCAGCCTGGATCCGGGTTTGGGGTTGAAACCGGGAGTTTTTGTTCGTTCAGCACTTAGACGCCTGGCAGTGATTCATTCCCCTTCTGATTGGTACCTTGGTAGTAATATTAGTGCTTACCTATCGTAAGGATTACGAGAACAGCAAAGCGAGAAAGTGTCACTATATTGGCTGTAAATTGGATCAACAAATTGTAGCTCGACGAGATAGGGATTCCTATATGCTCTGTATGGTTCCTTTAAATAAGGTACCGGGAGCCGACCACGGTGGCGGCAGTAGCGGGTAGATCTTTAAGCGTGCACTTAAAAGTACATAACCTAGCCTTGCTAGCCTCCCGTGAAGAGATAGCCGAGCGCGGAGTACGGAATAATACCGCGCCCTCCATTTTTCGTACAGGTCGTGCCTTTGATCCGGCTTCTGTCGGAGCTTAGTACCTGGAAGCACGGCTTCTTCTATTCCGTACCTCTGCGGCTGGCATAGCTGCATGCCTAGTGCTGTAAAAGAGATGAAAGGACGTGGCATTTCACCGAAAAAAGGGGGAGCAAGTAAACTAAAAATGAAGCATGCGGACTTACAGTGTTTTGTTTGCTCGCATCACACGGTGTGAGAGCTGACTGCCAGGTGGGCGTACTTGCTAGGTATTTTCCACTGTTGCCCCGTACGAGTACAGATGCAGGAACAGAACCTGGAGCTGAGAACATTGAAGAATTGGCCCAGCCACTTTAGCAGTACGTATTGGGCAGCCATGAAAACATCGCTTTTCACTATATCGACAAAGCGTGATGGGGCCATTGATACGCCGTCCATAGTATGACTACTAGGTACATAGATTAAGAACCCAATACTCTGTCCTACAGGTCGAAGGGTGTAGAACGGGTGGACATGAAAGTTTTCCCGGATAGGTAGCAGCCTCCTTGCCGGACAAATTGCGATAGAGCGATAAACAAAGCTGTGTAATGGACAC
This sequence comes from Trichoderma camerunense, assembly GCF_050948025.1. Lineage (NCBI taxonomy): Eukaryota > Fungi > Ascomycota > Sordariomycetes > Hypocreales > Hypocreaceae > Trichoderma > Trichoderma camerunense. The sequence continues at coordinate 236,397 of NW_028145369.1, forward strand.
AACCTGACTCGTCAAAGGCAGGGCGGGAAGAGACAAGGTATGGGTAACACGTGCGTCAGGAACCGACGAACTGCGGAGAGACTCCAGTGCACTTTATCGGAGCAGAGGCGACAGGCAAATGAAGAGGCAACTTTGCTCCAACGCTCAGAGGGAATCATCGTCAGACGACCAAAATCGCGAGCCATGACGCGGCGTTATCCCAATGGCCGGTCTGCGGCGTGATGGGATCGCCGTGCTTTTCTACATCCTACCTAGTAACGAACTTGGCATTTCCTGGAGTAGTAAAAGGGCCAATTGTAATCCAGCACCCCTGGGCAAGATTATACTAGCCGACGGGGCGGTGGAAACGGGACCCACGGGTCTTCGCGCGACGAGATCCAGCTGGGCTGTTATGTTCATAGGCGGGCTGTCTTCAACGTCTTCCACTATTAGGATGTACTTGTGTGCATGCGTGCCTCATGACTTGTACCGGAGTATCCTCCGTTGGGAATTAGATACGTCGAGACATTTACAATGGTAGATGAGTAGTGGGCTAGGCTTTAGCTCATCTGACCCTGGCATTAGTAAAGGTGGAATAAATAAATGAATTGGATGAGACGCACCCCAGAATTTCACCGTGATTCTTTTTTTTCCCCATCACAAGCTATCGTCAGCAGCTTTTCCCCTCTTAGCTCTTCCATCCTGAGCTCTCCCACAGTTCAAAGACCTACTACTGCTCCATTCCCATCATCCCAATCAAGCTCAACTCGATTAGCCATAACCAAGCCGTACGAGAGCCTCCGCGCCATCTCGAACCATGGAGCCAACATCCAGCGTCATGCGAGATGATTCTGAACCATGGGCATTGGGTTATCATCATAAGAATAACAGTGGTCATGATGTTGGGAAAGACTACAATGTCGAGGACCTCGATGAAGCCAGTCGCTCATCCTCAGCAGAGGGCAAGAGCGTCTCGGCCCGTGCTACTGATCGTAGCGACACATTAACTGTTGCAACGAGCATCATCACAGACCTCGACGCCGACGACAGAAACACCGATACCTCCAACAACAGCGCAAATAAAACTGCCGTCACGTACATACTCCCACCGCCTTCATTTTTTCTTGATGGGCCGACTTACGCCGAAGCTACGAGCTACGATCAAGTACTAATGATCGACGATGAAGAAAGAGACAGAGCTGAAAACGCTTCGTCTGGTGTCACCACCGCTGGTGCCACTAATAGTGCTGCAACACACGCCACGCATAAATGTCTCACCCAAACACACGGGTGTGCTGAAGTGCGCGTTGGCTTTCGCGGAGAAATTCCACGATGGAGCCGAGGCTCCGAACTCGGCTACGCTATTCACTATGAGACTTTCCCACCTGATCTCTCGGCCAAGATAGGACCAGCGATGGAAACAGCAGTTAAGTTGTGGCAGGGTCGTGGGGTAACTTTTAAGCAAGTTGGCCGCAATGATCCAGCTACCTTTGCTGTCGTGTATGAAGACGGGAACCCAAAGGCCTATGCTCGCGCCTTTTTCCCGAATGAACAGCGGCGCAAGTTAAGCGTGTTTGGGAGGGCTCGGCGAGTACCGGACAGCCTACCCGGTTTCTTGGCCCACGAGCTTGGCCATATTCAAGGCCTTCGGCATGAATTTGCCCATACCGATGAGGAGGAAATGCAATTCCCTTCTGTTCTTGTTGGGAGCGAAAATACCAAGTCAATTATGAACTATTTCGCCCGTCCGGAACAGTACCAAGTTCAGCAATCAGACCTCAAAGAACTCAGGAGCTTCTATGAATACGACAAGGCAGAGTATAAGGGGCTGCCCATACGTGACATTGATCCAGTGGTAAGGCCATTTAGCGAAGACGATGAGCGGAGGATTCAATCGTCAGCTTTGACGCTGAATTGCGCTGATAATTTTGACAGACTCAGGTCTTTTTCTCATCTTCTGACAGCGACCTAGAATTATCCGTCACTTCGGCTGCCGTTGAGACCACACACCCACCGGCTCGGCCGTTCCTGCATAGGTCCAACGTTAAAACCATGATGGTCTATATGATGCTGATGATATTCATCCTCAGCCTACTTCTTCTTTTTTATATGGCTAGCTTTTTTCCTTAGAGAGGTTCGGCGGCTTCGGGCGGATTGCTCGTGCACCCACTGAGTTTCTACCCTGTCCTCTTAATGGCATTGGCGATAATCGGTGTTTCCTATCTTCTTTAATGCTTGGCCCGGTCTTATTTTCTTTTTTATATTGCGATGTGGCGCTTGGCGCCAAACCAGGACGGTTACGTATACTTGGACAGCGAAACGACTAGACGGCGAGGATTAAACTCTAAATTGACAGGTATTTCATTTTTTGGAATTTTCTTTCAGGTAGTGAATAAATTGATGAGAGTACAGATGACGGCTTTGCTGGAGAAAGAACGTGGAAAATCTCGTTATCCGCATACAAGGGCCCTTGGGCTGGCCCTGCTTCTGCTGTACTTGGTAACATATGGACGACCATCACTGTTCGTGGCACCGTGGAACGAAGATGGCAATACACCAGATTTTCATACATCTTTTGAACCGTTCCTAGGATAATGCTTCCCGTCATCAGCCTTGTGGGAGCAGGATGCAAAGGAGACCCTACCAAGATTGTAATCCGCGACATTGGAACGGGTACCTCGGTAATGACGGCGGACTGTCACATGCTTCTCTTGGCTTCACCGAGAGCGCTACCCATTCGCTGCTGCTCCTGTTATGATGCTTGGTTAGTACCTATTGGTTGTTGCACAGTGGGCTACTACAGAGTTACTCCAATTCTGGCGGCTCTGCCGATATTTTAACCCTCGGTGCAGAGAATACATCTCCCCGGAATGACGCTGACAACGAGGCTAATAAATCCTTTAGTGACGTGTCCATAGAGCCTACATGTGCATGTACACCTCCTCGGTCTAGCGCCGCTGTCATGTGGAGTGGGTGGTATCACCGGTCCCGAGACTGTTACTCAGGATCTCAGATGCAGCGTAACCCCAGACAAAAAAAAACATGCGTGCTGCACGAGGCTCCTGATTTGATTGCCAGTTAAAGCAACAACCAGCTGTAGGCGATGCCAGTGATGTTAATTACGTGCTGCCAGCGCACGGCTATGGAGAGAGTAGAGATGCCTATATTGCTAGACGTCTATTGGATGGGGTGTTCCCTCCCGTTCCCTCCCGTCCCGTCCCGTTCACTACGAAGTACTAGTCAGGTATTTATCCGCCTATTGTGAGGAGAGCAAATTGATGTACACGTAGGAGGCTCAAGAAGATGCGTCAGCATATTATTATCTGTAATCTAGTAGTTCCATGTCGGTCGGTGAATCAAAAATAGAGATAATCTCGATGTTGGCCATTTTTAACCTCGGCGGCTGCACGAATACCGAGATTTAGCAGCTGGGGAAGCGTGTTGTCTAAGACAGCGATCGCTGGCTCTTACTTCAGTAGTCTCCCGCTAGGAAACTTCCCCGGTGTCAGTGTCAAGATACCCGAATACGATCTTCCCTGTCGGAGAAAATACTCCCTAGGGCTGATCATTTTCACAAAAAGCATTATCAGTGGGAAAACGTGATTAACAAAGAAGCTCGGCTAGAAAGCTACCCAGTCTGGTAATAATGGAGGGCAGTGTGGTTCGCAAGGCTCCGTCTTCTAAAGAGTGCAAAAGAGACAGCCATGGTGTACTATTACGCGAGAAAAGGCGAGCGCGAGAACAAACATATGCAAAGCACAATAGATTCAGCTTTTGCATGCATTTGCGTCATAGGATGACATATCATGGAAGTGATTGGCGTGATATGGCCTGAGGTCGCTACGGTGCCTGTTACCCCATGCAGATGCAGGTCTAGATAGGAATGGCAAGCGACGGACCGGTGTAGTAAATATGACCATTGTCAACAAAATGACTGGCGTATTGTAAGGGTGTAGCCAGGGTTGCAAAGCAAAGATTGGTTCGTCCACGTAGGAAAAAACGTGCCCGCGAACCATCAATCGCGACTCAAATGGCATGCCGAAGCGACGAGGCCCGCATCGTCGCCCAATGGCAGGCAGACACTTCAGAATCAATCCTCGCGCGGATGCTCGCCGGTGCATGATTAAGCGAAATCACTGACATGGCGCGTGTTCCTGCAGGTCTTCGTACGTCGTCCATTATCAATATCTACTTGCGAGAATGGGTGTTGCTGAGCGGGCACCAGAGTATCTTAGTTAGGAAGTAGACATGGACAATGCCCGAACAACCCACCGGGCTAGAGGAACAGGATCGTGAATTCCATCATCTTACATACCTAGGTAGGCACAGAAATTATTGACCAGTCATAATGGTCTCACGGTTAAACCCATCTGACCTCCACGTACGGAGTCATGAATAAATAAGGCGAAATGGTTTCCCCAGCCTCAATCATGTCCGGGTCGTTCCTTATCGCGCATCACCACCATTCTCTTCTATCTTGACTATATGGCCCCAAGGTCCCCGACAGACCAAGGACCGACTGACAAAAGAACATAACGCCTCACTCCAGTACGCTGTTGCTCCATCCACTCCAACCTAGTTCAATTCAATTGGCCACAGCTAAGCAGTGCGAGAGCCTCCAATTCGGCCCCAATGATGAGTCTAATGATGGTGGGAACGGCTGGTATGACGAGTATATCCCTCTCTTCATCCGTGATGGTGTTTGATGGCGAGTGTCAGTTAACCCTCTGCTAATCAAACATTTACAGACACTATGCGAGATACCTCTGAGCCATGGGTCTTGGTTAATTACCAGGCTAATGGCAGTCACGATGACATTGGGAAAGGCTACAACAGCGTGCTATCCCGTGAAGCCAGTTGCTCATCCTCCGGCGAGGAGATGAGCGTTTCGACTCATGCTATTGATCACGGCGATGCATCGACTGACACGACTAATGTCACAGACCTCAGCACTGACGATGGAAACATTGAACATGGCGACAACAACGCATGTAACGCCGCCATTGGACACACCCTCCTACTCCCTTGGCTTACTCACACTGAAAGCCCGCTACGCTACGACCTAGAATTAAAGATTGACTATGGAGAAAAAGACGAAGCTGGGGATGAAGTTGAAACCACTTGGTCTAGTACCAAGTCTGGTGTCACCAACACGGCTGCAGCTCGTACCAAACGCAAATGTGCTACACAGCCACATGTGTGTGCTGCAGTGCGTGTTGGGTGGGACAGTCAAATACTCCGCTGGTGCAAGGGATCTGAACTTACTTACCTCATTTGTGAAGAAAGCTTCCCTTCAAAGGACTCGGCCATGGCTGCGAAAGACGCTATGAAGGCAGCGATTGCGAGATGGAAGGGCGAGGGCGCGTCCTTTAAGGAAGTTAAGCGTTATGAACCCGCCGCATTTGCCGTCGTTTACGACCATCGCCAGAGAAGTGATTACCTCGCCTACGCCTTCTTCCCGAGAGCGGAACCGGGCGAATTGCTCTTGTACCCACGAATCTTTGCCGGGGACAACGGAAAATACCTAGCCAACATCTTGAGCCATGAAATTGGCCACGTTCTGGGTCTCCGACACGAATTTGCCCATAAAAAAGAAGCGGATGTCCCTTCTGTTCGTTTTGGAAGCGAGGATCCTCAGTCAGTTATGGAATATCACGACGACCTGAGCAAACTTCAAGTCACCAAAAAAGATCTCGAAGGGTTAAAGCAGCTTTATGCATACGACCAACCGGTGTACCAAGGGCTGCCGGTGATCGATGTCTCTCCAAAGCCGGGCACTTTCAGCGAACGCAGCAGCGCCAATTATGAAGCGAAGAAACTGAACCGCCGGCTCTCTTGCTGAATTTTATTGTGAAGACTATTGATCATGGATTTCTTATTTATCTCACCGCAGCGCTTGGATCTTGCGTGGATTAGGCGGTCGCTGCATAGCATGCATACTAACTTGCCCACAAGCAAATTGGAATGGCTAAGACAACAGCGCTATATCCACTTTATGCTACTTAGATTGTCTAATCTCTCGTTTTTATATCTAGTCACAGTTTCATGTTTTGATATATTAGTCGAACACAAGGTATTGGGTCGACATCCCGAGATGGATTCACAAGGATAGGTACACCATGTTAGTGCCTTGGTGGTCCAAGAATTTTAGCTCTTCCGCTTTTTTTCTTTCCTCTTTCTCTTTTCACTTCTTAGTTTATTTTATATAAAGACTTTTATTCATCAGTTGCCTATTCGCTCATGGCTTTCGATCAATTGGAACCATTGTAACACCAGCTTATCGTTCATGTTCCTTGTTTCTCTTTCTCATCTATTTAAGGAAGAGCAAATTTTATTTCCTTTGATACCCATAGCAGAAAGCTAGGCTATAAAAGAATTCTAAGACAGGCAGTATCACGGTTATCAGAAAAGATGAGGACGAGCATAAATGCCATATGTTACGACTCTGAGACTACCGTGTATAACGATGGGGAAACCCACATGACACGAAATCGAAATCTTCGAGAAACCACATGAAGAAGAGACCATCAAGCGAGTTGAGAGACGAATGGCAGAGGCAGAAGAGAATGAATGGTGCCGCAGATAGAATGGGAATAGTGCCGACACATGGATAGGGCGCCCCGAGGGGAAGGCAGAAACTTGAGGGCATGCGTATCTCCAGGCGCTAACTGCAAGAAACCATAACAACAAAACCCTCGCCCGTGGCTGTATCGCCCCTGGCTCACTAGTGATGTTCGCTGTGAGCTGAGCTTGAGCACTACTGTACCTACTTGTCCTCGTATGAGTACGTGTCGCACATGCGCAACAACGGATGCCCAATTTCATCCATGGATGTAAGTAAGGCTGGCCCGCAGTGGGGTTGCGGGCACGTTGGCGGAGCTTACTACGGAGTACGAGTACTCCCACACTACCTCCATAGTACTGGTGTTCAGCCCGCGGAAACCAAGCCGGCATGGCTCAAACATTTCTCAGGACTAACAAGCTCGAATTCAAGGGTGGTACCGGGCGGGACCATGTTAACCTTGAGTCACTGACTACCTAGAACTCATAGTCATAAAAGAAACAGAATCTGTTGTTAAAGGCCATATTTTCTAGTTGTCGTTTGAGTTCAGGTATAGTCTCCTCTAAAATTCAGCGACCGGACACACACAAGATGAAATTCCGGCACGGTACTTGAAGTCGCCAAGCGCCACATAAGGGCATCTATCTGTATCTGACCCAAGGCAGTACCTCTTACCTGATACCTGTATACACTTACTTGGGAGCATTGGGGCACTCCATAAGTGCTTACAGACGTCTGGGACGTAAATCCAAGCATCTCGTACTTGCTGGGCATGTAATGGATTAGAAGGTAGCCCGGCGTAAGACGGCAACCTCTAGGCTCTCAATGCTGTAAGTCCCAACCTCCCCTGCATATATGGGCCACTTGGGGATAAATCAACGGCCGATCTTGAGTTCTAATTCGACCATTGCTTAATCTAGACGTGGACACGAAAGACCTCATAAATTTCATGAAGTTTCCTACGCTAATGTCAGTACATCCCCACAGGGGTTGAGCAACGCTAAAGTCAGTACATCCCCACAGGGGTTGAGCAACGCTAAAGTCAGTACATCCCCACAGGGATTAAGCACACAACATTTGAAGCTAACGCCGGTCCCCCTCCCCACGGATATGCCAGCACCAATTCCTCTCTATCAAAGATCCACGGTTACAGCACCAGCTCTAAGTTTCCTTCAAGGTGCCTTTAGTCAACGCTAATATCAACACCTCTCCAGAACGCTAATGCACGTTCCTCTGTACAGGGATCAGTATGTCAAGCCACCGCTACTGCACGTTCCTCTGTACAGGGATCAGTATGTCAAGCCACCGCTACTGCATGTTCCTCTGTACAGGGATCAGTATGTCAAGCCACCGCTACTGCATGTTCCTCTGTACAGGGATCAGTATGTCAAGCCACCGCTAAAGTCGATTTCTCTGTCAGAGGTCCACGGGTACCTCAAATCGACAGCACCAGCTCTTTTCTTCAAGAGTATCTTAAGTCGACTCTAATGCCAGTAGTAACTCTGAAGAAGGGGTATCTCAGAACGCTAATGCCGGTTCCTTCCCACAGGGATTGAGCACAAGCTAATGCCAATACCTCCCCACAGGGGTTGAGCACAAGCTAATGCCAGTACCTCCCCACAGGGGTCTTCAAGTCGACCGCCAACATTAATGACGGCACAGCAGAGTCTCGAGCTGATCTAAAAAAATTTTCCCTTTTGGTAAATGATGGAGGATAATAGAGAGCGGGTATAAGAGGAAGAAGCAGTACCAAGATGAGCAATACATCGACTGCTTCTCAACGAACATCGCCATACAGCCCTTCTCTCTTGCTTCCCCGGCCTAAGCACTCTTTCTGAATCTGGAACCGTTATTTCTGTACTGCATAAAGTAGAGTCAACTACCAAGAACTTCAACTCTGTTTGCTTTTCAAGTTGTTGCTCTTCCAGGGTCACGTTGCTGTAGCCTCGCTAGCTGGAGATGACAAAGCCAAAGTCTGCCCACCCTACCCTCTCTGCAGGCAAGTCCATGTTTACATTTATCCTACGTTATTATATGAGTGCTCTATCTGACTGTCTGTGTACCTGTTATAGAGGATACCCCAACTCAACCGCCTTCTGCTAAATTATGTAGCACGCATAATAACCATGGCGTGGTACCGCTCCATGAAACTAATTGCAAATCTTCAAAGGAGGGTACGACTCGCTGGATTAATCATGGAGGTGCATTGAAGGATGTCACAGTCACAAAAAATTGCAGCCAAAAACCTCCACGTTGCTGAGAGCCACTTCGGCGAAGAAGGTCGCAAAGTCAATAACTGGGGCCCTGGACTTATCTACGATACTGCTCGTTCTTCATCGCCGGCTCATGATTGCACGCTGCCCCTCCTTGGCCTTGACCCGGAGATAATTAATGGCAGGAACCAAGATGAGATGTTGGAGTCGGAACGGAAATTAGCGACAACCCCGCAGCCAGACGCATTCGCCAGACATTCAGCTTCTTATACGTACCTTAACAAAAGCCAAATATAATTGCACTATCCAGACATATGTTGTAGCAAAGTGCGCATTAGGCGTGGCGGGTATATACTAGGTATGCTAGCGCAGGGATTCTGTTTTAGCCATCTTATAAATGATATAAGTTTTCTATTCTCTGCCAACGCTTTACATGTACAAGTAATAAAACGAGCAGTTTATGTATGGAAGGATAAGTGTCAGTAACTTTAGAGAAAATACCTGTTATTGCTATCTCCCCTTAGTATAGTAATTACCGATATAGGCATTATCAGCTGTTATTATTGTAGAAGTACTGTGGTACACCTGCTCCTTTTTCCTAGGCGGATCGCCGGGCGGATTGTTTGTGTACGAGTTAATCCTCCCTCTAATGGTATGTATCTCGTATATATATTGGCCCACGAAATAACCATCGTATTTGCATTTTGATAAGTTTGCAGGAATACGTCATTCTACGTCGAGATGTAATGCAGGGTCTAAGTTACTGCATCTTTCACTTATGACTTAGGTGCCTTTATTAAAAGCCCACAACCGCCTCAATGCGCTTGCGAATTCACTTGCAAATGGCATAAAAGTAAATCCGAGTAGATATGTAGAAATTTGGAAAATTTTCTGTTATTATTTACTTTAATATCATTTATTTATTTCTGTTCTCGAAAACAAACCCCCTCCCTATGAAGGTAACTTTTGCTTACTGTCCCAGGAGCTTCGAATCGTTCAATTGCTCTTTGTTAACGCGATATGCCTGCCTTAAAGATGTAGAGATTTACAAAATCTGCATGCATCAGCTTATATTTTCGACTTCTGCCGAGCAAGTGACGGAAAGTACTCGCGTCCTTCGAAACACACTAGGTTTGCGGTATCGCCATACCACCCTCATGCCACAATGAACGCTGGCCTACTAAGGTTATTCTCCGCAGCTTCCATCGTTCTAATTTTAAGCCTCAATCGTTTCCCCATCCACTAGGACTCCGCTAATGTTGGGGCGATTTGCGCTCCAGGGCTATTGTTCCTGGATTTTATCTACAGGTACGGAGCAACGATATAGATCTACCTAACGAGTTGGGGTCTGTGATCGCCACGCGGAGTCTCATCCCGATGCTAAGAAGATTGCAATCGTGGCCCAACTCGGCAATGCTGTGCATTGGTGTCTGAGTGGGAACAATGCGAACACAAGTCACGCAAAGGGTACACCCTGGCGATCAGAGAGAAACGAAACCCACTGGCGATTTTAGATGTCTCTCCAAAGCCGGGCACTTTCAGAGAACGCAGCAGGGCGAATTGTGTAGCGAAGAAACTGAACCGCTGGCTCTCTTGCTGAACTTTGCTCAAGAAAGTGCTAAGCATGAGTTTCTTGTCTGCCTATCCTGCAATGAGTTTTGGATATTGCGTCAAATAAGCTGTCGCAGGCATAGCATGTGCACTAACTTGTCGGATTTGCTTTGGGAGTTGTTAATACAACAGTGCTATATTCCCTTTCTGTTCTTTATTTTATTTCATCTTCCCTTTTACTATGTAGATGCAGAATTTGAAGTCGACGTCTAGGCGAGGATGTGCAAGGATGCACATGGACATCGAAGTGACTGCTTTTGTGGTTATAAAAAGAAACTCCAACTTTCTTCTTTATTATTAGGTCATTACATGAACTAAGTTGTCACTTTGAACTTAGAATAACTGGAACCATTATAACATCATATCACCGCTGATGTTTCTTTATTCTCCATCCCTTTTCACTTATCTTCTCTTCTCTTTAAAAGAGGGGTGCGCCATTCCTAAAGTCATCCCTATAAAGCTGATTCTCATTAGATAGAAGAGGCCAAAGACATAGAGTATAATAGGTATCGTGGTCGCAGCATTCTTAGTGGTATCCCTACAAAGCTGGATCTCATCAGATGGAAAAAGCCTGAAACATGTAGTATGACGGTTATTGGAGAAGGCAAGGACGAACAGAAATGCTCCACGATTAGGCTGAGGGCCTTGGCATGCATAACGAAGGAAGAGGCCACGAGACACAAAAAGGATATCTTTAAAGCAGACAAATCCCTTGGAAAGCCGTAAGATGAAGAGACTATTAAGCGGATTGGGGAACGAATAGTAGAGGCAGAGAGGTATAAATAGTTTTGCAGATAGAATGAGAATTGTGCTGACAGTTTATTAGAGCGTCCGAGAAAGTGGAAGTTGGAGAGCACGCACGCCTCTATACATTTCTGAACGTAAAACTAGAATCCTGATCCGTGGCAGTATCATCCGTGGTGCTCGCTGTGGAACGAGCTTGAAGAGTACGTGTATACGCGCGGCAATGAGGCAATACCGAATTCGCTGCTAGCACTGCTGTTTCACAGTGGGATCTCGGGGCATGCAGCCATTCATGTAGGTGCATGCACATAGGACCATACTCTAGGGCAGCATATTACTCCAATCCTCTGAGCCATGCCGGAGTGTTGTACAAAAGACCTTGGGTCAACCCGATAACGCAAAGATTTTGGTACGGTACTAAGGTACTCAGCCTCTCCTTCTGCAGGTTTTCCTTCGAAACGGCAAAGGCACTGACGTCGCAGTCTACACTGCGGTTTATTTATTGGGCAAAGCTACATGTCAAGAAGTGCGCTGATTGGCGCTGTATGCTGCCCCGACTGGGTCGGCATGCATGTGCAGCGGCCCGCATTCATAGCGGTCGCGCATCCTTGCTATGTCCTTGTAAATGATGTCTGCAGGTATAAGATGCAATATTCTAGCTCCTTCTCAAAGGACATCAACATTAACATCCAGCATCTTCTTCCTGGACTCAAATATTTTGAGCTTTCTAGCTAAATCTGGACTCGAAGTATAGTCAACCAACAACGGCAAGACGACTTTTCTCTACGGCCCTGTTTGCCTTGTTCGGCCAAACACGAAGATAGTTGCCACCTATATATACGGCTGGGTCCCCAGTCTATTTGGGGTGCCGAAAATAATGTCGACCTATCTGAATGATGTCTGCCTTATGGGTACGTTCCTGTCTGTCTTATTCTTGGGAGTGTCGTGGCTGATTGTCTGTGTACCTGATATAGAGGATACCCCAACTCAACCGGCTTCTGCCGAAATCTGTAGCACGCACATCAATGACCATGGCGCACCGCTTAATGAAGCATACTGTTCATACCCGGAGGAGGATATGAGTGACTCGATCCCTAGCCTTGCTCATAGTGATGCTTCCACTGTCGCGTCTATCATCAAAAGATTTGGTGCTGAAGATGGCAACATTGGCGAAGGCAATAGCAAAGCGTGTAAGGAGACGTCCAACGACAGATGCTCCCTTCTTGGGCTCTCCGGGTCTGTGGACGACAAAGAGCTCTTCCGCCATGACAATAGCTTGGAACTAGATGATGATGGAGATCAAGCGGAAGGTGTCTTTGGGGCTACCAAACCCGATGATTCCGCTACAATCACCCAGGTTTCCAAGCTCCTTCACAAAATGTGTGCCACTCAAGCACGCGCATGTGCTGAAGTGCGCATTGGTTTCGGGAGCCAAATATCACGCTAGCGCAGAGGCTCTAAACTTAGCTACGTCATCTGCGAAGAGAGCTTCCCGACAGAGAACTCAGCGATATTAGTAAAAGCTGCGATGAGAACAGCCATTTCTATGTGGAAAGGCATTGGCGTACAGTTTAGGCAAGTTGATCGCCATGATCAAGTTACATTTGCTGTTGTTTACGAAGACCTAAGCGAAGGTGTTTATGCTGTCTCTTTCTTCCCACGGGCTTCAGGAGGCAAGTTGGTCTTATTCGAGCCAAGCCTGACCAACACTGATTACCTACCCAATATCTTGGCCCATGAAATTGGTCATATTTTAGGCCTCAGACATGAGTTTGCTCATAAGAGAGAACCTGAACCTTCTATTCTTATTGGATCCGAGAACACCAACTCAGTGATGAACTACTTTGACCAGTTGAGCGAATACCGAGTTACTGAACAAGATCTCCAAGAGTTGGAACAATTTTATGCATATGATGAAGGAGAGCTGTCAATCTCTGACATCGATCCAAAAGTAAGATCCTTTACTAAGGCAGTCCGGCGAAGAGATGTCATCGCGAGCCCTTACTGAACTTTGCTAACAAGAATGACAGACAAGGACTTTCTCTCCAATTTCTAATAGCGACCATGTGTCTGCAGTTAATTCAGCCGCTGTTAGCGCAACACACGTCTCAAATTGCCCATTTTTGAATCACCTGGCCGTCAAGCCTACGATGTTATACAGAACCTGTATCCTTATCTTTATTTTCTTCACGCTATTTATGCTTTTCATATTCTTTGTCACATTGATCCTTATCTTGTTTGTTCACCTACATTGAACTGTCTTCCCTTTTGTTTTCCCGTTTCTTCTTCTTCTTTAAGGTGTTTCAGCTGGCGCTTGATCCAGGAAAGTTTTGGACAAGATAACGAATAGATGGTGGTATCTGGACTATGAGTTTTTGGGCAGTCTGCTCTCCAGAGAATCCTGTTCTTATAAGTCAACGAATTTACGATATTACGACTCAATAAAAAAATGTCGGTGGAAAATGCTGATTACCGGTTCATGCTTAGGTGAAAGATCGCAGGCCGTTGTAATAGAATATTATAGAGGCCGCTGCAATCCACAAGCTTTGCATTAAAGCAGTTGAGCGCTCAGTAATGTAAATGCACTTTCAGCGTTTATTGTGTGCCTGGCTTTTTACCTAGGCTTACTTATCTCCCCGTTGCTCTGGAGCCGTCCATGGCGACAGTTGATGGTGCCTTCAACCAATCGCGGTCGTTTGAACTGAAAGATTACATACTTTCACCTGTCTATTTGTCACGCTCGTGGAGCGGCGGGCGAATCGATCGGGACTATCACCAAAGCCACGAGCGTAGGTTTGGTGAAAAATAAGTATAGAGTATTATACACTTTTCGTGGTATTTAGCTGTACAACTACATTGAGAGCCTAAGTATTCGTAAGAGGTCTGAGGTTTGTGGTCTATTTGTTGTGGATTGTGCAAAAAAAAAAAAAAAAGTACCCGAATCCGATCTTTCTTAGTCTATATCAAGCAATCCGATTGTCTTGTTAAACATACTCCTCTGGGCCGACCAGTTTTATAAGACAAGTGTGAATACATATTAACGAAACGTCCTGGCTAGGTTGAAAGCTGATCTGGTAGATATGGCAGTTTTGGATGTGAGAACGAACGGGGGAGAATCGGGCGACTGGGAACCAAAACAGTGGCTCAAGCTACAGATGTAATTAAGCATTTAAGCACATACTAGCAGTCACAGCCAACAGAATTGGCCAATGACGATGAGGACGCCACGTGTGACCGACAGATCCACCTGAGCACAAATGAAGCTCCACACTCGCTTAAGAGCCCTGGTCGAACAGCGCGATCGTGATGTGCGGCTGCAGCTATTGCCGGGCTCCATCCAATTCTTTTACAATCTTCAGCCACAGTAGAAGAGGATATAAGAAGAGATGCTCGCCCAAGTGAACAATGTTCTGGCGTTTCGCACTGCAACTCACCCAGCATTGACTCATATCTTGCTTATGCAAGTCTGGGCCTTTTCATACTTTAAAAGTCGGTTGACATGAAAAGACGACTTCAGTGCCAACTGCTCGTTCCTAATATAGCCCAACATGATTCGACGCGCGACAAGCAAGCTACACATTGTGGGGATCTCCAAGCCATATTTTATAAAGGAAGCAGTAGCGGCACCCCCCAGTATGGGAATTATATTTCTTTTCTTGCTTGCGATAAAGTTTGCTGTATCGGTCAGATCATGTGCTAAACAGATGCTTGTATTATCAGGACATACCACGTCTATATACCCTTCTGTTCAAAGCTTCACCATTGGCATCGACGATGATGTCTCACACTCTAATGCCAGTCGCTCATCTTTTGAGAGAGGCAGGGATGTCATGACCCCCGTGAATGATCATAACGCCGGCTCAAGTGATGTGATGAGCTTCACAACCCTCGATGATGAGAGTGACAACGTCGGTCAACACAGCTGTGGACAATACATGGACGCTTTTGGGACAGTATCCACCTCCGATTGCCGTACATTATCGTTTCATTCAGATATGCCGCGCCATTACGGCTCTGCTTCGCAGATGGAGAATGGCCGAGGCCAAGAGAGAGACTCCTCAATGAGCACCGAGACTGGTGTTGCCGCCGCAGCTACATTTCTTCGCCAGAATGCTGTCCCTCTTCACACAGCAGTGACTAAATATAGATGTGCCACCGAGACATACGGATGTGCCGAAGTACGTGTTGGGCAAGGAGACCATATATCACGCTGGCTCAGAGGTTCCGTTCTCACCTATACAGTTGATGCCAAGAGTTTCCCGACATTTGCCGAAGCAATTCAGGTAAAAGCAGCGATGCAAGAAGCAATTAGTATGTGGAGGGGCATTGGTGCGCGCTTTAGCTTTGAGGACCTGGAATTTAATAACAACAGTTCAGCCACCTTCGTCGTGAGGTATGACGGCCGCAGATGCAGCAATACCTATGCCATTTCTTTCTTCCCAGATGAAGTGCCGGGCGAATTGCGCGTGTACAATCTGGCACTTTCCAATGCCACTCATCTCTCCAATATCTTGGCCCACGAAATTGGTCATATTTTAGGACTTCGTCATGAGTTTGCCGATAAAAACCACAAAGAGGGAAGAAAACTCCGCTGTGTCCTTTTCGGAAAGAAGAACCCCCGGTCAATCATGGACTATTATGAAGACCCAGGACAACTGCAAGTCAGTGAGCAAGATATCAGAGAGTTGAAAGGGTTTTATGAATGCAATGAAGAAAGTTATGACGGGCTACCGATATACGACTACGATCCTGCTTCAGGCAAACGCGTTTCTCGCGGAGAGACTCGTTGCAGCCACGCAATGAAGAAGTCGGGTCGCAAGTTCTCTTGCCGCAGTACGCTGAGAAAATTGGACTCAATTATCTTTGCAACTTTTCACGACACCAAACCGGCCACCGTTTAACACCTTTGACTATGCCAGCATGCCGCTTGTTTTCTTCCAACAATTAGCCTGCCAGCGCCATGGTATTTTGCAAAGCGACACCTTGGTATTTATGCATGTTGGATTTTGTCATTCTTTTGGAGAATTACTTCTTAAATTCCCCTTTGTATCGTCGCTGCTTTGTCATCTTTTGTTTCTTTCTCGGTCTTGGAAATTTGGGATTACAGTTATCTTAGGGAATATGGGTTAGCAATCTTTTCGAGTTAGAATTGAGCTATAGATTAGGTAGATTAGGCACACGCATTATGGACTCATGGTTTGACTTACATTGTAACGACAATTCTCCGTATGGCATGCGCTTTAAAATTGTGGCAGATTGACGTGCATAAATAGACATGGGCAACTGTCTTCGAACCGATTGGTTCACAGGCTATCAAGAACTCTGGTCATGCTGTTTAAGCTTTTATTCAACCTTTGTCAAAACCCCTTTCGATGGATGCGGACAGGCGTCGGAGTTATACAGGCGGAATTGTAAGCAGACCAGCTCACACAAGCGCTCTATTTCCGACGCCCTTTTACACCGTGTGGCAAACGAGACTATCGATAACACTCTGGAGCCGCAACGACTCATAGTATATCAACCAGCTAATTCCGCGTTCCGCCCCTTCAAGTCATTCGCAGATGCAATTGTCGATCCTACACCGTCTCATTGGTGATTTCACGTCTGCAGTTGGGCGTGTGGGTTCACTGGCAAGCTGCTCAAAGCTCGATGCTCAATCGATAATCTCAGGCTGACAAATACAGCTCTCTCTCTCGATTGCTCCCCCCAGACATACAAAGATTCATTGAATAGTATTACTGCCTGTTGTTCTGTTATTCCGCTGCTCAACTCCAGCAGAGGAGAAGCATCTCACGCCTTGCGAGCTGCATTCCCGGAAATCCCGCTTATCTCCAGTTTCCCCGTTCAACCCGGCGTTTGTCTCCCACTTTCTGTTTAGTCGTTCCTATCGTGAAACTCCGGCGCTCAGATGACCAACATCGGCAAGGCCTGCGAGGCGTGCCGGGTCCGGAAAACGAGATGTGACGGCAAGGAGCCGTGTGCCCGATGTCTCAACCGGAGCGTGTCGTGCGTCTATCGGGTCCGGACCAGGAACCGGCCTCGCAAGTCTCAGACGCCGGCAGCCGGTGCAGTCTCCTCGTCCGGGGCTAGTAATACGGACGAGGCTCCGGCTCCGATCAATGTGGCTCCGGAGAGTCGGGACAAGCCAAAGGACGACAACAGCTGGGGCTTCCATGTCCACAGCGTGGCAGCCATCACTACTTCGCCGTCGTCCATCATCCAGCTACACTATGGGCCCTCGTCCAACTTCTCTATGCTTCACTCCATCTACAGACTCATCACGGGTATCCAGACTCCACTGACACGGCGAGAAGAGGTGGCCCAGGTCGGTCCTGGACTCGATCTGTTCCAGAACCGACAGCTCTTCTTTGGTGATCTAGCTGATGGCAAGTCATGTACGATGGCCAACGACTACTCCGCCATGTTCCTGGATAGGGAGCTGTGCAACCGTGTGCTGGAGCGGTACTTGGCAACGTTCTGGCATTTGCTGCCTATCCTGACCAAGGAAGACTTCCGTCGCCGTGCGGAGCTTCTGTACTCTTCGCCGGGGCTCTTCTCTTTCGACTCTCCCGATGTCGTCGTCGTGATGTTGGCAATGGCCATTGGCGCATCTATCCTCGAAGAAGAAGCTTTGGCGCAGTTCTTATTTCAGCGGGCATCACAGGGAGCTGACAAGCTAGACGAACTGGTCAACATCCAGGCAATTCACATTCCTTTGTTGCAGGCCCAATTCCAGCTTGAGAGGTCACGGCCTCACTCTGCGTTTTTGTACGTTGGCGTGGCGTCAAGGAAAGCTGTTGCAGCTGGTCTACATAGGGGGATCAGCATTCGAGGGCAGATGCGAGATTGCTTGCAGCGCAGATTGACGTTTTGGAGTCTCTTCATCATGGAAACGTATGTCATACTGCCTTGTTTGCCTTTACTTATCCACTGCATTCACTAACGTCCATCCTACAGCTGGGTTTGCTTCTGTCTCGGACGCCCGACCTCCATATCAGACCCGGGCTGCGGAGTCCCCGTGCCGGCGGAGGAGAAATTCATCCTGGCGCTTGTTCGGCTGGCGAGACTCGTCTCAAAGTGTGCGGCACGCATATATAACCAGCATCATGAGTCGCTATTACACATGTGGAACGCGGCAACAGAGCTTCGCCACGAGCTGCAGGCGTATGCGGAGGAGCAGCTGTTCGATGTTCACCTCGACATTCAGGGAGAGCCAGGGACAGGAGAATGCGGATTCTGCAAGACGATTATCGCCTCAAGTACGTCAAGAAACCTCAATTCGTCTCTACAGTTGTCATCAAAAACTAACGAGAGTTTGTCTTTAGTGTATCACCATGTTCAGTTGTTAATGTTTCGCCCATTCCTTGTCCTCAGGGGCAAGCTTAGGACTCCTGCGCCGCAGGTTGGAGCTGAGTCATGCGACAAGCTCAGGGAGCTTACATGGCTTGACACTGCGTGCGAGTATTGCGTTGAGCCAGCCCGCCAGATCATCAAGTACATCAACAAGTCGTGCGAGATCAACCACCTCTGCAAGGTACGCCTGAAAGCATTCCACGTCCTAAGATAATAATGAGCTAACTCCATCCTTCCAGGAGGTGAAATACTTCTCCTTCTTCCTCGAGGGTGCTTGCTACGTCCTAGGCTTCGACATGCTCCAGGACAAGAGCAAAGTAGAAACTCACTTGCCGTGGCTACACGTTGCTCTCGACTGTCTCTCCAGCATGACACCCACCAACGAGGCATCTCCATCGCAAACCCAGATCCTCATCAAGGCCATCAACCGCATCATCTGCACCGTCGTCCCATCTTCCAACCCCTGCCGCGGAGTCGAGAGCCTCTGCGGAACCCCCCAATGCGCAGCTGCCGAGGCCGGCCTCCCGATGCACCCCAACAATCTGATGACGCCCTCCGACACTTCCGGCTCCGCGTACCCGCCGTCCGTGCCGTCCATGTCTTTGACTTACTACGCTCCGAACAGCGGGCGGTCGTCTGCCGTGCCGTTTCAGCAGGCCGAGGGCCAGACGGCCGCGATGAGCATCCCGGGGGCTCAGGATCCGGATTTCGATTGGAGGATGTTTGACGTGGAGACGCTCATGTCGATTGATCCGTTTGAGTTTATCTTGAATGCGAAGATGAATGAAGATGGGCAGACAGTATCATAAAAAAGGTTCTAGCCTCTTCTCTTCTTTGCTCTCTTTTTATTTTCTTCAAGTTACTTTTTGCTGCATGTACTTTTATCAGATTGGATGTCGATGCACGTGTACGCTACTCACATGGGATATCAAGGGGAAAAGAGATACGGCGTTTTGGTATAATGGGACATTGGTAGTATTGATTTAGCAATTATCTTGGCTATATACACGATGACAAGTCGTCAATCATTTGCAGATAGGAATTTATAACCCCTTGAGCATTCAGCTCATCTTGTCAATATCTCATTGAACATACCTGCTATGCCAACTCGTCTCTACAAGCATCTTATTCGCAACAGTCTTTATATCGATAAAGCCCCATTCCCTCAAGAAGAAGAACCCCAGTAAATATTGTAGTCAAAACCACTCAGATGCCTGCAAACTCATCACGCCACCTCGCGCCTAGGCAAGAAAACGCGAGCCAAGGCGGAAATACGGAATTATGCGCATTACCTAAAGCTCATTATATCAGCCCCGCTCCCAATTCAAACGCCTTCAATTCGCTCGATCCATCGCGCGCGCTTCTTACAGACCAAGATTGCGGAAAGCTGACCCCAAAGTCATGAATTGTCAGCCTTATAATGGTGTATCCTACTGGTTTGAAGGTAGTAGCCTGGCTTTGAAATCACAAGGCTACGAAATCAGCCTCGTTTATGGCGTAACTTGGTGGCCCCAAAGGAGTAATTATATGGATCTGGAGGCAGATAGTTGCCCTTGCTTAGGTACAAGCGATCCTTTGATGCAAGGCGTTTGGAATCGACAAAGATGGGCTTACAAATTGTATTGAGTGGGATGCTTTGATGAAACTGTAGAGTTGGATTGATATCGGAAGGAATGTGGGTGAGTTTGTATAAGACAGTGGTGATGCTCAGACAAAGAGAAGAACCATCAACATACAACAACAACAACACAACATTACAACTATTACTAAACACTAGCTTTCACAACACCATCACAACTTAAAACAATGGCTTCCAAAGGCATCGCTCTCATCCTCGGCGCCGGCTCCAACGTCGGCCAAGCCCTCTCCTCCACCTTCTCCCAAGCCGGCTACAAAGTCGCCCTCGTCTCCCGCTCCGCCAAGCAATCCTCCTCCGCCACCCAAGTCTCCATCGCCGCCGACCTCACAAACCCAGACTCCATCCCGCCCATCTTCGACTCCGTCCGCAAGTCCCTCGGCGCAGACCCAAACATCGTCATCTACAACGCCGCGGCCCTCACCCCCCCTAGCGATGCCGCGAACCTCTTCTCTATTGACATTGCAAAGTTTGAGAGCGATTTGAGGCTCAATAGCACTTCGGCGTATGTGGCTGCTAGGGAGGCTGTTGCCGGCTTTGAGAAGCTCGACAAGTCGCTGTCAAAGGTGTTTATTTACACTGGCAACTGGCTGAACGCCGTTACCATGCCCAACCCGGTCTACGTGACTCTGGGTAGCGGCAAGAGTGCAGCGGCTTCATGGATTGGTGCTGCGAGTGTGTATTATAAGGAGAAGGGATACGGGTGAGTTTTTCCATATCCAAACCGCCTCGTTGTATCAAATCCAGACAAACTAACATGTTTTCGTGAAGCTTCTACTTCGCTGATGAGCGTACCCCTGAAGGAAAGGCCATTGGCGGTGCCATTTCTGGTCCTGCACATGCAGAGGTCTATCTCCAACTGGCCGATGGCAAGGTTGATGCACCCTGGCACACCACTTTTGTCGCCGGCAAGGGCATTGTCGACTTTCCCGAGACTCGCAAGGCCTACATCGACAACTACGTTGACAAATAAACTGTCCTTGATATGAGTTGTTTTTATAAAAGCCTATAACTATTGTAAATTGAAATCATAGCGAAATACTATTCTTTGAGAAACATCTCACGGAGCAATAATAACAGACTGCCCCGGTCCTGCATTCTCCTTCGCAGCCGTAAACGCCTCATCCCACTGCTCAAGCCCAAACTTGCCCTCAATCCGAGCCCCAACCTTCTTCCCCAGGCCCATGATGCCCTTCTCCACCATCTTGATCAGCATCCTGACATCCTTCCGCTCGTACATGAACTTGCCGTGCAGCTTCAGGTCGTTGAACATGATGGCGCCGTACGGGATGGAAATGTTGCCCGCGATGCCGCCCATCAGACTTACACGGCCGGAATGCGCCAGGGACAGGATCCCGCTCATGATGTGCGTCGACTCTGCGGCCACGGGAGGCGAGATGTCGAAGAAGACGTCGATTGGGCCGTGCTTTTTGATGGCTTCCGTGTCGGCTCCCACGGATCCTGTGATTTGCACCGTCTTGACTTTGTCGCTCGTCGCCGCAAGTTGCTCCAGGACTTGCGCATTTCTCCCCATGGCGACTACTTTGGCTCCCAGAGCGAGAGCAAGGCTCACTGCCGCAGTGCCATAAGGCCCCGTCGCAGGACCAATGAGAATAGTTTCTCCAACCTTGAGATCAATATCCCTGAATCCTCCAAAGGGCACCAGAAGCCGGTGTATATAGCCCAAATCATCAACCGTATATCCCAAACCACCACTTGCAGGATCTCCCAACAAGCGAGCCTCATCCAAAGGATAGCAGTTCTCAAGAGGAATCTTTGCATACTCCGCATAAGTCGAATCCCTCCACTCATCAGTAGCAAGCTTGACAGTCTTGCTGGAGAACCCATTGTGAATGCCCAGCAGGTAACTCGCCGAGGTATCGTCTCGAGCACGCATCATGATGTCCACGAGAACCAGCTGCCCAGGGGTAAAAGTGCTGCAGTCCGATCCCACGGCAGCGATTCTTCCCACTGCGCTGCCACCGGGGATGTAAGGCTTGGGATAAGGGTAAGGACGAGTGCCGTCGACGATGTCGCGGCCGTAGGAGAGGACATTGGCGGTGAGGACTCGGACGACGACGTTGCCTGGAGTGACTTGGGGTGTAGGGCGCTGCTCGACTTTTAAGGGGGTATCGAGAGAATGCAGAACAATAGCTCGATGAGTGGAAGGAAGAGAAGTCTCGGAAGCCATTGTTGGAAGTATAAAAGAATGGTCTGTGTAAGTTGATTCTATGTATTGCTTGTATCCGTGTAAGTGGAAGGGCTGTAATCTCAATGGATGGCGATGATGATCTCTCGATGAAAATCATTTTGCCCAGCCATCTCCAGAGCCTTTTATATTCTTGACATCTTCACCTCAATATCTCATCCATCTCATACTCTGTTATAACCATCTCGTCCAGATTCATATGAGACGGCCGGACTTTGCTAAACCCAGCCTAATTCCGGCATCGTGCAGAGGCGTCCATAGTCTCACTTTAGCCCCGCGGGATTCTGGATCTCGCTTCTACAGATTTTAATCCCCGGCCAGCCTCATTGTCGGTAGATCCATGTCCAGCTTTCCCATTTACGGAAAAGTGTTTAGTGATTCGTCGCTCTATCTGCCATGAGTCTAAAATAGTCATAACTGCGCGAGCCACTTATAACCATTCATGACGGCGTGGAGACAGCAGAAAAGTCCGACAAAGTGCGGTTCATCCATTAAATCGCGGCGATAATCATATTTCGTTACGGTGCTCGACAAAACATGTACATTCATTAGGCTATAGTGCGAACAACTAGGAGAAATAGTCTAGCTGCGCATCCCTAGATACCTCGTCGAAATCACCGTGCTCTTAGAAGCGCCTGTCACACGCACCGTAACCTCCTCCCCTGGAACAAGGTCAATCAGGTTGTCGTCAAACTTGACGGCTTCATCCTCGCTTTCTAAAGCGACACCCTTGACTGGCTTGTCTGAACTCAGTGTGATCAAGCTGCCGTCTTCGGAGAGCTTCGCCTGCAAGCTCTCAGGCTGTTGTAAGCGCACATGCTTCAGCGGCTGCGGCCAGTCGACATATCGAGCAAGCAATTTGCCATCCTGATACACGTATGCTGCAACAACAGTGCGACCCTCTAGACCGGCATTAGGAGTCTTGACTGGAACATCTATGACCGTCAACTCAGTGGCCTGGTTGCCAGGCAGCTGTTGTGACGATGCAATAGTCTCATTGTATACCTGCTCAGCCGTCTCCGCATCCCATGCCTTGACAACGCAGTCAATCTTGACGTCTTCGAGCGTAAAGTTGGAAGCCCAAATCTCAAGCTTGGTTTTGACGTCAATGTCGACTCTCGTGTACTTGTTCTTGGGATGGCGATGCTCAACTCGCTTAATACCCACCGTGAAAGGATTAAGCTCCCTCTTCACAGTGTAGTAGGCAAGCTTCGGTCGCAGGTAGTAATCAACGATGGCCCACGAAGTTACGGGCCAACAGTCATTTAGCTGCCACAAGAGAGCTCCGCTAGTGTACTCGCGTCCGGGACCTTTCCACTCACGACGCCAGAGTCGGAATGCAGATGACAAGCACTCGGCCTGAACCAATTGGGTAGCATAGACATACTGTTCCAGTGGGCTTGTTGTAAATGTAATGTTCTCTGCGAGGTAAAGGGCAATACGGCGCTCATGGCCATCTGCCTTGTTGTGGAAATCCACAATATCCGACTGTGGGTGTCGTTCGGTGTCGTCTTTACCCTTGGGCAAGAGAGCATCAATAGTTCGAATAGATGGGAAAGCCTCCATGCCAAACTCAGAGACAAACCTTCCTCCCAGCTTGTCGAAGTCTTGGTATCTTGCTTGGGTGCCATGCCACACGTTCCATTGATGAATGTCTCCTACAGTTGGATCCGACGATGTCTTGCCACCCCAAGGACTTCCATAGTGGTAGAACGTCTCTGGTACCAAGTCCTTGCACACTTCTGAGAGGAGATGCTCGTAGATGTAGCGGGCCGGGAAATCTGACTTGAGCCAGCTTTGAGGATCCTTGTCTTCAACCTGGTAGGTGAGTCCCTCACTCTCCTGGAACTGGTAATCTTCGTTATTGCCAGCGTAAATGACAATACTAGGGTGATGTCGCATGATCTTGACATTCTCCCTAGCTTCCCTTTCGATGGATTGCAGCATCTCCGGGTTAGTGGGATAGTTTCCGCAGGCAAACAGAAAGTCAACCCAGACCAGGATACCTTGTTCGTCACAAGCATCAAGCAGATGCTCATCCTCGTAAATACCACCGCCCCAGATACGAATCATGGACTGGTTGCCTTCGACCATGAGCTTGATCCAGTTCTGGTACTTTTCTTTGGTGATTCGGGGGGTGAAGTTGTCAGCCGGAATCCAGCAGCTGCCTCCGCAGAATATCGGAGTGTTGTTCACTTTGAAAAAGAAGGATGTTCCTGGCTGGTCTTTAAGTGGCTCCTGGACCAGTTCCACCTTTCGAAGGCCTATCCTCTTCGATGCAACGTCGACTTCATCATCGCCATCTAGCAGTGTCGCCGTGGCTTTGTACAGCGGCTGCTTTCCATATCTGACGGGATACCACAGCTCTGGGTTGCTAATGTTGAAAGTAGCCTCAGCGACCCCTTCTTTCGTGACATCCACCGTCTCGCTCAGAGCGGTGTCGTTCAGTGAAAGGTCAAACCGCACCTTGGATGCCTTTCCCTCAGTCGCTGCGTGCAGGACAACCTTGGCACTAGCAAGAGAATCATCCACAGTGACGGTTGCATATAAATCAGCCACACGGGATTCGTAGATCTCGAGGTTGATGGGCTTCCAAGGCCCGCACGTCAACAGCGTTGGACCCCAATCCCAACCCCAGTGATACTGCGCTTTCCGAACTCCCAGTCTGGAGTAATCTCCATTCCAGGTACCCCATTTGTGACTAGGAATCTTCTCAACTCTCTCCCATCCTCTCAAATACGCACTATCAAAAGTGATGACGAGTTGGTTGCCCGTCTCCTTGAGAAGCGCAGTGACATCCACCCGCTCAGGGATAAACATGTTGTCAGTTTCGAGAATCTTTTTGTCGTTGAGAAGCACCTCAGCAAAAGTATCCAACCCGTCAAAGGCGAGAATGGCCTTTTCATTGCTGGCTATCTTGGGAGACTTGAACGAGGTGCGATACTGCCAAGCCTTCACCTCTCCCACCCATTGCACATCCAATTCATTTTTTCCAATGAATGGATCGGGAATGAGTTTGTGGTGCAAGAGATCGAGATGGACATTTGTAGGGAACTGAGAAACAGGCAGAAATGAAGCTTCCTCTACATCTGTTCGTCCAAACTGCCAACCCTCATTAATGGGGATGATCGTTCGAGGCGCCATTGCGGGGGAGTTGGGTAGCAAAGTCAGGTGATGATAGTAACTCAAACTCAACTCTGCAACGACGGAAATGCCGTCAAATTTGATAAAAAAAAATTGCTTTGAAGAAGATAATAAAAGAAGAAGAAAAACAGGAAATCCGTTGTAAGTAACAAGAGTCAATCGATACTTTATACTTAGACTCGGGACTTATAGACACTCCATCGCGGAACGTCGCTCTCCGCACCTTGAAGAGGCAAGGTGGGGGTTTTTGGGGTGGTGCAAATGGAAGGATGGACGATTATTCGGAACATGCGAACTGCTGCAGGCAATTAATCACATATTAAGACGCTCCAGGGCTAACAACTGCGCTGTACCCCATCCGGCATAAGATTGCTGCAGAGTGACTCCGATTATGTGTCCAGTGATACCCGATGAGCGTCTCGTATGTACCTACATATACAATAGGTACCTTGCAGATTTGGGCACTGACAATACAATACAATACAATACAAATCAATACGCCATAAGCAGAAGCAAAGTACAGCAACGGCTATATTCGCAAAGAAACCAAGCAATTATTTTCACCTATTCAGTAACGATACTAGACAATATGAAAAGAGCTCAAGGAAAATTTGATAGAGTACAAATAAAAATGAAGAAGCAACAGAAAAAAAAAAGCAAAGGAATAGTCAGGGCCAACTCAAGAGGCTGGCTTCAAAACTTCTATACTGCTCCCCAAACGCCAATATTGCGTGCTGTCATTCGATGTCTCAAAGCTCATTTCTGCATAACAAAATAAAAAAAAACAAAAAACAACAGGGCTGGTTATGCGTATTATCCTTCAACGGTTTCCTCCCATTTTGTCGTGCGCGCATATAGAACTGAACATGGCTGAGCTTATAAAAAGTGAAAAGGAAGGAAGGAAAGAAAACAAACAAGCAAAAAGTGTCGTAAGTCATGGGCGTCTTCATCAACAGCATCCTCGGTTCCTCCGACGGCTGCTCAGCGTAAAGACTTCTTCCCATTCCCGCAGATTCCAGTTCTGGGTTCGGCCTTTTCCTCTTCTACGCCTCCGTGGGCCGCTGAGGCCCTCGTCCAACGTGCCACCGGTGACGGAGCTTTTAATGCTGCCTCCATCGCTGGCCGTATTCCACCCGCCACCGTCTCCGTATTGAATGCCGCTCATCGGGTCGTCAGGGTCGATTTCGCCCAGCTCAATCTTGGTCAAGATCATCCTGGCCAGTCGGTTGAATATCTCATCCACACCTTCGCCGTTAAGCGCACTTGCTTCCGTCACGACGGGAATGCCCACGGTGCTGGCCCACCGGCTCGCCTCCGCAGATGATATCTCACGACCCTCTGGCGCCTCCGTAGCTCTCTGTTGCGTGCCGGCTCCAATGGAACCGGCGTGGTCCTTGTAGGAAGATGAAGCTCCGCCGTTAACGCCTGCCGTCATAGTCGCTACAGAGCCCACGCTGCTGGGAGTTGGAGGAGGCAAGCTTGTATCAATGAGGTTCTCAGAAGCCAAGTCCAACTTGTTTCCCACCAGCATGACGCTCAGATGAGGAGACGCTAGCGCCCGCGCATCGTTAAGAAACGGTTGTAGCCCTCGGAAGGATAAGTGCGATGCGATGTCGTAAACCAAGATTGCACCGGCCGCTCCTCGATAGTACGACCTCGAAACCGATCGAAACCGCTCGGTACCTGCTGTATCCCATAGCTGTCAAGAGAAAAGATTGATTGTATCAGCACATGTTCGGGCCCCTGCAATAGATGACGAGGGGTTGGTATACTTGGAGTTTTATCCGCTTTCGTCTCGCCCCGCTCCCGACTTTGATGATTTTCGTTGCAAACTCGACGCCGATGGTCTGTGACGACAGTACTCGCCATTCGTTCTTGACAAATCGATGAAGCAGACATGACCTGTGTGCAGCGAATCTCGTCGTTAGCTATCGTCAACCTGCAGAAACTGAGGCGTCTGTGGTGCCACTTACTTCCCCGAGCCGCTGGGTCCCAGCAATATAATCTTGGCCAAGTAGTCGTACATGCTTCCGAGTTCCTATCGCATTGTTGTCTCAGTACAGCTCGTCATACCAGCCTCGTCCTGGGCCTCGTCTTGAGCTTCCTTCCTCACCTGTTCGGGGCGGGCTGTTCCAGTGCTGGATTCGCTCGCCCCGGACGACCGCCTGGGTCTCATCATGGGGCGCAAGTCTCGACCGGCGAATGCAAGTTATAAAAGAAGGGCTGGAATGTCGTCGCTGTCCTTGTCGATGATGCAGCGGTAGAGGCCCGAGGGTGCCGGGTGTCGTCAGAGTGAAACACAGAGATAAGAAAAGATATCGTTGCGAGATTCTGGATGTGTGATGTCGCTTCGGGTCACCAAAGTGGCTTGGTATGCAGGGATGGTGTCACTGTGCTTTCAGCGCACGGGCCCTCTGAATGGCTGCACCCGTAGTGCGAAGACGGCGCCAACCCCCACTGAACCTGAGCCTGAACGAACTGAACTGCCCACTGCCTATCGCTGGCCGCAGCCCAATGACTAAGCTACCGCTGGGCATGAATATGAATGGAGTCGAACCCACTCGAGAGCCGTCATGTGGCTCATATACGGTGTACAACATGACTTGTGATTCTTGCAAAGGACAAGTTGGGCTAGAAGAAAAAGTGATGAGATTATAGATTATTGTTTAAGAGCCTCAGGCCAACTTTCTGAATTATGTCCATTGCTGTTATATCTTGGGAAACTCTTAAAGGCATAGCAGCATCAACTGCCCTGATGTGGTATACATGTACTGTAGACTACAATCTGACTCGACGCTGTTAGTGCTGAGGAGCACCTGAAAATGGCAATTCAACTGGGCTGGAGCTTCGAGCCTCGGCACAGCGTATTGGTTTCACAAATACGGCCGCCCTTGATGACTACTAGCAATATGACATATTATTCACAGGTGTAAACATCTCGCATCGCATCTTATTTTCTCTCCTTTATAACGAAACTCCATTGGATTCAATTCACCTACAATTCCATCCCAGCCATGAAGATCCAGGACCGCACCTTCATCATCTCCGGCGGCGCATCCGGCCTCGGCAAGAGCTCCGCCATCGAAATCATCAAAGCTGGCGGCTATGTCTCTGTCCTCGACTTGTCCGATGAAGAAGACGGCAAGCAGTTGGAAAAGGAGCTGGGATCGTCCGCAAAATTCTTCCACTGCAATGTAACTGAGTCTGAGAGCATCGCAAAGGCCGTCCAGGGCACCGTGGACTGGGTGAAGCAGACGGGAAAGCCATTGGGCGGTATCATCCCAGGAGCAGGCATTGGCCTTCCAGCAGCTGTATGGCTTCAATTGCTATTGCTACATACCATAGTCGGCTTTTTACTAACCAAGATGCAGATCCTGAATCGCAAGGGTGAGGCTCTGAACATTGACGACGTCGACTTTGTCCTGAGCGTCAACTTTAGAGGCGTAATCGACCTCGTCCGCCAAGCCGCAGTCCATCTCGCCAAGGTCGAGCCCGAGGGTCCAGACGGAGAGCGCGGCGTCGTCATCTTGGTCAGCAGTTCGAGTGCCTATGACGGCCAGTACGGCCAGGTCGCCTATGCGGCCACCAAGGGCGCCGTCGCATCAATGGCGTTGCCCATGTCTCGCGATCTGGCGAGCTGGGGCATTCGCGTCGTTGCCATCGCCCCCAGCCTGTTCAACACGAATTTGACGGCTGGCATGAGCGATAGGGTTCGGAAAGCCATAGAAGACACGTTTGTGTTTCCGAACCGAGCCGGCAATCCGCCCGACTTTTCCATCTTGGTGAGTGCAGCAGTGGTTGGTTTGTACTTTGCAGTGACTAACGTGCGCCCGCGTAGGTCAAGCACATTATCGAGAATCCCATGTTGAACGGAACCGTCATTCGATTGGATGGAGCGTCGAGACTGAGCAAGCTGTAAATATTTGCGGTCAATATTTGATGTATGGGGTTTTATGATTCTGTCCATCTGAGCCGATAGGATCTCAGTGAAGGTGGTGTAATTATTACATGTACACGTATTCTGTAATATCAAAGCGATATAAACATAATGAAACAAAGCATTTTAATTCATTATGTTCAACAAGTAGTCGTATTCAAATAAGTAGAGGCCGTTACTCTTTATAAAGAGCCCCTCGCATCAACCTACATGCTCGTGTGCTCACATGAGCTCACCCCACCATGATAGCGATTGATTGCGCGCCACACTCACTTGACATTTTCTCGTCAAAACATCTAACCGACTCTACTCTCATCTCAACAATCCACTCTTACCAACTATTGTTCTCAACTACACGTTATAGATAAACTTTGACTTTTCTCAATATGACGCAAATCATCTCCCATTGATAAGCGCTTCGACGCCTTGGCAAATCCATAGCTCCCATGGGCTTCACTCTTCTCACCCTGGACAATCATGCAGCGTGGGGTACTCAGCAAAATTCGCAGACGGAATAAACCAACTCGCTCACGGTATTACGCAAATGACCTTGGATTAAATACCCCTATAAGGAAACACCGCGCATCAGATGGAGGATCTCAAAATCATGACTGGATCGTTAGCAGACGCAGCAAACCCCCAACGCCATGGATACAACTCGCCACATTTCTTCCGATGGCATCTCATTCTTAGCCTCATCTTTCAACACGTCCAAATCTGCGCCATCATAACACCAAAGGAAGCTCACGATAGGATCCTTACCCGCTTACAACAAGAATACTATCCCCTGCGCCAAACCCCGACATTGTGCCGTCTAGGAATCCAGGCTCTAGTCTTGGTCCGATATGTCTGGTTAGCTGCAAAGATGCTCTTCCTAGAGCTATATCTCTTGGACTTAGCCTTCTGGAAAATTCATCGCTATGCTCGGCGGAGGAACATTCTACCTCAATACACAAGGATTTTCTCTCCTGGATTTCATAGACTTGCCGTCTTAGCACCCCTCCCACCCTCCAGGTTTCGCTACTTGATGGCGAGAGTTGTCGCGAGCATTTGGTATTGGTGGGCGAGCTTCCTTAGTGTTCCATTGATAGCGTGGATTGTGTTCAACGCAGCCAAATCATAACACAATATAGGCTGTTTAAAAGTAAACACTGCCCAAACATGTTCTCAAAAATAATTTACACACAGAGTATTTGCCGTGGAAGAAGCCAACTTCTTTTATCAGATGCGGAGAGACAGTACTAGCGTGCGGTCGGGAACTGTACGCGGATATAACGCTTACAAACCGGAAGGGTAAATGCAATGCAAGAGGCTGTATATGCAATGGTTTACTCCACTAACAGATGAAGCGATGTCGCAATCATATTTACAATCTTGCCAATCATTCGATTCTTTCTGATCTCTTAATCAAGGTATCAACTCAATTTTGTTCATCATGGCTGCCAAGCGACTCAAGATTGCTGTCCTAGACGACTACCAGCATGCGTCTGAGAAGCACTTTGCAAAGTTCAAGGATCAACATGAGATTGCTTACTTCCCAGACACTTTGCTGCCATACAACGGTCCAGACACCCCGCAGTCGGTCAAGGATGAATTAGTCAAGAGGCTTGAGCCCTTTAATGTCATAAGTATGTATAGCCTCTAAGTGTTTGATATTGAGCGGCAATGAGACATGGACTAAATATGCCAATAAAGGTACTGTAAGAGAGCGGACGCCGTTCCCCGCAGAGCTGGTGAATCGACTGCCCAATCTGCAGCTTCTCATGACCCAGGCTCGCCGCAACTTGTCATTGGATCTCGATGCATTCAAAGCGCGGGGCATCCCCGTCGCCACGGCAGTTCACGTTCATGCCACTGGGGAGAATGCCGTCGAGAGCACCGTTGAGCATATCGTTACCACCATCCTAGCACTCGCCAGGAACATTGCCGCAGACGACGCTGCAATGAAAGCGGGCCTGTGGCAGACCGGCCTTTGCACTTCCCTGTCCGGAAAGACTCTGGGTATCATCGGTCTTGGCCGTCTGGGCGGTGCCGCAGCTCGGATCCTCCACGTTGGTTTTGGCATGAAGGTCATAGCCTGGAGCCAGAACCTCACTCAGGAGGCTGCCGACGAGCAAGCCAAGCACTTCAACTTGCCAGTCACAACCTCCACCGGAGAAAAGACCTTCAAGGCCGTCAGCCGCGAGGAACTCTTCAGAACTTCTGATGTCGTCAGCCTGAACTATGTGCTCTCGGACCGCACCAGGGGATTCATCACATCCAAAGACTTTGACATGATGAAGCCATCGGCCTTCTTCCACAACACGTCGAGAGGCCCGCTCGTCAACGAACAGGACCTGCTCAACACTCTCAAGGCCGGCAAGATTCGCGGTGCCGCGCTCGATGTCTTTTGGCAGGAGCCTCTTCCTGTGGACAGTGAGTGGAGGAGCTCTGAATGGGGTAAGAATGGTCGGAGCCATTTGTTAGTCACGCCGCATACCGGCTACGTTGAAGAGACGGCCATCAACGGCTTCTATGAGCAGGCGACGAGGGATTTGCAAACCTGGATTGACGGCAAGGAGCTACCCCTGAGGCTTGTATGATATGGTTGTCTTAATCTTGCTCGCAGAACTCATAGTAAATATGTTATGAGGGGATGCAGTCATGCATAAATCCATATGTCCAACAACTATGTCCATCTTTAGGACTGCTCGATATACATTGTGAATCTTTAACTGCAATGGTCACTGTCCAAGACAACACGATGTATTATGACAGTGCTCAAAACAGCAATAATTCCTCGATCCGTTTCCCCCCCCCCCTTTTTATATCATATCGCAGTAATTACTTATACAAGAGTAAAATACAACTTACCCGCTGTTGCCGAAATACATGCTATCGACACGAATGACGTGAGAAATATCCATTGTCAAAATTTCTAGGAAAAATTACCAAATTCGCTCCGGAATGGCACCCTAAGCACCCTTGAGCTAAGTGGACTTGCATGCTCATACGAGTCTACATGTAACCTTGATTGGGACCACACTAGCACAGACACACCCATGGTATATCTAATCGAGTAGACAGACTTGATAGGAGACATCAACTAATGTCACTGCTCAAACTATTGAAGTCTTGTGTAAGCTGTCGGCATGTTGTTGCACCTCGCCGTGTTTCACCCCATTCATCAGTCCAATAAAGTTGGGAGTTTAGCTCGAGGCTTATTATAAGCATAGAGCATTGACCTGCAATCTTGTCCGTTTCACGGGAGAGGCTTTTCCGTCTGATTCAGCACCACCTATCTAGTATTTTCGGCTCAAACCGATAGGCTATGGTGGCTTGGCTGTCACAGATGTCTTACCATCTGCATAGATACATGTAAGCTAGATCTGTGTACCTGGCAGAGTGCATGTATGGTACCATCATGACTCGATAATGTGCGGACTGTATTAACCTAGGAAACCCCTGTTTGTGTCGAATCAGAACCCCAGCCAGTTGCATTTGAGATGTCGAAAATATCCCTCAGTTTCTGTTGAATCGCACCAAATGGCATGTGAAATAGATATACGAGCACAGAAACCATCATGTACCACAAACAGTATGTTACATCCAATGGCAGCATATGATAGCTTGGAGATTGTATAGAGATGCGTCGGTGAATAAAAGCATCCCCCCAACAAACCCTAGCCTCCTTTATAAGCGTGCAGGGATTCCCTTTGATCTGTGGATCTCATCGCTTAGAGCCCGCACCAAGGCCTTGTGTTTTGATGTCATCTCGATTTTTTCTCCTCCATTGCGGCCGTCGGCAAGCTCCAAGACACGCATCATGGCCAATCCTGTATTGCCTACTCAGCACCTGGGCGCGGTTTATTTGCAAGCGCTCAGAGGCAATTCCACTGGCCTGCGCAATTCCTTGTCCAGAACATCCGCGACGGACGTCTGGTATCCTATGGCGAGGCCACGAGGTTTAAATAGCTGCATTTGAAAAGCTTCCTTGAACCATTTGGACACCGAAGGCCACGAGGCCGGAGATGGGTTTAGCACATGCCGATATGCAATGCGAATCACAAAATGGAATAGCAGCGTGGGTAAAGAATAAACAACCATGATTCTTGCTTAATGCTTATCGGCAATGTTTCCAAGATAGGCATATCCGTTTTCCCACTTCGGGAGCTAGAGCACACCTGCTTTTCCGCCTTCTTCACCTCTTCTTCTTCTTCTGCTTGTCTTTAGGGCGACAATACGAGATCTAGCAGTTCATTGCAGAAGCATTTCCGGTGTAGTTTGCATCGCTAGAGCCAGAAGCCAAGTATTTAAATGTCCTCAGGATGATCTGATAGGTGGAAAAGCTGGCAATAAATGCGCATTGGTCAGCTGAAGGTTTCGTTGACAGCACGGTTCTAGTGCTAGCGGCCTTGGGATCATCGCTGATCACTTGGCGACTAATTGCGGCCTTGTGAAAAGATCCAAGTCAACGTTGAGGCTATGTTGTTACGGTGTGTACAACGTCTCACAACGCCAAGTCATACCGCTCCATGAGATGCGACTGCACGGGCATTTGCTCGGCATCAAGTGCGCAAAAGGCAGATCAGCCCCCAAGTCATTCATCTGCCGAGGCAGGCAAATACAGTCAAAATGTTCATCGGAATCTCTCTTCTGATCATGGCCGAGAATCCGATGACATTCTAGCGTTACCATGCTCGCATTCTAAATACTACCTGCAGTTTACACATGCACCTTGTATCGGGTCTTTGCAAATCTCAAGACGGACACAAGAAGCATCTCCACGAATGGTTGCAACTCTCCACCTCCCCGCGAGTTTCCACCCATCCTAATTTGGCACTTGGATTGAAGGCGCCCCATTGCTCTAGCCAGGGGCTAAACGTTGCCTGCATGAATGATGTGACGGCCTAATGTGACTCTGTAAGCACTCGACTCAGCGTCAGCCGCGCTTCGCCCTCCCAGACCTGCCAAATTGTATCAACCTCCAAGCGCCAATGGCTAGACCGTCCACAAGGCGTCCTCGGTCGAACAAGCCCAAAAGGGGGTACGGAGTACTCGGCCGAGGAGGCTACGGAGGGGGGTCTGCCCGATTGGTGGTCTGCCGATTAGTGAATTGGCGACATCCGTTGTTGAATGGAATAGGCAGGTCGACGCAGAGCATACTACAGAGAACACGGGTTGGCCTGCTACTGATGGCTCCATCACAAGCCTTTTTGCTGATCGCAATGGAGCGCGCAAGGACCACGGGAGGACGCAAGGGATGTACGTAAATGGGGACATAGGTTATAGTATATAATAGAGCTGCCATCCCTCCTATTGTCTCGCCCTTTTTCTCGTCTCGCCACCCTCCAGCCTCAAACCCTTCACCAGATATCCCCCTAGTATCTGTTGCCCAGTGAATCAAGATGAAGACCGCCATCAAGACCCTTCTCGCCGGAACCGGCCTGGCCTCCCTGGCCTCCGCCGTCACTCCCGTCTCCGATTCCGACATGAACAACCTGCTCAATGCCGGAGGTGTCGAACTTGCCATGAGGGCCCAGCCCATGTGGTTCTTCGGCCAGGCCATGAACCAGCCTCCTTGCATTCCCACCTTTGCCACCACCCCCAGCGGTGGACAGACTCCCTCTGCTCCCCTTTGCGACTATCCAAACGTTGGCTGCAGCTGCCGTACCCCCGGCGTTGGCATCACGAACCCTTCGCCTTCATTCCCTACCTACTACTCCTACCAGAAGTGCACCGACACCACCATCCGAATTCAGTACTCCCTGTTCTACGAGAAGGATGGGTAAGTTTTAGACTTCTCCGAAGCTTTCGAAGCTGAGTCTGGCATCGTCTATGGGAGTTCATGATACTGACCAAGCCCGTTTTAGTACCAACCCCGAGGGCATTTTGGGCCACCCTTAGTGAGTACTCTCCAACTTCTATTTGACAATGTTCATCACTAACACCATCCAGCGACTGGGAGCGTGTCATTGTTGAGTGGGCCAAGGGTTCAGACTCAAACTGGACCCCCAGCAAACTCCTCCTGTCCCAGCACTCTGGCTATGGCACCTTCAACTGGAGCGATATCCAGAACACCTTCAACACTGCCGATGGCACCCTTCAGCGTGGTGGTGACAACGGCCGCCAGAACCTTGATCACCCCAAGGTCTACATTGCTTGGAGCAAGCACGCCAACTACGATGACCGCAACACTGTAAGTTGAAAAACAGAGCTTGTGTAACTATAATCTTTGACTCCTTTTTCTGACTGTTTGACACGCAGGGCTGGAACGACCCTCTGTCCCAGCTGGACGACAACGCCTTCCGAAGCCAGGACTGGTGGTACTTCCCCGTCGCCAGTAAGTATCGCACACCCAGAATCTTGAAACAAGCAAGATTATTCTATTTTATTACGGATTGCTAATGATTCGTAGCCGACTACCTCCGTGCCGACGGCTCAACTGCTCTGGGCCAGCAGCTCGGCAGCCTCAACTGGGGTGATGCTTCCTCCAACCCTCTTTCCGTCCACAACAGCCTCTGCTCTCAGGGAAGTTAGAGGCAAAAAGATATAATACCATAATGTATATAAAATTAACGGCCTGAAAATGAAAAGTGAAATTGATGACGACCAAAAGATTGAGTTAGCTTTGCCTCTGTGCCTTTTTGTGATGTATAGCATAGCATGTGATTTGGGGGCCGAAGGATCCGTGTCTTAGCCAATAGTGTCAGCCGATCATTCCATTCCAGGTCATTGCACCCTTTCTGCGTGCATGGCAATTGGTCACTCGCTTAAGCCGTCTGCCATCTTTAGCTTGCATGCTTGAGACCAGTAGCTTTGCCATCTGCTATCTAAGACATGAATGATACAATCAGCCTTATAACCCGTCACATTACAACCAACGGCATTGACAGCCCCACAGTCCGGCCCGGCCCGGCACCCCAGGTACCAACATACCTGTACCAACAATACACGGACAATTGATACAAAGGTTAATAAATGAAGAAGCCTCAATCTAACATGCAATCAAAAGAACGGACGGCTGCCGTGAACAATAGACAATATTAATCTGGAGTTGGAGCTGCCAGCTCGATGAGCTACCCTGCATAACTATTGCGTTTACTGATGACGTTATACAAGCCTGAAGTACGAAGTGATCTTACCTACCTCCTAGAGTAGATTCCGAACGGCACCAAAGCCTAATTGATGCATACCAAGGTTGTCTCTATAAAAGTCATTCTCAATTATCGGTTACTGCTACGATACAGAATGTAACTTGATATAAATGTGTATCTGCTCCCGTAAATAAAGAACTCATTCGTATTCGGCATTGACAAAAGATGCTTGTTTTGGCCGTAGCTCTCGGCCAATGCCGACAATGCAGCTACGGAGCGGGTATCCCCGATTACTCATCGCCTCAACTCCGAAAATGGGCGCCATTTTGCTCCGTAACGCTCCGGCTTGTGAAGGCTGGTCGCCGACGTTGGGAGATCCGGCATTTTTCAGGCCCAACCGACAAAAAGCGCAACCTGAACTGCCTCTTATGTACTAACATTGCATGTACCAAAGGAGAGGCGCCCGCCGCCAATTACTAGAGTAGGCCAGTCACTTGGTAGCCCCAGCGTTTTGCCTGCGCGGGTGCGTGTACCGAGTTTTTGAGTTTCGACAGCCAAGCAGTGCTGGCTGAGTCACCTGATCAGCACCAACGATGCTCAATGCCCAGCAAATTTCGCACGGCAATTGTCTCACTGCATCACCACGTACCGGATTCAAGCATCTTGGCGTCTGGATCAGGAACACGCGGCAAGCGGCAATTTCACTAATGCCCAGCTCACCAATCAGACATACAGCTGTGGCTTTTTCATCGTTGGCCATCCCGGCATAGGGAGCGGGGATCAAATTGCATGAGACGCGGGGCAGTGCTTTGAGCTTAGACCTGCGAGCCAAGCACAGACACAGGCACAGGCACAGGGTTCTTTTCTCGCCAGCAATTGTCCAGTCTCTTTTTCCTCAGCCTGCCGGAATTCGAGGTGCCACCAGCCCGCCATGTCGTCGGCAAAGGCCACCAAGAAGAGCGCGTTCTCCTGCGAGCCGTGTCGCAGGCGCAAGGTGAGCTTGAGCTTTGGCTTGCAGCGTTGCCGTCTCTAGCCTCTGCTGCAAGATGCGTGCTGAGACGAGAGATTGGTCCAGTGTCCAGAGCTGACTTTGCTGGTGGCGTTAGGTCAAGTGCGGCGGCGAACAGCCCATGTGTCAACGCTGCGCTGCTCGTAACGATGAATGCGTGTATAAACTGTGTGACTTACCTGAGACTCTTCTCTTACTTCTGGTGGCTCCGTCCCTTGTGGTTGACTGACCCGTTCTGCAGGAACCCGACGCTGTCGTATACGCAAAGACTGGAAGACCGCATTAAGGATCTGGAGGAACAGCTTGCAAAGGCAACGGCAGCAACACCACCGGCGGCGGCCAGCGACAGCAAATCTCCCGCGTCAAGTCACTCAAGCCCTTCGGCTCAGCAAGACCCCCGGCAGCAAATCGACGACAGCATAGCCCGAAGTTTCCGAGGCCTCAAGATAGACGACAAGGGCGGCATCACCTACCATGGAACGACCAGCTTCTTCAACCTCCCCAGTGATCACAGCTCTGCCGCCGTGGCTGTCGACTTACACGCCTCTGCTACCGAAGTCGAAACTCAACGGAGAGAGCGCCTTGTCTCAAACGCATGGCAGCAGCGTGTCTTGGAGGAGCATTCTGGAATTCCCGTACGTGTGATGATATGGTGTGCTCGCTATTTGATAGCATTAGTTCTCATGATTTTTTCTCTTTGCAGGAACCGTTTCAAACACTTCTCAATGTCCACTGGTGCTGGATACAACCCCTCTTCAACTTCATCTACCGACCTGCCTTTACTCGTACGCACCCTTGTAGTTCCTTTTCGTTCTTTCTATTTTTCCCTGTGATATTTACGAGTTTTGTAGGCGATATGCAATCCCTGGGTCCATATTACTCCCATACGCTCCTCAACGCTGTTCTCTCACATTCAATCCGATGGGCAAAAAGCGATCCAAATACAAAGCGCATTCTGGATGAGTCGTACGACGGAGGTGCTGTGTTTGGTAAGCACGCACGCAGCATGCTGTTTGACGAATTGAGCAGGGGTGTTTGCACAATCCCGACTGTCCAAACCCTGTTGCTCTTAAGCGCACAAGAGTGTAGTCTTGGAAACACAACCCAAGCTTGGACATACAGCGGCCTGGCATTCCGATTGATAGACCATTTGGGAATACATGTCGACGGAGAACGGTATCCTGGCTCGGTCCATTTCAGCGACGAAGAAGTGGAAATCCGACATCGAGTCTTTTGGTCGTGCTATTTCTGGGACAAAATCATCAGTCTCTATCTCGGTCGTTCACCATCGTTAAAGCATACTACCGTATCTCCACCTCAGATCATGTGTAAGTCGCTCATGTTGATGTTTGACCGCTGCCTGCTAACCTCTGCTGTTGTTAGTCGATGACTCTGCTGAGAACGAGCTGTGGGTTCCGTTTGGCGCACCTCCACTTCAAACTGCACCTTGGAAGTATCCACCATCCACTGCTCACTCAGCCTCGTGCTTCCTGAGCATGTGTCGGCTATCAGTCATTTTCAACGAGATCTTGATTCACATGTACGACCCACTCATGCAGAATACGGAATCCGAAGTGCAGGAGTGCTTGACTGCCCAGGAGCCGGCTTTGCAGCAGTGGTGGGACGAGTTGGCCCCGTATCTGAAGCTGGAGCCCATGGCCTTGCCCAACCTGGCCCCACCGTCTCATATTGTCACCACAAAGTAAGTCTTGGCTGGTTCCAATCGCCGATTCCGTAGAGGTCGTTAACCGTCGGATAGTTGTCTCTATCATACGTTTAAGATCCTTCTTTACCGTCCGATGCTCACTCGCAGAAAACTGGAAGATGACGTTGCGTCACATAAGCGCTACCTTGTCGAATGTGTAACCTCCGCCACTGCCATCATAGCCATCTTTGATCTCTTTTGCCGAACATTCACGATGAACTACTGTGTACTGTCGCTGGCGTACAGTGTCTACATTGCTTCATCAATATTCTTACTCCAGGTCCAGGCTGCCCCAGATGATGGGCAAGCCCTTGAGCGCCTGAATTACTGTATCGAAGCCTTGAAGCAAGTCAGGACGTTTAGCCCTGGTAAGTCACAGACCTAGGCATACATTTTCCTTCTTCTGCTTCCTTTCTATCCTGGATGTCTGAGTCAAACCTGTTCTGACCCATCTCAGTCATCGGAAGCGCCATAAACCTATTGAACAAGGAGCTTTCAGCGGTCGGTATCTCGTTAGATGTGCAAGACCACTACCAACCACCCCCACCTCCTGCTGCCACCGAATTTCCTCAAGGAAGTCCAGTGTATCAGGCTACCGAGGTGCCCTCTTCGCAACCGCAGGCTGCTCATCCACTATTTCATGTTCCTTCACCTCACAGCTACGGCACCCATACCATGTCCATGGATCCAGGAATCTTTGAGGCAATGTCATCTTTAGAGCCACTCAGCGTCAGAGTCGGTGCTCTTCCCAATACCGATCCGCAAAATCCATTCTAGCCACCTTCATTCGCCAGGTCTACGGGCCTGTCGTCTTATTCTCGCCCTTAGGAGAAACATCTTCAGAAAGTAGTCGAACCGGTTAAAAGAATAAGCTTTCATCGTAGCTCGACATAAAACGAGAGCTAGACCGTGCCACTGTAGACGGCCACGGCTGCTCAGCCCATATCTTAGGGGATAGCTTGGTATGATCTTCGTCATGTGTCCATGGCGTCTATCTCGTACACGGCCTCGTCCGGGGCGTCGGTTCGAACGTCGAGCTGATGTCTTACTACAGGACTGTAGCCGTTAGACAGAACAAAAGAAAAACAATATTCATCACACATTCGCAGCTCTATTGTCCACGTGGCCTAGTTCGAATCACAGCCCCGTCCGTTATCGTGTGCCAGTGGAAGCTTCATATCGCAGGTCGAAGTGCTTCAAAGGGAGGTGAGTGGAAGAGAAATTTAACTTGTGTTCAGTGGCCCTCACCTATATATAGGTATATATCAAAGTCCAGATCGGGGAATGTTTGCGGGGCGGCATCCCTGGCCATCAATCGTTCGGTGACGCTCTGGATGGAGTCCATCTGTCCACAAGAAACAGAGGTAATACTACAATATGGCAGCAGGACGGAAGTTGGCCGAAAGCCTACGGGTAATGGCTTTATTAACCCAATCCCGGCTCTCGGCATCAGTGCGTGAAAAGAGTATATGTTCCGTAATACGTCGGTTGCGGGGTCTCTGAAGGGATGTCTACATATAGTACTGATTACATGCGAGCAATACTCCGCGTTAGGGACTCTGGAAACTGCCGGTACCGCCAGAACGGTGCCATCCACATGGATACAGTGTTTATTTCTACGTTGACAACAGGCGAACATTCTCTCAACTGACGCAGGCTCTATGCTGTCCGGATACTGTGGCCCTTTGCTGCATTGGGCGCATGTTACAACTCCCGACGCCTCTATCTGCATGTTTCAGCCAAAGAGTTTATTCTCTAGGCTAACAATGGAATCATTTGCGCTGGATGGTAGCCTTCACTCCGCTCAGAGTGAGACAAAGGACCCACAGATATGCAGCTATCATCGACAAGAAGATAGAGAGATTCCTCTATGAAAGCATACGACCAATGGTTTTTGACGATGGAAAGCCACCATTGACTGATCACTTCCCTGCTCACGGAAGCGCGGAGGATCGAATGGATGACCATCAATGCTACCTACTAAATCAGCTAGCCGACATTAACCCAAAACGAAACATTTCGCTTTTATTCGTGGAATTATTCATGAATGAAGCCATTCGCGCTGGTAGCAGACGAGGTGTGGCACTCGTATACAGATGAAGATGAAGATGGGCTTTGCAGAAACTTTTTCCTCTCCGCGGTGAGATGACGAATTGGTGAAGAACAGGCTGTTGACGGATGAATCCCAGATAAATCCCCATTGGTATGGATAAGAACGGAGCACACACACAAAGACCGCAGTTTTGGGTCGGCTTTTACCCACCGCCCCTTAATAATGTCATCGATGACGAGTGCTGACCTTGGAATGGTTGTTAGGTATCTCCTCTTATTGGGACCAACGACGATACGTACAACTTCCTTTTGCAGAGCAAGAACGGATACATCTCCACAATCAATTTTGAGAATGCTACTAGCCAGAGGACCCATTACATTCGATACGAAGTACGATACAGTTATCATCTGAGCACGAGGGGAAGTCGGGGATAAAAGAGGAACCAGGGCGGCCTTTATGATGCTGGATATTACGGAATATTCGTATATACTCCGTACAGCACGGCGATTGGCAGGGTGCACAAATCGGCATATACTTGTGCAACTTCCCGAAGCATCTACTCGGTCCAATGATGAGTGATATTCTCACAATGAGGAGATCTGACCCAAGGGGGTGCCCCGCAAGGGGGTCATTCTACGAAACTAGATCCATGGCGCGTCCTCTGGAGTGATGCTTCTCTGGGCGCGAGACTTACGCAAACTGGCAATGACGGGGTCGACGGGAGCAGCCGCATTGGTCCGTTAGGATGACCCGGATGGCGGGCACACGATCGGGGCTTTGTCATGAGTTGTCTTATTTATGCTGTATGCTGTACTCGTACATCATGGAGCCTCACAGCTGCTGTGGGACTCGAGAGCTTGGAGCTTGGGCTCTTCGGATCGGAAGTTGGCCGATGGTCCCCCACACGGATTCGCATGCAACGGGCACATGAACTACCGTGAGCTCCAGCTCCGCCTATACAAGGGGCACACAGCGCGTCCATTGCCGTGCAACACCATGGCTCTGGGTTGGTGATGTTTTTCTGAGCTTCACTTCGGTTTCTGGATATGCGTTCTTGGGACGAGGCTCGGTCAACCCAAACAGGCGCCAATTCCTTTGGCTCGATGCTGCAAGGACCTTCTTTGGGCCTCAGGCAACACGGGGCATTTCTCAATTGGGCCTGGGCTGGAGCCGGTGTCATAGAGGGTTAAATATCGGCTAAAACTCACTCGGTACTGAGTACCCGAGATAGGCTGTAATCTAGACGCCTCTTTCTGGTACATCTACCGCAAGATTGAGCTCTGCATAGACCTCGGTCTATCAGAACGGGAGCGGGGTCGCAAGCCCATGGCCAGTGAGAAACGAATCCGAGTTGGGAAGCGGTTGGTTAGCTGGTTCGGCGCCGAACCCTTTTCATCGCGACAATGCTTCGTTTCTCCCGCCTTTGGTGACCGGTCAATTCGCATCCTGGGGCCGTGACCGTTGAATTTGGCCGAGGCGAGACAAAACATCCAGCCGGACTCGACCTGCAGGGAGACACGGAACGCAATCCATCAAAAAGTGTCCACCTCGAGAGCCACTCGGCTCCGTTGCCATCACCTCCGATCCTACGCGTTAGCGGCGTGCACCAAGTGCCGGCAGAAGCACAACGGAAAGCGGCTGAAGGTTGCGCGATCCGCTGCAGGGCGGGCATTTGATGGCAGCAAATCGACAGATAACCCCTTAGCGGCTGCAAGAGGGTGAATGCGAAACAATTTGGGGGCGGTTGGTTTTGATATTCGGACACGTTCCGTTGGCCAGCCTTAACACTGGGGCGAAGTTGGATCTGCGGAGGGTCGCCGGGAACGAATCGCCAACAGCCGGCCGATCATGGCTGGACCCAATCTCTTTTTTATCTTGACCGTTATCATCATTGCCAGCGGGTCTATTCCTAAAGGTAAGAAGACATATCTCTTGCATTGAAAGAAATCGGTTGTGGTTTCTTTTGCGTCTTTTCTTGTCCTCTAGCGCCACCCCCCTATTCGCTGGGCTGTGTCGAAAAAAACCGCTGACCTGTTGTTCAAGGCTACGATGAAGGCGGATTTGCTGCAGTGGCAGACATGCCATCCTTCCTACATGACCTAGGCCTAATAGGACGACAATGGGAGGGCAGGAGGCACGAGCTCATCGCGAGAAAAGCGAACATAACGTCGTTTGGCGTCCTCGGCGCGGCGTTTGGTGCCATCATCGCCTTGGCCATTACAGATAAGCTCGGACGCCTGCGGACGTGGCAGACCTTTATGGCTGTTTGGATGACTGGCTTCTTCATTACGACCTTTTCATCTGGAATAATGGGGCTGTTGCTGTTCTCGCGGCTGTTTTCTGGTGTTGGTGCTGGTGGCCTTACAGTCGTAGCACCCCTTTATCTCACGGAGATTGCTCGATCCAAGTCTCGAGGAATGGTGGTGTCTGTGTACATGGTGCTGCTGCTATCTTTCCTCATGTTCGGTTGGTCACTCCAACATTCCATACAAGCTAATTATGCATTCGTCTCTAACATGACATATTTACAGGGTTCTTCATCAGCTATGGAGCCAGAAAGTCTCTACCTCCTTCCAGGGAGCAATATCGCGTTGTACTATGCGTGCCTTTAATCCCCGGAGGTATTGCCCTGTTCTTTTCGTCGTTTCTTAAGGATACTCCTCGCTGGCTTGCATCAAAGGGCCGCAACGATGAGGCTCTCGTGGTACTATCTAGACTGCGAGGAGCGCCTCCTAACGACTCAGCCGTTAAAAGAGAATATGCCGAGATCGTTGAGCAGACACGGGACGCGAAGCAACAACTGTCCGACATCACGACATGGCAGCTTGTAAAAGAAGTTGCCACCATTCCCACCTATCGCAAGCGGTTTCTCCTGGGCCTTGCGATGCAGACAATTGCCCAGTGGACGGGTGGTAACGGAATCACATACTACATCCCCACCATTTTTCGATATGCCGGTGTCCGCAGTGACAATATATCGTTGATCAACTCGGGCGCTTATGGAGCGCTCAAGCTCTTCTTCACCATGATTTTCACGTGGGGCCTCATCGACATC
The DNA here is from genome assembly GCF_050948025.1 of Trichoderma camerunense. Taxonomy (NCBI): domain Eukaryota; kingdom Fungi; phylum Ascomycota; class Sordariomycetes; order Hypocreales; family Hypocreaceae; genus Trichoderma; species Trichoderma camerunense. Next base: position 280,683 of record NW_028145369.1, read on the forward strand.
ATTGGGAGGCGCATCTGCTTCATGAGCGGGCTGTTCCTCCAGGGCGCCACACATGTATACATGGCTATATATATGGGCATTTGGATCGACTCTCAAAACAAGTCCGCGTCCGATGCCGCCGTTGCATCTGTGTTCATCTATGCTGTTGGCTGGTCTATCGGACTGTGTACCATCCAGTACCTGTACGGCACTGAGATCTTGCCTACGCGGGTACGAAGCGTTTGCTACGCAACGAACATGACGATACACTGGTTCTTCCAGTTTGCAGTCGTGCGTTCCACGCCGGCCATGTTCGACGGCCTCAACATTTGGGGCGCGTACGTGTTCTGGGCATGCATCTGCTTCATCGGCCTCGTGGTCCTCGGCCTCTGGGCCCCTGAAACAAAGGGCGTCCCGATGGAGAGAATGGAGGAGCTGTTCTCCGGGCCGTGGTACATGGGGTGGAAGGCGAAGCTCGGCCCGCAGCGCGATGCGGAAGAGAGATCGCTGGGTAGATCGCCGTCTGAGGATCTGGGCGGCAGTTCTGAAGCCGTGCAAGTGAATGCGCAGACGAAATATCCTTGATTTTGGCTAGCCTTGATGTATTAATATTGTGCGCTGCGTTTTTTGTCTTTTCTTGGATTTGTCTTGCTTATTTACAAAAAGCGTGCGTTGCGGGTATATATTCAACCTATGTAATCTGGCGTTGGCGTTGGATATTCGAAATACTTGGAAACAATGGTATATAGAAACCAAAAGACAGAGGAAACAAAATTGGTATCCCTGATTATTTTCCGTCCTTTGACTTCATCAGAAAAGTGTCACAAAAGCTTTTGATTCTTCACAATGAGCAAGTAATATGAATTGTCAAAAACAACAATGTTTTGTATTGTTACGCAGGGTATAGTAAAATGTCGGGAAAACCCAGATAGTCAACCCAACATGTCATCAATCATGGCCATAAAGTAGCATTCAAAAAAACAGCAAAGCCCAAATCCCAACCAACATCTTCATCGATAAATTCCCTCCTCAAAAACACGCACAACTATTAGTAAGAAGACAGTTGGTAGCTGCCCATCTTCCTGGGCGGGACCTTTGCCTGGAACATGCGGTCAATCTCATCAAAGGTGCGGCCCTTGAGCTCAGGAACGTAGAACCAACTCCACGTGGTGGCGATGAGGGCCAGCCCACCAAAGATGAACCCGACCTTGCCCCGGAGGTTGGCCTCGTCGGGGTTGACCATGTAGGGGATGGCAAAGTTGAAGATGATGCCCATGATGGCCTGGGTGGCCGTGGCGAGGGCAATGGTGGGAGCTCGGAGGGAGGTGCTGCTCGCCTCTCCCAGGATGGCAAAGGCCATGGCGCCGAGACCGATGTAGTAGAAGAAGGCGTAGACGACGGTGAGGGAGGCCTGCACCCACTTGGCGGCGCCGGTGGGCACGACGTCCATGATGCCGATGAGGAAGAGGATGAGGGTCAGGATGCACATGCAGCCGACGAAGAGGCTGCGGCGACCAAGTCGGTTCATGACGATCCAACTGACAATGTTACCACCCAATCCGCAGGCGCTGACGCCAATGCCGAGGTTGAAGCTCTTTGACTGGGGGAGACCGGCCAGCTGGAAGAAGTAGGTAGAAAAGCCCATGACGAAGATGATACCGGTGAAGTGCTGGCATACGAAGACACCCATGCTGATGCAAGTTCGGACGAGGTTGGTGCCCTTGAAACACTGGATGAAGGAACCCTGCTCAGAGTTGGAGGCTTCCTCCTCTGCAATAGTGGCCTCAAGGGTGGCGAGCTTTGCGTTGAGGTCGACGTCGGACCCGTAGAGGGAGCGGAGAGACTTGAGGGCCTGATCACGCTTGCCAGCGCGGGCGAGATACCACGGCGTCTCGGGGGCGAAGGGGAGCAAGACGATGAGGAAGAGGCAGAAGAAGAGCTGGATGGCAAACGGAGCACGATAGGCCCACTTGTCGGTGCGCAAGCCAAAGCCCTTGATGGCGGCGTTGGAGAGCAGCTGGCCGGAGCCGATGCCGAACTGCACGCCAGCAGTGGCGATACCACGGAAGGCAACAGGAGCGCACTCGGAGGCAGCAAGAGGCGACAGCGTCAGGTAGAATCCAAGACCGAAACCAAGGATGAGTTTGGAAATAAGGAAAGCGGGTCGGATGGTAGAGAACATCTCGCCAAAGATGCCTCCCGTGACGATGGCGATGCCGGCCAGCAGTGCGGCCTTGCGACCCCAGCGATCGGCGACCCAAGAGCAGGCAAAGCCACCAAAGAACTGGCCAACACCACTGATGGTGTTGAAGGCGCTCAGCCAGTCGGCGGGGATAACGTAGCCGTCTGTGTCATTGTACCAGTAGCCAAAGTCGCGGCGGAAGGGCTCGACGGAGAGCATGCCTCCGTTGACCTGAGCATCGAAACCCCTGAAAGAGATGTATTAGTTGAATGAAATTTGAGTTATCGATGTAGCTATTTTCAGACTCACCAGCCAACTCCGGACATGGCCCAGTAAAAGGCCCAAAAGACCAGGGCGGGGTGATTGACAAAAACCTCCTTGACGGTCAGCTCATGCTCCCTCTGGATGTCGACTCGCACGGTATCGTCCTTGGGGTTGATGTCATCGACGCCGGAAATGTGCGCTTCCAGCGCTGCGCCAGAGTGCTTTTCATCGTCGGAAGAGCCCATGATGGCGAATTGGCTTCCTCTTGTCTGTCTGTCTGTCTGTTCACCACCAAACTCTGGAAATCTTGGGAGCAGCAGAGACTATGGGGCGGCTGACAGCTTGGCGAGAGCGAGAAAGGCAATTGGGACAGAGGCGACCCCGAGGTTCATATACTTGGCAAAGACTGTGGTGTGAGGCGATTGCGGTCATCATTCGGCATGGGTTCAGAGTCTCAATCGATGGTGTTGATGCATCCTGTTTTGCACTGCAGCAAGTCCCTGTGGAGAGTTCGGACCGATTCTGTGATTGGTAGCGGCTAAAGAAGAAGAAGCACGAGTAGAGCCTAGGACGGACGCGGTTGGCCTAGAAGGCGGACGGGCATGAAGACAAAAAGACTGTGTCGAATAGGGTTTGCAGCCTGGAGAAGTCCGGGGTACGGGTGGATGCAGGGGAGGCAAAAGATGGGGAAGGGAAGGGCCAGAAGCAGAAGCAGAAGCACAAAGAGGTTCTCACCAGCATAAACACAAACACCAGCATCAGTGGAGGGGCGACGCTCCCCGGCAGTTGTGCGATAAGCAGCAAAGCCAACTTAACCTGTGTAAGACGGCCGGCGTCGTGATGGCGCTGCTTATAAGACGCCATTGGCTGCTTCCCCTTGATGGGCGGTTTGTCACGCTGCCTCTCCCGTGGGGTAAAAGGCGAGGGCTGGAGCTAAACCCAAGACTAGCAGATGGCTAGCAACAATATGCTGGCGATGCGGGGGTATACGAAGAATTTGATGTGGCTCGATGGGCTGCACAAAATGGGCAGATACTCGTGGATGGGTGAGGTTTGGAGGCGGACGGCGAGACACACAGACCACCTCGTTTATTTTGGCCCGGCGTATTTGCCTCTTTGCATTTCGTAAACATTGATGATGCCGTATTATAGTACAGCATGGATGATGATGACCATGGCATTCACGTTGCACAGTCGAGATGAAATCTGCCGAAGCCGGGCCTGTGCGCCCGTCGGGAGTTTTGGCACATGCATCACAACGGGAGGCGGTAACATCCGAGTTCTGGAGAGAGACGGGATGACACCGTGGTACTGCAATAAAGACAATGCCAGGTAGGACGAGTACGAGTAAGTACTGTAGCATGTAATAGCAGATGAAGGGTGACAAGAACAAGGACCAGGACCAGGACAAGGACGGCAAGGTATCGAAATAGAATACAAAAAAAAGGTTGAAGAGATCAAAACCGACGGCGAATCGGAACTGAAACGCGCAAGCCAAGTACTATTACTCATGTACCCTGCCGGGAGCGGGGAAACAAACCGCCAGACAGGGAAAAAGAAGAAGAAAAAATTCTGCTCCCTGCCGAGATCAAAGTAGCCTATATCCATCCATCTTTTCTTCACTAACCGCCTTTTGATACTATTACTCACACAACCACAACCACGACCACTACGAGCCATGGATACTATGCCGCCTTTTAATATTAAATCCCACAGCAAAGCGGCCGACGCCTTTCTGGTTGGCCCGGCGCTACTCCGAAATCGAGTCGACGCACGAAACGAGCCGGTGCGCCTTTCGGTTGAATATCGATCGGCCCAGGAATAGCGGCCCTTGGCACCCCCTACAACCTGCCCCAGAGCCTCTGCAACCCCCCCAAAAGTGCCCCAAAGTCCCCAGACTGCCCCGGACTCGCCCCCCCTCCTTTTCGGCTCCATGCCCTGCAGCGGCCCTGCAGAGCCCTGCAATGCCCTGTCGAGCCGCTAACGAGCTTTAGGGCTCCCCCATACCTGTGGGCGGCTAAACCAACCTGCCGTGCCCAACCTGAATCATAAAGGACAAGGAGCCACCTGACAGCCGGTAGCATCGATCGCGCCTTGCTAGCATCACGTTCAACTCACCACCGAGACTCCCCGAGCCAACTTCTCCCCTCATCCGCAGCCGCATCATCGCGACTCTTTCGTCTGCCTCGAGCCTTAGTCGAACCCGGCCTGAAGTGGCCCTCCGCGGCCCTGTGCTGTGCATGCCGCCACCCGCAATGCCGCCGTCTCACCCAGCTTCAGCTCCAGCGCCAGGGCCACAGGCCGCCCAGCGACAGGAGCCACTGCCCTTTCTCGCAACGGCCCTCTCATATACGGGCGCTTCTGGGCCTGGCTCTGCTTCCTCGGGCACAGGCTCAGGCACAGGTCCGGGTACAGGCACCGGGACGGGCTCGGGCATAGGTAGCTTCTCTATCAATGGTAACGGCGTGGCTGGTACTCATGCCGCCAACGCCATGGCGCGTCCTCCTGGCCAAGCTGCCTCGCCTCTGTCCATGGCCCTCGCTCCGGATGTCGACGACCTGGATGCCGACGGCGACGTCAACGCCAACGGTCCACAGTCGCCGGCAGACGCCGCCGGTATGAACCGCCGTCCGGGGAAGCGTCCGGCAGCCCGCGGCACGGCCTTCTATCCCCGGAAGCGAGCCAACACGGCCTGTCAGGTCTGCAGAGCCCGCAAGACCAAGTGCGACAACAAGAAGCCCGCCTGTAGCTACTGTGTCAGCGTCGGCGCCACGTGCATTCAGTCCCCAGTGGATCTGTCAAGCTTCGACCCCGCCAGCCTGAAGATCCTCGATCGTATCGATGAGCTGGAGCGTCTACTGCGGCATGCTGTGCCCTTGCCAGGCGCTGCCGACGCTGCGGCGCCACTGTCGGCTCTCGCTCCGGCTCCAGGCTCGGGCCTCTCCAGCCAACACCGGCTGCCCCCACTCTCGCGATCCAGGGCGTTTGACAGCGCCGGCGGCGGAATCCATGGCCAGAGTTCCAGCGTGAGCAGCCTCTCGGGGCTCAGGAATCCAGACGATGAGCTGGATCTCACCAGCCTGCTGCCTCAGCGTGTGGATCACATCCTGCAGTGGCCAGCTTTCCAGAATTCCGGTACCCACCACCATTCGCCAGCCTCATTCCGCGCCCCTCCCGATGCCATCGCAACCCCTCCCTCCGGGTCGGCCTCGCTGGCTGGCCTTATCGACATGGACTCCCACCGCATATATAGATTGCTGGACAACTTTTTCCTTCATATCCACTGCAAGAACCCCATTCTCGACGAAGTCTTGGCCCGCCGCATGGTCCTCAACGCCTTTCTGGACGGCATAGACTGGTCTCCCGCCTCATGCCTTGCCCTCATAATATGCGCCCTGGGCTGCATTGCCACGCCCTTTGGCCCCAGTGGGGAAACCAAACTGGGCACTCAGACCTACAACGACTCTCAAATCTTCTTCCAAGCCGCCCAGAAGCGTATCGGCATCTTGCTTGTGCGCTCCGACATTGTGGGGGCGCAGTGTCTGTTCCTGTCGGGCATCTACCTGATGATGGTCTTTCAGCCCGTCTACGCCTGGCGTTTCTTCTCTCAAGCTCTGGCCGCCTGTCAACATTTCCCCTTCTTGGCTCGAGCCCAGAACCTCAACACCTCTCTGGATGCCATGGAGATGGGTCGCCAAGACACTCAAGAGCAAGCCGTCTATTGGTCGGCGTGGAAGTCGGAACGAGAGCTACGACAGGAGCTAGACCTTCCTGATTTCGATATCCTCCACTCTGGCAGCACTCTATATCCGCCCTTCTTCCCCGCACCACCGGTTGCCCCGGCCGAGTCTCCAGATGGGCCCGACACCGAGACCCAGCGTGCTCGCGCCGCCTGGCTTTTCTACCTGGCGGAGATCTCGCTCCGTCGCCTCACCAGCCGTCTCTCCAGAGAGGCGCTAGACCTTCGTCAGCGCTATTCCTCTGATTCCATGTTGATAGACATGCTTTTGGACATGATGCCCGAGTACGAGGCCCAGATCCGGGAATGGTCGGACAGCCTCCCCGCGGACCTCTCCATTCACACTCCTGTGGAGGAGGATGGCATATGTCGGTCAGTCCTCCGAGGGCGGATGATTAACTTGTTTGAGCAGATATACTGGCCCTTTGTCATGGCCAGCATCAGTGCTCACAGCGCGAGGCGTCCGGTTAAGCCTGCCGTGGCAGAGTTTGCCAAAAGAGGGTTGGAGACGCACATGCACCAGGTGCATGTAAACAAACCCGGCTTCCACCACCGACACCATGGAAGCATGTTCATGATACGAGCCTGTACACGAAGCGCTTTGGTTTTATTAGCGGCTGCCAAAGCCGGTTGCGCCATGCCCACTGACTGGGAGGATTCTGTTTACAAGACTGTCGGCATGTTAGCTTATTGGGAGGATGAGGATCGAGACTTGATACACTGGAGATCGACGTTGGAGCGAGAGCTTGCCCTGGCTCGTCATGAATGACCCAAAAGCGATACCTCTTATGTTGGTTTTTCTTTCTCTTACATGTTTTAACATTTTCCTATATCTTTTTCAATATTTTTCATTTTAATGACAGACATTTCTACTTGTCTGAATCGGGCCCTCAAGGTGGTTTCCTTCTCATCTTCTCCTCTTGCTCCCATCCCTCCCTCTAAAGTCGGTGAGACAATACGACATGAGCACATGCCACACAGTCGCGGTGCGTCAACGGCCACATGGTTTTTCGTCTCGTACAGCCAGAGTCAAGCATGGCGCATGCAAGGACGTGACAATAACCAGGATCATGGGTCCTCGGTACCGGTGCCAGCCTTTGGCTCAACGTTTAAGCGGCATCTTGGTTTGGCAACTGTAACACACTTGTGGCCGAAGTTTTTCTTGCGTGGCTTGCATTACTCCGTACACGTAACGAATCGTTCGGTGATGCGGTGAGGTGGTGCGTCGGGGAGTGTCGCCTCAGTCAGCTCCGCGCTAGTGACCAACATTTATTCGACTCGTTGCCCCGGATTATGGCCATGGATCGCGGCCCTTTGCGAGATGTCCTCAGCTGAGCTCTTCGGATAATCCGTTGCTCGTTTGCGAGATGAAGAGATGGATTCGATGATGGGATCACATGGACTACCCCCGACTTTTCATACTTCCTAGCGCGACAAAGAGGCCGACGGCGTTGTGCGATTACGGCGGTCGTGGATGAATGGGATCTGCTCTCTTGATCCCCTCGCCCTTTCGCCTCATCTCCTCTTTTTCTCCGTGTTCTCGTGTTCTCATGTTGTCATATTTTCTCAGCTAATGTTCGAATGAAATGATGATCGAATGATTCAACGGCCAACGAACGAACGATCTTTGGACATGTTTGTTCTTTCGCTTGATAGTTCACCTCTATTATGCTGGACCGATTACTTTTGATTTTCGCTTGATTTACAAGACGAGGATTGCTCACACAAGCTTTTGAACCTCACGTTTCCAGTCCTTACGACTTACATGTTTGATTTCAATAATTTTTGGAAGCAGGCAGTTTTCAGGCAAACATGGGTTGGTTTATGCTAAATGAAGCAACAGTGTCATCACACAAGATTGTATATGTATACCTATATAAAACAAAGAGCAAACAAAAGTCTTTCGTACAAAATGCAACGAATCCCGCCTTTACTCCCAAAGTTTCCACCTATGCGACCGAATCCATGCTCGATGCGTTGCCGACACGTCTTACGTGCCGTCGAATTCCCCCCTTATAAAAAAGCCAAAGCCAAAAGCCAAATCGAGAGCGAGAAGCAAAGAGGAGCAGAAGAAGATAAGAAAAAGAAAAGAAAAGAAAAAACTCAATCCTGCATCGCGTCCTTACTCCTTTATCTCCGTCCCCGCGTCTCAGAGGCCTCTAGGAAGGACGGATCCTTAATACTGCCTCCTGCGTCGTCTAGTCCCGCGACTGGTCTGTTGTAGCTGAAATTGACAAACTGGTCCTGCATCGTCTTTGACAACACAAAGTCGTCGGGCACGGAGTCTTGGGCGGGCTCGTTTTTGAAGATTTCGTCGACGTTGCTGACGTCGGAAGCACTGGCCTGCCATTCACAACCGTCTGTCAGAATAGGTTCGGGAAGAGCAACCTGGCCCCCCCGGGTTACACAGGGGCCTCATGATGGGTCAGTTGGGGGGGAGAGACTTACCACGTTGGGTTTGAACGTCGGTTCGTATTTACGCTGCAGAAGCTTCTTCCAGTCGATGCCGTGGAAGAAGGGGTGCGACTTGATCTCGGTAGAGCCGCTGACTCCCAATCTCTTGTTCGGATTTCGATCCAGGAGCTTGGTTAGGAGGTCTCTGGCGGCGGGGGGCACGACATCGTAGCCGGGGAAGTTGAGAGGCGCCGTTAGAATCTTGCGGTACATTTCGTTTGTGTTCTCGTCATAGAACGGCGGCAGACCCGTTAACATTTCGTATAGCAGGACGCCTAGCGTCCACCAGTCGACTGTCTTGCCGTAGCCCTCGCCCTTGAGCAGCTCTGGTGCTAGGTATTCAGGGGTACCGACAAAGGTGTTAGTGGAATCCTCATCCTTCATCTCTAACTTGCAGAGCCCAAAGTCACAAAGAGCAATGTGGCCCTGGTAATCGAGGAGGATGTTTTCGGGCTTCAGATCTCGATAGATGACGTTAAAGCCGTGCAGACACTCAAGCGCGCAGAGCAGTTCTGCAGTGTAGAAACGGGAGCGGTTAATGTCGAAGCGCCCTTCTTTAGATAGATGGTAGAATAACTCTCCACCGTTGACAAAGGCCAGCACGAAGTAGAGCTTTTCGGGAGACTGGAAACTGAACTTTAACGGAACGATGAACGGGTTGTTGATTTGGGCGAGCACGGAACGTTCCGCGAGCGTGTGCGTCACTTCGGACCGAGTGATGATTTTGGCCTTTCGGATCGTCTTGATGGCGTAGATGCGGCCGGTGTCCTTCTTCCGAACCTGCATGACCTTTCCAAAGCTACCCTTGCCAACTAGGGTGAGGAGGTCAAAGTCGTCGATGGTGAGCTTGCCGACGCGGTTTTCGACGAAATTGACGCCAATCTGAAGCTTGCCTGTTCCATTCTGTAAGTCAAACCAGCCCAGCCCACTAAAGGCCTGGCCTTGCTGCGGCTTTTCGGCCTGGCCCTTTTTGCCCACTTGCGAAGCATCGGGAACGGCTTCAAATTTGGGATTCACGCGGACGGCGCCCAAGAAAATGTCCTGGGTCCTGCCTGTGCCTGCAGCGGCCGCCGGGTTTCTCATGAAGAGCTGGACGGTCAATTCGCCAACACGGGACACGTCAAACTTGTACTGGGTGTTGGAACCAGCCCAGACAGGGTTCTCGGGGTTTCCATCAACAGAGTTGATGAAGACTTGGTTCTTGTCGAAATCCACCAGGGCGTACGGCATGTACTTGCCCGACACACGGCCGTGGTTGGTCGGGATGCCCTTGAAGCCCGACCCGGACGACGTCTGCGGCCTGTCGAGGCTGCCAGAAAAGGCAGAGGCGTTTCGAGTAGATGCCCCCGTGCGCGTAGAGCCACTCAGCGCATCTCCGGCAGAGTGGGCGCCAGTCGAGTGGCCCGCTGACAGGGCATCTTGATATTCTTCGGGGAGGGAGAGGCCGCGGGCTTCGTAGAGGGTGAGGACGAGGATGCCAGGTTTCGCGGGCTTTATTACGGGCGCCTGTGTGAGGTCCTCTGTTGGATGGGAGAGAGGAAATCCAAAGTTAGAAAATAATATAGAAGGAAAGGGAGAAATGTGTCTAATAGACGTACCGGAGGCTCTCGCATCGGCGATGCTGTTGACGTCAGACGGGGTGGTGGCACCACTCTTATCCTTGGCCTTGTCTTTGTCCTTGGTAGAGGGTGTTGACGATTTCGAGAAGCCCAGGTGGGTTTCTTTGAGTTCTGGAGAGTGTCATCCGTCAGCAGGAAGAAGGGAAGAGAAGACAGCCATGGAGACATTATGTGGATTGGTGGATCAACTGGCTGGAGGCCGAGGCTGGGGGGTAAGGCTGAGGATATTCAGGGTTTGGCGTCCAGCCACCAGACCAAGTCTTTGCGCACAGACAAAGGAAGCAGACACGCTGGCAGATTTTGACCGATTGAACATGATGACGATGAGAAAAACGGCAGAGACGGGCATCTAGATACCCAAAGACGCAGCAAAGCCCGGCCGGGATGGGGGATGCAGAGCAAATCGCCAAACTCACTTTTGGTCAGGTTCCAAGACATGGTTTGCACCAGCGCAGCGAGGCTGGACGATCCAGCAGGGTGAAGGAATTTGGAGTCGTCCGAATGCGAGCTGCGACTTGGGATTCAAATCTGATAATACTGGAATAACAGGCCTGGACTTGTGATTCGAAGTCGGGATTTGGAATAAATCGGGGGGTGGGCGCAGGATTCGAGGTTCGGGTCCGGGATGGGGTTTGTTGTATTGGAATCAAAATGGAATTGGCTTTCGGATCAGGTTTGATTTGATGCAATGTGACGGCGGCCACTGACGCGGGAGCGGGGGGGGAGCGGCACAGGGGTTGCGAGCGGGGGTTGGAGGCCTGTGAGGCGCTGGAAGAGAGCCCTGGAGTGCTGTGGCGCGACTTTGCAGCGGGCGTTGGCTGCTCTGTGTGTGTTTTGGTGCGCGGACCAGCGTTGAGTTTGATGGATGCTGATTTCGCAGCGAGACTGGGCGGAATGAGGTGAATTGACTTTTTTCAGATTATGCGCAACAGAGTTCCGGTACAGTATGAATCAAGACTTTTACTATTATCATTTCTCAAATACAGAGCCGAGAGTACTAAGTAGCGATTGCACTGCCTCGTGATGACGATTTCGCTCCAAGGCAGAATATGAAATGGAATTTGATCATCACTTCAATTCATCTAACAGCAGTAACTAGCTTTACCACCCTTGTTTATTGGCTATGCACACACAGCAGCCCTCACGTCCCAAGTCGCCTGCTCCATCTCCAGCTCAAGCTCCAGCATCAAAAACCGCCCCAAAATACGGGGTGCATAATCAATCAAGCCTCAAACAAGGTACACGGTAATCCTTAGGAATCCATCCCCCTGAACAAAATGCAGCTCCAAATCCCCCACATCATACTCAAAACGTCCCATCTCATTATCCCAGTACACACTAAACAGTTTACGAAGAAACCGCGGCCCGGGATTTGTCATTGCCGTTCTCACTCTCACCAGGCCTTTTTTCTCACTAGTACCAAGTTGGGCGAAGGGGTCCAATTGCGTCATGCACGCGATGCTCAGAAACTGGAGCCGAATCGATGGAATATTTTTTCTTAGCCCCTCATTGGGAACTTTTTTGTCATTTTGTGTGTCTAGACTCGATCGATCCTTTTTATTGTAATTATTTTTACTCTTTTTCTTTTTTATTTTCCTTGTTTGTAATATTGAGAGGGAAGAATTATATAAACATAACAATTACAACTCTCTAGGAACTATTTAACTCCAAGCCTCCCTCAACAACCAACTCACAACCCCTCCTCCAACAAACCAACATCCACATAAACTCACAACTTACACAACACCACAAACACCCCTCCAAAAACAACAATCGCCCATCATGATCTTCAACATCTTCTCCCGTCTCGCCCGCCCCTTCACCACCGCCTCCCGCCTCTCCGTCGCCCCGGAATCCTCCTCCTCCGCAGCCGCTTCCACCATCCCCGAGGGCGCCCAGCGCTGCACCGTCGCCGCCGGCTGCTACTGGGGCACCGAGCACCTCTACCGCAGACACTTTTCCGGCAAGGGCCTGATTGACGCAAAGGTCGGCTTCATTGGTGGTGATTTGGACAACCCGACGTACCGCGCCGTCTGCGGCGGAAAGACTGGCCGTAAGTTATACACAACTCTGATGATATATAACACAACAAATCAAACCTCAAAACTTCAATACTCACACGTATAAGCAGACGCCGAGGCCGCAGAGCTCATCTTCGACCCAACCCAAGTCTCCTACCGCCAACTCCTCGAGTTCTTCTACAAAATGCACGACCCCACGACCCTCAACGCCCAGGGCCCCGACACCGGCCCCCAGTACCGCTCCGCCATCTACTTCCACTCCCCCGAGCAGGAGGCAATCGCCCGCGAAGTCACCGAAAAGGCAAACGCCCAGTGGTGGGGCGGCAAGATCGTCACCGAGATTGCGCCCGCGGGACAGTGGTGGACGGCCGAGGAGTATCACCAGCTGTATCTCGAGAAGAACCCTTCGGGGTATGAGTGCCCAAGCCACTTCTTGAGGCCATTCAAGGACCTCCAGTAAAGGCTTGACTAGTTGGAGACGAAGAGACGAGGGGGAGAGAAGAGGGGGAATCATGGACAAGATGAAGGAAACTTGTTCTGTGAGCGATACGTAATTCAACATTCTTCACAGTATACCCATTTGTATATATATTCGCACATTCACAGCGCACTCATTGCAAGTTCAACCAAGGGGTCATGTAGTTTAATCAATCAATACACTACAACAATTGAATCATATTTTTCATTTCATTTTTATTAATTTTTTTGTACATGTTTTTCTCTTTCGATCCCTTCACTTATTGATACAATGGAAGCACTCTGCTACCGTAGAAGAGTATTTCATAAATAAATAATTCATCCAATGAGCGGAGTTTATAACCTCTCGCAACCAAGTTTTTTTCTTATAAAAGAGAAGAAAAAAAATTAACCCATAAACACCCCCGCAATCAATAGTCTCCGCGCTCCATTCCTTCTATTTTCTGCGGTTCTGGTTCAGCATCAGAATCTGCACCATGCGGATGAAAATGTTCAAAAAGTCCAGCTCCAGCGAGATGCTCTCGTTGACGGGATCTCGCTTAATCACTCCGGCCTGCGCAAGGCGAGCGTGGTGTAGCACCTTTTGCACGTCGTACAGCGTGAAGCCGCCAAACACGGCGAGACCTCCATACAGCCAGATGTTCTCAGTAAAGGCCAGTGTTCGGACGGCGGTGGCGGGGATGATCAGAGGCGCAAGACCAGAGGCGGCGACGATGGCGGCACCGGCCAGCAGAGGTCCACCGATGTACAGGTACTTCTCCTGCTTGGCGGTGGCTCCGACGACGGACAGCGAACCCATCATGGCAATGGTGTAGAGACCGGCACGGGCGAGCAGAGGACCAGGGACAAAGGCCAGTAGAGGGGCAACAAAGGCAGCCTGAGTGGCGTTGAAAGCTGTCCAGAGAGCGTACTTGGGGACGTAGCTATTGAATGTGCATGTTAGTAAACCACATCATTTCCTTCTTTAAAAAGCACGGCAAGAGTTGAATACTCACTTGTCGGGGGCAATGGATCGAGTTCCAATCATCGTAGCAAAGCTGAGCGCCAATCCTCCCAGTCCAACAACCCACGGGTTCGTCACCATCAGTCGATACACAAATCCAGTCTGCACCATCTGTCTCGCCGTCAATCCGATGATACCAACGCCGAGACCAGTGTGCAAAAATGTGTTGTTCAGATACTCCCGCTCAAACAGCGGCATGCCTCCGTCCTCTCTCGTCTCGCGGTTGAAGACGGCATTGATGGCAACCAGCGTACCGCCAAAGATGGCGCCTCCGACGAGCAGCTTTCGCAGCCCTGTTCCGCTCGCCGCCGCCTGGTGTCGGGTAGAAGCCTCCTGGTAGTATGATCGTGCGAAGCCATGACGAGTCGTCGCTGATGCCACGCGGGAAGTGAAGAAGGCGCTGGTCGGCTTGGGGGTCTGGTGGTGGAAGCTTCGCATCGACGTCCGGAACGCAGATTTCGAGAGTGCAGGGAGCAGCCGCTGCTGCGCAATGCGCGCGGGGCCCTGCTGAATGCTCAGCGTAAATGACATCGCTGGGACCGCTAGTCCTTGTGATTTGGCGAGATGTTTGTTCTGTGTCGATACACGGTGATGTGAAGAGCAATGCAATGCAATGGTTTTGTCCAATGCGGGGAGATGGCCGTTGGGTGAATTATATGAGTAAGAAACTCTTTGCCGCCGGCTCCAGAATAATATACAGCTCTCGCAGCAGTAAAGCCGGGCCATGACGTTGGCCGGATACCTGCGCTACCTAAATCCGCGTCACGTGTTGGAAGCCTGTAGAAAGCTCCGGCAGTGGCGCCGAAGCATCAAGCAAAAGCTTACAGTAGAACGCTCGATTACTAATGGCGCAGTTTTCCTGAATGGCTTCAAGTTCTTGCAGCTTTGGACTTCGGTGCTCCGAACTCCGCCAAAGTCCGCGTGCTTCCAATGTTTCCATCTTGTCAATCCGTGTTTTTCCTATCCATTTAATCGTTCAATATGCAATTACGTGTTATCCCAATACATACATGTTCCCATCTAACTGCCGACCAAAAATGCATCAACAAGGGAGAGATTGTCCAACCCCAAGTACCCGGCTCATCACCCTTATTTCGTACCCATTTGTTTTGTAATATAGCCATCCAGAGAAGAAAAGTCAACCAGTAAAAGCTCCCCGTCATGCCCCTTCCATGAGTGTGAATAGATACATGTTGTTTGATGCTATAAAGTACACCTCGTACAAAAAGAAAACCCCCCTCATAAAACATCAAGATGGATAGTCATGCTGTCGCTAATAATACGAATAACAATGATGATGGTGGTGATAATGATGACCATGTTGATAAGTCACATCATCTAAGCCCGTCAGTTCCCTTTTCAATCACAAACTTGACAGGCGGCCTCCTTTTCTTGCCCATGAGCGTAGCGCCAGGCCTCGGGAAGAAGCTTGGTGTGGTGAGCATGGCTACACTCATCTTCCGCGGTGTCGGCAAGTCTCCAAGCATGCTGTCAAACGCTGTCGTAGGCCAGCTGTTCACCGATGTCAGCTCCGTCTTTGCGGTCCGGCTGTCGAACCCCCATTTCGAAACACTGCCTGCCCGAAGCCAGGGCTCAAGATTGCGGCACTGGCTAACATCAACCCACTTAAGGCGTGTGCAGCCCCTGAGGATGTATTCCAGGCCTTTGCCCGTCACGCGGACACATCCTCGAACGCTGATGCCCTCAAGCTCGTTAAGATGCAGGGCGACGCTCTCCAAGCTGCCATCGCTCACGGCGCTGCCGCAGAATGCCAGCCTTAGCTCTTTCAGCTTCGGCAGGCCAAGAGCAACAACCTCTGTTGCTGTGTCGGAGAGTGCGCAGCAAAAGGACAAGTCGAGATGGGTCAAGTTCTTGGCTGCGTTGACGAGTGCTACGATGGCGTTGTCAGAGAGGTAGGTGCAGTCTGCCAGGCACAGTTGAGTCAGCTTCTCGAATTTGAACTGAGCCCACGACTGAAAGCCTGCGTCAGTAATCGACGTGCAGCGGGTGAGAGATAGAGACTCAAGCCGGCTCGAGGCATGGGCGGCGAGATGGCCCATTGATCGATCAGTAATGTGTTTGCAGTATGATAAGTTCAGTGTGTTCAACTTGGAGCAACCAATAACTGTTCCCGGTGCTGGCATGGTAGGCGAAGGTTGTTGGGCAGCCTTCTCCTTTGCCTTCTTCCCCGAGCTCGATATCACAACCTTGCTGCTGCTCACAGGCGGCGGTTCGGGAACAACCCATCCGACAACTCGGCCAAGGAGGTTGTCTCCAACTTTTCGGCAGTTGCTCCAGTCGACTTCCCTGAGGCCCTTGGCATTTTCGCTCATTTCGAGAATCTGGTTCGCCGACACGTCCCAAAGCGAGCGCATCCTCCACTTTTGCACATTCTTACCACAGGTCCGCCACAGCACGGAAAATCCTTCGTCAGTGATGTGGAAGCAATTATTCAGATCCATGACGAGAGCCCGGGTTCCAACAAAGGGGGCGATACTGTCGATAATAGCTTGGTCTGTCACTCTCCTGTTATAGTGGGAGAGGTCGACATATGTGCACAACTTTGGGGATGTAGTGAGGAGCGTCTTCCAGTGAGAACAGACACGCCGCAGCCTCAAAAGTTCGCCAACCTCGGCATACTGAAAAATTTGTACCAGAATGTTGTCTGTGATAGATGAAGGCTGAAGAGAGTGCGGCCGGTGAGACAGTGTCTTGACCCGTTTTGCTGGTACATCAGATTCAAAGTCTGGAGCAGTCCAAGCAATAGGAGATGATGGCTGTGCTAACGGGGATCGCGCTCCATTTTGTCGAGTAGGCGTGGTTGGGGAAGCCTCGGTGGGCGTGGTTGGCGGTGCTATTGAATGGCGCCTTCGATTTCTCAAATTTTCCATATCGACACTCAAGAAAGGATCGGGGTCCTTTGGCTCCATGACTTCCGAATCATCCCTAGGAGTCGAAGATATGGGCTTGAGAGGTGTTGCGAAGTTATCATCAGGAAGGCTAAGGCGGGCGAGTCTTGGCGTTGGAGGGTCTGACTTGCTCGTCTTGCCGTGCTGATCTGCGTCGGCCATGTCGACATCGTCGTCACGGTAGTTGTAGCGATGCCATGCTGTTTGCTCCACCTGTAGTTTGATATCTGGGGGGCATCGTGTCCATAGCTCATCCAGAGTTTCACCCGGTATCATTAAGCATTCTACTGTCGTGATTGACCTGACCGTTGCCGTCCGCCCACGAGACAGACCCAAGCTAGCAACCTCTCCAAAGTATTGTCCAGTTTTCAGTCGTGGTCTTTTTTGGATCGATCTGGTCAGGCTTTCTGCTTCTTTATCCGTCTTCGGCTGTTGATGAATAACCTCTGCTTCGCCTCGAACAACGAAAAAGATCTCATGGCCAGGGGTGCCTTGGCATACTATGTCGGTGAAGGGCGGGTACGTTTTTGGCTGCACGCTTAATCCTAGAAAGTGGAGGATGTCAGGCGGCAGAGAGGTAAAGAGAGGGAGCTCTTTGAGCGTCTTTCGGATGTTGACAAAACCGCTACCCAGAGCACTGCCGAGGGCCGGGTCTTCGATTACACTGGGGCTTGGAGATTTCCGCTTCTTGGACTTGATCACCGCGCCGTCCTTGATCGCGCCAGTCTCTCCAGTCGACACTTCACCCGGGTTCGTAGTGCGTGGAGTGAACTCGCTTTTGGGTGATTTGAGGGATGCGCCACGTTCCAGTCGCTTTTTCTTGAGCACGCTTAGTCTTTCTTGCGCTTCCTGTCGAATCGCCTTCTCCATCTCTGGGAAGCTTGGCATGACCGTTTGAAGGTCTTCCTTTTTCAACACCAGCAACAGGCACTTGGTTCGGGCGACGATGGTGGCGGTCCTGGGCATGTCCATGAGCACTCCGATCTCGCCGAAAAAGGCGCCAGCTTTGAGTTCTGCGTAAACGGCCTCGCCGTCTCTCGAGGTGACGGCGACAACGCCTCGCACCAGCCAGTACATGGCCTTTGCGTCATCCCCCTCCGTGACAATGTGGTCGTTGGGTCCATGTACTTGCGGTTTCAAGTGATTGCCAATTGCTACTAAAAACTCTTCCGACGCAGAAAGAAAGAGGGGAAAGGCTCTGATGCGATCTACCAGATCCAATGGCATGTCTCTGATGGTCGAGGCGGTAAGCGGGGATGGTCGCATCGGCCGTGTAGGGTTATTTTCGACATTGAATGACCGGATGAGAGAGACTGGATCTGATTCTGCGCCGTTGCCATGTTGATGTCCCAGCGCCCGATAGTGCGAGGGCGCACTCGGAGAGCGATTGCGTCTCATTGTGATGCTCGGCCGGGTGGGATTTGGGTGCGGCTACCCTTGCAGGGTCGACTTGTTTCAAGGCGCGCTGAAGCCCTTTTGCGGTTACCCGCACCGCACGTTCCCAAGCAGCCTCAGAGATATTGGCTGCTCAGGGCGAGCGTCTCCCACGCTGCCTTGGATTAATCTTTTTTTGTGTGTGTCCGCGAGTTGTAAGTCTTCGCCGCCGAGGTTGGTAGTGTTGTGATAAACCCCGGACCATGCTCTTTCGGATGAGGCTAACGGATGCCCTGCTGTCGCTCATACAGTAGCGGCGGCTTCGCATATATTCTTCGCAACGGAACTCGTCTACCGACAAGGTTGATACAAACGCTTCGGAATTATGTAGCGGGTAAGCGATATCGGGCCAGGGATGTCGCGGTGATGGCGGCGGTGCCCGACTGTCACCGACTATTTCGTCGAAAGGAGCGACTGCTTGGAGGTGGTGCAAAGCTTCGCTATGCTGACGTCGGCCCAAGAATCAATGAAAAACGAACCCTCAGCGACCCCGGCCACCGTTTATGGCCACTGGGCTCTGATTCTAGAGCGGAAGCGGTCGCGTGCCGGCAGCCAACAGGCTAGGTCGAGGTCATTAGCAAACAATGACAGCCCAGCAAAGTGGCGGAGAGGTTTCTCACAGAGGATATAGCAATCCCCGTGGGCAACGCTATAACGTCAGGGAGTGGGCAGTCGAAAGCGTAAAGGGGTGTCCCAAACCGTGTCTGCTATGCGACCTCGAGGATTAGTGAGCAGATGAGATCGAGTCCAGGCCGTCGAGTTGGAGAGAAGATGAGGGAGGGTCGAAGGACAGCCAGAGGGTCATTGCGCAAAAGAGACAGACACGCACACACATGCACACACACACCATATTAGACAATCAGGCCGGCTACGGTATGGATGCTGCAGCTTTTTGACGTTGACGTGGGGTAGCTCCAAGCGGTGGGTTTTTTCCAAGGTTGGCGTGGCGAGCTGGCCGTTAGCCTCCACTGGCTTCCAGCGAGCGACAGCCTGCAGAAGCCCTGCAGCACCGAGCAAACAACAGCCGAAATGATGGAAGATCAGCGGCAACCCCGAAAGGAAAATCCCCCCCAAAAAGGGCCGCCACGATTTCGAGGGGGAGTGTGCCCAAGTAATGGACGATGAGACCGGATTGATGAGAGGATGACAGCTTGTCGAGCCTTGTCGAGGTAAGGCGTGTACTCGCATGCGCCTGTACTCGCACAAATACAACAGCAACGGGAAGTACAGGTACTCCGTGCAGCCAACGCAGATGTACTAGCCCAGACAGTACCCAAGAGCCTCAGGACAGACAGGGCTAGCAAACAACAAGGTTTACGTTGAAATTTCAGATTGATGCGACATCAGATCCATGCTGCGAACAGACGAAAAAATTTTGATCCACGTCGCATGTCTTCTTTGATAGTCCTCAGTTGGCATACCCATTAAGCAGCTGGAACGGCCTGCATCGGGCACTACGAGTAATGAGATTGCCTTCCATCTCTTCGGTGAAGGTGCCCTGCTATGCTGGCATTTTATCGTGCCGAAGTTCTAACCAAAGGGAGGCTGGAGCCGAGCTACCTACCGGCTTAATGCCGAAATCTGCATGACGCCAGCGGCGCCAATGCTTTCCATTTCCACAACGAAGGTCCCCTGAGAACGTGGCAATGCTTGCGGCTTTCAGAAAAAAATCAATACAAATGATGGTTTCGTGCCTATTATGTGAGATGTGCCGAGTTACACGAGTCGATGGCAGGTATCTTGACAGCACTGAATAGATCTACCAACGTTTGTGCATCTCGCTTGAAACGCAAGGTGTGATTAGATTGCCAACCGAAGCCTCGCGGAATCCCAAGAGATCCGTCTAATGATACCCTGCTTAGCAAGCCAAGAATACATGTCCAGATCAACACAGCAGGTAGATGTACCTACATGCGCAACCACCGTTCAATGAAACGCCACCACGATCCTTCAAGGCTGACATGCGCAAGACATCAGGTCTCTTCTAATCAACTAGACAGTGTTTGCTGGTCATTATATTTTGGATCCTTGTGTTACACCACCATTCACTCACTAATTACGGCGCCGTTGCCACGCACCGCTGCATCCGAGTCTGCAGAGTCGAGTGCTTGACTGAGTCAAGGTGTACAGGTACTACAGGTTTAGTACAGCTTCCTACCGCACGGGGCGCTAAATGATCCATGCGCTCGGGATGGAACTGAGCATAACGCATGGACCAGGGGCCCTAGCAGGAAGAAGAGATACAGAAGAATGTTGGAAGCCTAGCTGCTAGAAGGCCCTTCTGAACCCCCATGATCCTTGTGCTGTTCGGGTGTCTTTTTTGCAGCTAGCCATCGCGCGGATCTCACAACAAGGATACATGTACATACGAAGGAGCTCTCTATGATTTTAGAAGGAAACAAGAATAAACAAAAAACGTAAAATAAGAGGGCGACGAAAGAAGCACAAGGGAATGGGAACGGCATCGTAGATACATATTCCCCGTGCCTTGCCGTAATATTACGCGTGCCTTGCATATTCCTCCAGAAGCCAAGCCGCATGCGCACCCTTTCCGCGCTCACACTCCCTCCTAAACGTACTGCTACCACATGCACCTAGGACAAGCGTTCCGTAGCGATGCTGACCTGGGCTTAATCGTGCATGTACGGCTCGGTATATAAATAGAGCAACTCGAGCCATTCCTACCTGGGCAGTTCCAAGCATCAGCACTCGCCGGAATCGAATTTCAAGGCCAGAGCTATCTTTTTCTTACTTGGTGCCAGGTAGCACTTGGCTGCTCGGCATGCACGACGACTGACTACTGTACGCCTTTTGACGGCGAAATTGGAGAATAATCTCCGTCTGACCTACAAAGATCCAATGGCGGAGTCCCCATGTGGTATAAGCACAGGTACGAGTACAGCTATGTCTCAAGTTGAGTTGTTTACTTCAGACACCACTAAACTCGTCCATGCCGCATTACAACACACTTACCTGCCCTACTTTACCTTGGGTTTCATCGTTGACATCACCCACAGCACCGCCATCCTCTCACTCTCATTTCTGTTTCATCTTACCGCAGCCATACAGAATCTAATCTACCTGATCATGGGACTTGATATCATTCTACCATCCAATGTACATCGTGTCAGCGCACTTGCGCACATGTCGAAAAGGGGGGCCAAGAAAAGCGCCCCCAAGCTGACTAGAGGCCTCCTCATCGTACCTGCCCTTTCATATTCTGCCGACAATCCCACATCCAGTTGTTTTTGACCGCCCCGGCTTGTTTTGTTTGCCAAATTGAGCTTATCAATCGGTTATTTTCCTTTTCTCCTCTTTGGCTTCCTTGTTGGTCAAAGTCCGCTTTGCACTCGTCATCATCCGCAAATTTTTCACATCCGTTCCTGGCCTTGACTCGAATGGGCCGAGCTCTCTAAGTTCTTACCGGATGGACCCATTGATGGATCGATCAGATCATTGGCGGAGGAAGAGATCATTTGGGTGTTTCGGCACTGCATCTCTCAAAAAGGGGGCACGGCATGTAGTCAGTCAGTCAGTCATTGTGATTCATATCGCCTTCATTCAGTTGGCAGATCCCAGTAGCTCTACGGGATCATCATTTACTAAAATGGCACAGGTCGTACAAAGAGTACGAGTACACGTACAACCGAAAATGAGAAAGAAATCCTTCGTGAGCCGCCCAGTGGCAGCCCAGGTGCAAATGCATCGCCAATCAAATTGGGTCATTGTCAACATACCATGCCCACGTCTTCGGAGATTTCCGAACTACCAAGCATGCATCCAACCGCTTTTCATCTTGTCCTCCGTAGATCCTTGAACCGTCTCTCGGCTTCACATGTAACCATCGCATCATGTCTATTTTGCAGCTTCCCAGTCGGGGCCTTTAACCCAGCCTGCGACCAAAACAGAGGCCCTAAAAATAATAACCGGGCCCCCTTGAACACATAATCATTCACCCAACGCCGCGGATGTGGTTCCGTAACTCAAACATACTCCCCCCTGCCGCCTTATGAGATGGTGCTTTTCAAGAACATGTTGAAAACTGCCGAGTCGGTGCACTCCTCTGAAGGGTATCCAAGCTCCTCCAGGAACTGTTCCAGTTCGGCATTCTCTTCCGGTGGGCACTGGATCCCTGCCAGCACCTTGGCCACGTCTCCGCCATACGTACGATACTGGAACAGGCTGATGTTGAACTTTGGTCTCAGGGTTGTCAGGAACTTTTCTAGCGCTCCTGGCCGCTCAGGGAAGTTGAACATGAAGACTCTTTCGTTCTCCACGCCGGTGCGTCCGCCGATGAGATAACGCACATGACTTTTGGCGAGCTCGTCGTTGGATAGATCAGTCACATCCATGCCCTCGGCTCGGATACGCTCCATGAGTGACCGCACCTCCTCGACCCTTTGGGCCGCCGGTACTGTGATAGAAAGACCGATGAGGACATTGGCAACGTTTCCAGATGAGTAACGGTAGGAAAACTCCGTGACAGGGCGAGGCATGATGGTGTCGACGAGCTTGGCAAAGGCCCCAGGACGCTCTGGGATGGTAGCGGCCATCAACACCTCCTTGCCCTCACCCAATGTGGCACGCTCGGCAACAAACCTCAACCGGTCAAAGTTCATGTTGGCGCCCGAGGTCACCGCAATGAGCGTCCTCTTGGCGTCGACAGAAGGCTGGCGCGCAACGTATTTCTTCAGGCCAGCTATAGACAGGGCGCCCGCCGGCTCCAATCCGGATCTGGTATCGTCGTACATATCTTTGATGGCAGCGCAGATCTCATCCGTGGAGACCTCGATAACTTCGTCCACAACCTCGCGGCAGATGCGGAACGTCTCCTCTCCAGGGATCTTCACGGCGGCGCCGTCTGCAAATAAGCCGACTTCTTGAAGCATGACTCTCTTCCCCAGCTTCAAGGACTGTGCCATGGCATTTGCATCTGATGCCTCAACGCCAATGATTTTAACATGAGGTGCCATTCTCTTGACAAACAAGCCAATACCTGCTATGAGGCCGCCGCCTCCAACTCCACAAAAGATGGCTTCAACCTTGGCCATGTTCACCTGTCCAAACATTTCATTACCAATGGTTCCTTGACCGGCAATGACGTAGGGGTCGTCGAAAGGAGGAATGTTGATGAGTCCATCATGCTTCGCGCGCCGTGCACACTCTTCCTTTGCAGCGTCGAAATCTGCGCCGTGTAAAACCACATGGCCGCCAAGGCGCGCAACATTCAAATGCTTGATGCTTGGCGTGCCCTCCGGCATGACAATGGTGGCGGGAATCTTGAGTTTTCGGGCAGAGTAGGCAACTCCCTGGGCATGGTTTCCAGCAGAACAGCAGACGACACCTTTCCAGCTTTCGGCTGGGTCAAGATGGGCCATCTTATTGTACGCGCCGCGCAGCTTAAAGCTGAAGACGGGCTGCAGATCTTCGCGCTTGAGCAAAACGTTGCACTCTAGTCGGTTGCTCAGGTTAATGGCTGGGGACAGCGGCGTGGTCTTGCAGGCCTCATAGACTCGTGAGGTTGCGCTGGCAATCATGCGCAGGTACTGCTCCGTTAAGCAAAACACGTCAGTCCTCTTGGTCCTACAATCTTCTTTGTCTTCGCAAAAGGGAGCAAAAGAAGAAAGAAAAGGCCTTGCCCAGAGTTACTCACGTCAGGGTGACCATCGGGAAGTTGGAATTCTTCTGGCACCAGCGATGCGCCCTCTTCGACCGTCTCGGGCGGTGGTGATGGATTCGCGCTGTATTCCGTCAAGGCCATGGCTCTCATGGCCGATGACGTTGATGGCCTGCGAGTCCCATGGGTGCCCGTTGCGCCGTTGGGCATTAACGTCGTGCCATTGAGACCCGGCATCTCGAAGGCAAATTTTCGAATCGGTGATGCAGATTCTTGTCTTATTTCTGCCTCTTGTTTGTTTGGTGTGGTGTAAAGAAAGAAAGGCCAGTCTGACTGACGCCGGCGAGGATGATGACCTCCGATAAATCGGACCCTCCGAGTTTTTTTTGGAGAAAAAAGGTGGCGTATACTAGCGACCGCCCCGATGCAATGAGAAGTCCGACAATGCCAATCGGTATGCGGGCATGCTTTTATATAGCGAAATTGGCTCTCTTTGGCAAGGTACTGATGCTTTAGAGTATGTGAAATAAGCCAAAGGGTAAGTTGTCAAGACGCAAGCCAAACCGGCGGAAGATTCCACCAAAGCATACATGTAGATTGAGTTTGGGTGTGCAGAGCTGAGTCAATCAAGACATGGCGCAGAGCGCATCGATATCGGAGCCCGCATTTGATTGCGCTCAACGCTTCTTATCACCCATTCTGATTCGATTTAATCCGCGCAGCGCAGCATTCAATATTACTACAATCCTTTCAGTACAGTAAAAGACCAAGCATATATTACTAACTCCAGTGGTATCTAGGACGAATCATCTGCCAGATGAGATAATTCATATATGCACCCAATCTATCATTCCACGTCACCAGCAGCAATCAATCAATACAAGTTTCAAATAACAGCCCATTATGCGAGCAATCATGCAGGGGAATCAAAAACAAAGTCACTCCTCTTTCTCCACGCTACCTCTCCAAAACCATCTCTTCTCAATTCTTGCCGGATTTTCGGACTACCTGCTCATATGTCGGTAGACTTTCTGATGAGCTTGCCGGGTGCAGATCACCTCGGCTAGTCGGCCGGTCGCGACTCTGGACATCCCGCCATTGAGACCCCTCCGGTTCTGGATTCATGACCCCTTGCTGTGCGGGGGGATACATGACTTGACTTCTTGAGTTGTCACCACGCTGCATGTAAGGCACGCCACCATTTCCGGGTTGAGGCTGCATATTTGAATATTGAGGCACGGGTGAGCGGCGGCCCGCTCGCGAACCAGAGTTCATCAGGGACAAGACCATGTCGGCATCCCTTGCTTTGCGCTCTGCCTTGCGCATTCTCCTACCCATCCGACGCTCTTCCCGACGGCTAACCATCATTTGTGGTGGGTAAGCGGCATAAGGAGAAGCATTGTAGTTGTTGCCACCACAGCCGTTATTGTAGCCGTTGTTGCTGTAGCCATTATTGTAGCCATTGGCATAACCACCGTTGTAGTTGTTGCTGCGGCCGTTGCTTTGGTTGTCGTAGTATTGGCCGTTGTTGTATCCATTGTTATATCCATTATTATTGCGGTTTTGCCGACCGTTATCGTCGTGGTTGGCCATTGTTCGAGCGGCTGCCGCCACGAGGCCAATAAGCAGGGCCATTATTTAGTTGTGGTGATTGGACGAATTTGGAGAGTAATACTATGCAGGTGATGTAGCCGAGACGTTGATGTCTTGTGTAAGCGGCTCCGAGGAAATGATGCGCGAAGGATCAGACAAGATGATTCACAAGGGTCTCCGGTTACAATGATTGATCAAGAGTAGACGAGGTGTGTAAGGAGTATGTGCGATGAGATGAGGGATGAGACAATGAGAGATAAGAGACGGATCTTTATACAAGTTTAAAGCTGCTATGCTAACGATGCAAATTCCAAATACCAGCGCGAAACTGCATGACGACTTTATATCCTGCGTTCGCACCGCCTCTTCCTCTCGAGGCTCAGATCAGGGACCAAGGCTGTGCCTCTTCTCCACGCGGCCTCCAAGAGCGTATTGTGCGTATCTCGAATCGTTCTGCTCGATCTGGCCTAGCTCCTGGAGACGATCCGGCTCCGCGCCTCCACCATCGGGGCCGCATCCACCCAATCGGCCATTTCCAGATCGGAGCGTCAGGACGCCTTGATGCCGACAGCGGGTTTTTACTGCCTAGTTTTCAGAGGGAGGCCAAAAAGACAAGGTTGTTGCCATGAAGTTGAACCCAGACTAAGATTAAACGGTAAAACGAGGTTAAACGAAACAGATGAGTCCGTTGATGCAACTTTGCTTCGCTAGGCACAGTGCCTAGGGTCTCAGCCCCAAATGACACTCATGACGATAGCGACTGCGAGATGTCCCAATAGGCGCGAAGCACGGCGACGCCTCCTACCTGGGTTTCCACTGTGCGTCCTCTGCCGCGATCGTTTGGGTCGCTTGGACGATGTTTTGATTTCCTCAGAGGTTTTTCCATCGAGTCCAACATGTCCATCTTCTTGTAGTCTTCTGGCGTAACTTGCTTGTCCAGTCCTCTCTTCCGAGATCCTGGCAGCCATCTTGAAACTCGACCCCAGAGATCGTCATTTGGGGTTCCGTCCTTACGATAGTCGGTAGCATTTACAGCATCATGGTCGATTCCGTCGCTTGCCCGAGATACGTGAATGTTGCCGAAAAGTGCTGACCCCCACCACATGCCAAAGCGTCCTCGGCTGTCTCGAGATGTCAGCGCTGCCAAAGCGTTGTGCTTAATCCAGCCAAGATACGCCTGGCAAGCCGATTTATGGGCTGCTTTGACACGAGTGAAACCATCCATGTCGACGTAATCCCCAT
This sequence comes from Trichoderma camerunense, assembly GCF_050948025.1. Lineage (NCBI taxonomy): Eukaryota > Fungi > Ascomycota > Sordariomycetes > Hypocreales > Hypocreaceae > Trichoderma > Trichoderma camerunense. Next base: position 307,216 of record NW_028145369.1, read on the forward strand.
CGTTGAGGTTATCCTCGTCCAAGGGCCGACAAAATGCAGTCAAATGGTGGAAGTATATGCCCTTGAATGTCTGGCCGTCCTGAGAGCATGTTCCACTTGCATCACACTTCTCTTCTAGGACACCACCTCGGCCAAGTCCTCTCCATTTGGGCAGCTTTGCAGATACATCCACCGAGTCTATTGGTCGATTCGTCTTCAAGCTCCAACCAGTGGCCTTGATGACGGCCTGGATGAGATTATGGCCATCTTCTAGATACGAGGGGCTCCCGGTCACGTCCCACAGCCCTCGTTGACCAGTGAGCAGCACGCCCTGGTTGTAAGTATACACCATTTCATCGCGAATGTTGCACTCCACGCCGCCGTGCTTTCGTCGGCCGATGTGAAATCCATCAGCATACAGGCCCTCGCGATTCATCATGTTGCTGTTTACGAGCCATTTGTAGCCCTCAATCGCCGCTTGAAGATGTAGCGGATCCTTATCAGCGACACTTCCGTTGCTCATGTACTGATACATGGAAATTGAAGCTGAAATGTACAGCTCATTCGTGATGGCGTTCTTGTAAGGCTCCAGACGGGGGTTCCAGACCATGCCGCCATGACACAATACCGTGTCCCAGCCCTGAGCCCCAAGAAGCCAGAAGTTTTTCGCCCGATTCTGGAAGGACGGGATCCAGAGATGGCCGCGCCATGGCAGTGATGCCAAAGCGGCATGGACGTCAGTAGGGAAACTAGCATTGGGGCTGTGCTCGGCTTCGGGGAAGCGGATGCCGTCATGCGATCGAGCAAAATTCACGGCCTCTATCCAGCCAAGCACCACCCATAATATGTCATCAAAGGCCTAGATGGGAAAGTCTCTCTAAGCCGATGATATAACTAGGGGATAAGCGAACAAGGAGGGGGAGCATACCTGGTCTCGGATGGCAACTATGTCTTGTGCAAAGTGATAGCCAATGACTTGGTCGTACACTGACGAGATGAGGTTTTCTTGCGCTTCTCGAATACTAGGCGTAATGCCCGGGACGATTAAGTCTATCGACTTGGTCAGGGATGACAGCATGCCGGAAACGACGGTCTGGGTGACTGCGGCAGTCCAGTCTATCGCCGATGGCCATGTGCTTCGTTCGATTTGGTAGTATTCATTCTGCAACACGGCGAGCGCGGAGAAGGCATCTTCGAGGATTCCAGTCTTGGCCTCGTCGGAGGCGAGATCTCTTGCTGGGATGTGCAGGAATGCATCTGGTGGCGGGCGACAGTTGGTCGCCACGGCGTATATGGAGCAATATTCTTGTTTGGTGTGTTTATATGAGGCGATCACCACGGGGAGGAAAGCAAGGATAAACATGACGGTAGGTATAGATGTAATGAATAAGGTTCGTTATGGACGAGGAGGAGCAAATGAGCGTATGTAGCTGAAGAGCAGCATCTGTCAGTGCAGACGCTTGACAAATGAAGAGTAAGAATATTTGTCTTATGAATGTATTGCGAGGTGGTTGAGTTAATATAGCTGAGAACATCAGGCTGATGTTTTGGGTATGTCAAATGACTGCCTTACAACCTTGAAGTTAGAGTGTGTCTCAGCTTAGCTCCCATTGTTCTTGGACTACCTATGCGGTACCGGGCAGAATCCTTTGCTAGCATGAAGATGTACGTATAAACAAAGGTATTGCGCAAGTACTTTAAAGTGCCGAACCAATAAATCGGATGTCATGGGGCTCGTTTCCATACCAGCGCTGATCTACCCCTCAGCCGCAAGTCCTCTACTAGAACCTCATTCAATTCAAGACGTCTCATGGATTATGCCAATCCCAACTAGTACTTTAGCTTAATTGACGTTTTTACCATTCATTTACTCGCATTTTCTCTGAATCTCATATGTAATTATCTTGTTTTCGTGGCCATGAGTTCTACCACATGCATTTCCAATGGAGCTACAGGGTATGTTCATTGGTGACCCCTTCAGCTGCTCCAGCAGGTTCATCTAAGGTAACGTAAACTCTATCTAAATAATCTAGATTCGTACAATTACTCTTAGTATGAAGGGATATTCTCTATCAAGTGTCTACATTGGCCGAGAATTTTGATGGCCGCCCCAATTTCTCGGAGCTTCGATCCGATGGGCGAGCCGCAAGCCTCTAGCTGGAGAAGCCGCAAAGCTTATACGTTGGAGGCTGCATTCATGGACGGATGGTCGATTAAATAAAGTTTCTGACAATTGAAAACTCACCTGTGTCGAGGTCGATCTATTGGGGCAAATCCATCAAGTGACATATGTGTGTTCAATGTTGAGGTGGCTTCTCTCAGAGTGAACCTCAAGACTTGGAAGGATTCGGCCGTAATCCGAGGTTTCCGCTAGTACAGGTGCATATATGCATCTCCGTGCTCCCAACAGCAGAGCTAGCTCGATGATGTCTTCCATCTTCTCAGTCCTCGAGGGCGAACCAGCACACAGGTTGCAAGAGGACACTGCCCGCGTTACTGCTCCAGTTCTACAAGACAGTCTTCATCGTTGAATTAACAATATTCCAACCTCAGACATCAGACCAAGGTAGACATGGTTCGTGCTACGAAGGCTCTAAAACGGCCGTTGATTACAGTCCGGCAAGTGTGGGAGGACTACCAAAATGGGCGAGCTATCCGTCGAATGCCAACAATAGTCATGTCGGACGGGAAAGAAAAGTGCCACGCGATGTGCTCAGAATGCGAAGAATACAATAATAAAAAGTACAAGGATGAAACACCGAATGAATGCGAGGAAGATTGCGAGGAGGAGTGCCAGGAAAAGAACAGCAGTTTGAACAAAGACCAATGCAAAGATAAGGTACGCTCGCAGCCCGTCAGACACAAAGAGCGTGCTGCCCGAACGGCTGCAGAGCTTAGGAAAAAATGGAGATATTATAAATATCACGAATTCCCCTGGGTCCTTTGTCAGCCGGTTTGTGAGGAGAGTAATTGGAAGGGAACTTGGATACTAGAGGTAAAAGATATGAAAGCTATGAACTGGGGGGTAGATGTGTTACCTTGCCAACTCAAGAAGGGGGAAAAGTTTGTGTGGAAACCAACTCGTCAGTTACCGTTCCCCTTTGGAGAGGAAAGCAGTGTACTGCCATCTGAAGGAGGACAGGATGATACGATGGTCTGGTTGGGGAAAAGCTAGGTGAGTACTGACAACCTGATACGGAAGATGGTTCTTGTCTTTACCCTCTCCACCTTGCATCTTAGGTAAAAGTGCTAATTGCAGGGTGTTAAAGATATTTGTGAAGTACGGATTCGTGTTCTCACCTATGACACTAATGAGGACGCGCGGAATGGCTCCATGAGAACGCGCTGGTGATTGGAGATGCAGCACGCGTCGAGGACGAGGCGATCTGCCTATCAAAAGTTGTTTCACGTCCGCCCTCCAGAGACATCTTCCCTTGTGGTCTAACCTATTCCGATCTTGACAGCTTTACCACAAAATCGACGTCTAACGCGTTTTTATTGGATATTATCTTGAATGTGATTGATTGTTTGGTATCACGGGTTTGGTTTCTATATAGGTTTGTTTGGTATCTTGAAGTCGCTATTTGGCACAAGACTTTGAGAGTAGGACTGGGTTGCGCTTATGGATGCATCTCTAAATAGGTGAAAAGAATAAATATTCTCAATTATTAAGAAGACACGGGTTCGAGGGTGTTTAGTCAAAGGGAGCAACCATTCGTTGGCTGGCCGAGATTAATTCTAGGGTGATTTGTATTATGGTCTTGCAAAATACGGGCAAGATGGTCCGCTTGCGTTACAAACAAACAATATCAGACGGATGCACTGTACTATCTTCGTACGTCAATGATTACTCTTCACATATCAGCCAGGAATGAGAATTTCTCAATGCTCTCGATTGGATCCTTTCTTTTTTTCTCTCTCCCGTTATCATTGGATAGACATCAATTACATGGAAAATCGCATCTTGTCGCTGTAAGTGCTTCAGTTAGGTACCTACCTTGCTTTTAATGCAGGAAAGGTGCATACTCGCGTCACGGCGGGTTGGCAGGGAAGTGGGCGTCTAAAAGACGGGGACTAAGCCAGCCCCCAAACTTTTAGCAAAGTACTGCTAAAGTATTATTATCCGGGCAGTAATTCAAGTGGTTGGGAGCTGGATTTCATGGGTTTCAAACACATTAAATCAGTAGAGAAATATGGTCGAACTACTAGGTAGAAATCTGCGATAGCAGAAGAAAGCAGCGATAGTAGAAGAGAGTAGCGATTAGTAGAAGAAAGTAGCCGGTAGTAGAAGATAGTAGCGATAGTACCTGGTAGTACGAGCAATGATACGGTAGCAAGGGTTACCCGCCAACTGCCAAAATACGGCGCGGCATGTTCGCAAGTACTTGCATACCCCGCTGTCCCAATCCGGCTTAGTGTTGTTTACTTTCTACACCTCGAAACAAGCAACAGGAAGGTACAACTCCCGCTGCCCCCAAAACAATCTCTGGACGTCAATTTCGGCATCTCAGCCCTGCTCTTTGCTTTTCTCCTCCCGCAAACCTTGAAATCGCAACCGCAACAACTCCGTCACGCCTGACAACTGCAGCTTCATCGAGATAACCGATCAGTGAAATCTACAGCGAGCCCACGGACCCTTCCCTTGTCGCTTCCGACCGCTCGGCGCATCCGACAACGCAAGACGCGACGCGATATAAGAAAAAAAAAAAGGCCGCCGCTTACCGCCATTCATCAACCCCCAAACAGCCATCCTCGACTCTTGCTGCTCCAGCAGCGCGAAGAGAAGAGAGAGCGATGGAGTCCGACGCAAATACCAGATATCGTTCGCGAATTATTAGGGAAATCAAGGCTAGCAGCGATAACCCCTTCAACTCCCCTCCGTCATCTACCGGCAGAGCCAGCCCCACGCTGTCATCCGTCTTCTCAGATCCCGAGGGCGAATCCACACGCAGGCTGCAAGAGGACATTGCCCGCGTTGCAGCCCCCAGAAAACTGCCCATCAACTGGGAGGCTGCCCGCCGCAAGTGGCCCGAGTTCTACTCCCAGCCCAAGACGCGGCCCATCTTCGACGACCAGACAGACACAACGGCGCCCCTGGCTGACCCGCCCCTCAACAAGAAGGAGACATTACCAAAGGCTGTTCCTCTTCCCGCCTACATTGATGATACCACCGAGGACGCGTGGAACGGCTCCAAGAGAACGCGCTCGGAAATGCAACCGCGCGTCGACGAGGCCGACCTGTCACAAGTAATTTCACGCCCACCCACCAAAGGCCTCTCTACTTATGGTCTAAACTACTCTGCTCCTCGCAACCCCAGCCCTCTATCGAAAATACACAACCAGTCCCCGCCGCCGCTTAGAGATCAGGCAAAGGAACGACAGGTCACTATCGAAGAAGCATTGGAAACGCTTCGCAGGGCATCATCTAACCCCAGGGAACGTGAAGAGGACCGGCGAGTTCCGTCCCTCGACAGCAATATGTCATCTGCAAAGTCCAGCTTGACAGCTGTACCTCCCTCACCGCCACACCCGTCCCTTATGACGGACTCAGACCTCGCGCGCCGCGATAACTTTCTTACTAGCACATTCAGATTCGGTGGATCGATTATTAAAGATGGTGCTCCAATCATTGTTAGACACGGCCGAGCACACGACCAGAACGTCAGGCCCTTTGGCGTACCATACGCAGAGGTCGACGGCATTAAGGTTGCTGAAGATGAGGCTGCCATCTTTGCATCGGCGGATATGATCCGTGCTGCTCAGGACCAGTATGACAAGGTGTCAGACTACGCCAGAGGTCTCCAGCAAAAGGTTGAGATGCTCGAAGCCCAACTTGCATCTCGCAAGGGCACAGACGGAGCGCTCAGCGGTTTCAATGTGAATACGAATGCAAATGCACAGACCGTGTCAGAGAAGAAGGCGCTCCAGGCGGAAGTGGCGTCTCTCCAGAAGCGATTAGACCAAGCGACAAATCAGATCAGCACATTTCACATGGAGAATGACACTCTGACCCAAGAACGTGATCGTGGCATTGGTCGTCTACAGAAGGCTTGTGAAAATATCAGCAAGCTAGCTCAGCAGCTTAAGGAGAAGGAGAAGGAGCTGGAAAATACCCACAAGCAGCTGGGGTCATCCGAACAGGTTCGACAGGATAACGACACACTGCGTCGGGATGTTGCGGCACTGAAACAAGACAACGCATCACTGGGAGCGGAAATTGATGCCCTACGACGTGAACAACGACATCTCCGCCAAGAGGCCGAATCCAGTAATGGCCTCGCAGAGTACAGGACTTTACGAGCCAACAATAAGAGTCTGATGGACGAGAACGAGGATCTTCGAGAGAGCTTGGATGGTACCCAACACGAGCTTGATGCTGCTCGTGAGGAGATTGAAACACTGCAACGGGAAGTTCAATCATTGAAGAGAGAAAGGGCAACCCTTCGCGAAGACAATGCTGGCCTCGTCCGACACAATGAGAAATACTTTAGCGAGAACAAGATTCTCCGCCGTGAGAACGCTGGCTTTGAGCATAGCATTCATGATCTGCATGATCGAAACCTCAAGCTGAAGGAAGAGATTGAGGTGCTGAAACGGCAGTTGGACCGCTATCGAGGCTCTAGCAACAGCAAAAGCGACTTTACGACACGCCAGGATGGAGGAGAAACAGAGGAAAACATGACGTCGGCTTTCTTTGTCCCTGATATTACCCTCAAGTCAAATGATAATACCGAAACAAAAGACATGCCTGCCGGGTCCAAGAGCAGCGTCAGATCATCACCCTCTAAGAACGCCGGCACCGCCAAGGTTGCTTTTGCTCTTCCCGACAAGGCAGCATCCAAGTCTACGGTGGCCAACCAGGGCAGCAAGCGTCGGAGTGCGAGCCGCCTATCGGTTCCAGGCATGGATCCCTTTGGTGACGAAGACACTACTGGCTTGCTGTCGGTAGACAATATCTCTCAGGACCTCGCTATTTCCCTCAACTTGAACGCGGATCTTAAGGGCGGTACCATGGGCAAGGAGACGAAACAGTCGCGGGGCCATGATATTGGGAAGCCAGCGCCGAAAATCGTGCACATTGATTCAAAGTCGAAGAGAACGACGACAGACTCGATTGATCGGGATGGATGCCCTGCGTTGTCGAGTAATGCTCGACAAATCCTTGACAGTCTTTCCCACCACAACTGCCAGGACTGCACAGTGTGCAGCCGCATCACATCTCACTCTGGTGTCATCTCCTCAGTCGACCTGGCGGTGGGCAAGAAGCGTGTATCCATACCGCGGCCCATTCCCGTCAGCGACCGTGTCTCAGGAGGTGACCACACGCTTCGACCAGCCAACTCCCCCGGCGAGGCCTTGGCTCTTGTTATCAAAGGCCTGAAGGACGAGTCGCAGCATATTCAGCTGGAGCTGACAAAGCTACAAGCGCGGTACAATAAGTCTGACAAGTCGATGGACCGCCACAAGAGAGAAACTATGGCTGGGGCGATCCGAAAGCTGCTGGATCGTGTCGAGGCGAAGAATAATCAGATTTACAGTCTATATGATGTTCTTGAAGGGCAGAAGGCTGCCGGCCAAGAAATGACGCAGGAGCAGGTGGAAATGACAGTCTTGAACATTACGGGCATGCATGTTCGAGAGGTGACGAATATGAGTGACCAAATGACGGACGGCATGGGTATCGTGGCCTAAGGCCTTGTTTTTTTTCCCCTTGTCTTTTTTTTTTCCCTTTCAAAGAAGCATTGGCGTTGGGGATTAGTGTATAATAGGCCTATCGTGTTATAGCCTTGATGAATTCTTACTGTATAATTAGTGTTGATCAAATTGATCTTGATTTCTTGCCCAGCTTATGACCTAAACAGAGTGACTATCTCTACTAGATCCATCTATATCTATTAAATCTATCGATATCTACTGGGTCTATATGTATCTACTAGATCCATCTACATCTACTAGATTCATTCATATCTACTAGATCTATGTACCTCTACTGGATCTATATACCTCTACTATCTCGACATATATCTACTACCTCGACATATATCTACTATCTCAACATATATCTACTTGCCTCTAGTATCTCTATTACCACTGCCCTTTCCGGAAACCTGCTACTGTCTTGTAAGTGTTTCGTGTGATACGTGCCGCGTCCCAGAGAAGCTTACTAACAACTGCTACCCACTTGTTTCTCATCTGTTATTTCTGAACAATCCTCAATCATTACCTCATCAGCCGACTTTATCTAATTGTCTAGTCCGAGTCAAAGGGCTAACGCTTTGTGTTTATGTGTTTTGCATACATAATACTAAATAGGTGGCTAATTCTGTGCGCAAGCTATTACACATTTCTCACTGAATAACGTGACATGGAATGATGGGCTGTTCGGTTAAGCAGAATTATATGAATCAACGACCAACTCGTTTCGTTTTTTATTTTAAAACTCTAAAACCGAAAACTCCGTATTATCTGACATGAATCAGGCTATATACAACATCTATTCTTCATCATCATCGTCCTCTTCTTCTTCCTCTACCTCTTCGTCGTCATCATTGCCTTCCCCTAGCTCACCATCCATATCAACCTCCTCGTCACTCTCTTCTTCCTCCTCGTTTGACAAATCCGCCTTTTCATCCTCTTTCCTCTTCCGCTCGTCCTCCTTTCTCGCCTCAGCCAGGACCTTTGCACGCTCGGCACGGGCGGCTGCCTGGCCAACGACGTACGCACCAAGAGGTGTCTTGGCAGCGTCAAAGTCCTTGAGGAAGGCGTCGACCTGGCTGCGGTGCTTAGGCGCAAAGTCGACCCTCGCGCGCTTCTCCTCGATGAACTTTGAGTTGGCCTCGAGCTTCTGCACAAGAACCGAAAACTGCGAGACGAGCTTGTTGTTCTTGTTGCCGCTGGACTTGGAGCTAACCTGCTTGAGCCATCGCTTGAGTTGGATGATGACAGGGAGGGCGAGTTCGGGGAAAGAGATGGATGTGGACCAAGTGTACATGAAGCTGCTCATCAGCTCGACCACCTCATCTCCGATGCCATCCTGGAAGACTCGCGTGCGGAGATATGACTTGGGGGCTCTGTAAGAGACGGCAAAGTCCATGGGCTTGAGTGTCGATGCCTTGGGAGCCTTCTTCATCTCGGCTGAGTTAAGCACCTCCAGCAGCGGTGAGGCGAGTGGGATGTAGACGTCGGCGGCCTGCGACAGGACCAGCAGTGAGCGGATGAGGTGGAAGCGGAGGGGGAAGTATAGTGATGTAGGAATGAGGCGCATGGCACCAAGTGTGACTTGGACAAGGGGGTAGATGAGCGGTCTCAGCTGGCTCTCCTTGCCAGCCTCGGCTTCCTTCAGGGGCGTGCAGTGCTCAGCGAGGACGCGGGCCCAGAAGTCGAGAGAGTGAGTAAACTGCCAGTTGTAAACCATGCGGAACGAGTTGTTCTTGTTGTTGACGATGCTGTTGCGGAGATGAATGGCGAGCTGGCGGATGAATGTAAAGGCCGTGGTGTAGCCAATGGCAGGGTCGATGCCCCAGAGCCCGGCGGCGGAAAACTTCATCATGTCGATACCAGCGAGCGTGTTGTGGTTGGTGACTCGGCATCCCTGGACAAGGCCCTGGTAGACGGCCTTGAGGACGGTTTCCCGGATGCCCTTGTCTCCGATGATGACAAGTCGTCGAATGACTCGGAAAGCGGTGACTCGTGACGAGTGGGAGCCGGCAGCTTGAGACCATAGGTTGACCATGGCCTTAGCAAGAGCCTTGATGAGCTTCTTGAAGGACAGAAGGTATGGGAGAATCTCCACGATGGCCAACAGAGTGACTGTGATTGTGCCATCGTCCGAGAGTGTGCTGAGGAGGTGCATGATGGAAGAGATGTAAGACTTCAAGAGCACGGACAAGGCCTTGAACTTCTTTCCCTCCGTCTGTACATAGACCTTGCCGGCTGCTGACTCTTTGGCAGGGAGGTGGTGGTTCATAACCACTGGAACCTCTTTCAAGGCAAGCAGCAGAATGTCGTTGAATACTTCCGGGCTGTTGATGGACCATCGCTGATCCGCTTGGCCCTCCTCGTCGGCCTCGTTAAGATGAGCAGCGCATCGGAATGCGAGCACCACTTGTCTAGTTGCTCGCAGAGAGTTAGTCTCGGCCATTGCTTTCCTCCAGCCTGCAATGGTGCTGCGAGTCAGCTCATTGTTCTGTGCGGGCTCCTCTTCTGCCTTGCTGCCCTTCTTTCTCTTCTTCTTGGGGAGCTCCTCGTCAGCATCTTCCTCGCCAGCGCTAAGCTCGTCCACCTCTGCAAGATCTGCATTCTCGTCGAAATCCAACAATTCTGAATCATTCTCCTTGAGAAACTTGTAAAACTCGGGGTCCTTCTCGGCAAGTCCCTTCATGGCTTCTTTGCTCATGCCAAGGCCAGTAGCTTCGCCGTCGTCATCGCTGTCGTTGTCGCTGTCGCTGGCAACGGGCTCGCCACCAATTGAGACTTCCGAATCGCTTCCTTCGCTTGCATCTTCCGCATCTTCCTTGGTTTCGTCTCGCTTTCGCTTGCCAAGCTTGCCAGCCTTGCCGTTCTTGTCGATGATGTCCTCGAAACCGCCCGAGAAGAAATCGTCGACGCTCATCTCAGTGACCTTCTTCGCCTTGCCTCCGGCTGGTTTCTTGGCAGGAGTAGCGGTAGCATCTTGGCCATCTTTTGAGCCCTTTATGAACTCGGAATCTTGGGCTTTCCTCGACTTCTGCTTCTCTCTGATCTGCAGCTTCTGCTTGAGCTTTGCGCCGGCCTTTCTCTTGTCCAGAACACCCTTTAGGTGATTCTTTTCGAATTTTTTGGTCGCTTTCAAATTCTTCTTGGAGACACCCATTCTGGATAATCTGCTACAGCCACTGATGGGGGCCGTAATCCAGGATTCCGAAGGGTAAAATGGAAAAAAAGATAAGAGAAAAAAAGATGCCGATTTGGAAAGCAGAAGCGTCGCGCCTCGACGTACCAATTGCGCTTTCCAAAAATTTTCGGCCGCCGACTTATCGATAAAGAGTTCCACCGAAAGAATATAGGCGGTCAGGAAATTCTGCCGCACTATGGATTACAGGTACCGATCTGGTAGTGGGGCACTGAAGTTGGTGTAAGTGGAAGCTTTTTGACTGACCATTGCTATAGTACCCTTCTTTGCTTCCATCTCCTGGCCTTCAGTCGCGATTGACGCTGCCGGGAGTGCCAACGGCCTTTCTATGCGTAACATTTGCATATTCTACGGAAATATGTCAAGCTGGGCATTTTTCATGCTCGCCTGTCTGGCTTAGGTGGTTCACTCAAGTTAAAGTTGGCCCATGGATCAAGTGGCTTCTTCTACTCCAGCCCAAGGTTCTACCCAGGAGTGAGTAGATAAGCCTCTTAAGAGGTAGCTGTAGCCTGGCCGTAGGCAGAAGCCTCAAAGCAGAACACTTTCGCCGAATATTAATATTTATAAGATTTACAAGTCTTATGATGAACGCAAATACAGCCCAGCAATATCCAATGCCAATCTGCAGGCTTGTTGAGGATTCGGTAGGCTAAAGTAGTTGTTGGATATTCTTTGGTGGTAACTTTTTGAGTAAACTCTATAAGTTGCAATCGCTGCCTAACGGTTAGCCACATAGAATATGCGCAGGTTTTCGATCCCATCTCTTGCATATGTATATATATATATGGCCTTCTTCCCTTCTTCCCACACACAATTCCATATTCATCGATAGTTCTACTCGTCCCACAACACAGCAAAATACGAATCCTATTTATATATCGGCAATAACTATTCGACACCTCAAGTCCATATATATCACTAAAAAGCTCAACTATGGATCGGACTATTAAAGCTCTGAAACGGCCGATTACCACAGTTCGGCAGGTGTGGAAAGATTACCAAGTTGGGCGAGCTATACGCCACAATATATTCGAAAGCGACCCTAAAGAGGAGGAATGTGAAGAGAGGTGCGATGAAGAGTGCCAGGTAGCCTGCAGGAAGGAGAACAATGAGACGTGCAAGGAGGGGGACAATGGGAAGTGCAAGGAAGAGCACGATGAAAATCGCAATGAAGAGCGCAACGAAGTGCGCGAGGAAGAGTGCAGCGATCCAAACGAGGATCAATGCAAGGACAACGAGGACCAATGCGAGGACAACGAGGTGTCTTCATCTTCACAGCCCACCGCATGTAGAACTGCTGAAGAAGAAGAAGAACGAGCCGCCCAGGTTGCCGCACAACTCAAAATGAAGAGACAATGGAGATCGAATACGAATGGAGAATTTCTCTGGCGTTATGAGCAGGTGGTGGATGAGGAAAGCAACTGGAGAGGGACTTGGGTGTTGGAGGTGAATGACCTAAACGCCATGAATTGGGGGATAGAGGAAGTGTTCACGGTGGTCGAGGGTAGGAGGAAGAGAAAGTATGTGCGAAAGCCAACTCGTCAACTACCATTTCCTATTGGACAGGAAAGAGAATTATTGCCGTCTGAAGGAGGACAGGATGACAGCAAAATCAGATTTTGATGGTCTTGTTGAGGAAAAAGCCAAGAGCCTAAGCTGGTAACGGGCTGTCACTTGAGCTGCCTTGGGGTGGGAGAGGAGATGGCCATTTGTTACGCCATCTCATTAATGGGGTTTTGGATTTGAATTATCTCTAGCATAGTGTTCTTAGGTAGATAGCAATTATATCAATGTTGTTTGTTCACAGCTGACCTAGATTGGCTCAAGAGATCTTGTTAGTGTTTGATGCCTCTTATTTCTTCCAAGCAACATAGCAGCTGTACCAGCGAAATCTTGAAATCTTTAATGTGGTTTGGTCCCGTTTTCTTGGTTCTATCTTTTACTTTCATACATTTTTTCTTTTTCTTTTTCTTCACCTTTTTCTTCAGCTTTACCTTCAGTATTGTATCGGTAGCAGCCACAGAAAGAACACGGGGCGGTGAAGAAATTCTGCCGGACAGCACCACTAGCTTGCAGCTAGTGCCTTTACAGTGGCTCAAAGTGGGCTGTAAATAAGCTGTCGCAACACCACTATAAGTGTCGTCACCACCAGCTTCACCAGCTTCATACTACCAAACTCGACCCATTTCGCTTCCTCCTCGATGCCTCGCCTCAATCCACCATCATGAACACGCGTCAGAGCTACGCGCCCACTCCTCACAGCTACGTCCCCAACACGAGTCTGTCTGCCACCATCAACCTCGATGAAGTAAGTAACTCTCGAACTCCTCTCCTCCACCTCGCTTCCTTAGTATCATCTTGCGTGACAAGAACAAGAACAAGACACAGCTAGCTAACCCTGATACCTCTGCTGCACAACAGGAGGTGAAACTCAGCAACACCCGCGCCGAGCGCGACCTCCAAGACTCTCTCGGCGAGCTGTTTAGCATCATAGTCACGCTGGATGAGCTGGAAAAGGCGTTCCTCAAGGATGCCGTGCCCGAGGCCGAGTACACGGACATTTGCGAGCGCTCGCTGAGGCAGTACAAGGCGCTGCTGGCGGACGAGACGATCGCGGCCGAGTTTGGTGATTTGGAAGACTTTAAGACCAAGTGGGAGGTAAAATACTCCCCCAGCTATTGTTTCAAACATTGAAGATGTACGTTATGTACCTCAGCTAACACTGACGGCAGCTCGACGTCCCCCGAGCGACAGAGCGTCTCCGAGTAGGCATGCCCTCCACAACCATCAACGCATCTTCTTCCGCCCCCGCGGCCGCACCCCCAACCGCAGCCGCAAACAACACCAGCGGCGTGCTGATCCTCGAGGCGACGCAAGAGTTCATCACCTTCCTCGACGCCGTCAAGCTCGGCCTGCTGTCCAAGGACCAGCTGCACCCGCTGCTCTCGGACGTGATCCAGTCAGTGAACCGCGTGACGGACAAGGACTTTGATAACAGGGGCAAGATTGTGCAGTGGCTCATCACGCTGAACCAGATGAAGGCCTCGGACGAGCTGGGCGAGCAGCAGGCGAGGGAGCTGGAGCTGGATATTCAGCAGGCGTATCAGGGGTTTAGACGGACTTTGACATGAGAATTTCTCTTTTTTTTGTATGATGTAGTAGCATGCTTCCGTTGTCTATATAGAAATACAATACCAAATAATGACCCATGAAAATGCGAGTAATAGGAGATGGTAATTGCGTTACGTCTCCTTCAGTCCACCAGCCCAGAGTATCATTCTCCCTATCACACCAGGAACGTCCAGAAACTTGGATACACAAACTCCTCCTCGAATATCCTCCTCACCTGCTCCAACACAAATCTCTCCACCTTGCCCACATTCTTCAGGCTCTGCCGCCCGCTCTCCCGCTCGCCAATCTCGCTCTCGACCTTAATCTCCTGCAACAGCCCACCGAATCTGCCTCCAGGCTGCTTCTTGCTAGTTGTCTGCACATCCCCTCCTCCTGTTGATGTTGTTGTAGTAGTAGTCGTAGTTGTTGACGTCTCCGTCGCCCCCTCACCATCCGGTCCCACCGCAGCCAAAGCATCATCCGGGTTCAAAAAGCAAAAATGCACCCTCTTCCGTATATGCGCCAAAACACCCACCCCATCAAACGTCAGCCCCGTAATATTCAACTTGAGCGGAATCCCAACAAAGCTCGGCATCGGGTAATCCAGCAAAATCTCCGCCGTCAGGTTCAGCCGCACGTCGCCCGAGTAGCGGATCCGGAACACGGCCTGCACGTCCTCGACACGGGGCTCGCGCCGCGGAGACGCCGTGCCTTGGTCGGGATCGGGCCTCTCGTCGTCCTCGACAGCAGAGCCGCTGATGGGCCCGTGGCTGGTTGACGGCCGAGACGGAGGGCCGAGAGTGCTCGACACGTCTGACTTGGCCATGCCGGACCCTGATCCCGAGGTCGGATCTAACGCCTGTAGGTTATCGAGGGAGCTGAGCGATGCCTCGCGGCTGTGATACGGCGTAGGCTCCGAACTGGGCGCCGTCGAGCCCATCCAGCTGCCACCCAGATGAGCGCCCGCAACCGCCGCCAACGGCGTCTGCGTGCCCGTCGCCAGATGCGCCTGAAAGTAGTTCCTCCCCGGTCCGCCCAAGATCCCCGGCGTCGACGTGCCCAGAAACGCCCTGCCGACGTCGTGCCCGCTCACATTCACGCTCGGGCTGAAGCCCATCATCTCGCTCTTCAGCCCCCTCAAGCCATCCTCGCGCCTCCTGTTTCCAATCAGCGCCGCCGCGGCTGCAATCCTCTCCCGCTCCGCAGCGCTCTCATCCTCACTGCTCTCTTCGCTCGACTCCTCGTCATCCTCCAGCTCTTGCTCGTAGAAATCTGGCAGCGGGTCCGTAATATCTTTTAATTCCAGCTCCGGCGGAATCGTACCAAAGTCGAATCCATGCACATTGACGGACCTAATGAAGCGTGGCAAAGGCACCGTCTGGAATTTGGTGTGGATAAAGGTTCTGATGCTCTCAGCCAGCGCATCGCCGTCCGGCCCCGTGGTCAGCGTCTCCCAATTGAGATCAATAGACATTGGACAAGGAAAATGGAGAAATGAATTAAATCGAGCAATTAAAAGCCGCACAGCAGCTGTTGGACATTATAGTACAGAGTGTTGAAGGAGCTGGATTGTTAAACGAGTGTTGAAAAGCTTAAGAAGAGCATCGCTGAATGAGTGGGGTTGTTAGTGTCATGAATACCTCACTCAGCTTCACTCATTCTTTTCATGGCGGCGTCAACACACAATCACATCACCACAGTAGCATTATAGACCAGAAAAAAAATGAATTCTTGAAATTAAGCTATTTCCAAGGAAAATTACACGGCTTGAACAAAAACCTTTTGCAATTTCGTCTTTCTAAGCCAACTTTAAACTCCGTCATATAACATTTAGGGTATCTCGCTGTTGCTTCAGTTAAATATCATCCCCCCCAACACATGCAAGAATAAGCGTGGACAACTCTTCGACCAATTCTGTAAAAGAAACGCAATGGGGCGAGCCTGGATGCCAATACGCCAACGCCATGATAAGGAGAATCCGCCAAGGGGCTGTTGCATACCCCAGCGAACTGTTCAGTGTAAACTCTGTTATTCTCTTCTTTCTTGTGTTCCAAGGCAATTCTCTCAAGCCTCTTGGTCCTCAAATCGTGCTCGACCATATAGCATGTTATACTGAGGCTTGTTGAACAGGTGCCAGCAGTTGGGAGCTTGCAAGATGTATCTGTGGTGTGATTAGCCCGCAGGAACTAACAAACAACACAGAGTATGCTACTCGAAAGATGTAAAATGAGACTTACCTTGCCATGGCCTCTCTGAATCGAGACTTGTATTCCTTCGGACTCGTCACAGTCGGTCTATTCCGACCACCACCCGCGAAACCGCGATCCTTGATCCAACTTTCAAGCTTCTTGTCCCACGTATATGTTCTGATGCAATCAATGATGCCGACGACTAGTTCTTTTCTTCTCTCGTCGACTGCAATCATCAAAGAGTAGTCCATTACGTTCTGTCGCGCCAGGAACAACGTATCGTTCCAAACCGACGCCCTCAGGAGCTTCTTGGAGTGTTCGCGCGCAAACAAGGGAGATTCATAAATGTACTCCACCATGTTTTCGTCCAAAAGGACTTCGTTCTGCTCGCCGGTTGCATTGATTTTGCGGTTGCGCATCGAGCCCTTCAGGTCAAAGATTCTCGTTGGAGATCGGTCGTAGAACAAATTCTCTGTAACCAGCAGGTCCAACTTGATGTCTGTTCCAGTCACTGGGTTTTTAATGACGACTTGGAAAAATCCCATCATCTTTGCGATTACAGAGGGCAAGTCATGGAACAGTGCCTCGGCCATGATGCTAAAGTATCCTGGCGCAAATCGCAAGAATGCTGATGTCTCGATTGTCGAAAGTGACTGTATGCAAATATTGGTTAGCGGAACATGAAAACCTCTCGTCACCCAAGATCCTGGTTTTCCTTACCTTCAAGACAAGTCGATCATCCAGAGTCTTCAGAAAGACGGATTTTGTTTTACCACCCTTTGAATCCCACTGGAGGCACCGTGACAACGACTCCACAATACGCTCAGAAACACCACACTTTCGTCGAAGAGCATCGAATTGCTCTGCGTAAAAAATCTTGCAAGTCATGACCGCGGCACCTTCTTTGAATTGATACTTGAGGTGCGTGCCAGTGGATCGGAGCAGACTCTTCTCCAGCTCTGTTTCATCAGCGGCCCAATCTGCGCTGTCTGATACTGGGGCCGATTTGGGACCAATGTTGAAGTCTTCGACATCACCATCGAAATTTCCGTCTACATTGCTCTCCACATTGTCATCCGCAATTTCATCTGGAATATCTGTTTCTCGGAGCATAGTCTGGTGTGCATCTCGCCGGATGTTGGCCAGCTTCTCTTTGTAGTCATCGCTGTTGAGAGCCAACGCAATAACCGAGCTCGGCTCGTCTTCTCGCACAATAATATCCGAGTCCACAAAGATGTGGTCAGTGGCATTGACAGGGTATTCTAACGCAGGCCACCCGCTTGCTGATCGCTCGGCCCAAAAGTTGGTCAGGTACTTCATCAAGCTCATTTTTTCATGCTTTGGAAGCTCAAGTGGAATTTCCGCGTTAGAGTCGGCCATTTCTTTGATGTCGGGCATAAATTCGTCGGATACTGAGGGCTCAGCGTCACTAGTACCGCCCTCGTCGTCCGAAAGACCCTGGCTTGTGTTCACGTTGACGCTATCATCATCCCATCGGACTTGACCATCTGATGGCAGGGGCGGTTCGCTAGGAGTTGGTGGTTCCGTCTGCGACCCTGGCTTGGGTAATTCTTCTCGCTTGCCTCCTAGAGGAACTGAGGACGTATCCTGCGACTGGGACTGCGATTCGATGTCCTGCTCTGTACTTTGTTCGCTTGTTACAGCTGGCTCGTCAAATGCTTCATTGACGTTGTCGTATACTTGTACAATTGCCTGCGTCGATGTCTTGGGAAGCATAGGACGAGGGTTTCGCATACTAGCCGCACGCTTCTTACGGTCTCGGATGCGCTCCTTCTCAAACTCCCTGCTGAACTCCCTGCTGAGCTGTTCAAAGTGCTTAGCTAAAGTAGTAACTTTTGATTCCTTCTTCTTAGGGACAAGACGTGGAATGCTCGATCCGGCTATTTTGCCTCGATTTTTCAACACGCTTAGACCGAGTCGCTCAGACAGTTTTTTCTCCGATTTGGTGGAGATTTCTGACTGCTGATCTGAATTGTCTGGCACCTTTGCCACTGACTCGGAAGAGCCAGACGATTTGCCCAGAGACTGTAACCTAGCCAATGTCCGGGATGGCTGTGATGCAGCTCTAGTCACTGGTGGCGATGTGCTGGTGGTAGACTTTCGTCGAACGCCTTGTTCCGAGACCTGTCTTGGTGTTTCCATATCGGCGGGTCTCTCATTGGAATCCTGCGATGGTCTTGGCTGGGCAGATTTTTTCAATGCGCTTGCGTCAATCCTTTCGCTGAGAGACCGCCCAGAGATTGAAGAGTTTGTGGGACTTCGAGCCATTCTGACGGGTGGTGATGCTGGCACCGCATCTGGCGGAGTTGTTGCAGCAGGAGCAGTTTTAGCATCCTCATTGCCAACAGCGGTTTGGGAATCTTGAATCACAACAGGGGCCGTGCTGGCCAAATCTAATGGCTGAACCTGCTCCATGGCGTCTTGCGTTATTGTCTGCAGTGGACCGTCACCTTCAACATCAATCTTTTCTCCGGCAAGCTTTGAAGAAGTGGCACTTGCTTCCATGCTGTTGTCAGTGAAATCTGTCGGTTGTGTAGACTTCTCCTCTGCCTCGGAAAAGGTTTGAGATGGGCGCTCTTCGCTGTCCCCGGCAGATCCTGTTCCTTCATTGGAGCCAAGGGATTCCTTGGACTCGTTGTCGGTGAAAATCTTCTTCAGCTGCAACATTGTGAGTTGTCGCATGTCTTTATCTCCCAAGAAGTCTGCCTCAAACGTAGCAAAGACTTGATCCCATTCGCTAGCCGTCTCCAACATTTCTCGAACAATGATGTTGAACGGGACAACCTCATAGTACTTGGAATTGACGTAAATCTCTTGCAAGCGTTGGATCATAAGGGCTTCCTCTTCCTTGGCCTTTTGCTTCAGTCGGTCCAGCTCTGCTTTGCAAGACTCAGCCTTTTCAGGGAGGACACTATCGATCCTAATGCTTTCGAGCCGGGCAATCACGGAGGCCATGAATTTTGCCCAGCGCTCATCCATCTTTCCAAAAATGTCATTCTTGAGCCTAAGGTCATTGCTCACTTTCCACGTCAATCGCGCCCGCGGTACAACAATTTCCAGGAGATCGATTGGGTCCCAGTGAATCCGAACACGAGAATCGTTTAGACTGAAGTAACGAACATGGTCTTTTTGATGGTCGTGGGGGCATTCCATGGCATCCTTCATGCGTAGGCCGCGTCCCCAGTACAAGAGTTCCAGATACTTTCCAAAGGAGTACTTGAAAGTAGTCTCAGACATTGCTATCTCCTCCGAATCCTTCTGACAGATCTTGCAATAACTCCACATGGAAATTCCATCGCCCAGTTCTGGTGACCTAGGAGGGGCGTTCGGGAGATGCTCCACAAACACCGTGATCCGGAACTGGTCATGGACAAAAGTACGATGATGCTGAGCCATTTTGCGGTCGCATCCGTTGGAGTCGCATATTTCATCTTTGCTGTTTACCAGGTATTCGATATACTGGCCGAGGGTACAGTCTGGATCCATGCTGCTATCTTCGCGCTGCTCATCGTAAAAGTTGATGCCGACTAAGCTGGGCTCCGTACAGGGAATTTTCGTTTCGGTGCAGATGACGGAATACAGTATGATTATATTTTGGTGAGAGTAAGGGTCAAACAAGTCCAAGTTGCCCTGGATATACGTCTCCCACTGGCGAGTTTGAGTCTGGTAATTATAAAGAGCCTTGTCGTATTCGGCGTCATGCACCGCGTGGAGAATTTCCATAATTTGACGAGGCGCCTTCTGGCCAAGCTCTTCGACCATTTCAGGTTTGATAAGCTGAAAATTTGGAGGGCCACTCTTTTCCAAGTCTTCCTCAATCATGTCCTGGTCCCTCAAGCGTTTGAGATAGAACAGGCGCCTTTCTTGCTCGCGAGCTTTCATAAGAAGGTACGGCTGAGTGAACCGCACATATGGCGACACCGAGAGAATCTTGGTTTCATATTTGGCCACCATGTCGCTATAGAATGTCGGCATGGGCACGTCGTCTGGAACCTGACTGAATGTGGAGTCATGGGTGTGAGATTCATGTAGCGATAGCAGCCTAGGTGGTTCAGAAAGCATCTGGTCCAATGGAGGCTGTGACAAAGCTTCGTCTGTGCCTCCGAAGCTTGAGCTATCCATCGTCAGCTGTGAGGGCGGCTCGCTCTCGCTCGATGGCTGGTTGACCACAACAATGGGGCCGGTTCTGCCACCGCTGTTGTTTGTATGACCAACCGAGTTCAGTGACCGGATGCTTTCATTCAATGCTTGGAAGGAATTCGACATCGACGTCGAGTCGTTGGCCTCAGGAGGCTCGACGGACTCATCCCGCAAAAGACTGGATTCAAGTTTGAGATTGTAAACGACGTAGACCATGAAGTCGGTGATGTATTTCATTTTAGCAAGGAGAGCATCGCTAGCTCCTCGAAGTGTAATGGTACAGCCGAGCTCGGGTCGACACCCGGAAAGAAAGATGTAAGACTTCTTTCGGCCTGGGTAGTCATTGTTCACAAAGGTCCTGACCTCAAAGGCACTGCACCTCCCGACTTGAGCTTCTAACATGTCAAGAGACTCAATGATCTTCGTCTCGGTACATCGGGCGACGGCTGCAATCACTGATCGCTTGACATTGAAGGCTACCGAAATATTGGCTTCGGAGAGGTACTGCAAAGCCAAGCCAGAAATAGTCTTCTCGGCAAGCAGAACTTGAGGTTTAAGCTGCGCGATCCTGTTGACAACGATTCTCAAAAATTCTTTCTCTTGAGCAATGACCGGCTCCAAGCTCATAAATTGCTGCTGGTGTCTCTGGTATTCAATCGGAAACCCGACAAGTAGAATCCTAGGGTTTGTGATTTTGCGTGGCATGCTTTTCAATGCAAGATTCTTGGTGAAGACTATGCCAGAGATGTAGGATGTGTCGCCAGGTTTTCCTCCCGGAATTCTCTTGAGCTTCACATAAGTCCGAATATCCATGGATTCGCCATTCGCAACGTCAGGGGATACATCATCAGTGGCTTGTAAGAGGATGGGGACCAGCGCCTTTTGCCATGCCCCGGGATTAGGTATATCGGCATCACGCAGGAGTTGATAGAGGAGCTTATCGACATGCTTCAGGCTGGATTCATTTAGCTTGGTTTTGGCCGCCTTGCGTTTCTGTAGGGAGTTGCTTCTGGTCAGCTGGGTCCCGCTGTGGCTTGGGTGAATGGAGTTATCCACGGGAAACAACAGCTCTGACGATGCTGATGGTCCCTTGTAAACGGATTTAGGACGTGGGGATCCAAAATGATGAACGCTCCCGCTGACATTGCTGAGGTTGCGGCGTCGGTTTGTCCTACGATGGCTAGAAAAGCCAGGTGCCATTTCATCGAGCCCAAATCCACTTCGGCTAAAGTGGCTCATTCCGCTGACGCTCTTTTCGCCGCCTCTATGGCGGTGGTGTTGCTGCTTCTTGGATGTATTCATGAGTGCCGAAAGATTTGACTTGTCAGGGTCAAAGCTCGTGGAAGGTATCTCAGCCGACGCGAGGGTCGCAAAAATACTGCCGACCTGCTGCTCGTCTCCGCTAGAGTCATCCGACATGAAATCTGCCAACTCCGGATCGATGATGTTGTCATCATGGAAAGCTGGGAACTTTGTTCGTCTGGCATTTTCTTCCTGAATACCCTTTCGAAACGGAGCCTGATCCGGCTTGATTCTCCCTAACAATCCATGCTTTGAATGATGCCTCTTGTGGCCGGCAGATGACTGCGGTCGACCAGAGGAAAGAGACTTGAGGGAGCGAGACGAGCTTGGTCGGCTCAGCTGTGGAGCACCAATCTCCAGAACAGATGAATTGGGGTTGGACTCTTTGACTCGACGGGCGGCCTGTATCGTCATCATTGGCGTAGTTACTGGTCTTGAAGTCTCCGAGCCCTCGATCACTTCTGGTTCCTTGTGGTGCTGTGCAAAAGCTACCGTTGATTTCCTAGGATCCTCCGTGCCAAATATTCTCGGTAGAAAGGACTGCTCATCTCCAGAATCCTCAGAGGCACTTGCATCAAATCGTCGAGTGATGACATCAAGACAGCGTTTGCAAACTCTAAGAGAGCCGGGAAGGCCGAATTTGTCACCTGGAATGACAATGGTACACTTCGAATCGAAGATGAAGCCGCACGTTCGGCAGTGGTGCTTCCTGCGGAACGCTGTGAATTGAGATTGACAAAGGAAACACTCTTTTACTGTTTCGTCCTTCATCCAAAACTCCTTGCTTAATATCTGCCTGCGCATTCTGTCTAGCTGAGCATTCATCTGGTCTGATGCCCCTTGGTGGCCGTGGCTCGCGGTGGTGCCGGGGATGCGGACATCACCGGATCTCGAGCGCTGGGGGTTGGATTCTTGAGAGAAAGAATTATGATGGACTGAATTGTGAGCATTTGTGCTAATAGGGCTAGCTTCAGCCGTTCCACGGTCAATAGACGAGTCTCGTGAAGCGTATCTAACGTGATTTGAATGGCTAATACGATCAATGACGGCGGGCTTTCGTCCGATATTATCGGGGGACAGCAGAGACGATGCGGCAGAGGGACTTCGCGAGTGAAGTGTTTGCAGCGGCGACATCAGGGGAGCTTTTCCCTTGACTGGACTTAATGGAGCGTCGCCGCTTGCCCCTCCAACGCTGGAAACACTCTCGTCTCCTTGCGACCCCGAAGGAACACTGCCTTCTGGTGAATCGACGGGCGAGAGGCGGGTCTGAAAGCCTGGTCTGCCGGTGCTTCCTCGACGTGAACTCTGAGCCGCGCTGTCTTCAGTATGAGCAGAACCACGGCTTGGCTCTCGTTTTCTCGCGGAAGTGATGGTGGGCTCGGCGGCGGTCACATCGCTTGTGGCGTTTGTCGGAAGGCTCTGCCGACTAGATGGATGAGATTTGGAGCTGCCGATCAAGCTGATGCTTCCAGACTTGGATGTAGCGGGCATTTGCGGCCGGCCATCCGTAGGACCGATAGAAGTTGTGGGAGAAGAAACATCAGGTGGTGCTGGCTGAGACGATGTGCTGGATATTGTCGCCCCTGTTTCGGCGCGGTTCAAGGAAGATATAGAGGGCTTCGACCGATGTCCCTCACCACCCGTAGATGCCTTTCTAGTTAGATTTTCCAGCTTCTCTGCGTCGTCCTCTCGCTGCGCCGCCTTGGACGAGCTAGCCGCACCAACCGCTACTCGAAGTCGGCTGTAGAGACCGCTTAGACCTTGCTGTACTGTCCCGCGACTCTCCGTATCTGGGACGATTACCGGAGGAGGGGCAAAAGATTCGTTGAAAAGAGTGAGTGAGTCGGTTCGGCTGGCCGCGGTATGTATCTGGTCGAGGGCCTGTGCCATCTGTTCCTTTTCGAAGGTGGAGCTCACAGAGACAGAGTTGATGGAGTCACGGCGGTCTCGCGAGTTTGTAGGAGAGATGAGGGAGCCGGAGAAGGAGGAGCCGTCGAGGGGCTTCGAGATGGATATATTGGTTGCCATGGTGGGATATGGCCAACAAGACGAGAGCTGTGCAAGTCACAAGTCGCCTACGCCAGATGCGATCTGGATGCCTTGCTCTATGCTATGTAGGTGTGGTGCAACGACACGGGCATGGAAGGGAGAGGGCACGAAAGGTATGTAAACACCAGGCCGTCGCTCAGGCGTCTATTTCCAAGCGAAGGCGCATCCGAAACGTTGCTGGCATGGTGGTGTAGGAGAAACAACGAAGAGAAGCTGTCGAGGTCTCGAGGGCAGCGCTTCGGAAGGCTTGGGGCAACAACTTGGAACTTGAGCTTGCTTTGTCACAACCCGAGCGTTTGTGATGCAGGCCGCGGGGAGCTGCTGATGCCGCCGCCGTACCTACGTCAGTGCGGGATGTGCAAGTACTCTGCGAGCTATCAGCCGCCTGGGAGGTACAAGCACAAGCACAGGCACAAGCAGGATGGGTGCTGTATGTAGGCGGGCTGCAGGTGAGAATATGCGAGACAGAAAAGCAGAGGCTCAAGATGCGGTGCGTGCAGATGAAATGCAGGCAGAAGCAGTTGGCGAGGGGCTCCAGATGTCGTCAGTGGTTGGGAGGCAACGAGGCACCGCCCGATTTGGCAGATGCCCGACGATGTTGCTAGTACCGCCTATTCGAGATTAGAGAGCAGAGCTGCGCAACGATCCAATATTTTGCCCGTCGAGTGCTTAGTACTGCGGATTTGATAATGTCACTGCTAAAGCCTAAGCACCTCTTGGAAGCTCGTTATCATCCTCGTGGCTCCCGTCGACAAGGTACCTGCTGCTACCTGATACCGGTCCTCGGCCAGGTATCCGGGTACTTCCACCAGCAGCAGCAGCACCAGCGGCAGAGGCGGTGGCGGCGGTGTCGCGGTCTGGAACGTTTGTACCAGAGTACTTGTCATGCAACAGCCATGCGCTAAGGCCGCCCGTACATCCCCCGTATATTTAGTACGAGTGCCTGTTCCCGTGCTCTGTATCTTCCAATCCAGCACCCTGCGAACCCCCACTCCCAAGACGCGATCTGAATCCTCAACTCCAGAAAAAATTCCTGGACCGCGTTTTGCGACGTCCCGCTCGCTTGCATGGTGTTTGACATTCGAGTCATGGGATCGGAAGCCCTGTCAGCGCCCAACGAACTGCCTCGGATTGCCTGACGAATCTGCCATTGTTGAGCTTCGTTTGGCGGGACTCGGCACTGCTCAACAGTCACCCAGCTCAGCTCTCTTCTGTTGCTGCTGCTGACGAGGTGCAAATGCACCGCCGGCGCATGAGATGAATCCCGACCAGCCGCCGGATTCATCGTCAATGTCTGTCACGACCTCGCCAACCCACGATGTCGCCAAGCTGATGGGCCGCCGGAGCCTGAGCAACATCCCCAAGGACCAGAGGACGCTGCTGGAGCTAGAAAACCCGTGGGCTGTTGACCAAAGAGACGAGCCGCACGGATTGGCAACTGTCCCGAGCCACGTTTTAAAAACGCTGAAAGAAGCCTTTATTCGCCTCAAGGACGACAATGAGAAGGAGAACCCTAAAGACAAGGAAAACCCTGACCCTACTCCCGCCACCAATGACCGTGACGGGCAGAATGGATATTCCCCCGGCTCATCACCAGCGAGATCAGACAGTGCACCTCCGTCTTCGCCGGGAGTTCCGATACCATGGTCGCAGTCTCCAGCGAAATCTAGAGCCCAGCAGGACGATGAGATGTCCGATGCCGGTTCACCCATTGACGAGACACCCTCAAGTCCGGTGCCTGCACCACTCACCCAGCCGCCGCTCTTCCATGGTACACCGAGTCCTAGCCCTTCTTCAAGTGACAGCGAGCCCGAGGATCTCGAGATGGAGCTCCCACAAGCTCAGGAGGAAAGCCGCGAGGCCCCAATAAATCGCGAGGCTCCAATTAACCCCGCAGCTACACGGATGCATCTGACAGTGGCATCTCAGGAGCCCGCAAGCTTAGTTACAAGTATGGTCACCACTACAAATACGCCTACATGCGCGCAGCCACGGGTTGCTTCTACTGCTTGTACTTCGTCTGAAGATCCAAAGTCGTCGGTGTTGCCAGTTGATCCAGCTCACGGTCGGTCACGACGAATGAAGCCGATTGAATTTAGTGAGGATAGCCCAAAAGTCACTGTGCGTTCGACGAACCAGGGCCCTCTCAAGCGCATGCCTTCCACGCGAGCACTTCCCGAGGAAAATGTCCCCAATTCGGCTTCTCTGAGCTCGAGTAACTCAGCCCCTTACCGTGGCGGTAGACCCCAGAGCTCGCCATCTCCGCCGCCTCCTACTCCTCCACCGCACAACTTCCCCGTCAAACATATTACCCCTCAGAATAGGACGACTGGGCAACGTGATGGTATCCGTAGTCGAGATATCTCTCCTCACCGCCAGACTCCCATGCAGCAGCTACATCGGATACAGGCCGCAGGAATGAATGCGTTTATAAGTTACCACGCGGAACCCTATAGCGCTTTTACCTCTACGTACCCCGACTACATCACAGTTCATTCGGGCAACCTATTATCCTTCATTCAGGCTTGCGTCTATCTAGAAATGCTTCAAGAAGATAGGGCAATACGCGAGTATTTGTATGATGATTTCATCCGGGCCTGGTCAAGCGGCTTTTTGACATATGTCCAGAACGCGGGCCCTGGCCAGGAGCCACTCCCCGCTGTCCAATGGTTCAATATGCTAAAAGGCCCTATCCTCTTCAACCGCATGTGTATAAATTCAGGAAACATTGGCGCTGTTCTGAACGCATATCCCGAGGATGCTGCTAGGGTTAGAGCCATACTTCATGCCTCTAAAGAGGCAAGTGAGAGTCCAATATCAGAACCACAGCCAGAACAAGGGGTAGAAATGGAACTGGAAGAAGAACAAGAGCCGGAGCCGGAGCCAGAACCGGAATGTGTGCCTGTGCCTGAGCCTGAGCCCGAGCATCGGCGTCAACGTAAGAGGCGTGTCGTGGATTTGGACAGCGACAATGCAATGGATATCACCGCGACGGAAGAGAGCCGAGTTGAACCACAACTCCCTCCGCCCACGAGAAAACCACCATCCTTGCCAGCACCATCACGAGCAGCACCACCACCACCTCCTCGGCCTTTGTCCCCTGAGCTAGGGAGCGATGACTTTGACTTCCCTGCCCTTCCACTTGTACTACAATCAACATCGGGACAACAGTCGCGATCCCGGTCACGACCACACACACATGAGCCTCAACCTCAATCAAGACGTCGGCCAGAGCCACGATCAGAACCACAGCCACAACCGCAATTACAGCCGCACAGAGAGCTAACATTACCTCAACGACATTCCCCCAGACGCCATCAACCCGCCCCGGTACCTATTCCCCCGGTACCCATTCCCCCTATCCCAGTTGCTCCTCCCTCCACAGCTCCCGCTTTATCAACAACCAAGCGGACCAAGTCTACCAACCCCAGATCCTCCCCCCGCTCAACCGACCACGCCGGGAAGCTAGTCCCCAGAGGCCGCTCCGTGCCTAGCTCCAGTCGCCGAGCGATTCCGAAGCTGCGTAAGCGATCGACCGAGGAGCGGGCGCGGATGAAGGAGCATTTCCGGAAGATGGCCTCTTCCTCATCGACGAGCTTTCTCGGTGGTGGCGTCGAGAATTAGTTATTGAATCGGGAGGAAAAGGTGGAATTACGGGCATGAGGAGAAGTGAATTGGTTAATGATGTAAACGTATATTATGCAAAGCGTTGGGTCAAGAAAATAATGACAAGGCAAGGTTGGATAACCGGAGCGATATATTGGGCGTTTATAAATATTTAAATGAACTCGGGAACATGCCCCTAATGATGAATGATACCCTGAAGTTATCACTGAGAATGGCCTAACGATGAATGATACCCTCAAATTAGCACTGGGAAGGGGATACGAGAAAAGAAGCAATTATGTCTATCTTTGTTTCCTTGTATTGATTTTCATAAAGGAATCTGGTTCTGGTCTATTTTGGTCTGGGACAGCGTTATGCATGGGTAACATGTTCAGAAACTGATAAAGGAAAAAAATAAAATAAAAACATCGGGACATATCGCGTATCTGTTACCCCGATAAAACCCGTCTACTTTCAACAATAAGAAAGAAGGCCGTGATGAAGAAAAGTAGAAGAAGAGAAGAAGTAAAAAAAAAGTAATAAAGTGAGAGAAACAAAACAACCGACTCCCTGAGGAGTACTAGCGAACCATCTAATCCGTCTCGTTCCAGAAAGGTAAAATAAATAAATATTTCAAAACCACAGCGAATATTTTAACGCCAGTAATTCAAGTTTTTTTTTTCTGTAGTCGTTTTTTTTCTTGTAGTCTCTGAAATGCCGAATGCAAAATGTGTATGGTAAAAGCAAATGACATGGCCACCAATAGCCCTGTGAGAGGTTTTCATCTTTTTTTATTCCGTTTGCTGACTGATGCCTGGCGTCTGAAAATCGAAATGGCGGATAATGGAGGAAGCAAAGAAAATGGTTTAGAGAAGTGTTTCATGGCGCGTCGTGCAAGCATTAAAATCGTTGCGTTGATACAACGCGGTAGTATCCACCTGGGACCATTGCGATATCGGGCCGTGGCGGGGACAGTCGTAGAATCGTCGATGCGATGCGAGCAAATCAAGTACCTCGCATAAGGAGTTTGATTCGAAATTCAAAACTCCCAGCGCTGCATCTAAGCTTCTGTCGGCTCCGTCTTGGACTCGGCCTTTTCGGTCTCCTTGGCCGCCTCCTTGGCTGCTGCTTCGGCGGCCTTCTTCTTTTGCTGACGCTTCTCCTCGTCGGGGGTCAGGGTCCTCAACTGGAGAGCGTGGATGCCTCCCTCCTGGGCCATTTCATCCCGCAGCAGAGCGTAGATCATTCGATGTCTTGCAGGCTGCATCTTGGCAGCGAACGAGTCAGAGATGATGACAAGACTGGGATTGGCGTTAGTAAGGCCAGAAACAACGGAATGCGATTTGGTGCTAGTGCATGGGCACATACCGAAAGTGCGTTTCCTTGGAAGTGACGCCCTGCATGGCCTTGTGGTGAGAGTGGAGGTGCGAGTCATTGTAGATCTCCAGCGTGATCGGGCTCAGAGCCGCGGTCAGCTATAGCAAAAGTGTTAGCATACGCAAATAATATGGTGCTTAAATAAAATAAATTAACATCCACGAACCTTGGCGCGGATTGCGTCTTCCAGAGGAGTTGCCGAAGTTGAGCTCATGGTGGAAAGTTGACGGCTCACGTTGGAGAAGCCGAGAGCGTATCGCCGATACATGATTCTGGAAGGAAGAGGAGAAAAAAAGATTGTCGTTGTTAGTGGAGCTGGTTGCGGCTCTGCTGGCGGTCCCTGTGCGCCAGACGGAAATCACGAGACTTGGTGTGAAGTTGGCTGGTAAGAGGCGGTCGCGGGCTATGAGCCGGCAGAATCGAGATTTTTTTGACAGTGGGCAAAATCAAGCAACAGCCGGACGATGGAGGCAAAAGGCAGCAGAGAATTGGCCTGTAAAAAAAGAGGCAAGGAGGCGTGAGATGGAGAGTGAGAGTGAGAAGAGAGATGGGAGAGAAGAAAATAAGGCGTCTTGAGCCGGGCTGGCAGACGGAAAAGAGCAGCGGCCAGCTACTATTAAATCATGGCAAACAAAGTGAAATTCGGTGAAGTCGGTGAGAACCAGTGCGCCATGCATGACTCCTCCAGAGTGGCGGCGATCCAATCACGGCGTCGACAGGCCCCGGGAACCATGGAGCGGTGACGAGGGAAAAAAGCGGCGGGTTCCTGGACGCTGGGCGTGGTTCCAGCTTTGCATATTCCAAGTTGCAAGTGGTTGCACCAGCCAGGGGGGCCGAGAAAGGGGCATCGCAGGAAGGATTCCCACACGCCCCCAGCACACGGCCGAATGGGTGCATGGGATGGGGGGGCCTTTGTTGTCTCTTTTTTTTCTTTTCTTCTTTCTCTGGTCGCCTTTTTTTTTTCTTATTCTCCCGTTGTCTTGCTGTACGACGTGTTATTCGTTGATATCCATAGGTACTTGACTGGACTGGTTCTAAAATTGGACCGTCAACGAGATGGTGCGAAGCTAGTTGCGCCACTGCTTGACCTTTGATGCTCGTTGTGGAGGACCAAATGCTGCTGCTTGCATTTTGCAGTCTTGGTCCCAAGTGGTCGACCAAACGACAGTGCTTGTGCTTGGAGGCCACGGCTAGAAGCAGGGAGCTGTACGAGGTACGGAGTCGTGACAGATGTATGTAGCAGCAGGCGGGAGTCAGGAGTCGGCACAAGCACCAATGCCTAATCCCGCCATCATCACATCACCAGTCAGTCGGTCTCGTCGACAAGACAGGGAGACGGCGTTGATCCAAACATCCATGATGCTCTACCTTTCTTTGATAGTGCTTGTAATACTCGGTAAAATGAAACAAAGGACGCCAAAAGCCACCATGGTAGGTAACTAGTATGCCGTAAACGCCCGACTACCAAGAATGCTTTCGTCACTAAGTCATTTCGTTGTCTCCTTTTTGCCTGCTTCTTCACCTCCTCTTCCTCGTGCTCTCTAGTCCGGGCACCTGTAAGACTTCCTTCAGCCGTCCATGGCCAGTATCGGCAAGGGGGGGTCTCTGCCTGCAGGGCTGCTTGCTTTGCTTGCTGCGTGTCCTCGCCCGGCAATTGGGCCAGTCCGGGTGCCACGCACCACCCACCTGGTCGGGATGGGAGACCGCCCTTTTTAGCTCGTGTCCACCGTCTCGATCGAGCCGTGATGTGATGAGGTAGCATCTAGTCAACAGGCAGTATAAAGTAGTACGCAGTAGTGCCTGTGCTTGTATGCGAGCCCGTCAAGGGGGCCCTTCTGGCGGTGCAACCACGCGAGCGCGGTGGAGAGGCGGCATGGAGAGATGTTGGGGAGAAGATCAAAATTGCCATGCTGATGCTCAGGAGGTATCTGCAAGTACCTTACCAGTTGCTGCAGCAGCCTCACTCTGGGAGCACCTACATGTAATACTCGTACATGTACCCGTGCCGACCTGCAAGGCAGGCGGTGTTACAGGTCATCTTGTGTTTTGTTCTGCCAGTGCAGCCATGGCATGGGATGGAATTGGGAATTGCAGGTACCTGGCAGTACTCGTACCTTGTAGGGAGTAAGTAATACTACGCCGTCCGCCTGCAGCTAAATGGATCGGATATCATGTCTGTGCATGTGAGGAAGCAATTTTTTTTTCTCTGTGCGCTCTTCACTCTCTCTCCCTTACATGCCAACGGGACGAGTTTTTAGGCGTCTCGGAGAGAGTAAGATGAATCAAATAGTACCGTTTCCCACTGTCTGTGTCTTGTGTCCAAGGCCATCTCATCTCATCTCGTCTCCATGTAACCCAACCCGTGTCACTTTGCACACACCGTGATTCAAGATCAACTCCCTCCTCCCGCTCGCCGCCAGTCCAGTCTCCAGCCGGCCGGGTCGCTAAACTACCTAAACCCATCGCCGAACCTAACGTGACTGACAGCAGATCTTCTGGCAAAAGTCGGGATGCTGGTTGGCCCATGCTTCTCACGCCTCCTCTTTTTCAGTGACCGCCCTATTGCCTTGCAACACCCCTGCTCTCAACCAGAAAGTGGCGGTCCCCGCTCACTCTGCACCTTGACCTTTTTTTTTTCTCAGCCTTTTCTCTGGCTCGGGTATGGACCGTATGGGGGACGGGGCCAAGGAAGCAAAAGGCCTCTGCTTATTTCCTCTCCGCCTTTTTGTGATATTTCTCCCGCCTATTTGCTTTTTCGTCGGTCCCTGCTAGCCTGCTGGCACTAACACTAACACAGTTGAGGTCAGGAAGCGTGCGGCCATTTGACCAAATCGCAATCGTTTGATCCCGTGGCTTTGTGCAACACACACAGAGTCCAGACTGCTGCTGTGCGTTGTGTTGTGCAACCCCTACTTGAAGATATGGCTTGACCGCAAGGTGCATGTAGACATGAGCACATGTAAATGGATTGATCAAATGGATGCTATTGGATCTGAACATGGCCAGTCGGAACGTGACGTCTACTGTAGTGAATCCAGCCCGTCTTTGCTGTTAGCGGACTCGGCCGCTGAAACAGCGCTAAACGCACAGCGCTGGGCAAGCCGCACAGCAGCCAGCAACTCGCCACAACAACCCCCCGGCCACGGCGCCCAGGGCCCGATCTTCCGGCGGCTCGTCCAGCATGCGGCCCAGAAACTGTGCCGACCCGGATGCGAGCCCCGGCCGCTACATCTGGCTCCCTAGTCAGCGCTGGCTAATCGCGAGTCGAGCCGCCAAAATCGATTCCACGTTCCATCCTTCTGCCTCGTGCAAACCCTTGGATTGAACCCTTGGAGCAACGCAACGCCATTGATCCTTTCACCAACAACCACCAGCATCGCATCAGCACTGGCCCGATCGCTGGTTCGTTCCGGACGCTGCTTGACTCGCACGCGCAGCACGACAAGGTCGGAAACGAGGCCGCAGACGCATGGCCACCCCCCTGTCTCGAGACTCGACGCTCTACCCCTCTTGCTGCTGCATCTCTGCTTCAAGCTTGTTCTTTGCCGGCCTCCAGCCTCTCTGAGTCTAAGTCTGAGTCTCAGTCTCTAGTCTCGCCTCTATCCAGTCCTAGTCACAGTCACAGTCATTACAACCAGTGTTGGATCCATTGATTCCATACCACTGTCAACTAACCGGCAGATACACCAAAGCATTCATCACCAAGTCCCTGCTTATCCACCTGCCTTGCCTGGTCCGGCTATCCTCTCTTCCCTTCCCCCCTCCCCTCCCCCCTCATTCCATCCCAATCACATCAATGATCGTCTTCTCGGCCTCACCAGCCCTGCGGCGTCTCGCCTTGGCCTCCCGGCTTCGCTCGCATGGCCCCTCTTCTCTGCTTCCATGCCGTCGCTGCGGGGCCACGCCTGCATCCTCTTCCCACTCCCTCTTGTCTGCCTCGCTCTTCTCTCTCTCCTCCTCAGCTGCAGCAGCCACTAGCATCAGCATGAGGATGGCGTCGACGTCTGCCACCTTGCCTCGTCTGGCCATCTTCGAAGCCGTGGCTCGGCACGATCCCGATGCCCTCGCCGTAGTCCACTCCTTGTCTGGCCGCCGTTTCACCTACGGCCAGCTGCTTGGCGACGTGCGCCGAGCGAGGGCCCGGCTGCTCGAGGCTCGTGGTAAAAGCACTGACGACGACCTGGACGGCGAGAGGGTGGCCCTTCTGGTAGAGAATAGCTACGACTACGTAGGTGAGCGAGCCCTTTAAAATACACACACATTAATAGATTAAGAATCTTGATGTGTGTTGTTCATGTACCTGGTATACGAGGACACAACTCGCTGATACCATGTCCCCCGCGTTCTCTTCCGCGGGAGACATCAAACAGTCACCCTCCTGGCCATTCTGGCCGCCCGCTCAATAGCCGTACCTCTGTCTCCCGCCTTTCCCATTCCCGAGCTGGAGTATGTCCTGAACCACAGCGAGGCCTCGTTGCTCGTGTCCTCGCCCAAGTTTGCCTCCAAGGCCCAGCAGGTCTTGGCTGCAGATTTAACGTCCAAGCCATCCCACGTGGAGCTACCCAAGCATGCCGAAAGTGCGGCTGTAACGGGGGAGAATGTTCCCTTGGAAGACGACGCCAACCCGGGACAGGCTGGTCTCATGCTCTACACGTCGGGGACGACTAACAAGCCGGTAAGAAACGCCTGAGCACAACTCTCCATTCTATCCCTCGTTCTCCTCGTTCTAAGAATCTTTCTCCAGAAAGGCGTCCTGCTCCCCCAGTCTGTCTTAACCGCCCAGGCCCGCTCTCTCCATGAAGCTTGGGAATACTCTCCTGCGGATCACCTCCTCCATCTTCTCCCCCTCCACCACATCCATGGCGTCGTCAACGCCATCTTGACGCCTCTGCTTGCCGGGTCATCCATCGAGTTTATGTTCCCATTCAACGCCGATGCCGTCTGGAATCGCCTTGCCGCCCCGTATCTCCCCTCATCCGAGACCACCAACGGCAACGGCAACGGCATCACCACCAACGGTGACGCTGCCTCAAAGTCTTCTTCTAAGCCCAAAGTCACCTTCTTCACCGCGGTCCCAACCATCTATAGCCGTCTCCTCAATAGCCACAAGTCCCTGCCCCCTCCCATCCAGGATGCCGCTCGCCAGGCCGTCTCCCCCTCCAACATGCGCATCAACATCTCTGGATCGGCCGCCCTTCCCACCCCCATCAAAACGGCCTGGGCATCCCTCAGCAACGGCAATGTCCTCCTGGAGCGCTACGGCATGACCGAAGTCGGTATGGCGCTCTCCTGCGGCCTATCCTTCGCTGACCGTGTCGACGCTTCTGTCGGCTGGCCCCTGCCCTCCGTCCAAGCCCGCCTCGTCGACGTCGACACCGCAGAAGTCATCCTGCCCGGTGAGGAACTCGACGCCCAAGGCCGCGAGCGCTCCGGCGAGATCCAGCTCCGCGGTCCCACCATCTTCAAGGAGTACTGGCGCAACCCAGCCGCCACCGAAAAGGAGTTTACGGCTCCCGACCTGGACGGCAACGGCGCCTGGTTCAAGACGGGCGACGTCGCCGTCCGCCGCCCCGTCCCGACCGCCGGCCTCAACACCGCCGCCCAGCCCTGGGCCCAAGGCCCCCTGTACTTCATCCAGGGCCGCAAGTCCGCCGACATCATCAAGACGGGCGGCGAAAAGGTCAGCGCCCTCGAGGTCGAGCGCGAGCTCCTCTCCCTGCCGCAGGTCGCCGAGGCAGCCGTCGTCGCCGTGCCCAGCGGCTCCTGGGGCCACAAGGTCGGCGCCGTCGTCGTCCTCGACCGCTCCGTCGCGGAGAAGTGGTCGGCCCTGGAGATGCGCCGCGCCCTCAAGAGCCGCCTCGCCAACTACAAGATCCCGCAGGTCATGAAGGTGGTCGAGAGCATCCCGCGCAACGCCATGGGCAAGATCAACAAGAAGCAGCTTGTCAAGGCCATCTTTGCTGATGAGCATAGTGGCGATGAAGCGTGAGCCTTCTTTTTGCTTCTCTCGTAAAACAGTATTTTTTTGCCATTCTTGATCACCCTTGTGAATTACCTATGTATGGTGTTGGTGTGTGGGATAGAAGGGGGCCAGATAGATAGCTGTAGGCAAACATCTCATTAACTAGATGTTAGAAAGAGACTCGAGGGGAGTGAGTTCAATGGTTAGTAGGTAGTCACAAGGTTGTGCTATTAGCTGTAGCACATCAGATGGTAAAAAAATTATCTTGAATAAAAAAATAAATGCATATAAAAATAGCACATCATTCTTGGCCTAAACATCAAACATCTATTTTTGGGTAAAAGTTCCTTGTTTGCTTCCTCGCCAACCGCATCTGCCATCTTGCGCGGTCTTCTCGACGAGTTTCAACATGGAAAACAAAATAAAAACGAAAGCTCCTGAGCTAACGCCGTCATGAGATGTGAGAAATATGCCATCGTCTCAGAGTCATTAGTTGCCCGAGAAGCCAAGCCCAAGCCTTGCCGTGCGCAAACCCCGACCCGAATCCGACAAAAGAAAAAAGTTTATCATGCCTCCAACCACACCTGCCCTTCCGGACCGGCCTTTTCAACTCATGGTAGAAAAAGACCTCAAGAGGGATGCGTATACCGGGGCTGTGCCAGATATCTCGTTGCGGTAAGTGGGTGTAATAAATGCGGCCCTTTTCCCCCTTCCATTGTGAAAAAAAATATCGTCCCAGGCGTCTACACAACGTACTTGGCCTTGGCTCTGGTGCTACCGGCGTGGGCACTGTCGGTGTGGCCAGAAAACTCGACCTGCTCGTTGGCGGGGAGCTCGAGGGTATCCTTGAATCTCCGACCAATAGACAGGAGAATGTCCTTACCCTTCTCCCCGCTTCGGCCCTTTCCGCCAGCAACGTCTCCGTCGCCTCGTCCGGGAATGCTCTTTCCGATGGTGCGAGTCCAGACACCGATACGGTAGAAGCCCTTGCGGACGTTGACGACAACGCCCATGACCTCACCATCCTCCTCCTCCTCGAGAGTCTCACCGATGGCACCCATCATGACCTGGAGCCAGAGGCGGTCGACGTCGACATTGCGCTTGTCCTTGTACTGGTAGGACCACTTGCCACCGTGCTTGTTCTGGGGGTCTTCCCACTCAGGGCGAACGCCAGCCTTGAACAGGTGATAGTCGGACTTGAGGGCAAGTTCTGAAACAGGAGCAACGTTGTTCTGCACAATGCAAGAGTCAGCAGTGGGAAACACAGCATGATGGCGCAAGGACTGCGTGGGCAAAGGATGGACTTACGTATACGCCCCAGAACTCCTCAACTGAGTCAAAGGTGATGACCTCCTTCAGCAGGTCGTTCCAGTTGTCGCCCTACAGTTAAAGCAACGAAATGTTAGCTCCGTCTCCCCATCAAGGCAAAAAAGTAAACCGAAATTCGGCCAGCTCAATGCCTGCTCCATTTGACAGCCCGTACCTTTCCGCTGGGTGGCTTGGTGAACCACAGAGTCCACTTGCTCTGGAGAGGGTGCTTGACGGTGAAGTTGTCCTTGTCGTGGAACACAGTCACAGGCTTTCCGTCATCCTTGGCCTCGGTGCTCCCGTGCTCGCCGTCGCTAGGGGAGATGGGGATGGTGGAAAGGTCGACCTGCTGGTCCATGTTTGGTGTGTCAATCGCAGCGGCAGCCATTGTGCTTGTGAGGGCTGTGATTCGGTTTCGGGTGGTTGGTT
Source organism: Trichoderma camerunense (assembly GCF_050948025.1). Classification (NCBI taxonomy): domain Eukaryota; kingdom Fungi; phylum Ascomycota; class Sordariomycetes; order Hypocreales; family Hypocreaceae; genus Trichoderma; species Trichoderma camerunense. The sequence goes on from NW_028145369.1 coordinate 343,580, forward strand.
GGATTGCGAAAGAGTTGGAGAAGGAAGAAGAAAAAAAGAGAAAGCCGAAAATTTGGAGCTTTCAGAGGCGGGAGTCAAAATCGCGGGGCAGCGGCGGTGGGATGTGAAGAGGCAGCAAGCAGAAAAACTTGCGGTGGCGGCGTGGGAAAGAGAGTCGCTTGATTGCTTCTCTTTTCGTCTGCGTTTCGGAAATATGGGAAGCAAGATCCGGTTCGAAGTGTTGATCCTTCTTTCACTTTTCTGAATTTGCGCCAGGCAAATTCTCGTGGTCGTCAAGTGCGAGGGGCTTGAGCAATACTTGGCAATCAATTCTCTGTCTGGGTGTTGAAAAAAAATGTCATGTTCGACAAGACGCTAAAAGCCGTGCTTGCACTGTGCAATTTGTGGCCTGAAAAACAAGGCACAAACTGCCTCTTACTAAGTCCACCCAAGTTCCTCATCACTTGCAACATCTTAGTGATGTACTTCGTATTCTGTGAGTCTCGCACTGAAGAACACCCAGTAATGGCCTACCAAAGGTGAACGTTGATACGCCCCTCAATTTACACGCAATCTCCTCACGTCTTGACTTGGCCAAAATCATATAATATTTCCAGCAAAATCAGTGCATATATATCGTATTTGTAGTTATATATTGACGTATTAATAACATTCCGTTTTTCAGGCATAGATACACAGTCCCTTAAAGTCCAGCAAATAATCGAATCCTTTTCATCCAGCATATATGCGCTCATCCCAGCTCCATAATCCCTTTTACCTCAAATCCCAGAAATTTCAAACCCCTTTCCTTTCCCATTCTATCATGGAAAACAAAAGCAAGATTTCGCTCCGCATGTAAGTAGAGTCCCAAAAAAAGAAAGAAAGAAACACAAGAGGAAACATAGAGAATCCACCTACAAACCATTTACCCCTTATCCTTGACCAGAAAGCCCATAAGCTTGGTATATTCCACTGTCGTTGGATGATCATAATGGCACCAGCCTATTCCATGTGCGCGCATGCTGTACTTATCCTTTTTTCAACCCAAAAAAATCCAACCTGTCCTCCTATTGAACGCCTCCTTTAGAGCAAGGAATATCGTAGTGAAAAAAGAATGAAGAGAGAAAAAACACCCAAAAAGTCGTAATCGTGAGATTTCAGCATCTTATAAAGATGCGCGACGCATAAGCAGCCCGGAGGCAGATGCTTCTTTCAAACAAAAGAAGCCAAAACTTTTGTTCAAAGCAACAACAAAAACAAATATTGCCGTGGAGATTGCGTTTATCAAGGAGAGGGAGATTAAACCCCCGTCCCGGTCCCAGTTCCGGTCCCGTTCTCCAGCTTATTGACATTCTCTTCAGTCAGAGCCTCTCCTGCACCCGGTTCGGGAAGAGAGTTATTTCGGAGGTCGGCCGGTACACCTCCAGCCGCATCAATGAGCTTCGTCTCATGGAGCATATTCGACCATTCCTTTTCATCTTCAAGTCGACGAACTGGAGGTGACAGCTCAACGGCAATAGCCGAATCAAATGGCGAAGGCTCAGGCCCTCCGTTGGTCGTAAGTGGCCGAGGTGTGATTGGGCTAGTATGAAATTCTTCAGATGCTGAAAGCGGAGATGGATCGTTCTCCTCAATACCCAGATGCGGGATATCCGCATTATCACAATGCTCACCCATTTCAGAGCAATCAGAAGCCGGCGGCCCCGCTTGGGGGCGACGCCTTGTGATGGACCACCTAATCAGCATCTTCTCCAACACCTTCATCGTAACCGGCTTCGCTAGGTAGTCGTCCATGCCGGCTTTAGTGCACTTCTCGCGATCCCCGTGGATTGCAGACGCAGTCATGGCGACGATGGGCACGTTTTGAACGAAGGTTTTGTATGGAAGATGATGTCGCAGAAGATGGGTGCATTTGTAGCCATCAATGATGGGCATCTGCACGTCCATCAGTATAATATCCGGCATTTTATTTTGGCCTTTTGACGCGCCAATCATGTAATCCAGCGCCTCTTTGCCATTCCAAGTCGCCGAGACCTGGAAGCCAAGTTTTCCGATCGTACGTGTGGCGATCTTCTGATTTACCGGGCTAAAACGAGCGAGAGAACATTAGCATTGGCGATATTAAAGATATACTGGAGAGGCGGTCACAAGGTAAAACACTTACTTATCCTCCACCACCAAGATATGCAATCGTGATCGTTCAGACAGAGGCAGCTCTTGCTCTGCTGGAGGGGGTGTCCGAAGGGATGCACGCCGACGAGATTTGCCGCCAGAGTTACTCGTAATGCCCTCTGAGCCTTGGGAGGCGCCCGTCATCTGTTCATATTCTGAGCTGTTGCATGAGAGGCTCAGCTCAGATTGCAGGCGATCGGGGATGGCTCCAGGTTCTACCAGCGTGGGAGCTGGGGCTCCCGTTGGCTTCATAAAAGGGATCCAAAACGTTGCTTTCGTGCCCAATCCCACGTTTGATTCCAATTTGATGCGGCCATTCATCAGGTCCAACAAGTTCTTGCAGATTGTCAATCCCAGTCCAGTACCGCCAAATTTTCGTGCCGTAGACGGGTCTCCTTGGCTGAACGGCTTAAAGAGCTTCTTGCGAACTTCCTCCTCGATGCCAATTCCCGAGTCTTCAATGACAAAGCGAACCTCGATTGTCTCGGCTGTTTCCCGCTCCTTGACCACCGAAAACTTGACATAGCCTTGGTTGGTGAACTTGATGCTATTCGTGAGGAGATTGGTAATGATCTGCCGCAACCTGCCGGGGTCACCAAGGACCACGCGTTCATTGGCAATTTCTTTGCCAACGTCGGATCGAAAGTCTAGATTTTTCCGCTCAACAGCAAACTTGAGCATCTTTCGTACATCTTGCACAATGTGAGAGAGGGAAAATTGGACTTCTTCAATGTCCAAGCGACCCGATTCCACCTTTGAAAAATCTAGAATATCGTTGATTACCGTGAGCAGCGATGTCGCAGAGCTTTGAATGTTGTCAACATATTCACGCTGCTCTTGAGTCAGTTCCATATCGCTCAACAATTCTGCCATGCCAAGAACTCCTGTAATGGGCGTCCTGATTTCGTGAGACATATTCGCTAGGAATTGACTCTTTAGTCTCGTAGCTTCTTTGGCGGCAGCCTCGTTTGCCATTGCGCGACGCTTCTCCTTAGATTGCTCTCGCAAGGCTTCTCCTCTGACCTTGAGCTCGGTGACATCCATTATTACGCCAATGGCTCCCTCAACACATGTCTCCTTGGTAGCCATACCATCTTTGGTCTTTTTTCCGAGCATCGGGTGAAATCGAGTTCGATACCAGCGATCATCTGCAATATCCCAACGGTTAGTTTGCTGTACCCTTCCATTACCACTCTCTAAAGGGTGTCCATTTTCTTTTTCAACTTACCAAGTCCATGCTCCTTTACATCCTCATTACTCCGTCCTTCGAGAATGTCCTCAATGGGCTGAAGCCACTTTAGGCGTTCTTCGTCGAGCTCTCGTCCAGAGATTCGGTTGAAAACAGTGTACATGTTCTCTCCAACAAACCACCTGCTCTTCTCATGGTTATCGTCGGAGGCGCTATTCCAGATCAAGGCGCCCTCCAGCATCGTTACTCGGCGTTCGGGGTCAACAGTAAAGATGGTGACGTGTGAGTGGGCAATCACGCTGAGCAATTGCTGGCGAGTACGCTTAGCACTCAACTTTGTCTGCATGCTCTCGTGGATGTCGGTAGAAGTTCCTGTTAAAAAGATTAGTTTCCATTGATACTCAATTTTCGTATCAAGGAGGCTCAAACGTACCGAACCATTTCTCAATTTTGCCCGTTTCCTTGTCGCGCACAGCGAGGGCACGGCCGAGGAACCACCGCCACTCTCCCTCCTTACTAAGGCAACGATACTCCATGACATAGGGATCTCCTGTTTCTAGGGAGTGACTCCACCGAGAGCGAGCCTCGGGGTTGTCGTCGGGATGAATGGCGGCTTGCCAAGCCAGGCCAATGCACTGCTCAGGATTCAGGCCGGTATACGTGTACCATTTCGTATTGAAGAAATCGTGCATTCCGTCCGGACGTGCCGTCCATACAAGCTGTGGCATGGCGTCGCAAATGATCTTGAACCGCTCCTCGTCGCGCTCTTTGATATGAGTAATTTCCTCCCTCATCATAGTCACATCACGGCCAGTTACAATACCAGCGAGGAATTCGTGTGTTGTCTCATCGTAGATGCCTTCTCCCAACACATCAAATATGATTTTCTTCCCGTTGCGTGCGTACATGCCTATACGCTTGCTGGCAAATGGCGTCTCTGTCCTAAGTAGGATGGAGATTGGATACTCGCTGACATCTAGTTGCCTCGTGAAATCTTCATTATATACTTCCCACTTCTCTAGCAAGTTAAAGCCATCGCCAGACGAGTCGAGATCGGCACCGACAGGGAACAGCTGTCTCGCTGCCTTGTTTGGAAATGTTACGCTGCCATCCTTCCACATGGCAACGACGGGCATCTGCGTACTATCGATGAGAGCGTCCTTCATCCTTATCATTTTCTGTAGCACCGAAGGTGTGCTTGCTTGCGAATGTGACGCAACAGTCGGAGGTCCCATGGGAGGGAAGGGACTGGAAGAGATGGTGATGACGCCCGGGCTGTAAAACAGGGGGGAGCTAGAGTCTCGACTGGAGGCGACAGACGATGCGTTCGAGGTAGAGATGGTTTTCTTCTCGACAGCTTCAAGGATGCTGGATCGAGCAATAGCTCTCCGGCTGCTAAGCGGTATCGACGGGGCCGACTGGGCGTTGGTGAAGGTCAAAGTAAAGAAGGTTTGCTTATCTTCGATTTCCCAGACAGTAATGATCATTTTAGCAAAGGCGTGATATTCGGATTCTTTTGCCTTGTACCGGCTGTTGAAGGTGGTTTTGGCGATGTCTTTTCTAGTGATGATGACTTCTACTGTCGCATCCTGCGTCGGTCGCTCGATGTGCTTGGCCTGGTCGGTCGCCTGCGCAAGGGCCATGGTGGCAGTTGGCGTGGCATCGCCGCTGGGTCCAAGATGAGACGGTCGTCGTTGATGGTTAGAGACTGATGGCCGTACGCCGACTTCAGTGATCAAGGTGTCGAGGAAAGCCTCCCATGTAACCCATACAGGGCGGCCATCCTGAATCATATCAACGCCTACCTGTGAGAGGGTCTGACCACGCAACTTGTCCATCGTCGCCGACGCATCCTCATCGCTCAAATCATCAGAAATGATGCCGAGCATCCTCCCCATGGCCTCATTGGCGAGTACAACGGTCTTGAGGTTGTTTAGTACGATGACGGGAACAGGCAGGTATTGCATTGCGGAAAAGGCAACTTGGCCGGGCGATATTGAAGGCATGGAGAGTCGAAATGGGCTTTGGGATTTGGAACGGACTCCATCGCCAGGGTCTCTGAGGAATCGTCCACCGCCCATGGAGCGAGGACTCTGATCGACACGGCCGTTCATGTCTGCCGCGGCAGCCTTGGACGACCCTCGATCTTTCATAGAGGCCACGAGGTCGGGATCGAGATCCGGCGGACCTCGCGGAGCATTGTGGGCAGCGGAAGAGGGAGCCGGAGCGGACTGGGACGCTCGAGTCTGAGAGCTCTCGCGAGCATCTTCCAGGGACGTCATCTCGTTGGCATTCCACGCATGAGGGAGACGTGCGCAGCGGGCCTAGACAAAGATGCTGCAAGACAGTAGCAATGAGATTCGTCGTCTGGGACTCGAAACGAGGAGATCCAGAGCCCGGGGCTCTCGTGAGCAGGTCGAAGATGGTGGCTGAGTTGACGGAGGCCGGCCCAACTTGACTCGGAAGCAAGGACGAGCTGACAAGAGTCCAGCTCGACAAGGGATGTTTTTTGATAGCAAGCTGAATAATTGGAGGCACGGAGACAAAGGAGAAGGGAAGTACGGCAACCCAGGACTCGATGCGTTAGTGCTGCTTTACTTGACGAAGCTATGCCGGTATCGCAATGGCGTGGGATATTGCAGATCTCGGGCTCCACCCATTCGATGGCTGGATGGCCGCTTTCCTGGAGTCGTGAAAAGTTAAAAGCGATAGGATGGGCAGACGGAGTCACGGACAAAAGAGGGCCAAGTGCCGAGCTGGTAGGGTCCCGATTTATAAAATGCCCGGCCTTAGTTTGCGAGCTTGTCCGGCTGCCAGAACGGGGGGGACGACGATGGAACGGCTAGAAGGGAGAAAGGGCGAGAAACAAGACAAGGCAGCTTGGATGGTAAGAGGAAGAGGATCAATTGCGGACCGGAAGCGGGGGGGTTGAAACAAGAGGTTGAATGAAGCGGACCTGGTGGCTTTTGACTATTCTTGTTCGCCGTTGAGGGCCGCGAACAGACAGCGTGGGGACTGGGGCTGGGCTAGGATTGATGGCTTGGAACTAGAATCGACGGGACCCTGAGCTGAGACAGACAGGCAAGGAATCCCAAGGAGCTCGGAAATCGTAGTACGAGGTGCCGAGTATGTAAGGTGGTGGACAAGGGCGCAGCAAGAGGAGGGGGGGATGTGAGGTGAGAGGAGGTGAGAGGAGGTGAGAGGATAGGTGAGTGAGAATGAGGCGATTCAAGAGCAAGGTTTTGGACTGCAGTGTGCCTTTGTTCTGGGTTTCGATAGCATTGGAAGTCCTATACCTTAAGACTACCAAGGTACATTGCTCGCAGCCTCAACTCTGGTGCGGCTCTTGGCCACAGTACATCCATACATCCAATGCACCACCTCCAGCCAGTACACGACTTGTACAGTACAGGACAGGACAGGACAGGACAGTAGCTGACTGACATGGAAGCCCTCTGGCTTGACCGTGCCAGGGGCAGTGCTGTGCTTGTGAAAGAGCACCAATCCATGCGAGTACATGTGCAGTACCGGGCTTTGATGCAATGTGCCATTGACCTGAGAGGTGGGACGTGGGTTAGCTAAGACGTCTGATTTCAACAAGTGCTCCCTCAGACAGACAAGCCCGTACTCGTACAGACAGACCAGATTCATGCCGGGCTGCCGCATTCCTCGACTTGGCCCACCATCTATCTGTCTACTTTACTCTACACACGCATCGTATCGTATGTATTGCAACGTTCACAAAGCTTAGGTGCTACTACTAGCACCATCACCTCTCCCTGCCTTGACTTGAGCAGGCAATCAATCCGTCTTACTTGGTGACGCCCCGGCAAAAAGGCCTTTTGATTTACCCATTGGGCGAATGAGAAACCCGCCGCTGCCCTGGGCGTTTTGGTTCGGGCTGGCGGGCGACGCGGGCCAACTGACACATGAATAAGAAATCGGTACATACTCGTACATGGACGTGATGGGAAGAGAGCCAGCCAGCCGCATGCAAACACAGGGTGTGGACCGTGGAGCATCCAATGTAGCCTGCCCAATCACCAAGGTACATGTACCAGTCACATATAACATCCCAGCAGCTGTACTGCACACAAGCACTCCATCATTCATACCTGTATTTGTACTCGTACATGCGTGCCTCGTCCAGACCGCACATTCGAAATTCGGTGTCCATGTGCCCCAAGGTGAGACGCCGTCTCGCCCACATCACAGCCAGAGGGCAAGCAAGACGAGAACCCGGAAGATGGGCATCGCATCGGCCTTTGTTTCTTTTCTGCTGGGCGCTCCGTGCTTCTTACTTTAGCTTGTCTAGCCATTGGTGCGGGCACACTAAACAATGTCCCCTTCTCGTATGGATTTTGCCCGGTGACCCATTCATGCTGCGAGGCATCCCCCATCCCGTCGCCTTTTTTTCCTTCGCCCTGCTGTGAGGGCATTAGCTTAGCTTCGTCTAGTACTTTGATTCTGTCAGGGCCAGCAGGTTTGTGGGAATAAGAGCACTGGAGAAAAAAACAGGCCGCCGGTGGGCCTTGGAAAGTGGCACGACTCCAAAGTCCGCCTGTCAAGCTGCGGTGGCAAAATCCGAAATCAAGCTGCCAGAAAGCTTGCTGCAAGGACTTGGACAAAGATCAGCAGTGGCGCTCTGGGGCTAACTCCACGAGCCTAGCATGAACGCTTCCACGATGAGCCTAGATGGGGGTTAAGTTGACTCTTGCTATCGGGCCTTGCGTGTTCTTTGTCTGTTCCGTTCCGTGCTTGTACATACCGCATTTCCACCACTGCGATTTTTGAGTTTCCCATGGGACCCGGCTAGGGCACGAGTTGGATGCGTGGACGGGCAAAAAAGGACAAAAGAAAAAAAAAGGCACCAGACAGTCTGGGCCTGCAATTGCTCGCCCTATCACATTCTCACATTCTGGCTGCTAATGCGGCCGCTCCCACCATCCGATCTGACTGGCTTGAACTTGACCAGGTCCGGCTCGGTACAAGACCCAGCTCGCCTCGACCAAAGCTTGCAAGCTCGAGTTTGGGCCTGCGACATGCAAATCACTACTGCAGCTAAAATGGATTCTCTGCTGAGACGCCCAAGGTCGGGAAAGACTGCCAGCACCAGACAAGGCAGAGACCTGAACCTGACCCGACCCGACAGCCCAGCGAGATGCGGAGACGCTGATCTTGCAGCGTTTCTGGCCCATGCAAAGCAGAAAGCAGGAAATAAATCCAAGGACGAGGGTCAACTTTGCAAGGGCACCCAAGATCAATGTCAATCAATGTCAATTAATGGCAACCGCGGCGTCGCTCCCTCAATCCTCCTCGTTCCCTTTTGTCGCTCTTGCAACGGGCGCAAGGCCGAGCACGAGTGCCGCACAATCCGCAGGGCTTAGATGAAAGCTACTGCTAGCACCAAAATAAACAGCCCAGGTGCCTTGACTTGACTTGTGCCTGTTGTGTCGCCAAGCCTCCCCTCTTGTCAGATAAAGCCAAAGCAGAGCAAGGACGAGCAAAATGAAAAAAGCAGCAAGGCTCGGCGAATGAGAGCGATCCAAGCAAGGATCAGAGCTGGGAAGAGGAGGAGGTCAGTGTGTACATGTATTCTGCCCCTGGATCCAATCAGACAAGGGGAATTGCTAGAGTTGGGCGATCCATGGAATTTTTTTGCTTTTTTTCTTTCTTTTCACCCAGCACCTCTTTTTTCTCTTTTTTTTTCTCCTTCGTCTCTCTCGCGGCTGTTCTTTCGTCCCTCTGGCCTTGCAGGGACCCGGCCTCTTTGGCTGCATGACAAGCCTCGTTCGCAACCCCTGCTAACCCTGTTTGCAGACCAGGGTCCTCCCGATGCTGAGCAAAGCTCGGATCCACCCGTTGTCTAGAACACGGCTTCGGGTTATGGAGTCGCTGGACCAAAGAGTATGGAGGCTTGCTTCTAGAGCTGCTGGTGCTGGAGGAGATGCGACTGGGCGTCTGGTGACACCGGATCGAGCAAGATGGCCTGAGACAAAAATGTTAGCATCGTGTTATCGCTACCGTATCCATTCGGCACATACACATACCTGCAAAGTGTAAAGCCTCAGCTGATAACGAGCAGTACATCCATCACAAGCCACTGAGAATCTTACTGTAATAACTAGCAGCTGTAGTCGTGGCATGGCGTCCAGGGATCAGGAGCTGCTAGCACCGAATACGTGTACCGGTATCCGGACGCCCATCAGACCTCAGCTCTTTTAACCTGGAGTCTGTCTTACTTGTACATGCCGCGTACCCTCTTGTACATTTTTCCGAGATGCGACACTTCACAATTCATTTCTCCGACTACAGGAAGGCTGTCCTATCAGCAGCACTAAGACAAAGACCAACACCCATCTCCCACCCGTCGCTTCTGCCATCTCATACCCATTAATGCAGCTTGCAGTTAAGACAAATCATTCATAAACAGATTGGCGTGCTCGTACATATAATAAGCCCGCATGAAAATAGGTACTGCAACTCTGCTCGCTCCTTTGCTTTCCCCCCCAAAATTCCAAACACCATCCATAGCTCGACTTAGACAGCAAATCGCATCAAAAGGCTCATGTCTCGAAAGCTCCACCAAGCCGATCTTAACTCCATTTTCCAATCGGCGCTTTTCCTAATACCACCCGGCTCCAGAAAAAGACCACACCAGAGACCCTGGTTTTTTGCCTTGGAGGGCGGGCTCCTGCAAGTACGAGTACAGTAGCGGGAGTACTTGGTGCTCCGTACTGCTCGTAAAGCTTTCCCATCAATCCCATGCAGCAAACAAATTTGCATCCAGCAGCTTTTTTATGGAGCCCCTCCAAAGACACGGGCAACTTCACCGCATTCTCTCCAAGTCCATTCTCTGGTTCGGCTTCGGCTTGCCTTAGCCAGAAATAGTGTCAGCGGGCATCGCGCCATTCTTCTCTGCCAGCTTATCGTGAATTAAACTTCATCTGTCCACAGGTAGAGCAGGTCCACCACTGCCGTTCCATTTCTGTCGCGCAAAATTCGCAGCGCCACGTTGGTGGAGGAGCTGGTCGAGCTGGAGCTGCAGCTGCAGCTGGAGCCGGTGCCGACACGGCGCCCGACGCCGACGTCGATGCTGGTGGCCTCTGGGCTGTTTGCAGTGTCTCACGACCCTTCGTCTTCTTCTTTGGCGGACTATCTGTTAGGTCAATCACAGCTGGCCTCGGCCCAGGCTGTCTCGGTGTCGCCGGTACGTGTAATGTTGCCTCGCCGCGCTCCACCCCGCAGGCATCGCAGCACAAGAAGTCCTGCGGGTTATGCAACGTGCATACTGAGCAGATCCAGAATCGCTCCTCTCTGGGACGAGGAGGTACTGGTGGTCTCTTATTGATCGTGCTAGTATTGCTGCCGCTGCTGCTCCCCACGCCCGGCCTTGGCCTTGGGCCGTCAAATGACACCGTCTTGTTCCCGTTGCTCGTCATTATTTTTTCCGCAGGCGATGAGGTCACATATGAACCACCTGCATTAGCCATCTCGTCTTCCTGAGCCATCTCCCATAGGGCCTGCGCAATGGCAAGATCGTTGGCCTCGTCTTCTTCTGCCTGTGTACGAAATCCATTCTTCGACGCCGTGTCTGCAATGATCCGAATCTCGTTGTCACTCAGCTTGTCCGTTGCACAGCCCTCGAGAGCTTTTGTGCGCTTCTCGGCCGCCGCCGCTGCTGCTTGGCGTAGGTTTCTACCTGGCCTTGGCGGCCGTGATATATCCCCTCCGCCAAGCCGTTGTCCTGACCCCCGACTCAACTGCTCGTGAGCTTTTCGCTTTTCCGCGGCTGCACGGGCAAGCCGCTGCACTTCATGAGTCGGCAGCGCCTGTCTTCCGCCCAGCCGATGTCCCTCGGACAAGAATCCTTCGCCTGTGTATCCCTTGAAAAGGAGTCCTTGCCATTCATCACGCAGTTGGTCCCAGAGAGCATGAAACTTAGCATCATGAGGTCCATGTACAATGTGACAGAGCTCATGTAGCATCGTGTCAACGATACTTTCGGTCGGGAGGAACTGATTCTGGTCTTGCGGATAGCGTAACCGTAGGCATATTCTCATCCCGCGATTAACATTTAGCCCTATTGCAGTTGGTCAGTCAGTCGGTGAGCCAGTTGACCATGTTATTTGCAAGGGCATGCGCACCAAGTAGATTCTGCTGGTTGGGATAAAACTCAACCAGCTCCCCAACTTTCCACCCACGGCTGCGCATAATCGGCTTTACAAGGGAGGCCACTTTCTTCAAGATGGTCAGGGCCTCACCAGCTCGGCGAAACTGCGCGAGGTGGGTGTATGATAGGACCAAGGGATCATGTTCCGGCATATTGACAGTCCTTGAAGTATAGGGTATCAAGTATAAAGATGTATCTGTGATCTAAAACCATACGCACTGGAAGTTGATATCAAACGACGCCTGCAGGCTAATGCGAAGAAAAGAAGAGAAAATAATCGCGTCTACATGGTTTCAAGGCGCCAGAGATTCTTCTAGACACTCGCCACGTCACAAACGGATGCCTTGAATCGCGGCACCTCGTTTCAGACTTGGGGCGTTTCTATCTCTCCGATGGCAAGAGGTGCAATATCATGATTGGGATGCGACGGTTTCTAATCATACAGCTAAGGCGTAAAGTATACGCGGCCCAAGATGACTAAGCCGGGCGCTGGGTGAATGAGCAATGCCGACGGAGCGGCAGATGATTGGCATCGTGTAACCTGCTTGAATATGGGCTAGTTACTTGTATTTGAAGGGATACAGAAGAAAATAATGGTTTTTTTTTTTGTTTCCTAAGAAGTGTAGAAGATGTGTCGTTCAGGGTGTGTATGAAAGTGAATCAGAGGGACCATTACTATATCTCGTAATGGTGTAGCTGCTAGGGATGGTTCTAGAAACACTCATAGCAGATGCACTCAACTCGACTGTAATGTGTAAATATGATCATGTATTTAAATAATAACGTGAAAATTAAGAATAGCATTAAATAAACTTCATACGTACATTCTCTCCAATGCATCTTACCCAACGTTTCACTAGCAGATTTAGTATGCGAAGTGTCAAGTACTAGCCTCTCACCAACATGCAAACATGGGGGTCTCAATCAAATGCACGTCCACGGAATCGGGCGTCTGTTAACCCATTTTGGCACAAACTGCATGAGATATCATCTTATGGAGAATCCTTCGGAAGCATCTAGAGCATTCAGGGTTCTTTGCCGGCAGTGACATGCTTACAAATTTGTCATTTTCGGGATGCATATCCGTCACTTATCAATGTAAACCCGCCACCAAAAGAAACAACGAGATACAAACAAGTACAATGTGCAATTTCACATCTGATTGGTCACCGTTTTATATATACTACGGGGATACTCCGAGCTGAACATAGTACTCGGCATAATATAACAAGAGGCAGCTCACTCAGCTGATATACTTGCCCCAAGGGTCCTGGATCCCCCTGCTTTCCAGGCTGTCACATTTACAGACGGCCGGTGAAGGTGTTAATGGGATGATTGGTTCGTCCTACCGAGGAACTAGGCCTCAAGAGTGTCGATATCCCTCGACATGCATGAAAATACTTAGTGTGGCTACCTGAGTCGGAGACGCCGAGAGGGCAGGTTAACACTGTCAAGACATGCATACTCGAGCCGAGGTTAGACGGCCAGATGAAATTCCGAGTAATGATACCTTAAAAAAGCCTATGGAGTGCCGATACATGGTGTTTTCATTCCTTGAGCCTCGCGTATTTGTAGTTGGAGGCAAGATATGTTTCCTATTTGGTGCAGATGGCATGATCTTGGTGGCGATGGAAGCGCGTCTGTAATATTCCGACGAACAACGCTAATTAGAGGCAAGTGTCGATTTACTATAGAGTATAGTCGCATTAGATACCTCGTAGTATAGACAAAGTGGGTGGAATCATGATCGGCGCGTACTTACACAGGTGAGAAGTACGTATTACACAGTGCGTTGCTCGGTGAGGAACATCTTAGCTCATCACACCGACTCTCCAATATGGATGTCTGTAACAATATTTCGAGATCTAACAATTCATCCATTCGATCATGGTCCAATAGTTTAAGCTTGTCATGACCCAGTGCATCTTCCACCCTCTTCATAGCCGCCAACACCTTCTCCTCCCCCAGCCGCCGTCCAACGACCTGGATACCAACTGGAAGACCATGCATATCACCGGCATTGTATAATTTGTAGGCACCTCAAACAATCTCCCTGAGTCTCTTGATATCGAAATATTTGGCAACTGGTCTTCTTACTTGTCCACGTGAGCCACAGGCATCACGCCCGCGGAATAGTCAACCAGCAAGCACTTGGCATTAGTAACTACATAATTCACGTACGTAACATATCGATGTTCAAGAACACGCAACAAATTAAAGAGGAAAGTATATCCACAGCTTCTCACAGCATTATGCATTCTGTTGGGAGGAACGGGGGGGTTAGTGCACTCGGCGCAGTGATGATAAAATCCATCTTAGCATCTTCTCACCACTCGAACCATCTTCGCCTGTATGCCTCTCGCTTGGCAATTAGCTGCCAATACTCATAGACGTCCTTGGCATGCCAGTTGTGAAGTAGGTCCGCCCACAGAGAATCTCCCTGGATATACTTCACCCAAAGGTAATGCAGATACTTGATAGCTCGAGGAAGTTGCATGTAGAAGCACATTTGCAAAACGCCGTGGTCGTTGATCTCTCCCCTGAGGAAAAATGAGTTGACTGTTTTCAGCCCATCGCTCCACCGAAGGTGAGATATAGGCTGCAGAGCTTCATAAATCCATGGAGAGTTAATCTCAACCATCTTGTGGCCGGCATTATGAAGAGCCGCCTCGGCCATTTCAAGGGCCCTTCTGCAAGCAGGGCTGCGGTCTACGATGTTATCTGCCCTGAAGACTCTAAGTCTGCGTCGGGCTTTTGTAGAATTTCCTGTTCAATCTCGGATCCCCACGTCAGAGGCTGAACCGAGTAGTCGTACGTCCACAGCTTCATCCAGATAATGGATTGCGTAAATTACGTTAGATCATCCAAGGTTCGAGGCATCGGGGAGTAAACCGAAGAGATGCCGTTCTGGTACGGCATCAACGTAGATGCCCTTAACTCCATCCATCCTCTATAGAGCATTTGAGAGAACATACCGCTGAATACTGAGCGGGACATCGAACGCTGCCTGCAACATCGCTTCCAGTGGCAATTCTTCCGCCGAGAGCGAGCAGTGCGCCCTCGCCACGAGGAGAACCTCCCGGCGAGTAATTTGCATCGTAATGATTGATGGATCAATCCCAAACGTCCTTGCTGAACCCGGAGCTCAGCAACATAATATAAAGTTGGTCTTGACGTACGGCACGGCTCTGGCGTCCTTGAGCAACTTCGTTGTTACCCCGTCCTCTGTTTTCACATCGCCAACGAATTTGCTCAACCCAGCCGAGCTATCATACTTTGCTATATCAACAGTATACTTAAGACTAACGGGAATATCTGCCAGGGGGCCACCCAGATTAATTGATCTGTCTTCGAGCCACTTCTCGGCGGAAGGTATCATAACCTCAGTTAAGCAGTCGGTCCTTTCGTGGGTCTTGACAGTAAATTTGCCATATGTGTTCAAATATCCAGGGCTCGATCAGCATACTTATGTACTTCGACGACAAGATCTTCCATTGGTTTGTTGATAGCTCACGGTCTTTGACGCTGAAGAGGCCATGACATGCTGGGAGGGCTCCGATTTGGCGGCTCGTTGATCCTTTTTGAAACGACCACCAACTGCGTCAGAGTCAAGTATTACAAGTTATAGATTAATATGAACATGGCACAAAGGATCGGAGCTTTTAAACGTACCAGTCTGCCCTGTGCTGAAGATATCCTAGGAAAGACCCTGTCCAGATTACGATGTGTGATATACTATAAGATGTGCTTATAGACAGGTGCCGATACAATTCAATTGGAGGCCGATTTCAGACGACAGGGCTGATTAATAACTTCGATTGGTCATTGCATGTATCACACAATACGGCATCCTTGAAGCTGTTAAAGGGCACGACCTTCATCCATTAAAGACATCGCCTTGATAATGGAAACAACACAAAGCAGGCTTCCCCGCATCCAATTGGTTCAGCAATTCAGGAACGGTTGTTAGCCAAGCTCTAGCCAGTCTAGCGATAAGTTTCCTTCAAGAATAGTGAATCCTACTACGATGTTGAGGCAGCCCATTTGGCTTAGGCCTGTCAACGACATGAGGCACGTGCCAACCGCATTTACACGACCTAGGTAAGCGAAGCTCGCCTCCAACTAGCCACATTTGCAGAAAACAAAAATATCAAATGGATGTTCGCCGGGTTCAAAGCGGACTCTTCCGTTGACGCAATCTGTACCATTCTCCTTCTTTGCCCTTTCTTGTCTTCGTTTCCCAGGTCAGATCCTGGTTATTGCTAGGGCGAGATGGTAGTTTCAAGCTAGGGGCCTAGCTGGAGATCGGCTTCGTCTTTACCTAGTCGGTCGTCTATTCCGTTCCTGTACTGCCATTATTCCCACCTGGACGAGCCACTCGGTACTTCGATTTTCTCTTCACAAGCCAGATGAACAATTGTTTGGCTCATTTTTTCCTCTCAAGGTGATATGGCGGCAGCGTGTGGGCCATGCCTGAAACCATCTGCATCTCGCTGTTGGCTCTAGCAGCAGACTATTGGCTGTCATGCTTGGACTTTCCGAGCATTTGAGCAATAGGAGCCTCGACTTGGGTCACTAAAACGAGTCTCCAGATAGATTGCGACGCTGCCTTATCGGGAGTCCAAGAAAGGCAACGAATGGCAGGGGCGGAACTGCCACACGCGCCAAGGGTCTGAGCTGTCTTGTGCATATATTGAACGCTATCAGTGGCGATGCCTTTTTTTTTCTTCCTATCCTTTTGACGGCAGGCCTCGTACCTTTCCTTTTCTTGAGCGCCATCAAGTTCGCGGAGAATTTGGGGCTGGACTCCAAAGACGCCATTTTACATTCTTTTCGGGTGGTTTATAGCTTTATTGACGCCCTCTTTTTAACCTTGGTGTTGGACTTTGATAAGACGCTTCTCTCCATCTGTGTCACTCTTTTTTTCAAGCTTTGCCTTTCGCTCTTTCGGTGGAACCAGTTATTCGTTGTGTACTACACTTTTAACGTCGAATGATGCACATGTTTCTCTTTCTGGCAGTTCTCCTGGCCACTTCTCTCACTTATGCCGCCCCCATTCAATATGAGAGCAAGAAAATCTTTGTCATTTCGCAGAAGCCAATCTTGATACCGCATTATATGCCCCAGGCCAAGAGCGCAACAATTCTTGCCAATGTGACGGATCCCGATCTCAGCCGCGACTCTTGCGGCTCGGTCAAGATGGGATTTCGTACCCTTTGGACTTGTCGAGACACTGCTATCCGCATCCCCGGCACCAACCAGTTTACATTCGTCTTTACCAACACGGCCGGCTGGACCGACAATCAGCAAGACGAAGCACCCGCTATTCAACAGGGAGGACCGATTGGAGCAGGATCAGATGGCACCAATAGCATTCTCCTGATGAAGGGCCCGCGGCCAACTCTTCCTACATTCTACCCCTTGGGCCCCAACATGTGCCCAAACTCTGGGGCATGTGATGACGGGACGAGCAGATGGACAGCATGGCCAGACTCACCACCAATGGTCACGGATACGGCTCTCAATGGAACTGTCACGGCATATACTTGGGTGTCCAACAACCAGATGGTCAGCAGTAGCATGGAGCTATTGACACCTCAGCCTTCAACCACCCTGTTCAAGATGACATATACGCCCGACCTCAACCCAGACGTGCTTCCGGCTGTTTCAACTGTGGATAGTAATTTCTGGGGAGAGCACGAGATTGCATATGGAACCTATGGCAACGTTGTCAAGGGGGAGTATGCCTATCTCTACGGACTACTACACCTGGGAGGTGTCGCTTTAGCAAGGGTTCCCGTCGATTGTATCGAGAACAAGAGCCAATACGAATACTACGTGGCTGGCAAGTGGACAAGCACCAAGCCCGCCATCGATGACCCAGCTGCTGCAGTCCCCAATGCCGGAACAACAGGACAGGGAACCTTTTACTTCTCGGATCGGGCCCAGTCATACGTCTGGATCGGCCAGGCCAGCATCAGCGTTTCGGCCGACTTTTACATCTCGACGGCCCCAAGCCCAGAAGGGCCCTGGACAAGCCCATATCTCCTCTACTCAGGGCCCAACGGTGATGGGGACTTGCCGTCGTACAGCTTGCAAGCACATCCTCACATGCTGCGCGAGTATGACGACGGCATCTATCTGACGTGGACGCAGTATTTCAAGCCCAGCACATACGCTGCATATGTCACCCCGCTCGTGTACGTTTCGTTTGTCTAGGATCGGGTGCCGGGTGGAGATGACACATGCAGTTGAACGACGATACCCCATTGTTTTGATATGCAAGCGAGCGAGGCCTACATACTTTGTACATACATGAATGCCTTACATGGATAACCTACACGTCGGATACAGGTACATGCACATACATGCTCGACCGGGGGGTCAAGGAGCTGGAGGGGCAAGGAAACGGGTAAAAGCATTGATACATTGATTACATGTGCCTTCAAGAATGGCGTGGTGCCTGATGTGCTGTCCCTCATTGGGAAGACTGAGATTAAACAAGGGGGAGAGACTTGTAACGGCCATTGAAGGGAAGTAAAGCACCTGAGAAGCCCCTTGAAATGATACGTTTGCTCTGCCATGTCCAAAAGCAAACATGATTGCGACTTTGGTTCATGCTCTTTTGCATTGTATGGGGCCGGCCAGCGTCTCAGCGCCCTGAGCGGTGAGCTGCAGAGCCTTGAATCAAGTGCCCACATATGACACGTGTGAGATGCTCGACGTGTGTCCATGCCATGTACAGCAAATTCATCAGTTGTGAGAACCCAATTCCCCTCATCTTGGGTCTTGGGGCATGGCTCATGCATACCTGCCTTACCTATCCTTTACTGTTGCTTCAATCGTCATCAGTCGTGTCGCCATCGAGCAATTCCATCTTCCCAGCCTTTGATTTTCCAGTCTCTTATCAATCACCCATGTATATCCTATTCCTCCCATTTTTTTTTTCGTCCGTTTCCTCCCCATGCTGAGTGCCGCCCACTAGCCCTAGACAGCTGGTCTGTCCCCCCCTAGCCGTGCAGCCACCGCCAATCACAGGACCGCTCGCTGCTCTATAGCGCCCTGTAGCGCCTTATAGCGCTCGCTTCCCTTCTCCCATCCCACTAAAGCCGCCTCCGGGACCCGACCGGACCAGCTGGCCGTCTCCACACCATCCTGTGAAAGCCTCTGCTCTGAATACCGTCATCAGGCTCAGAGCCCAACTAGAGCTTTTTTCTCTCTTCTTTTCCTCTTCTCTTCTTCCTCCTCCTCCTCCTTCTTCCCCGTCTTCTCTTCCCCACGCTTCAAGCTAGAAGCCCCTCATCATGGCGACCGAAAACAACCAGGTGATGGACGTGGTAAGGACTGCTGCCCTCATTCCTCGCCCTTGCGGCAAAGCTTTATAGCCGCGGCTAATGCAAATCCCCTCCAGCTCAACTCCATCTCGGGCACCTTTCGCAAGGTCACGGACAATGCCGCCGAGTTCATCGACAAGGGCGTCGACAAGGCCTCCGAGGCCGTTCGCGAGAGGCTGGCGACGGTCGACTGGCTGCCTGACATTGTGAAGCCTCTGCCCCCGCCCAAGCCCGAGGTCATTGTCGTGCCGCTGTCGACAATCGAAAAGCTGCAGAGCTGGTTCTCTAGGAACAAGTATCTCATTGGCGCTGCCGTCATCATCACCACCACCGTTGCCTACAAGGGCTACCAGCAGAACAAGTACGTGCGAAAGGTACGGAGGGCCAAGCGAAGCAAGAATGGCGGCCGCTCCGAGGTTGTCGTTATCGCGGGGTCTCCTCGCCTGCCGCTGACCAAGTCGCTGGCTCTTGATATGGAGAGGCGCGGCTTCATCGTCTTCATCGTGTGCAACGCTCCTGAGGACGAGGCCGCAGTCAAGTCCTTTTCTCGTGCTGACATTATGCCCCTCACCATTGATACCACAAATGTGAGTCTTCCTTTCCATTGTCCTTATCATGACTCATTTTGGTGATTTTGATGAGGACTATATAAGTCCCAAGTTTGCATGTGAAAGCAAGTTTGCTAACTGCTATTTTCAACTAGCCTCCCAATGCCGGACTGGCCATCGAGCGCTTTGCTCACTTCCTCACATCTCCCAGAGCTCCCGGGCCCAACATCAAGCCAAACCAGCTGACGCTCAAATCCGTCTTCCTGATCCCCAGCCTTCACTACCAGACCTCTCCCATCGCCACCATCCCCCCATCAGCCTTTGCCGACCTCTTCAACACCCATCTGCTGCAGCCCATCCTCACCATCCAGACATTCCTCCCGCTGCTCACATCAAGGCTTGGTCCCATCGGAGAGAAATGGGTCCCTCCCAAGGTCCTCGTCTTCACCCCCTCCATCATCTCTTCCATCAACCCGCCCTTCCACGCTCCCGAAGCTACCGTCTGCTCCGCCCTGTCGGCCTTCACCGAGGTTCTGACGGCCGAACTTCGACCTCTCGACATCCCCGTGACCCATATGCAGCTCGGCACCTTCGACTTCTCCGGCTTCGTGCCCATTCGCACAGGCTCGCCAACCCAGGGCTTGGTGACCAGCGCAGGAAACCCCGAGGATACACTGGTCTGGCCTGACGGTGCTAGACACGTCTACGGACGCAACTTTGTTGCCCAGACCGCGTCGGCCATCTCTGGAGCCCGCATCCGAGGTCTCAAGGGCAGCTCCCTCCGACACCTCCACGCCACTGTTTTCGACGTCATCGACGGCTCCGTCAAGTCTGACACCGTTCGCATCGGCCTCGGCGCCAGCATCTACGGGTTCGTTGGCCGATGGGCCCCGCGAAGCATTGTCTCGTGGATGATGGGCATCCGCAAGGTCGACGAGCTGTCCACCTGGAAGACGAGCTCATACGAGGGCTCCGAGGACGGCAGCGACGACGGCGAGGAGGGCGGTGAGGGATCCATCTCCGAGTCCAAGGAGTTTATCGCCGTCCAGTCCGAGGGCAACGTATGGAACTCGGGCGAGACTGCCAAGTGGGATCAGCCTCCTACTGATGCCCCTGCTCCTTGAAAGGATCAAACGTGTTAAAGACAACTTGAAAAAAAAACTGAAAAGAAAAGAACATAAAAAAAGGAGAAGCCGGTTTTATTTCCTGGAAACTGATGACGCAAACAGCCTGCCGGAACAGCATGGCCTGAGCTGGAAACCTATGGGTATATATATGTTGCAAGCCCGTATTTAACGATTGGATGTTTTATGTATGCATGGAAGGAAACCCACTCTGATTTCATCAACGGTACATAGATACGCTCACGACTTTATTGACTCAAATTCATTCATTCAGAATTATTCATTGATAATTGCTGTTCCCTCTATACAAACTGTGTGTGCAAAGTATATGTATGTATATGTAATAACGCCCTAATTTGTTGGATCTGTGTTCCTCCTCCCGCCATGGCCTCCATCCCAACAGGGTATCATAAAGGACTCGAAAAAATTGTAAATGTATCGTAACAGCCATGAGCCCTGGCTTCATTTGATCTTCTCCCCTCTTCTTTATGCCATCACCACGATGTAGCATCTCAGTGTCCCCTGCCCCTATATCTTCCTCGTCCACCTCCTCCTCTCCATCTTCCGCCTCCTCCCCGCCCATGCCGTCCATGGCCCCGATCTTCCCTACCCTCACGACCGTCACGATCCCCCCGCCCATCTCTAAATCGATCTCCATCCTCGTCCCTAAACTGCTGCACCTCCAGCTTAATTTCGTCCTCTGTCTTTTCCGCGCTCTTAGCAACCGGCTTCTCCAGATCCTTGGACCACTTCGGATGCGCCCCCGTCTTGCACTCCAGCCCATCAGGGCAAAACCCCGCCAAGTAATACACACAAAGCTTCCTCCTCACATGCTTCTTCGAACAAAGCGGACCCAGCGGACAGAACCCCATATCATAATGCGGACACGGCGGCAGCTTGCTCAGCGGATCGACGTGCAGGTACAGACACTCCTCGCCATTCGAACAATACCCATTACGCATGAAAAAGTTGCACTCGGGCATCTTGCGCAGGTTATATTCGTGCAAGAACTCGCAGTGCTCGCCCTTCTTGCACAGGCCGCGCAGCCAGTGCTTGCACACGAGCGAGTTGAGCCCGCCCGACGGCTGCTGCTGGTCCCTGGAGCGCCCGTCCGAGACGTGCCGCTCGCTGCAGCGCGTGCCGTTGGGGCAGCTTCCCGACTGGAAGGCCTTGCATACGGGGCGGTCGGGCGGGAGGCCGACTTGGTATGTCTGTCGGAGGAACGGCGAGAAGCGGAAGTTGTAGGGCTGCGCGGTGTGGTTGAGGATGGCGGCGACGTCGCTGGCGTGTGCTGTTGTCGTGGCCATTGTGACTTTTAGGTGGGAGGGCAGAGATGCCCGGTTTGAACGGAGATGTTGTTTGAATTAGTATTCGATGAGTGGGATTAGAAATGGACGAGTCTCTAATGTTGAATTGAGTAGCACAAGAAGATGGTCGTCAAGGTCGTTGGAGCGTGTCGTGGAGATGTTGATGGGAGGGCGGAAAAGTTGAAGTTGAAGCTTTGGGTCAAGGCTGGTGCTTTGGCAGAGGTTCAATTGCATCCACCCGAAAGCTTCAGCCACTAGTGGCGGATGTGTCAGCCACACCACCACCTTTCGTCCGTTTCGAGAGAAAGTGACCGAAGCAGTTGAGATATTGGCGATTAAGTAATCCACCAAGATTGGGATGAAAGGCGTGTATCTTTGGTCTAGTAGGAAGAAATTGCAGTTTTTTTTAACGTAGATGCCTTAGTATCAAACTATATTGGCCGTGTTCGCATCGTAGGGCTCACCAAGTAGCGGCCATCTTTAGGCAATATCCCCAAAGGCGAGATGAACAGCTATGCGAAATGAAGCCTATCAATAAGCGGCATTACAATGCCGAGGGTATTATAATACAGTATAAGTATCAAGATATGCGTTGTGAGCCAGAAGAAACAGAGTGTGTGTGTGTGGGTGAAGGAATGAGGGTGAAAACGAGGGAGGGAGGGAAAACAGAGAGACCATCCTTGTCAAAGCAAACAAATACAGACTCGCAAAGCTTTTTGATACCAGCAATAAGCCCGGATACGCAATCTCTAATGAATAATCCCGTGGCAACTCCGCGTAAAAGGAAACTGTGAAAAAAATCCATCCAACAAACTACCATAAATACCAGGCAAGAGTTCAAGCCTGATCAGGGTTGCGTTTCCGTCCAAAGTAGAAAAAAGTTCCGTGATCAATCATAGCAAAACACCGTAAGGGAAACAAAAAGGCCGTTCAATACAGAGACTCGGCGAAGTGACCTTCTCTCTTCTGGGCATAGCAGACACAACAGTTGACATAGCGGTGGATGGTGTCGTCCTGGAGGCTGTCTCGTGCTGCTTCCAGCATGGCCACTCGTTGTTCTGGAGATAGATTCAGAGCAGCCAGAGGTTTCGCCGCCATGGCTCCGAGAGAGTCGTTGATAGTCGTCTTCATAAACACACCGAGGGCACGTAGGGTTTTGTCGCGCGGCCAAGTTGATATCGGGACCTTTTTCGTGATGCAGTGGACATTTGAAAAGCCGGTTTCTCGAAGGATCTGTTCAAGCTCGGTAATAGCAAGGATGTTGATGCCATAAACTCGCAGGCCGTTTTTCACCGTATCAAGAAACACCCGGAGAGGGTCGTCATCCTTCATAGTTCCATCATCGCATCGGATCTCCGTCATGAGTTCGTGAAACTCGACCCAACCGCCGTTCTTGACATGCCTATCCTCCAATCGTCAGTCACGCTCTAACAGCCCGATGGCTTTGCATCATGAAAGGCAGAACACACGGGTAGACCTTGGTCAGGAGGCCCTTTAGGTCTCGCAGAACGTCCGTCATTTGTCGAAAGTGAACTAAGTCGAATTCAGAGCCATGAAGCCATTCGGGCTCTTCGCTATCCTCGATAAACATGCGGACGTTGATGGGTACCCATGACGGCTGAATCGGTGAGAGGTCGGTGCCAATAACGCTCGCGCTCGGATGCTGATCAGCGACTACCACGAGGACATCGGTTAGTCATGAGTGCAAAAAAGAATCAATGCGCCAGTAAACGTATATATGAGGGCATGGAGAATTGCAGTACCATCTATAGGCCAGATTCCTGTTCGAACGTTGATTAGCATTTGAGCGAATGCGCAAACTCGGTATGCAACTTACCAATGCCGGTTCCGATGTCAATGATCTTCTGTGGATGGTCACCAATATTGGCATAGAATAAATGTCCGCCCTACAGCCCAAACATGTGAGCATTTGATCGCCCATTTGTTCCGACGAGGCCGATGGCATCGGTGGCATACGCCAGCGCGAAGCAAAACAACCACCAAATCTTAAACGTATTCCCCGCTTCCTCGGACATACCATTAGCTGAAGAAACAGGGCATGGACCGTTTCCTCTCTGTGACGCTCGACCTCATCGTTGGGCATAGGATAGATGCCTCGGCGGAAGCCGTGATATCGTCGACCATAGGCAATCTCATCCTCGTAGACGCTTGGGGGAACCGAGGTGGACGGTCCCGATGAAACCTCCCAGCCGCTCTCGAAGTCGCTGGTAACGTCGCTAACGCCCGCAAATTCGGCGTCCTCATCTCCGTGGTCGAGCTCGAGTTCGGTCCGCGTCGTGATGCTCGTGGCATCCGTCACCGACGCCGTCGACACCAGCGAAAACGTGGTGTCATCGTCGTCATACATGGTGCCCTAGGAAGAGTGTGGGTAAGAGTTGGGTTGGACTTTGATTCCAGACGGAGCCATGACCCTTTGTTTGGCTTAAGAGAGAGACGGTTAAGACCGAAGTGGAACCTCGAAGATCCACCGTTGAAGATTAGTCCCTTTACCTGTTCCCTGCCTGACACTAGCAGGCATATCCGGTCCGTCAAGATGAGGGGTCCCCTAATTGCTAGCAGCGTGCTTGTTCGTTCTCTGCGTTTCGATTTCCACCACAAGCTTCTTTGGCAACCCAACTGCCGAGGAGCAAGAAGAGCCCAGTGGTGACGGCGACCGCTTGGCAGTTTGGGGTAGCACAAGGCGAAGAGCCTTTTTTTTTTTTGGTCTTCCCGTCGCGCCAAGTGCCGGGGCGGGATTTCGCAAACAACTTTGAGCCAATCGTTGACATGAGACCAGTCACAATCAATCACTCAGGATTTCGCGCAGCTAGGCGAGTACCTCCTTGGTACATTATCAGGTACCTGTGGTAGTACGTTTGTATCGAGAGCCTGTTTCTTGCTTCCATCAGCGGCGTTGTTCGTCTCTAATGTCTTGTCTCCCGGGCCACTGTAGTATGGTACTTCACATCATGTAGGGATATTCGTGTATTTCCCCAATGAAGCCTTTCCTGCGCATAGCCTGTATGCGTGCCTACCCGTACAGGTCTTCACATACCCAGCAGCCCGAGGTCGAATGAGCCAAAGCCGTGGCACTGGGCTGATGAGCAGGGTCCGGGGGTGCCATTTGACCCTGCGGGCGCGCAAACAACCATGCCAGTAATAATGCGCTGGTCGCTGCCTCGCTTACATCGTTGTTGTGGATATGATGAACGCTGTACTGTACTTTGTAGAACTGTACAGTATGGCCATGGATAAGACCAAGGATCCGAGACAACATGGAATGTTTTCCTCACATCCAGGCAGCCGAAGCGCGTCTGTTGACAATCTTGCTCAAAATAGGATCCAAGCTGGGCCTCTGTCTGTCGGTAGCGTAATGCTGCGACCAGCTCGGCAGACAACGTTGCCTTTGCAATGAGAATAGCTGTAGGCTAAGGACAGGTAGGTAAGTCGTAGTAGAGTATTGTTTGGTTAGGTAGGTAGTAATAACTCAGCACTTCTGGGGTAACCGCCAAGTACCAGCGCGGTAACTTTGCTGCCCACGATGCGACACACGCTGATGCTTGCAGCTTTGGAGGCGTCAAGGGAGGTCTAGAAGCACCCCGGCAGCATCCGAGATCCTCCCCGAGCGGCACGCAACACATTGGCTAGTGTAGTAGATATGCAGCCTGCGGAAGCTGCGCAAGCGGGGAAGACTGAAGAATTTCAAAGAGGCATGAAGGTCGGGAAGCATCCAGTCTGTGCTGTGTTTGGCCTGTTTCGTCCCTCGTTTTTCCTCCTATCACAGTCTCTGAAAGCGTGGTGATGCGGTTAAACATCGAGAGACATGTGATGCTTCTGGCCTATCAGGGAGGGTTGGAGGGCTGCGCCTCTGGTCCGAGCGGGTAGGCTGTAAGTTGTAATATGCCTCCCATCCCTGTTGGTTTCATTTCATGGCGGTTGATGTTGGGCCAGGATGAGCCAGCAGCGGGAGATACAGTACTCGTAGTTGCATACGGAGTAACATATCTTGGGCACAAGCAACTCCAGCAGAACATGTGAAGGCCTCGTGATCACTTTTCAGGCCTGAACAGTAGCGCTCTGTTATTATCTATCGGGTACCATGAGGGGACTGAGGAGGTGCTTACCAACTGCGTGTGGCGTGTTCCCACAACATCCATCCATGGAGCTCTTGGGCACTTGAAGCATCGAAGCCACGGAACAGGGCATGCCTGAATTACCCGCCCTTACCTGCCTTTACCAGTATATGATACGATACTAGCCCTTCGTACTCGATACGCTAGCATTGCAAGATGGTGGACGGATGATTTCCCCAGGCACGCCTCTTGATCTCCTCACGTGTGGCGGATCAAAACGTGGCAGTCACAGACGGTATCCAGTCAAGACGCAGAGACGCCTGCACCAGATGATTTGGGTGCCCACCAAGCAGCAAGGATTCTGACTTCTGTTCCCCGCCTTGCTTTGCCATCGGAGACTTGTCCATGGTTTCTCCATACCTGAACATGGTTTCTTTTTCACCAGCGCGGCAGCTTGTGCAGCGCCTTGTGCAGAATCTTGTGCAGCCTGTTTATCTTGTATAGCTTGTGCAACGACTGACATGTAAATGGGGGCAAGCATAAGCCAGCATTGAGCCGGGTTGCGAATGACCGCGACGGATGTAGCATGAACGGGCGTGACGATGCTTGGTAAGGAGCGAGGATTCCCCCTCTCTAGAGCTTAGATGGCCTAGCGATGCCATCGACGTCCTAGTTATGCGTCGACGAAGATCTCAAGACTAGTAGAAGGAATCCGGACAAGCTCGTAGAGTTCCCGCAGTCGGCGACATGCTGCTAATCGTCATGAGCCTCACCGTGTGCATCCTTATTCTGTCGACTTGCAACTGGGACTCGGCCAAACTGGTAAACATGAAAAGCATCATTCAACGTAGAAGCATGACATGTTGTAGCAAGATGCAGCTCGATAAAAGCGTTCATGTTTATTACGAGTACGATTTCCCTTGGCGGGTTAGGAGTACCTATGCAGAGTGTCGGAAACATGTCGCCCAAGCGAGTTTTCTGTACTTTGTAAGCACAAGAACGAGCATGGCTTGCCCTCAACGGTGAATGTTCTACGTTACCCATACGTTCATTGGTCAATCAAGAGGGGAGGAGTCCGAGCAGCAGTAGAGGGAAAAAATTCCCTCGATGGAGAAATTGGCATTCTCCTCTTCAGAACTTTCTCCATAGTGGACAGCGGAGGTTCATCGCTTAAGCTCTCAGCCCCCACGAGGAAATTTGGTAGATTTGCTATCTTTTTTCCAGCAGCTGAGTACATATTGTGACCGAATTCCAAAAGACGAGGAGAAGGAGCAACGAGCAACCCGCTGGAAGGAACAAGGCCAAAAGGAGGAAGGAAGGGCTGATGCCTGAGGGCGCTGTTTGACAGCCTTGCGCAAACCAACTCAACTCACCCTGCAGTCAGTTGTGCCATGACTTGCCAGCTTTCTCTTGAACCTCGACTTATTAACCTCTCTTCACTCTACACTCGCACAGATGCACTGCTCCTAGACGGACAAAGCCCGATTGGCCGTCCAAAAGGGAGATTCAAGGAAACTACAGGCCGTGCCCGGCTCCATGCCGTCATTTTCCTAGCCTTGCGAAGTTGCGGTCGAGTTCTTACTTGTCTCACAGTCAACATTCCGCAGCGCTGCCGCTTGCCAGGTCTTGCCGTTGGGCAAAACGCCCGTTTAGCAACGATTCGACAGGGCACGCCCTGTTTTGTCTTTTTCCCTTCGCAACTTGTCCGAAGGTGATGGCGATGTTGGTCGCGATGGAGTAACTCCACGGTCATTTCGGTCTCTCCGCCTCAAAGCGCCCTTGTCTCACCGTTGACGCATATCCACGAGGCGAATCTGACGTGATTTGGTGTGACTTGCAGCGTGTGTCTCGGTCAAAGAAGCCGGTCAGGGATGCCTCACCACCGCCGAAACGCTGTCTCGCCTTGTCGACGTCGGGGCTGATTGGAGAGCTGCCGTCAAGGCGTCGGGCTAGTATCGCATTAGCCTGTCTCTCATTTCACAGCCGCCAATCTGAACATTCAATCAAATATGACGAAGCAGGGAAGGGAAAAGCTGGCGGTCAAGAAAAAGGCAAAGACGGGTCGCGTCCTGCCGTCCACGGGATGCGATGTAGCCACGGCGCTTAGGAGTTTTCTGCGAAGACACGAATCCTGTCCAAAGAGATGATAAACATGGGTGGAAGCGGCCCAATTTTAGGACCCAGAGTCCGTGCGGCAGCAGTCAGAAGGAATCCTAGAGGAGAGGAAGAAGAACGAAGAGGAGAGAGAGAGATTGGGAGAGAAAAAATCGGCAATGGGAATACGACCAACTTCGAGAAAGGGAATTGGCTGTGGCCGTTACAGTTACTGGCAAAAAGAGCGGTAGCGGGATCTGGTTTAGGATGAACGGGTCTTTTGGTGAATGTCCACCTCATCCGTCAAGCTATCCAGCCTCCCATCGTGTCTAGCCCTCCCAACGGGGTCATCATCTCCCCCCTCCACTCGATTCTGATCGCCGACAGCCCAGTCACCTCTGCCAACGACTGGACATGGGCAAACGACAAGGACGAGGACGGTTTTATCTAGCATACGTAGGGAAACCGCATTCACCGAACATCCGCCTTATATACGCTCAAGCAGAATTCAAGGACGGCCCCGTCCGAGGCGGCTCAAGTCAACCAGCGGCCAACAACTGTCCTCGGATCTGGAACATCCCACGCATGCTGTCACTGCCTCTCTCTCTATACTCCTGTACATGTCATTCTCCTCTTCCCACGCAAGTCAGCAGTTGGGCTCCCCGCAATTATGTCATGCATCGTGGATGGCCTCGTCTGTCCCTGGCCTCTGGCCAGTCCGAGGGCTTTCCTCGGACCCTCATCTCTTTTTTTTTCTGTGCGTAATTTGCATTCTTCCTGTGTCCCATCTCTGTGTTCAGTGCCCAAGACATTTTCAAAGCCCCCCGGTCTCCACCGCGACCTGCCATTCGACTGTTGCCCGTCCCACCACCCGGACCGCTTGGTCTTTTGCTCGGCCTAGGGTTTTGACTCCCTCTTCCATATCGGTGTATGCTCGTATGAGTGAGCGCTCCGTACCACGCCGCGTGTGAATGGCGTTTGGCAATCATGCCCCCCAAGAAAACACACGACACGCCGGCATTGAGCCCCAGCAAGGCCGCCCACCCCCTTGATGCCTAACCTGAGTTGCTGTCTTGGTCCTTTGGCCTTCCGGAGCTAGCCCCGTCCCGAGTAGTACGTCTCCGGCAGGGCTTTTGAAGTTGGATCTTCACAATGTTGCCGATTAACTACAAAACTGTCCCATGCTGCTGCCCTCTGTGTCTTCCCCCCTCTCAAACCCCCGAAGCCATCCCTTGCCGCTTCTCTATGCTTCAGACTCGGCGGCCAATTGATGACCCCGTCCACGGCCACGGCCCATTCCTCAAGTCGCCGTTTCTCCTCCGTCACCGCCGTTCTCCTCCGGCTCGTCTGGCCGTAAACCGACAGCAACATGAGCGCCGTGTCACGCAAGTCACGAATGGCCACCAGTGTGGCCAGAGTCATGTACACCAATGCAGTCTATTTCCCTAGCAGCAGAATATACCAAGGTGATTCGCCCGGAATGCTCAATTACGGCTGCATCAACCACGTGTATTATGCTTATGCCAGTGTGACTGCGGACGGCAGTGTGTTTGTGAGTCCTGATGAAATTGCCCGGAAGCCACCATTGCCAAAGTGGCTTTCTTCCCGTGCTCTTGTTTCGGGATAAGTTGAGAAGATTTCACCTGCATATGTTGCACGGCTGGCTGACTTTTGTGACGTGTGGCCCAGCTTGGCGATGAGTGGGCCGATGCAAGAGCGCCAGTGGATGGCGTTCAGGGTGGCTTGGGATCCTTGATGCATCTCAAGCAGAGGCACCCTCACCTGCAGGTCGTCTTATCTATTGGTGGCAGCACTGCGTCCGAGGTATTCCCCGTTGTTGCGTCCAGCACTCTGCTCAGGGACAACTTTGCCAGGTCTTGCCTTGGCCTTGTTGAAGCTTCCGGCCTGGATGGTATTGATAGTGAGTATGAAGAAACATCCTGGGGGTGATGATACAAGAGGCACAGCCGTCATCATCAATTCACACGCACACACGCGTATGCAAGTCCACAACTAACCGCACACTGGCCGGAATAGTTGCTTGGGAATTCCCGTCCGAGGCCAAACATGGCCACGACTTCCTGGCCCTATTGGCAGCAGTCCGGATTCACCTTCCTGATGACCGCTTCATCTTAACAGCTGTCCTCCCCGCGGCGAAGGAGGTGCTCGACCTCATCGATCTAAAGACGGCAGCCGAGTATCTTGACTACATCAATCTGGTGGCATATGATTTCTTCGGCACATGGACGTCCAAGAGCGGCCATCACGCACAATTATATACCATGAACAAGGACGAGCCGTCGGCATCGTCCGGCGTGGCACATCTGATGGCACAAGGATTCCCCCCAAAGAGCATCCTGCTCGGCATCCCTACGTACGGACGAAGCTTCCTAAAGGCAAACGGACCTGGCCAAGATTTCAACGGCGTAGGCGGCCAAGAGGGCACCTTCGAGTACAGCGAGCTGCCACGGAAGGGATGCAAAGAGATTGTGGATAGGCGCTATATTGCGGCCCAATGCGTTGGTGGCGATGGGGGCTTTGTCACCTACGACAACCCCGAGACGGTCAAGGTCAAGGCGGAATTTTGCAAGCAAAAGGGATTAGGGGTCTGTGGAGCTCATCTTCATCCAATCTTTGTGAGACGGCAAAAGGGAACTTTGCTAACGCTCAAGCCTTTTTAACATTACAGGGGCTCTTTTACTGGAACGGACCGGCGGATTCTCGAGATCAAGCAAGAAGCCTGATCGCGGCGGGTTTCCGCGCTCTGCATACCTCTTGAGGCAGTGCTTCAACTTGATGATTATGACGTCTTTTTTGATTTTTTTCTCAATCTAATGCATATAGATTCTCTTTACGCTTACGCCCATGGACCTTGCGCCCTTCACCTTACCGCCTCTGCTAGACAGAAAGCAAATCGGGGGAGGGGGGGCTTGGCTTGTCCAAGCTGTAGCATGACTCGGACGTCGTCGCAAGAAGAACCAAGGAAGGAAGCGTTCCGTCTTTTCTCTTCAACCACTGTTCCATATCGCGGTGAAGGATATTCTTTGTTTCTTTCTTTCTTCGGTACAGGGCTCTTTCTCTTGGGCAGAGCAAGAAAGAAAAGGTGGGAAAAAATAAAAAGGAAAATAGAAGGAGATGCGCAGATTCCATTGGTGCGCACACTGGAGAGGAAAAAAACCAACATCTTTTGATGATATCCCTTTATAGACTTAAAATAGACGGGGAGCAGGCGTTTCATTCTTTTGTTTTGATTACAGTTTTGGGGCATATTTCAACGATTTCTTACTTTGTCTCTCACCTCACCCTCCCCCCTCTATCCCCACGCTGGCAGATTGAATTTACCCAATGCTCTCTTCTCAAAGACTCCGCCATTTGACGGCTACAGACGGACCCCATGGCTATTCATAGCGTCGTTATGGCAGCTGCATTGGAAAAAGGCACGCCGGAGCATCAAGGAGGAAATTTTTGTGGCGCGCCGGGCAGAAAAAAACGTCACTCAGCATGTGGTGCGTTTCAAGTCGGAACGCCCAACTGGGGTAGAAGCGTCTGGGTCTGCATCTGGAAATTGGAGCCCCCATCGTGGAGCTTCTTACGGTACAGAAAACCGGGCCCGGGATTCTTGACTGGCTCGTCTTGGGAACTGGACAGCCAGGATCGGTGACGGTTTGGTGAATTAAAGTCGGGACGCACTTGAGCGGAGCGGCTGTCGCCGAGTTCGGGCTCTTGGGCGACATGTTGGCTGTTGGGAATTGGTGGAACTCAGTTAAGGTCGGTGCTATTCACGAGCTTCCACGGTGCTAGATGAAAATCAACCTCAAAGTCGTCGCTCCGTCCCGCTCATTTCGATGCCGCTACCACCGACGAGAGCTGCAGAGTGGTGGGAAGCTGGCCTCTGAGAAGAACCCCCTCCCCACGCCTTGGTCGCAAAAAGTAGCATCCAGACATGATACTAACGCATTTGTCGTTGGTGCTCGCAGCAGTACCTGGCAGCTTTGACAACGACTAATCCCGCGTCATGCAACCCAAGAGGACAGCAGTCAGTCAAGCGGCCATGTGCGAAGTATACTCAAAGAGACAGTCCATGGCGTGCTCCGCATAAGCCCAATGGCTTTAGGACAGGTATTAGCCTCAACGCTAGCAAAATGGATTCACGAGTCGAGTGCAGCAGCTTCCAATGGCAGCAGAGGTTACGTACGAAGTTTACCGCACGGGGACTTCGTATACGCACAACGGCAGGCCTAGCAAATATGGACCAAAGTTGATTTGGTGCCAGAGTCCGAGTCCTGCCCGACGATGGAGATTTCGCTGGGAGCTGCTGGATGGGGATTGGGAAGAATGATGTGAGCTTTTGGCTGCTGGTTGCTTGGCGTCGCTGGAAATATGCCATATGATGCTTGCATGCATGCGGCTCACGTGGTGATAAGATATGTAGGCATGCCTGGACCGTGTCCTGCGTCTGGAGTGCGCGTCATCTTGCAGAGCTCCAGTGTTACGGTATGTGTTAGTTCTATAACGGAGCACTGGAACTGTCCTGTGCTGTGTTGTCAAGCTCCGTTACTGACTTTACTGCACAGCACGAGACCTCAGGCCACAGCAAAACAAGCGCCACCTACAGGCTGCATTCACTAACACGGGTGCTGTGCAGGTGCTAAACGAGCAGCTATACGACAGCTATACAGGCGCTACACAGGGCGGTATCCTGCCATGTCAGGTAGCGCCAAGGTACCTGGACGCTTCCGGTAGCCGCGCAGCCTCAAAGCCAAACCAGACAGCAAAACGAAGCCAACCGGCGCAGCGCAGCGCAGCAGGCTGACAGACAGCAAAAACCTCCAGACGGGCTTGAAGATGCCGCGTCTGTCGTCCTCCCTCTGCGTCCCCGTCCAGTCCCATCGCCATGTCCGGCCCAGATAGGGACGTGTCTTGCGCGGAGCCGCCCGCTCCGCTAACCGCGTTTAACGATCCATCTCCGTCCTTATCAGCATCGCAGACCCAGCCTCAACGGCCAGAAGCAGCCTTGGCAGCCCGGCCCGCGGAATCCCCCGAGTACGAGCAGCATCACCACAATCACAATCACGGCGTCGATAGCAACAGCGGCCTCGTTGACGGCAGCGATGGCAACCACAATCACAATCACAATGCCGACAACATCGACGGCGCTCATGACGTCGACGCTGCTGCCCGTGATGCCGCCCACGACGCTGATGCCGACCTCCCGCCCTTCGAGCCCATCTTCACCCTCCTGACCAACAACACCACAAACACCACCGTCCACCCTCGCGTCCACTACCTCTTCAGTGACGACGACGCCTCTGCCGTCCTCACCGCCCCGCAAACCGACCCTTTGCACCGCGCCCTCGTCGTCGACCTCGCCCCCCCTGCGGCCCCCAACGGCAAATGGACCGTCTCCTGGGCATCCAGCCTCACCCCCGACTTTGCCATCACAGCCTCGCAGCTCTCCCTTCAGCAGAACGGTAATGACACCGAGGCTGGGTCAACGTCGGCCGTGCTTCGCGTCGAAGGCGTAGAGCGCGAAGCTGTTGCCTCGAGGCCCAATAGCCTCCCTAGCTCGGGCAGCGGTGTTGTCGGCCGGGAAAACGTCGACCAGCTTACCGAGGAGTTTAAGCGTCGCATGGGTGTGCTCAAGAAGGTCGTTGACGAGGGCGAGAGGAGGAGAGAGGCAATGAGTAGGCTGAATGAAGAGAGGGTGCAGCATCAGCATCCTGACCAAGGCGAGGATACGGCAGCAATGCATGACGATGCCGGTGAGAGGAGTGTGCCAGAAGGACAGGATGGATGAGAGGACGTCAGGAGAATCCATGATTAATCCCCACTCGACCACACGACGCGTGGATATTCCATCTGATAGCAACCCAATCCTGACTCCTAACTCCCTCTCCGCCCAATATCTATCTACTTCTTGACACCACTGCTCGCAAACGACAGCATCAACGACGACAATCTCGCCCAATTTTTACACTACTCAGACTTTTCTTCACAATACCAGCAACTCTCAAGACATACTTGGAAAGCATCGCTTGGCGTACAGTCGCCTACAATCGGGCTTAGATTTTGGCTCTTTTTTTCTTCTATTTCTATTTAACCCGGAGTTTTGCTTCTTTCTTCACTTCTCTCTTCTCCTTGTTTGAGCTGAAAGACAGACATCTTGTCAACTCATGGTGATTTTGTTGAGCACTTGATTTACAGAGCTATCGGATAATATTACTACGTAGGACCAATATACTACTACTACTATCGAGTTCTACCATATCATATGTCTTATTAGTGATTGTTTTCACCTTGAACCAAATCATCAAGATCTGACCATATACCATATGTTATCACTAATTGTTTTCACCTAAATCCATACATTCCATCATCCAAGTCGATACATAGTATCCAAAGAAATGTGCGCGCAAGAATGAGAATATTTTGATTAAAATTTGATTAAAAGAAAAAACTCTCTGCTGAGCGCCTCAAATGCTAAACTCCAAAAAAACTAAATCTGCCTAATAAAGAGAAAACAGCAGCAGACGAAAACAATCGCATAGGGCATCTAAAACACAATTCAATCAATCCAATCGGCCATCTCCCGTTCTTCGACGACATAAGAAAAACAAAAAATCAAAAAGGCTCATTCCCTTTTTCAAAACAGCCATCGGAATGTTGTAGCCTTTTGCGTGGTGCCCGAGATCCAAAGGCGTAAACAAAAGAAAAATAGGCATATGTCCTTGCCACATGTCGATAGCTACTTTTTATACAATGTCTTTCAATGAAAAATGGAGTCAAAACGTGTGCACGCGTTCCCTTTTATACCTCCTTCTCTCTTTTTCCTTTCCTTCGATTTCACTTCGTTGCTCTTGTTCAGTTCAGTGGAGGTGCGACGGGCATGTGAGGTCTTCCGTGGGCTATGCGGCCAAGTCTCAGGGCCAGAGCATCGTCCACGGCGGGGATACGGGCGCCGAGACGAACAGCTGGCATTGCCACTCCCTCGAGCAGAGATCGCTTCTTGTTGTTGTTGTTTCCTCGGATGACGAAGACGTAGATGAGGACGATGATGACGACAATGGCAATAATGGCAACTATACAGGTTAGCTCTGAATTCCAGCACCAACGGCAGAATCGAGATCAACATACCAACAATACCGAGGCAAATCCACTTCTTCTTCCTGGTAGCCCTGGCAGTTGTGACAGCCACGGCAATCTCCTCATTGCCCTTGTCGAGGTTCTCGACAACCTCCTCACCCTTCTGCTCAATCTGCACAATGGTGGCATCCTGCTGGACGACCAGGGTATCAAGATCCTGCATAAGCTGGAACAGCTCCGTCATCTGCTGCTCAATCTTGAGCAGCTCCTTGTGGCGGTCCTGAACAGCGCTGAGTGCCGCACGGGCCTTGCCCTGTCTGTCGCTCTGCATCATGGCTTGGCTGAAGATTTGGCCACTGCCAGCATCGTTGACAGCGGCCTGGACCTCCTCCTCTGTAGCGTCGGGGCGGACAATGCGATATTGGCGGCTCATCTGTTGCTTGACGGCAGCCTGGAATTCCGACTCGACACCCTGGTACTTGGTGATGACGTCCTTGAGCCGTCGATCGACTCGGCTCACATGCTCTCTGTTCGCAGCACTTTGACCTTCAGGCTTGGACTTGACTTGGCGCACACGTTCGACAAGGGCACGATAATGAGTCGTGGTCTCGGTGGTGAGGGCATCCAATTGGCGGTTAGAATTGCTGGTCGAGGAGGTGTCGGTGTCATTGAGGACTCGGGTTTGCATCTGCTTGATCTGTTCCAGGCTGGCTTCGACTTGGCCGATTTCGTTGCCGATGTCACGGCACTCGTTGCGGATCGCGTTGGGGTCTTCGCGGGCCATGCCGCCGGCGTTTTGCGTCAGAGGAGCCATCTCGACTGCTGTAGCTGCAAATTGACTGTAAGCTTCTGAATTGTCCATAGTGGAACGATGTGTACGAGTATATGGTGTCTCATACCTCCAGCCTGGTCGTAACCACGACCACCAGCGCCATAGGGGGTATTATTATAGCCGGGAGGGGGAGTGTCATAGCCGCCCTGGTCATAGCCACCGCCGCTGTAGTTGTTGTCGTCCCGTTGGTCGTACGGGTTTTGCTTCCCGCCGTATCTGTTGAGAGACTGCTGTTAGTGACTGGAATGTGGATGTGGATTTGAGGGGCATTGCAGGCATATTGCATCCAGCAAGCATGATGGTACTCTACTGACCCGTACTGTTGTGCCATTGTTGTTAGCGAGCTATTCGAGGTATCATAAAAGGATATGGATATGGATATGGTAATGCATATGAATCTGGAGGGGAGAAGCAGGAAGAGGAAAGGAATTGGATGCGAGAGCAGATGGTTTTCTTGTCGTCTGCTCGGATGCTTGTGTTGAAACGGCAGCCGTAGGAGAGTCGGGGTGAAACACTCACACTCATTGTGGATGCAGGCTAGGAGGATTTCAGGGATCTTCTCAGTTGGTCTGGGGCGAAACGCTGTAAGCGGCAGAGGTCGAGCGAGTGACGATCGAGGATTCTATGCTTTTTGGAGAGAAAAGGAGACGAGACGAGCAACTGGCAATCAAACAAACGGCTGCTGTGTTGGACAAACAAAAGACCAAAATGCGTATGCAAACTGCAGAAAACAAGGTCGACAGAAGGTTGGAAGAGAGTAAAATGGCCCAGGAGCAGGAGGCCCAAGCCCGGGTTTCCAGACAAGGATTATAGCGGACGGCGAGAAGGGGGCAGCTGCAGTGTAGCGGGGCCTGGACCAGGTCGGGGCGGCCCTACGAGACTTGGTACCGGTACTCTCACTAGACTGTCAGACAGCGGTGCGGGCGGTGCGACAGCCGGTATCTGTACAAGGCGAGTGCACCGTGGCGCCTGGTGTAATAAAAACAAAGGCACTGCAATAATAACTATCACGAGCGTAATCTTGCACCGGTCGCTTAGTATAAGGAGATCGACGGCCAAACGAAATCAATCAATCAATCACTTTCACTGTCCAATGACCCGGGGCCGGCGCTTCGTATAAGTACTGCAGCAAAATACTAATCGATTGGTAAGGAGAAACCAAAACGATGAGCCTCATCGAAAACGACAACCCCGGGGCAAGGCTTTTTTCGCCCACCTCCTTCGTCCTCAAACCATCAACCTCGTCGCATCGCCAGTGTCAGATGGCCTCGACAACCAGCGGCCGTGATTGGACCAGCAGCTGCAGCACAGCACAGGCTAGTGGATTCCAGGCCGGTGGCGCGCATTGATTTGCCCTGGCTGAATGGCCGGGTTCGAGAGTGTGGCATCGGGACCCTTGCCAGGATTTTGATGAGTCGCAGAGATTGCACTACGGGGGGTATCAGCTTGTTAGCGAATGGGAAAGGGACTAGTACGAGTACTAGCACCGTTGCTTGGCTGGGGTTTCTCTGTTTCTTATTTTCCTATTTTATTCTCTTATTTGGCGACAAAATTGCTTGCCTGCGCTTGTTTGAGCTCAACTGGACTGGAATGGAGTCGATACGACGATCACACAGACAATCGCCTCTCTACATACTGGGGGGCCCGCGTGCAAAAGAAAAGATGACTGATTGGAAGCTGACACTGGCAAATGCGCCACCAGCAACACGTAGCTCTGCTTTCGTACTCCATTCTTGCGCACTTCGTAAACGGGATCCGGATGCCGTCAGCATGGCCACCGGCTGCTAAAAAAAGAACGAACGGCGTTGGGCGACAAATTCTCAACACTGCCTCCACGCTTCAGTGGCCCAACGACAGATCGGGATTAACGCTGCCAGATGGCGGAAGCAGGATCCGTTCTAGATGAACTGGTGATGCACAGCGATTCCTTCATCTAGAGAACTATTGTAGAGAAAGGATTTTTTTCGTTTATGTTCAAATAGCCGCAATTGCCTGCGTACCTCCATTTACCCCGACCTGGGGACAAACGACAGATATCGCGTAGAACAGGCGAGTTCGCAGGATTTGAGTAGCGTGCGCACACAGCATCGAATCCCAGCCAGTATTGGCATTAGCTTAAGCTTCGACGACAAGTAAGTAATAAGCGGCGTTGACAAAGCAGCTTTCAAAAATGGAAATCTATTATTAAAAATCCTAGGTGAAATCCTAGATAATGCTATTGCCGTTGTAATTCTCCCCGCGTAGTATACTTGAATTCTTAGTCAATTAGTCCATCTCTTGCGAACTCTGCCTTCACAAAACTGCATAAGCAGAAACATAGCTGACGCTCGAGTCATCCGGCCATATCACTTCACCGCTGCGGGCATATTTCACAACTTTGAAGCGACTCCTGTTCTCATCATTGAGCTCCTTGGCATAAAGCTCGAGAGCTGCCATAGCAATTCCAATTGGATGTCTCCCACAAACAGTGTTTCCTGTAAGTCTCAAGTTATCGACAAAGGCGTCATGGCTACCGCTTTTGACAGCATCCATAGCTGCCTCATCAACTAGACGGATGGTTTCGTAAATTGGCGGTCCTGATGGCTTGGGGCTGCGATTGTGGAGAGACGATAGCCTCCCAATGTCTCCATCGGGAGTGTAGACCGCATAGTCGAATCGCGATCCCCAGTGGCAGAAGTCCGAGCTGATGATAAAAGCATTCTCTTCATCCTTGAGATACGATAGAAGCACTCGACCGATATCTTTCTCATTCTTTCGACTAGTACTGCCGACAATGATTGGAACCACTGTTGGGAAATCTTCCGGCGATTTGAAGGTTTGTTCGCATCGTTTATAGAGGTATGGCAAGTGCATCTCTAAAGAATGCTCTGCGACGTCGTTCCTGGGTGGTGCATCTTCCATACCCCCAGCCTCTTTCACTCGCTCGATGGTGTCCCTATCCACAGTGAAATCACCAAAAGGAGTGGCATAATGTGAAAATGTTGTGACAGCACAACCTGAGAAGCCGTAAGTATGAGATGGCCCCAGGATGAATACTCGCTTCGCCTTGCTGAGATCTAGACAGCTGTAAGCCCAAGCAGCCGTTTCTCCCGAGTAGTCATATCCCGCATGTCTTTATAGAGTTAGAAACTGAAAGTCATACACCGATAGACCACTTGAGGAACTCACGGTGCAATAATGATTCGAGCTCCTGGTATAGGCAGTGAGGAGTCATCGACACTCTCGGGCACCGTGGCAAGATAGTCGTCGAGCACGCCGGCCAAAGTTGCCGGGTTCTTCTCATACCATGAGCCGGCCTTCGACGCTGGTCTGGTATCCATGATTTCCGATTATCGGCTCAGAGATTATTTAGCTACATAAACCGGTTCTATAAGAAGCAGAGGCAGAGGCCGAGGCAGACAAGCAGGAATAACCTCAAGTATAATAAAAGAAAGCAAGTGCACATATAAAGTGTAATCCGATGGGCAAGTAGATAGATGGATTCTGGCCCCGCATGAGGGGGCGGGGTTCACCTTCTTAGCCGCCTGTTTCTCTCGTCATCGGCGGTGCACTTCAGCTACTAGGTCGGTAACTTTGTGAAAGGCATAATAGATTAAACCGCTCCAGCATTTGCGGTGACTTCAAAAGTTAGATGCAATACTCAATCTGCATCTAAATTTAGTACTCCCACCATGATATCCCCCTTGGGGTACAGCACTGACTGACAGGAACAACTTAACTCATCATCCTCACTCATCCATTGATGTTTGTACATATTTCCTTAATCCACCCAAGCTCCAGGCATTCGAGTCATGTTACTCTCTATGCACATCCAAAATTCATATGCCATATACTCAAACTCGGGTGCCCATATAATCTCCCAGTCTCCTGGCTCTGGTCCAATCTTGAAATCGATGATCCGAAGTGGAATCCAATGCGTGTCATTCCAACACATATCTTCTGACAATGGGCATAATTTTTTCACTGGCTCCACGCCATTCATCTGTCGTCGTATAATGCATCGTGAACGCTCAATGGCATGAGCATCGAAGGCACCTCTAGTGCTATCATCCGGATCACCGAGAAGTTCCATCTCTCTCTTCCCATATTCCACCAAATCAACTCCTGCTTCTTTTGATAGGGACAACCATTTACGAATGCTGCCCTGGAGCATTCTGTCCCAGTGGTAGAGCGAAAAATCCGGACAAAGATAGCAGAGAGTCGCTCCGATAACTGATATAAATGGCGTCCCCCTCCAAGTGGTGACCTGGTAAGCATCCCATGGAACAATATCCTCGATGCTGTGTAAGTCTTTCTGATCCGCCATGGAAG
Source organism: Trichoderma camerunense (assembly GCF_050948025.1). Classification (NCBI taxonomy): domain Eukaryota; kingdom Fungi; phylum Ascomycota; class Sordariomycetes; order Hypocreales; family Hypocreaceae; genus Trichoderma; species Trichoderma camerunense. The sequence goes on from NW_028145369.1 coordinate 383,799, forward strand.
CAATATCCACCACAAACGAACCCCAAAGTGAGCCATATGCTCGGAACCAACCAATAGGTCTCTGATAGGTTACCAGTTCCTCAGGGTATCTGCAACCGAATCCAATGGCTGCAGAATGCACAAGCGATAGCTTTTCACGAGTTGACCGACTAACATCAGTTTTCTTGATTATTCCCCCTTCCGAGATAAAATTTCGAAGAGTTTTGGGAGATAAAACGACGAATGCGCCAAGACGCGCAACCTCTAAGCGTTCTCGAAGAAGGCGAAAATAATAGGTAGGCATGAAAAGCTCCTGAAAAATTCGGACCTCGTGGTCATTACCCGAATATTCTATGACAAAGTCCAGCAGTCTCTCTGCCGGCAAGGCGTCGGGTTCTTGTAGATACAAAGAGAACAGCTTTGCGATTTTCCTCGGCATTGTATCCTCCTGTATTTGGCGTTTTCCAACCATGTCTGTAATGACTGCGAGGGCAATGTCTGCTAGAGGTGTCCTCCTATTCAAGATTCAGCTTATTTGTCATGCCTTTCATCCTCAAAGTTGCTAAAAACAAACCTGGGCCTATCTCCCTCATCTAGCTCACTCTGAAGGCCAAGATTAAGCAATAGTTGGCATATCTCGTATTGTTGGTGATATGCAGCTTCCTAAAAGAGAGTATCAGACATCAATATCAGCCTCTATCATTTTTCTTTTCATTGAATTTTGTTAGACAAACACGTAGTAATGATTCATTGCGCATACTCCTATCAAAAGGCGATGCTCTCCTAGAGCTGAAAAGCTCCTGTACTCCTACCACATCCCCAGCCTGGATTCTCATCATAATTTCCGAATCATTTGGAACGATATTGTATACACGATAGCTATATGTCCAGCCCGCGATAGATGGTCGAGACATAAACTCGTACATTGACCTAGACAGCCAACTCGGTAACTGCACCTGTGCTTGCCAGGCACCGGTATCTGTGTAAGTCAATGCAAACCGCGCATCCTTTGACAGTGAAAATGCAAATGAACCTGAGGTTTTCTTGGACACCCCAGTCGCACTCCTATGAACTATGAGCGAGTCATCATCATTGAATTGATTTTGAGGCATTTTGGTTTGTGGTGGTTGTGGAAGAAGTTGTTGGACCTGTGCATGATGTTGTGGCTGGAATCTTGCTGAGGTGGTCTGAGAGCTAAGTTTCCGAAGCATTGCCCTAGCGATTCAATGTTAAAAGAGTATTTACACAAGTTATATAATTATAGAATTAAAGCTCACATTTGATATGCTTGTATTGCTAGTTGTAAAAAGGTCATGCATCGAGATAGACTCTGTTCAAGCCTCTCCAAAACAGCCTTATTGAGCAAAATCTTGACTGCCGCATATTTGCGCTTCATCTTCTTATTTGCCTGCAACTGTGTTCTCATGTCCGCAACTAGAACTCCTAAAGAGTCGTGTGCCTTTTTGGATAGTTCAAGACAGTTCTTGAAAGATGCCGAGGCACCATCTTCGTTGAACTGGTCTTCGATATCTGAGAAAATGGACTCAAGAGCCTTCAGCTGGTCTACAAGCCCCATAATCCCGTCCGGGACATTCTTCACTTCCTGCCATAGCTTGTGAGTCTGGTAAATGAGCGTCGCCACACGAGGCACGGTTTGTATCACATCAAAGTTGGCGGTCGCCATGTCCCTTTGCTACACGAGCAATAGGGACGTAGATGATACATAGAAGGAATGAAATAGTTACAAGAAAAACATGCGACAACAGTCAGAAAGGAAAACAGCTCAAAAGTAACGTCCAGAAGAGTAAAAAGGGATTTCAGTCCTAAGGAAACTTCCTTGGTAGAGGAGGGCACTGCCTCTCTCCAGCCGGAGGCAGCAGTACAGAAGTCCACGCTGCCCACACTTCTTACATGGGGTTGAAGAAGTGGACATCGGAAAGTATTTGCTCAGCATAGGTAAAATGCTACTCTGTTGGACGTTTTTCCCTAATGGCGGTTGCATAGAGCACTCAAACAGAATGGGCGGCTCGGCGCATGTCCTATTCGTTCCTTTGCACGAGCAGGGGTTTGGGCGGTAAAAATGGATGAAGCTGGCTGGCGGATTTCGGTGGCCTACAAGTTGGACGTCCAACAGCATATTTTACAAAACAAGGCTTTGTGTTCCGCAATCCTTTTTCCCTTGTCTCATTACGGCAAGATGCATCGGTTTTAATGCAATTGACCGTTGACTCAGAAGTAAGTCTTTCCGCGCAGAGCGATGCACATTGCCGTTGAAAACCGGCAGGATGCTGTTTTGCGTGGCATGTCTCATGTAACATGCAAGTGTTGTCTCAGTTTATCTCATCCTCCGCAAGCACAAGAAAGTGCTCCGGGAATGAGATGTGTAGCACAGGATGTTATTTTTGGGATCGGTTGCTATGTTAATTAGTAGCCGACTGTATAGAGGAAATACAGGATTCAATATTTTCCATTGCTTGCTCTCTGAGATGTATCTCGCTCCACTATGCAATTTCTTCTGACATTGCACAGCATTTCAGCTCTCACCGATCGCCAAGTTACATGGCAGGAGCTGTGGTTTCATTTGTTAAGACTGGTCTCGATTCAGAAGCGCGCATCATAATGAGGGGATGGTGGATGTTAATGTGGTGTTGTGCGACTGTGTGTGACTGTACGCCTACATGAGGCTTTACGCAGTTACCCTGTGATACCCATCCAATCTGCCATCTATGAGTAAGATGGCTGTTATTTACCCACTGTGGTTTAACTAGGTACTGAGTACACCTATGAAAAATGTGTACTATTCAGGTGTACAGGTGATGCAATATACATAATAGAGGAAGTCTTGGTTTCTAGATCTAGGTGGTTTGGCTTTGTAAAACAAACACTAGACAAGAGCGACATATACGAGTACGAGCAACCACATGTATCCCAAATGCCAAAGATTGCACCTGGTTTGGAGAGTGTAGTACCTAACCCAGCTATTGAGAAATAGCTGCAGTAACATTGCATTAGGGTGACATTTAATCCAGATCAGCTCCCCCTATTTGATGTGGATGTTGACGTCGCATCTTGCCACTCACGGCGATAATGTCGTGTCCAGGTGACGGGAGAGCCACAGCCGAGCCGATGGACGCCGAGCTGCTGCTGCGATATGACCGCCAAGTGCTCCGTAGCCTCTGACAGGGCCCTGTTATAGTTGGTCTGGCCATCTGCACGGTGCCTAAGGTACTAAGGTCAGGTAGCAATATGAGGCTGCGGGAGATGATGTCAAGTAGTATCATGACGCAGGAACACATGCAATCGCCGTGAAGTGGCCCTGGAAACTGTATTTGATTTAGTACAGCATGTAGCTCAATTCCTCAATTACTGATAATATTGTATTATCTTAATAGGAGACAGTGCATGGACCCCTTTTATAAAGCAACAATACCAAAATATCTCCCACAATGGCGTGGTGGCGCCATGTTTAGACAGTATAATTTGCGGGCGGCTTACAGTACCATGGCGGATATACTGTACGAATCCTCCGACTTGTTCCAATGGCTCGCTCACGCTTCGTATGTACGAGTGGCTTTCGAAGATGTATGACTAAGGTTGCCAAAGGCTCTCTGACTAGACACTGGTATTTATTAACCAAGGCACTGCTGCCTTAAGTAATAGCGCTGTCATCCATCCATCCATCCATCCTTTGCCTCCCTCAATCCGGTATATCCCAGGTGGCGATCCGTGATGCCGGATTCCTGATTCTTCCATCTGGATTTACTTGTACAAACCCTCAACCAGAAACACAATTCACTCCAGCCGATGCTTTTTCTCTATTCACTCATCCGCCTGAATACGAAAAAATTTAACCCACTAGCCTGCACCGGCTGATGCTGATGCTTTTTAGCTGCAGTCAAGGCGTTCACTTAAACTCCCAGCGTTCCAGGGCGCCATTCACCACTGCAGTGGTCTGACGCTACGACCCCACCTGCGGCCAACAGCATTTCAACTCCCAACTTCCATTGAACATTAGAACTTCTTTGACTACACAACACCCGCTCTTAAATAGAGAAAACCCCGTCGCAAAATTTTCTCCTCGCTTCAACCATCTCGCGCGACTCTTCTTTCTCTTCTTATTCTCGTCCTCTTCTTTGATCATCCCATTTCACCTCCTGCAGCTTTTCCACGACTACGCGCGCCGGCCCTGGCGCTGCATTCCTGCTCGCGATGGCGAAATCCTCTCGGTTTGCGTGGTCCAAGAGCACCCGCATCAAAGTCATGATTGCCATCGACACGGCCTTCTTCCTTCTTGAACTGATATGCGGTTTTCTGGCGCATTCGCTGGCACTGACGGCCGATGCCTTCCACATGGTGCGATGCGCGATGCTTCCTCCTTTCATAGGGAGACAACTAATCCTCTATAGTTAAACGACATCATTTCGCTAGCCATCGGTTTGTGGGCCGTGATGGCGTCGCAAAAGGCTACCACCGACGAGTTCACCTTTGGCGTAAGTTGGCCTCTTGACCTTGACGCATACTTGACGTGAATGTAACTAACATTCGTTGTTCGCAGTGGGTACGAGCCGAGATTCTCGGCGCTTTCTTCAACGCAGTCTTCTTAATCGCGCTTTGCGTCTCCATCATCCTCGAAGCCCTGACTCGCTTCGTTGAGCCGCCCGAGATCAACAACCCGAAGCTCATTCTGATCGTGGGCTGTGCCGGTCTATTCTCCAACTTGCTGGGCTTTGTGGTTTTGGGAGGTCACGGACACGACCACGGACACGAACACGACCATGATCACGGCGACGGCCACGAACATGAACATGCGCATGAACACGACCACGCCCACTCGCACGGAGACCCCTGTGATCTTGAGGAGGGACAGTATGATGGTGCCTCTATCGCTGATGAGCAAGGGGCTGTTGGGGATGTCCTCCCTGAAGTAATTGTCAGAAGAGCTGTCGAGACGGGACGCCGAGCTAGCACAGAGAGCCCCGAGACTGCGAGACGCATTCACTTTGGCGACGATTCTACAAGCCGAGACGAGTCTAACACTAGAGCAAGCCGAGCATCTACCCAGTCCAGGGGCCGAGAGCACCAACGCCAGCCCAACAAAGGCCATGCCCGCTTCGCTAGCATCGAGGACATGAGTATTCACCCCGCCAGTTTTCGACAGGAGATTCTAGCTGCTAGTAGGGCTGCATCATCCACCGTCTGTGCGACTAGTCAACATGACTCTGGAGAGGAGACTCCCTTTACCGACTCGGAGAATGACGTTAATGAGGCATCACCACTTCTCCAGGACTCAAAGGGATCTCATCTCTCCTACTCCCACAGCTCTTCCTCTAAGAAACCGAGAACTCGACGAGATTCTGGCGTGCACAATGGCCATAACCACACGCTTCCGCAAAAGCCAGGCACCAAAGTCAGCGGCCACAACCATGCCGATATGGGTATGCATGCCATGATGCTCCATGTCATAGGCGATGCTTTGGGAAATGTCGGTGTCATCATCACAGCTCTCATCATCTGGCTCACCGACTGGCCCGGCAAGCTCTACGCTGATCCGTCCGTCTCTCTCGTCATTACTGCCATTATTCTCAAGACATCCATCCCCTTGACTCTGGCTACTTCTCGTGTCTTGCTACAGGCGACTCCTGAGAACATCAGCATTTCAAAAATCCGAGATGATATCGAAAGCCTCAGGGGAGTCGTCAGCTGCCACCACATCCACGTATGGCAGCTTTCTGATACCAAGATTGTTGCCAGCTTGCATCTCCAAGTGTCCTCCAAACTCGACACGCACAACGGCGAGAAGTACATGCAGCTAGCTAGGCAGGCCAGAAAGTGTCTGCACGGCCACGGCATTCACAGCGCCACGATCCAACCCGAGTTCTGTCTTGATGATAGCCACCAGCACGACGGTGACGCGACGGCGCTCACTCATGATGGAACATCCGAAGAGCCCGCTCGTCTCTGCCTCCTTGACTGCGTCGACGATTGTCAGGCAGAGGGATGCTGTGTGGTTGAAGCTTCCTCAGCGTGTTCAACTCGACGAGCTAGCGAATCGTCGCACAGCGCGCACAGCGAAGGTCACAGTCACGGCGATGGCCACAATCACCAGCATTAGCCCTGCTAGCTTCTTGGGTTCGTTTTCACTCGTACAATGCTTGTGTTGGATACTTGATAGACGTGGCTAGACGCGGGCCACGTACACAAAGCTTTACCATATTTCCTACCTTCTGGTCGGAAGCTACTCTGACTGGGCTCACCATTTTCACTTTAATCATTGTCTTAATATCTCATGTGGCTCTGCGGATTCATGGAGGGCTGGCGTTTTTTGTTATCTGGGCTTTGCACGGGAACCCAAACTTTCTTTAGATCTTTGTCACTGTGCTATATTATGCTTTTATTCTTTCTATCTTTTCTTTCTTTTCTGCTAGGGGGTATTGGGTTACCATTTAGAGGATGATGGCACATTATGCGGGTTCGGAAAGCAAGCAATAGGGGGTTAATTACTGGGTTTTCTGGGGGAAGGTGGTTTTGATCAGCGAGAAAACGTGGATGTGTCGATAAAAAGCGGTTCATTGAGTAAAATGCTTTGCTACATTAGATCAACTGCCTTGGTGGATGTATAAAGGGAGTTGCATCGGATGACTCTTTTTACGTGTTACTGTCTGTGAAGAATATTCCCTGGGTCTTCGGACCGTGATGTATGAATAATTAAGAATACCTCGAGGTTCAGTTTGTCTTCTGCGTTTCCTGACATCTTGATCGTCTGGTTTAAAACTTTTACACTACAGTGTCTCAGGGCTGATATGATAGAGTTGGAAGATCAGATACTCACGTAATGACGAAGCCACCCCCTTTATTTTCATCTCAACACATCCTATACCATCACTCTATCAGCACCCTATCCCCATCCAGATGATTCATATTCTTCTGTCCGTAAATTCCCCAGCCCCATGCCCCAGGAAGAATCTCCGGGCCTACATATCATCACCACTCCGTATCCTCATCACAATATCCGCATATCTGCTTCATAAAATTCAATATCTATAATTAGGAGCAAAGCCCCATCCCTTTCCTTCGGCTATACAAACGAAAGAAGCTGCCCCAAAGTCCGTTCTCGTCTATCATTAACACGAAGCAAAAGAAGCGAGCAAGACCTGAGACACTGGATGAATTACTAATTATATTCTGACCTGAATTATTTTGTCGAAAGTGGCAAACAAAATACTACTACTAGCAGAAAACCATGCTTGACTCGGTCACCTTCGTCTCAAAATAGCTGAGCTTTATTTCTTCAGACGAAGCTTCTGGCGAATATACTATCTATAGGAACGTGGAGATATCCGGTGTTGGGACACGCAATGGTCATCACACTAACACGGCTGTGACGTCCATGCTTAACGAGAAAACGGTGATTCATCTTCATTCTCGCGGTGTCGTGCCATTGGCTTACAAGTGGCAAACAGTCTACAAGGGGCAAACAGTCGGATATCTCTCTTCGCCCCTTTTACTAGTAGCTCATCTGTGCTGGCAAGGCAACGTGAACACGCAACATGCAAAAGACAGCTCACAAAACCCTATCCAGGCACACTGCACACTCCCCCAACGTGCCACAGTCACGAGAGACGTCGCGGAAATGAGAAAGTAGCTGTCAGTGTCAGCAGGGCTGTTGCATGTTCCGGGGAGAGTCCACGATGCCGTCAGTTGGTAGCTTCTCGCTTGACAGGACCAGGATGCCCCTAGAGATATCCATCTCGAAATGGGGGAGATCCAACGTGGCTGCGCTTGTTTGGTACAGAAATAACGGCGATATGGAGTCACTGGCTCCGTCCTCCCCAATGACAGCAGCGTTGTGAGAGCAGACAGGCACCGTTCATTGGAGCAGATGCCCATTGGGACTCCAGGGAGCTGGGGGGCGTGATGCTGCACGAGACAGGACGAAAGATCCTGGCGCCAGGCGGCCGGGCAAAGCGAGATTGGCTTTCTTGATCAGAAAAAGAGACGCCACCAGGGGGATCCTCAATCCATATCAGGACTGTACCAGTAATGCTATACTGAGTAGTGAACCAGTAATTGTGCCAGCAGTAATAGCACTGCCCTCGACAAAGCCGGTCAAGGTCCTCCGTGCATGTCGTAAGACTTCTTTTTTAGACCAAAGGATCCCGTGTCTTTGCTTGACTGGGGGTCGAGATGAAGTCCTACCACAAAAGGGCGTGTGCAGCGCCTTTCCCGTGCATCCATTGATTAGCAGTCTGAGGGATGGACAAAACAGGAGTCCAGCATCGCAAAGTCACGAGATATCAAGGCAATTATTCAACTTTATGCTTGTGGTTGACCAGCGCCATTGTGGCCGGCTTTTCCCCTTAGCATGTATCACGGTGATTAATGGGAGCAGGGGTCCCCCAAGGCAGGTAGCAGTACAAGCATCAAGGGTCACGGAACTGCGCATTACAGCTGTTTTGCACTCGCACGTTGCGGCGGTTGGCATAGCTGAGCGGTACAAGCACGAGTATTCAGTAATTCATCCTGCTTCCGTGGCGTCCGCAATCGAGATTTCGACGACAAGGGGGCGCTCAGGAGAGAATTGCAGGTACGGAGAAACGGGGCGTCTCGTGTCGTCAATCGCAGTCGGAGCAGCTGCTCAAAGCGGGAACAGGCGAGCTCGGAGACGAGTCCTTTGATTGCACAGCACTTTGATACGCCCGTGCCAGTTCCCTGCTTATTAGCCGCAGATGCGGGCAGAAGCGAAGGGGCCCGTCTATACTGGTACAGTACTCGTACTTGTGCCAATATGCGGGTGGGACGCAAGTCGGTAACATAGCTCGTAAAAATACGGAGTCGTCGGTGGCAGTCAACGCATCCAATGCCCCAGGCGTGATTGCAATATCCTGTGCTGGCAGATCCATCAGGAGGAGAGGCTTGGGACCAAGGGTGACAGATTGCTTGTTTGCCATCAATTCTCAACAGAATGGAATGCTCGGCCATCGAGACAAGTCTTGTTGCCTTCTGCAGCTCTGTACCCAGCGTCTCCGTATCCGAAATGAAGACGGGGTGTGGAGAAGCCAAGTCCCAGGAAATTGGCCGGGGTGTTATGTCATAATGCCAGAATAGGAAACATGCATCAATTACGGTGCTGGTGCGAGTACGGTCGATCAGCCTGTGTGGTACAATGCTCAAGTTTGCTGCATCCTTCTTGGGAGTGTTGGCAGTCAGTCGTCGAACACGGAGCACTCTATGTGCACAAAACGAAAGGCACAGACACGGCATGGGATTGAATCATTTCAGGTACCGCCTTCGTTGGTTAGCCACAGCTCGTACCTGTCGAGTCCAGTGGCCGGCCTGGCTAGCTTTGAATTCTACTTCTCGCGGAGAACCTGTGACTGGCTGACGCCAACGAGGCCAACACTAGTGACCCCCTGGATCTGACGGCAAAATTGGCGTGGCAAAGCTGCCCCCAAAGCTACTTAGAAACTCCCAGCGGGCGACTTCGCAATCCGCTTCCTCAGATCGGATCTGGGATCGCACGGGGGCTGCTGTGACAAGGCAGAGCACGCAATGTAGCAGCCGGTTTGGGAAGCTCGAGAAAAGTCGGTATAGGGGCGGAGTTGCATATCTCGATGCAGCCGCATTCTCACATCACCAACTGCAGCCGCGGCTGCGGCATCCCGCCGGTTGGCCCCTTCTGCACTGCTAAAAGGACCATGACAGTCCCTCAGCTGAAAGAGGATTTATTTGAGGGCGCAATGTGTGGAATCGAGTACCGCCGACAAGCAAGTGGTATGATTTGTTCGGTCTTGTTTCGAGACGATCCCCGCAAGCTTGCCAGAGCTCAGCTGAAATCTAGCCTTATCTGACTGGTGGCGTTGTGGCTAATTCATGCAGTAAAGCAGCCATGGATGGGCGAAAGTACCAGTACGTTTCTCCATGCGGCTGCTTTATCGTCGATAAGAGCTCTCATAGGTTGAACCAGCTGACGCCGAGCCTGTGCATGCCTAACCACTGGCAAATGCAACATTGCCTCAGAAGGACGACATCCCAGGGGCATGGCCTCAACGAGGGAGTCCGGCCTGAGCGATTGGCGCATCGAGCATCGACTTGATTGATAGGCATTGCACCATCTTTTTATGCCATCATGCAGAGCTTCGGAGGGAGCATTAGCGAGATCAACAGGAGCAGCACGGGGTGGTATTCCATCGCCAAAAGCAACTTCTCCAACGACCAGCAAGGTTCAGGGAACCGCCTATCTGGCCGTATCTGAGACGACGGCGTTCCGCATGGCCTGACAGCGGCTCCCGACAGGGCAGATTGATGCCAACAGCACGGTTAGAGGCACCGAAAGTGCATTGAAGCCTCAATCGCCGGTGTTTGTAAGGTTGAAGTTTTGCCAGCTGTGGTTTTTTCACCGTAACTCTCTTTTTTTTTCCATAGTCATGCCTAGACTCGGCAAGCTGCGGATACCGCCTTCCTTTGTTGGCTGGTTCCAGTACGGCAGGTACGGAGCACCACTCTGGGCTCCGTAAATTTCCAGAGCAAAGACGCAAACTTAGCACACTCTAAAGCACAAAGTACCTTTACATACTAGCATGTACTCCGTAGTACTATCTCCATGCCGTGCTCGAATCTGCTCCCTCACATGCGTCAACGATTTTTTTCTTCTTCTCGGCTCCTCCTTTCTCCATTCAGTACGTCTGGACCGAGACTCGGGCCACGATCTGCCAATTGGCGGAGCTAGACGGAGTTGAGTATAGCGCCAATTGCTCAGAGTAGCTGAGCTTGCGCAATTGGCTCTCATCAGGAGGATTCAGCCCTCCCTCTGGATGTTCAGCTTCATTGATATTGCGAGGTGGTGTCTACTAACAATACCCAGCACAGGGGCTTTCGGTATCAAAAACCATCTCCAACACCGAATTTATCAAAGGCCATTGGAAGAAGTGCTAAAAAATGTGGTGGATTCAGATGCTCCATGGCGTCTGTCGTTGACTAGACGTCATTCCGGGCTGACTAGTCAGCTCCTCAACCGATCTCGCCCCAGCAGGGTCCAGCAAAAAAGGGCTTTTTATTGATAAGTCATGCTTCGTTGCGTTCGATTGGGAGCAAAGCGACATCGCCGAAGCCCGAGAAGACACGCCAGATTTGTGCAGCTATCACAGGTTCTCCGCAGTGGTTGGACGCCTTCAAGCACATACGACGGAAACTGGGCTTGACGTGACAAGGAACAGGCCTCAACGCTCTTAGACTCCAGCTTGGAGCCAGGATATGTTCTTCCCGAAGCCCCACGCTCCTCGACGCTACGAAATCGGAACGTCTTGGAGCATCCAATAGCCGCCGCCTCAGCCGTGGCGATTTCGCGTTCATGTTCATCTCTTGTAGGGGCCATATCCTTGCTTGTGACAGTTGGCGTACAAGTATCTTTGATGTTACTGAGGAACCCTATGTGTTGGTACACACGTGAGCTCGTGACAGCTTGTCATCTTTGTCTTCCTCTTCCCCACAGGCCAGAGCTGGAAATATCCTAGCCTGACCAGTACAGTTGGTGCTAGACCACAAGTATGAAAAGTCTCGTCAAGTCGCCGACTATGGGCGTATTGAGCCGTGGCCCAGGGTGGGACTGCTACATACGAGCAGGCACTTCTGTGTCGTGTTAGGAAGCTATCACTACTGCACGTACATACGGTGTGACGTTGGAGTCGACATACATGTATGGCTGCGTTCACCATACCGCCTGAATCCTTTGGCATTATTCACGCTGATGCAACTGACTGTCATCCCCTACACATGCCCAACCTACTTGGACGTCGTACAGGTAATCAGCAGCCTCCAACATGCTCAATTGCCTTTCCGATGCAAGACCGCCCGTTGGCCAAGACTCACACAGACGCTCAGCCCCACGCAACTAGAGCCTTGATCCGAGATTCCAGTCCAATGGCGCCCCTGGCGTACCACGCCTCTGCATACAGAAACCCCAGCCAGTGCTCCGTAGAGGGGCAGACGCGACGCAGTAGCACATGGTCGCGCCTCGAATCAGCCGTCAGCTAATTGGCAGATGCTGTATGCAAAGAAATGGGCAAGGAAAGGCCGGCATGCTATGTGCATATCACTGCCTATGCCAGTATGTACGAATATGCGCCAGCGAGGCACCCGCAACAAGCCGGGCTCCATTCAAGCACCGTGATCTCAGCCCGATGTACATTTGGAGGGGCGCTGCTGCGAACCATGGCAGAACCTCCGTGATTGGAAAAGAGAAAAATGGAATATGAGGGGAGGCAGCAAGCGTTGAGTGGCTTTTGGTCGATACACGGAGTACACACGGCATACTTACATGTGCTCCAGGGAGAGCTTTTCAGATTAACAGACGAATCAGACTCTCAAAGGAACTGAAGTTGGATGGACGGGAAGTCTTATTCTAAGGCGCAGTCTACAGAGAGACATGCACATGTGTGATACGGCGCAGACACCGACGGAGTGCCGGCCACCGCCGGACTTGAGACGTGGCTGAACGGTATCCGGCGCTCCGGCTATTTGCTCGGAGTTGCCTGGCCCCGGAGGCCGGAGGTGCCTAATTTGTGTGCTGCAGACATGAATGTGAGCCAATCTTTGCTAGTTCTCTGCATTGTCGCGTTGCTAATCAGCGTGAAGGCGTGTCGTGGCGGCGACTACTGTGGTCGGTAATGTGCAGCCAAGCTATCTGCCGGCTTGTTGCAAGCGACATGCTACGAGATTCCGGGCCTAATCGTCCCCTACCCAGCTACGAGTATGTGCCACTTGATGCTCGTACGAGGACAATGCTGAGCTACTGTATGGAGCACACGCGCGCCTACTAGCAGGCACCGCTCACTGCGCGGTAGGACCGCCGTCTTGCCACCGAGTCTGGCGGCTGCTACGTGAGACTATCGCGTAGCCATGGATGATGTTAGGCGGAAGCCGACGGTATCTTGTGTCGGAATCATGCCTCTCACAGCCAGTAACCGAAAGACAAATCAACGGGCAACGCTTTAGGCATTCGCCGAATCCAGCACTGCGTCCGCTCTGGATGCAGCGGTCAAGCCCACTCTGCATCTGTGTCCGCAATTCATCCTAATTTTCGACGACCCTGTCGGCCTGGTGTGTAAGTAAGCTGCTGGCGGTGAAAGCTGCATATTACCAGACGCCAGGGTAAAAGCTGTCACGATGCATTAGCATTCGTGGCCTTACAGAAAAAAAATTATATTGCTTTTTTTTTTTTTTTTTTTTTTTTTTTTTTCTACCGCAGAAACCGCTCTTGAATAGTGCAAATTGGTCCCCTCCAATCGGCAAGTGAAGTTTTTTTCTTCTTGTCCCCTCCACAGGATTACGGGGTCAATATGGATGCTTCGGAAAGGCCCTTTTTTGGCCTCCACAAACCACAAAGCAGCCACTCGAGTGCTTATTCATGATGCCATTTTCTGCATCTATCAAAGACAGTGCAAGGGGACTTGCATATTGCCGCAGCACTCACACTTCGCTGATAGGATAGACTGACAGAGGGCCCGCATGATTAGAGCACTGGCGAAAGGCAATTGAACGCCACGAGATTCTTTTTCGTGACCAAATCATGCAGTCACGTATACTGTGCATCTTTTGGGTGCATCTGCTGCAGGTTCCGGCAATGTACGAAATAGCCCCATGAGCGCGGATATGGAGACGCGTCTGCGGCGTGTTCCCATTTGCTCTTTTTTTTTTCTTCGCCATTTTTGACGTGCTGCATGCTCCGTCCACGACGCCTCTTTTTGGCGTCCGCTGCAATGGCGCGAACTAAGTACGGGGTACATCGTGCCCGAACCGACTACATGCTGGCACGCCTAAGAACTGTACTCGTACTAGCACTTGGTAGCAGCAGCAAGCTTGTGAGGACGAGCGTTTGACGCCCCCCCTCCGAGCATACCTGTCTAGACTCCATATGATACTCGCACTCCGTAGTGCATCAGTCCGGAGCACGGGAAGCTCTAGGTGGTTGATTCGCAGTCTTGGACCCGATGAGGCGGATAACAAGCCCCAGAAGCTAGCAGCTCCTCTGATACCACGGCGGACACAGGTTCGTACAGCCAAGGTCGTACTAGCAGGCCTCCACTAGGTGCTTTGAAGAGTTTTTGCGTTGTATGCAGTATGAGAGCCAGCAAGAGCATGATGAGCTCTACAACTTTAAATCAATACACACACGCCATCATCAAGCTCCAGAGAAAGAAGAAGAAGAAGAAGAGAAGAAAAAAAAAGCACCCGCCGCACAAAAGAGAACGGCATTAAGCCTCCCCCACCGCGTTTAAAGCAGACGCCACCAAGAGCTCCGAAAAGCACCAAAGAAAAAAAAACGGAGAAGTTGTTTCCTCTTTGGGAGAGCTCTTCAGCCTCGTTTCTTCCTTCTAACCTGACCATGCCGAATGAGGAAGGCTTCTAGAAGGAGGAGAAGCATTTAGCTCCAAAGTACAAGTTTAATGCTCCCTTTGTGACGTTTTAGTGCACAGGCTTGTGCTATGAATAGTTCCGATTTAAGCATTAGTGCTGGCATTAAGTCGAACAAAAGCCGTTGCTGTGTTTTAGATATCCTTTTTTTTTTTACAGCGTGTGTAGACTTCTATGAATATTGCAAAAAGGAAGATGCACTGCTACGACGCTGTAAAAATCTTTACTCCCGTACGTCAGAGTACATATCAGTATGGCCCCAATCCGTCACCCAACGCTCAACCAAGAGCCAAGAAAAAGAAGAATTTGCATCCTCTAGACAACCAAGTGCCGCGATACCCACAAACTTTGTCATCCATTCAACGGTTTTTTTTTTTTTTTCTTTCATCTTCCCTTTTTCGCCATTTGCTGCAGGAGTAGCGCGGGTTTTTCGGCTCGTTCATTAGACAACCGTACTCGTACGGAGGAGTTTTGCTATGGAGCTGCTTAGCTTTTCCCTGCGCTTTGCACGGACCTTCAGTGGACGCCCACTGCACCCCTCGACTGGGGCTCTTCGCATTTCGGCATAATACCGTACAGACTATGTACGAGTAGCTTCAAGAGCCATCCACCATTGCAAGGGCATCCATCCATCCACTGCCGAGAAATAGAGTAAAGACAAAAGATGAAGAAAAAAAATTCTATTCACCCCTCACTTGAAGAGTTTCATTTTCCACTTTAAAAGCCTGTCGGTTATAGGTTCTAACTTCCCCCTACCGCAGGTTCTGCAGGAGAGGCTAAGCACATATGCATGTGTAACAAGTTGGGTAAAGTGCTTGCATCCACACTCCCTTCTGAACGCAAGGTACAAACCTTCATGACACCACGCCTCTTTTTCTCTACTAGCAAGAGGAGTGATAAGTGATACTGCTAGTAATCCAATCTACATCTTTGTATCCCTACTAAAAATTGCCATTGATACCATGCGCTCGGCACCAACCATTCAAATAGGTCGCACAACGCTTTGGACCGCGGTCTAGGCAGGCAAACTCAACGGAGGGCGACAGATACCCGAAACTAGGTAGCAAGTTGAGACAAAATTACGCTTCCCCGGGCCCAGGGTGTTTTATAAAAAGAAGAAGAAACAAGAACAAAGGGAACCAAAAAGCGGCAGTGTCTTGTCTTCCTTGCTTTGCGAATTGTTTGATATGTGAGAAGGTCTTATATTAGACAGAATTTCCTTTGAAACGCACAAGGTCTCGCGGAACGCAAGGCTATCCCTCCCGGTGAGTCGACACAGCCTCGTTTTTGGAACGCAGTCTTGATGCTTGCTGGGTCTATGAAGTAAGGGGGGACGAGTATTTGCACTGAGTAATCCAAACTTGCATCGACAGAGCACGGGGTAGAAATGACGAATTGCTCTTCCGCGGATCTGACTGCAGTAAGAGGGCAGCACGTCAAAAAGCGATGCAGTTCGTCCGGACGGTGGAGCCATGCTGCTGGTACAGAAAACCGGGTTCTTGGCTACATGTAGATACTGTACAGTACATTCTGGATATCAGTCGAAATGCAGCTTGAAGATTCTTCCATTGCGATTGACCAGTGAGGAGCTCCTGTCTGCATCTTCTCCAATGGATCTGCGAGCTTCAGTGGTGCTCCGATACTTGCTGCTGCTAGCAAAAAGCGTCGGGCGAACTCCCCCACTCTACTAAGCTATCCGCATGTGGCTTGTACTGTAATACTATGGAGGGTGTTGGTCCAGCAAAAGCCGGCCCTCACTCCAGTCAATGTAATTTACTCATGAGAATAACTCATCCGTAGGAAAAGTTGAATGCACAAAAGGGAGTGAATCTTGCTTTGCAAAATACGAAAAGACAATGATCGACACAGCCTCGTCGCAATTACCGGCAGCAAACGTGGCAAAAGAGCTCCTCATTTCGACCCGGCAATTGCCTGAGACCTCGCCTTGCTTTATTTCAAACAAAGGGCCTTGCTCTCCCTACGCCCGCGTAACACGAACGGCATGTTAGGCGATATTGAAGAGTCGCAGTTTACGAGCGCACGTAATATCCAATCGAATGCGCCACCATACAGGCTTAGTTCGAATCTTGAGAGATCTTTTCGGTCCAAAGGGAAGGGCATTTGTACGTGAAACCAGAGGGAGGTGTCGAAACAAGTTCTGCCTTGGCCTTTTGGGACGGGCAAAACATCCGACGCGGCGCCGCTCTTTGAGTTGGGAGTTAGCAGTAGGTGGTATTAGTCCAAATATGGCGGCTTCAGAAGGCCAATAGCGAAATGAGGCACCAAGCCCATGCCCATGCTATCGAGCCTGGTGGCTTTTTCCCGCCCTCAACTTGTTCCCTCTTTATCTAGCTGCTGCGAAGGATCAACCTTCAGAAGAGAGAGAGGACCGGGTTCAAGGTTGGACGTGCGAGTGAGTTTGCAGCGCTCGGCTCGTCCTTGCTTTGAAATGGCCCATTGCCTGAAGCGGATATTCTGATCGTCGCAAAGTCAAATTTCGGACGGACCACTTGTTCCCCGCGAGACAAACGGGGTCTGGTTTCAGCGGACGGCCTTTGTTGCTGATCAAACGAGAACCACAGCTGACTTGCCCTTTGATGATGTCCTTGATGATATCGATTATCTTGCGTCAAACAGCTGCCTATTGAGATCTCTTGCACCAAAAAAGGGCGTGTACATGGAGATGCAATGCGCGTCAGCTCTGGGATGCGCTGCCGTCCGTCACAATGCACGACGTGATTGGGGACGCCGTCTGCCGAAAGCGCGAGATTGGGATGACCGATGTTCCAATATGGCATCATTCAGCAACGTCAGATTGCCACTGCGCTCCGCGTTGGTTCGTCGTGTTCCTGAGGTCCACTCTCTCACTCTCTCTGTCTGGATCTCTTACCCGTAAACTCCCAGGCGTCGAGCGAGTGAGGGGTAAGACGAAAAGGCATGGCATCGAATCCTCCCCCTCCAAGCGATTACCTAGCATTGCAGACTCAGCCTGAAATGGACGTAGTTGAGCCTCCAAGATTTGAACGGGGACTGGGGAGGAAGCGGAAAATGCGACTCTCTCCACCCAGCCCTACTACCCTCGAAGGACCCGTCTCCAAATCTCAAATCAAATCACAGCGCAGGAAAAAAAGACATTGTAGTGCTGATGCGAAGCAAATGGGCGTGGGGTGGGTTTGGGATTTTGGGGTTTCATTTCATCCGGAAGCAAAGTCGCGTTGGCGCGTTTAATTGGGCGAGGCCCGGAGATGCGCGCGTTGAGCATTGATTAAATCTCACACCAAACAAGCAAAGAGAAGAGAGAAAAAGGACGCGCCGCCCGTCCGCCCCCCCTTCGAGTCTTTTGACTGCTAAAGGCCATCGCGTTTGCCTTTTCGATGGCGTGCGAAGCCGTCGATCTGTGGCTTTTGGTGTCGGCCTTGTTTTCCCTCCTGGGAAGCCCAGTCGTGAGAAGCCAGTCTCACTTGCGTGACACCCGCGGTCTGTTAGTGGAAAATCGGAGAGTAAGCGAATCTGCAAAATGCCAGGCCCATTCATCCAGCAAATAGACGAGAGGCTGTTCTAAATACGGCGCTGTTGAAGATGCAGGCCCCAAAATTGGAACACCTCGAGCACCTGTGCATCAACATGCAGCGGATCTCATGCTAGCCGGCGCAAATCGTCATCTTGCCTGAGTCGTCTCCCTCAATAGAGTCGTTGGATTGTTGCATTGCATTGTATGTTCTCCCTTTCCGCTCTGCGCTCGCATTCGGTTTGCAGGGATACGGCATCCTGAAGGGCGATGATAAAGAGGCAAAATAAAAAAGTTGTCCCATGCCTGGAATGACAGGCAAAAGCCTCCAATTTCGATACCATTCCCGTGCCTGATCAAACCTTGATCGAGGGATGCATGTAACAAATTTTTCTTTTCTCATATGGTTCATCTTGTTTCGAGGCGAATGTAGGGACGACCTGTGACTGTGTCAGATACTTGCCATGACATTGGACCGTAATCTATCAGTTATCCCCGAGTCTCAGACCATTGAAGCTTCGTCAGAAAAAGGCCAGGACCCAAGGCATGGGTATCCCGACTTTAGAGTTTAGGAAGCTCAGACGATGCGCCCTGTCCCACTGTTTCCGCCCATGCATGTACGCATACAGGCAGCACATGTAAAAGTAAAAGCTCATTATGCTATGGAAACACCACGTAATACTCTAGATATATTGAAGAGCCCCAATAGGTCAATACTTGTAGTTGGTCTGGTGATTTGCATCTGATTTGGGTCTGATTTGCATCTCGGTGGCAGCGACATCACCCGTTTGACACATGCGAATAAGCTGAGAGGCGTCCTCATGGATTCTCATACAGGCACCCCGTGCTATTCCATGCTATTACATGTCCATATTACTGCGTCCCGCTGGCTACTCCGTACTTGGCCCAAGTAGGAGCTCGTACCTGCTAATTCATGCACGGTGTTTGCATTCGCGGGGAGATTAAGACGAGCCCGGCTTTTATTCTTGGGCTGTTGGCATCAATGCTCGTTGGCTGGTGCGGGGTGTGATCTAGTAGAGATCAAACCTGCCAGGGCCTCGGGCTAGTCTTTGCTGGACTGGCTTTGGCAACTCAGCAAATCCATTACATGTAGCCTGATGAGCGCAGTTTCATAAAGGGCCGGCCCCTGTGTCTGCTCCTTGCTGGCAGGCGAGGATTCCCGGCACGCCGGCCCTTATATTACGACGGGCCAGATTTAGAAACAGGTCTTGCAAGGGAACATCTGCAACATTTCGTCTCCTTGCCGCGACACTTTAGCAGACGCAACACACTCCGTATGTAGCCAAGTACAGGCCACCACCACCACGGCTCTGAGCCTGTCCAGCCCTATCACCCAGCTTCAGATCCATCACGCTAAAGCGCAGACTGACTCCTTCGGGCTTGATTGAACAACGAAACTTGAACTGCTCAACGAAGCACCTCTGGCACCTCATCCAAGGCACATGAGGTAAGTACTCAGGTACTAAGCCTGTCCAGGTGCAGGTACCTGCGTTTTACAGTTTGCGGGCGTTGCGCTCGGTCCAACTTACATGCCAGTACTCACGCATGGAGGCAAACAAGCGTCAGGAACCTGCCCTGACAAATATGCTCTGTAACAAAGTCTAATCGCTGGTACCTTGGAACGTGATCCAACGCCTCAACTTTGTTTCTGTGTAAGATAAGAAAATCGTGTGGTGTCGTGCATGTCTTGGCCGTTCTTGTTCCTGTCAAGACGGGCAAGCTATTGAAATGAACAGGTACTTGTACATGTAATCGTACAGGATTAGCGCTCTTCTTGCAGTCAATCATTACTCCATCTAGGAGAGCATCCGCTGCTTGCTTTTGCTCCTCTCGGGGCGCTGCATTTACGGGCTCGGCTATGATGTAACTGATGAACAAAACTCGGCGAAGCTGTCGATTGGCGGTCTGCTTTGGCACTGCGCCCAATCCAGCAATGATGATTGTCCGGATAGGAGCTGATTGTCTGGCGGGATTCTCAAGTGACGATTCAAATGCAACAGCACGGCCCCCAAGAGGCAGCCTCCCAGTCGGCAGGCTGGGTTGATTGGTGAGAGGGATTCATGACATGCATTAATTGAATGGATTCCCGACAGTCGTGCAGAAAGCGCGTCTGGACCGAGTGATTGGCTGGACACGATGCCTTGGTGGCGGCCCGGTCGAAGCGTTCGTCGCAGCACTGCAACCACTAATCGTCCACTAAATCTGTGCCCTGAGCGCGAGGCCGCTTCGACGGTTCAATTGTTTGCAATCAAATCAAACAGGCCAGCTCCATGGTAGTTGCTTGGACGGTCTGGGCTGGGCTGTGCTCATAAGGGCATGCCGAGTGGCGCTATCGACAGAATACGGGGTATGGATATCGTGATGGACGCTATTACCAGTAGCAGTGTCGATGGTGCTGTTTCGACCGATGACTGGACCGACTGGTTCTGGATGTGCTCACACGACGATGGCTGCCTTGTGAATGGCATGTTCACGTACCTAGGTTGATGATCATAGGTCGGCAGCATCGACATCCTCAGACTTTCTCATGCAGACTAATATGATAATCAACTGCAGTCGAGAGGGAGCAAATGCGCGGTCAAGACGCATCTTGAAGCATCGGCGATCAAATCACCAGTGAGCTACAGGGGACGCACTAGGCAGCATCTCCGCATTTTCTGAAAGTGGCATCCGCCGACTGCACTTGTGATGCCGTTCGCTGCCCTTTTCTGATATCCATGGATCCAGTGCCACTCAGCTTCAGGCACAACCGCCTCTTTTCCTTTCTGTCACGTCCAGATACGGGTCCATTTGGGAAGCGCGTGTCTTTTTGCGTCCGACGCATCACGGATCCTGGATCATCTTTCGAATCCCACTTGGCGCGAGCTCGGGGAAGCTGGAAATTTGACAGGGCCAACATGCAGCACCACGGGGGTCGTGTTCTTAGAAGGCCCGGACACGTTCCATTAGACATTCCATAATAAGCGAAGCCTGCTCGAGATCCTGGACACGTCTATCGGTGTGCAAACGGCTGATGCTTTGCACGGGCTGTTTCTCCGCGAAAGACTGGCCACGTGCAAACCTCATTTCACGTCTTGAAGTTGAATGTTTTATAGACATCCGATTTTTGATAGTACCTGCTCGTACCTTGAATTTGACGGAGGTGTGCTCCACTCGCCTTCAAACTGCGGGCAACATGCGGCCTCAGCTAGCAAAAGTAAAAAGCTCGGTACGAAATAGTCGTCGTTAAGCTTTCGCAGCTTCTGTCAGAGTGCCTGGACATTTTGCCGCTTGTACCTGCAACGTACATACGATAGGAGTTGAGTGGATGGGCCATCGGCTGCCACAAGCTCTTTTCCTGTCACGCGCAAGATGGAAATGGGTCTCTGACCTGGCAGACGGAGTGAGGCCCGATTCAGGGCCCAAAACAAACAACAGCAAGACCCAATATCATGACCGGAATAATAAATAATACTTGCACATGTCAACATCAACAAGAGGCTTCGACATCCGGCCGCCCGTACGACGACCTATGAGCTGGAAGACTTGATATTGTAGACACACAGCGGCCGAGTCGGCGACCACTCACCGTCTTGGAGGCCCAGCAACGAAATGCAGGAAAAGTCATGACGATATTATACATTGGTGTCAGTGCCGATTCGGTCTGCTTTGGGCGGTGCACAAGCCACAATTGCACCAAATATCTGGCCTTGGCGCGCTTTAGATGTGAGTGGGATATGTAATGAATGCATATGCATGAGGCACTACTCCGCATTGGAGGCGACAGGGGGGGTTCTTATCCGAAGAGCGAGTACAGGAACAAGCACTTTTTAACGTTGAGGCTATTGCGCATTTGCTGCTGGTAGTGGTGGTGGTGTTTGTTGCTGCATGTACTCCGTACAGAGTACCAACCCATTTGATTGATCCGATTGATCTCACATCTCAGCAAGACGGACGACGCCGGTGCGCAAGTCTTGCCTTGCCTCGCCAGGCACCAGCACCGCCGCAAATAAGAAAAAAGGAAAAAAGGAAAACATTGGACGGATGGACGTTAATTGCCCAGTGCTGCTCATCACCAACATCAAACCGCTCCGTCGCCGAATCCAGGCCGAATCCCTGCTTGCCGTGGAACTGCCACTTGGATTGGAGAGCAGAAAAAAAGGGGGTTTCCGGGCGCCAAATCTCAGAGCGCACAGCACTTGTGGCCATTTCTCGTACCACGGCCCTCGTCAGCAGCGACACCGCCTTTGTCAGGACGCACGCACGGTTTGATTGATGGGGATGGGAGCAATCAAACGACTGCAGAAGAAATTGGCTGTGCAGCACTGGATAATACTGTACTGTACTGTCCTCGTACAGACTTACCTGCCTTGCCTGGTAGTCTAGGTAGGGAGGAAAATGTGTGCGCTCGTGAAAAAGACAAGTGCATACAAGTATTGATATTCACTGTTCACCCAGAGCCAGCGGAAACAGCCCTTCGGAGACTGTCTCGTTTGGCATTGTGTTGTTTTGGAACCGCCTTGCCTCGTCGATGCACTTCCTCATTTGCTGTAGAATAGGTATAAACCTGCGTGCACAAGTATTTAGGCGGGATTATGAGGGTTATCCCCTATCATTGTCGTTTTGTGCAGACTCGGGGGGTGTTTGTTGTGTTGCTGTGCGCGTCCACGGAGTATTGATTGTCCCCTCGCATTATTCGACCTTAACTCGCAAACACGACCCCGACGCACACACGTCCCCCGTACCGCATCCACGGATACAACACGCATCGCATCGCATCGCATCACATCGCAGCCCAGCCCAGTCCAGCGTTTGAAATGTTATGTAAACAATTACGATACAACCGCCAAACTCGACTCGTCCATAGCAGAAAAGCCTCCATGTCCCATCTCGCACACAACACCCCCCTCCCACTGCCTTAGCTTAGCACCTCCAGCAGCAACTAGACCACTAACAACCACTCGCAGCTACGCACCCCCTTCGGCCTGACTGGCTCACTCCCCCTGTAGCCGTCCAGCCCACACCACTCTCTCTGGACGCGGTCACTTTCAGGCAAGGAAGATGGAAGAGCAAAAAAAGGCACAAGGACTGCGAGAGCCACTGCACTGGGGGCCGCCGGCTGGGGCTCTGGAACCACTGAACCACTGAGGAGCCCAGCAAGGGCCAGGCCAGACCCGGACGCTTCCCAGGTTCCATGTTCCATGTTCCATGCTGCTTGCTGCTCCACGCTGCGAGCTACTGTGCTGTACTTTACGTACCAGGTACGGAGCACAGGTGTAGCCGCACCGGTACCGTCCTGCCCTGCGCTGGCTGTACTCGCTACCTCCCTCCGCGGGTACCTCTCCGTACCTAGAGTACACGACAGGGGGTCGCGGTGCTGCTAGCAAGCTCACAAGTGCGCTGCTCCAAGCGTGCTCCAAGCGTGGTACCTGTCTGCACGGAGCAAGTACTTGTACCGGGCGCATGTACCCAGTACGCAGCGCGCAGTACCTTAGTCCAGTCCCGTACCGCTCAGCTCGTACCCTCACCCGCTCCTCTCGCTGCGCTGCGCTGCTGCTGCTGTGCCTCTCCAGTACCTACGGAGATTCCCTAGCTTTCGCATTACAGATTGGCCCTGTCCAGTTAAAACTACCTCTCCTCCAGTCCTCTCTCTTTTCTTCCTCCTCCTCCTACCTCTTATCCCACCTCTCTTCCTCCCCTCTCTCTCTCTTCCCTATCCACTCATTCCCTCATCCATTCCACCGCTTCCTCTGCCGACCCTTAGAGTAGGTCGATTCAGGAGTTTTGGCCTTGGACTGAGGAGAATCGAATCCCCCGACCGGCTACCGCTCGAAGACGAACCCCCTTCTTCTGCGGCCCTCTTATAAAGCAACTCCAAGGAGAAGCTCCGAGACGGAAGAGAGAGGAGAGGAATAAAAGTGAATCAAGGACTGGTATTTTTGGTTTTATTCACTGGCATTCTTCTATTCTTTCTTGCTTCCTCGTTGTCTTTTTTGGTGCCTGCTTTTTTTTTTCTCCGCCTGGCCCTTTTCTCGCCAGAATTCCTTACCTCTAGCGACAAGGAATTTCCTCAACTCCTGGCTCGCCAACCGTTTTTGTTCTTTTCTCGCCCTTTCGTTCTCCGGCCACTCACGAGACGATATCGAGAAGGATAGAAAGAAGGAAGAAGAAGATTTTTTCCGAGACTGCATCGTAGACAGGCCCCAATTGCTTTGTCTCGATCAAATCGCCCGGTTTCGTTGTTGAAATCTGCAGGATCTGGTTGCTTGGTGGATCTGACTTCAGTTCCCCGTCACCTTATTCTCGCCCAGCTTCCGCTTTTAAAAGAGTCAGCCTCTTGACAATTTTTCCCACTCACCACCTCGTATGATTTAATCGTTACTTCCCACCGCCTTTCGGTGTCCTTCCAGGTTCAAGGTGTTCGAGTGTGACAAAAGGTAAGGGCTTTTTCTTTTCTTCTTCGCTGCTTTGCTTTCTTTTTCCCTTCTCTTCCTCCCATCAAATCAGCCTCGAGATTCGCCAGTATCCGCAGGCATAATCTAATATTCTGATGTGCGCTCCCTTCGACAGCTGCATACCCGAGCCCGCTCTCCGCATTCTCAGCATCTGCTCCACAGCTGTGCTCGACTATCATTCGGTGCATTGCTCTGCGGGAGACGTTAACTCGTTGATCCCGCCAATTGCCCGAGGTGTCTCATTGACTATCCTGTCACTGTCCCTTGTTTTCCTCGTACGTGGCGGTAAGAGAGACCTCCCCCTGCTCGGTCCATCGCACCCTCGTGCCAATCCATCTTGCATCTCCATGCCAGCCAACCCCCCATTCAGTAAAGGGAGCGAGGCGGGTGGATTCATCCAGCTCAGGGGAAACGCCTTTTCTGCGCCATATCATTTTCCGCCTCCATGTCTTGCGATGGCACTTCTATATCGGGCATTTTTGACTAACACCATTGGTTTTCTATTAGAGCTGTCGAGTCGGTCCCCTTGGTCGTCCTTGAACGGCGCCCCTTTTCCCCCGGTCCCTTTTGCGTTTTTCGATTGAATATCCAGTCTACATGCTCCCGGCTTTCTTCCCAGCCACAGTCACTCTTTTCCATTAGTTTTTTCACCACGCTCCTTAATATCTTAATATCTTAATTCCTAGGGTGGCATTCACTCCTTGATACACCCAAGGCTCGCTCTTTTTTTTCAATAGTCTCTCCCACTCAAAGATTCCTGGAGAACTTGCCCGACACTCTTTTAGACATATAATCATCACACCGACAAAAACTAATTTTCACCATCCTGTTCGCCAACCCCATCCGACATCATGGCCTACGCTCAGCCTGACGAACACTTCTTCATCGAGGATGAACCCCAGTCCAGTACCCGAGCCCGGGAAACCGCCAAGATGCTCGCGCGCAGTCGGCAAGACACCATTGCCTGCGAGCTCTCTCGTCTTGCGGGCGAAGAGTACCTGGGGGATATCATGACGCATATGCGACACATGGAGGCATGTTGACCTCCAAGCCTGGACGACGAACAAACTCAGCCTTGTTCCTCTGTCTTTCTTATCCTTTTTAAGCCTGCTAACACTCAAACAGGAGGAGACTCTTCCCGATGCTAACCTCATCGACATGCAACGTGAGATCCAATGGTTTATGCGACCTTACCTCATCGACTTCCTTATTGAGGCCCACGCCGCCTTCGCCCTGCTGCCCGAGACGCTGTTCCTCACCGTCAACCTGTTGGACCGGTACTGCTCACGGCGTGTAGTATATAAGCAACACTACCAGCTCGTTGGGTGTGCCGCTCTCCTCATCGCGGCCAAGTACGGCGACAAGAAGGACCGTGTGCCTCAGATTCACGAACTCAACAACATGTGCTGCGGCCTGTATGATGCTGGCATGTTCACCCAAATGGAGATGCACGTCCTCAACACCCTGGAATGGACCATTGGCCACCCCACTATCGACTTCTTCACCCAGCTCATGGTTGCCGAGGAGCAGGACGACAAGGAGGTGGAGCACATGGCTGCCTACCTTTGCGAGATCGCCCTGTACCATCGCGATTTTGTTTCGACAAAGCCTTCGATGATGGCACGCTCCTCCTTGGCCTTGGCGAGAGCCATCCTTGGAAGACCCGAGGTCAACGACGGCGACTGGGACCACACCGAGAACCTGACGCTGTTGACTCTCTCTCAACACCTCAACCAGCCCTCGCCTACCCTGGCCCGCAAGTACTCTTCATCGTCCCTGTCCAAGGTTTCCCAGAAGCTGGCCGACTTCATGGCCGAGCAGGCTGCGATGGCCAGGCGCCAGGCCGGCCCCCAGTCTCCTCCCGCCGAGCCTCCTTCAAGACACGCCGACATCTACAGCACTCCCCAGAAGGGCCATGGCCACGGCGCTGCTACCGGTTTCGACGGTTACCTGACGCCTCCCATTACTCCCGACAACGCCTACGGAAACACGGCAAAGGTGGACTCGTACCACCAACTGCCGCCCCGATGTCCCGTTACGCCAACCCCCCAGAGCCATTCTTCTTCATATCCCCAGCACGTGCAGCAGTACGCCGCTTTTGTGAACCAGCATGGAATCCACCAGCAATAGGAGCCTTGGTGGCGCATACGTTTGGCATAGTCGTCGATTAATTCAAGTACACCGCTTCTTCTCTCCCCTCTTGTCCATATTTGCTTATGGGTGGGAGGGGATGTTCATGTTTCAAACTTCGAGGTCATGGCTTTGGACTCACACCTCTTCCAAGCAATCACATTCAACCTGATAGTCACTCTCAGAATGATCTGTCTCATATCTACGTCATGGCATTTAGCGATTGATTTTAATCCCTTATTTTTCTAGTCTTTTTTATTCATTTATTTCGCAATCAAATTTTCAGCAAGTCTTCATGGCACCAAAAAAATGGAACGCGGATCATACCCAATTTTCCTCGAGTCGTTTTTTATTTCATTTTCAGTTTCTGCGCTTCTGGGCACTGTGTGTGGTTTCCACGGGTATGGTACCATGCTTATCCAGGAGTTGCGGGAGCCCCCGGTAGAAAAGGGGGTTCTATCTTTGTGGTGGATATAGTATTTGAGGGGATAGAGGAGTTGAAGGGGGAATTTGGCCAGCCTTGAGATGGGGGAACGGAAAGGAACACTAAAGAATGCAAAGTGGCCCCTGAAGAGAAAAAAGTCAAGGATACCACGGAGCGGAGGGGGACGCAAAGAAGCAGCCGAAAGTTTTTATTTTTTTTACTTTTTCACTCGACTTTCGGATCTAATCTCTACTTGGCATATGGGAGGAAACATGAGCCTTGCTTGCAAGCAGGGCAATATTGGTGTATAATTCTTTCGAACAGCAGATGGGAAACGGCGGACGGAATAGCGCTCAGGCGCAGTGATACCCATCGCTCTCTTCCGGAAAGAAGGGATTGGACAGAGTGCTTTGCCGCCTATTTGGTCGATTGAAGGCGGCATTGAAAGGCTAGCCTCTCAAATACCCCTCGGCCTGTACATATAAGGTAGTGCGAACAGGCACAAAAAAAAAGAAGTAAAAGTTCTTTGAAGCAGTGCGTGTGCTTTAGTGGTTCTTGGACAAGTGGTAGGCGCCTGTTTGGCCCATCTTGTATGTAACGTGGTACAGCTAGTTGTATGGTAATCTTTCTCGCCTGCACTGGCGAGTGATGACGAGAAGTCGTTTGCTCCATTCTATGTAAAAGTGGTGATGTTGATGCCATGGTTGATGCCGTCTCCAACCCATAAGGAGATTTGTAGGTCAACTACGGAGTACTAAGCATGTAAGTTGAAATGCGACTTGGGCTGTACCTAAGTTGGTATCACAGGTGACATAGGCTCTATTTCCCCCAACACATCTCTCTTTGCTTTCTACAGACTACAGACTTTAATCTCGGCGAATTTGGGGAGTCTGACGCAGTCCGGGCCGTTGGTATGCGCCAAGAATGCGCAAGTACTGATTTACTAGTTTGATGGAAGGGCAACACTCGGGGGAATGTTTGTGAGAGAGGTTGACTAAGCTAGTCTACAAGCGGGAGGTGCAAAGCCGGTGCTCATTTACAGCTGCATACGAATATACAATGTACGCGTATGCAGTGAGATGTTGGAAGGGAGAGGATAAAGGAAGGAGAATTGTGAGAGGGTGAGTGTGTGATGTTTTTTTGGTGGTGGTTGGGAATTATTGGTTTTTTCTTTTCTTTTCTTTTTGGTGGTTGGGATTTATTGGTTTTTGCTTTTCTTTTCTTTTGGGAGAGAATCGGTGAGGTTGGTGGTGAGTTTAGTTTTGAAAAAAGGGGCGAAGGGAGAGGGAGGGACTCTGAGAGGCTGACTGATGGGAAGAGGTTGGTTGGTAGAAACAAACAAAAGGAAGGCGAAAAAGAAGAAAAAGAAGGTTGGGTTGGATGTGGGGGTGTTCGTTAGTTGTAAAAGGAGGGAAATATTGGAAACAAAGGCAAACAAGAGATGCACGGGTGGTCATGAGATGAAACGAAACGAGGTTGGCTTTGGAAAGGGCTTTCATGTTTGAGGATTTTTTGTTTGCGTTTGAGGGGGGTTCTTTTTTGTATGTAGGGGATGTATTGGAACAAAGGAATGGTTGGTTGGATGTAGGGGTTGGTTTGAGTGTGAGATCTGTGCTTTTTTTCTTTTGAGGGTTGAGGTATGTGATATTGGTTGAGGTGGATAGGTAGGCGCTATTTTTCTTTGTGTGAAGAGGTTTTTAGTGAGTGGCTGGAGAGGGGCGTTGCTTTGTGCTCGATTCCGGCTATGATGTGGATTTTGCGGTTGGACTATGGGGTTGAATGTATCTAGATGTGCTTTGATTGTTTGTTAGGTGATCTCTTTCAAGATTATTATGCGGCGTTGATGGTGTTGCTGTGGTGTAAGTGAGTTACCCTGGAGATGTATGATGGATGTTCGTGATGTCGCTGCCACGTGCGGTGACTTGTACCGCGGCATGATTCTAATTGGTGGGAACTTGTCCAAAGGACCTTTAAGTCAGAAATTTCTTATTGTGCAGTCGATGAATAAGTTGTGCTGCGAATCATGCATTATTCAGTATAATAGTGCAAGATGCCCAAAGTTCACGGCGAGACATCACTGATAGAGAGATGACTGCTGTGTAAACTCATACTCTTTTGGAGAATCTCCATTTGTTTGAGAAGCTGAAAATTGAAGCTCATACAATGTTGGCAGCATAACACTAATAAAGTACCAAAATGATTGCATATGCTTTGTTTGGTGGAATTGATATCCTCAGAGTCGTACGGAGCTGAAAATAGCACACGGCCAAGACAGGAGCCGTGCTGGTAGAGCAAATTAAGTCCCTATCGATGCATCCCAGGCTTCCAGAAAATCTACTCTTGTTCATGCCCGGACATGACAAAGAAACTAAAAATAAGTTTTGTGACCGAATTTAGATTTCCCAAAGCTCCTTTGTGCTCCCGTAATGTCCGGAATAGGCAAACAAAGAATGACTTACCATTGTCGAAATAAGTCTATTAGGCAGGATCCCGCAAGTAATGAAGACTAAATTCATGGTTGATCAAATTTCTCTCTTCATTCTAACGTTTATCGTAACTTGAACGTGCAGAAGAAAGCTCACAGTCGATACTTGAACAATTGACAGCATCCCACTATGACGACCCTCGCATCATGCACCGAGGTGCAGGAGATGGAGCTTGACTCATCAGATCCGATCATTCGATTTGAGATATCCACGAGCGCGGAAGATGTAACCGAGGATATTCTACAGCTCGAACTTTTGGACCATGTTGAAGACATTCTTGGTGAGTTAGCTGTTTCGTTGGCCTGTATCTGGACGTTGAATCTAACAATCGTTTCGGTGCATAGAGAAGATAAAAACCATCTTTTCTCAAAATTTTCACAATTTGCCGTCGGAAGTACAGCAATTGGGCGCTTTGGCAAGGCCTGGTGACCTCATACAGCGGTTGAATCTTATCGTGAAAGATCGTGGTTTAGACTGCTTTTTTCAAGAACATCCTCGTTGCCGTCGGCTATTCTCACAGCTATTTGGCTGCCGATATCCATTCCTCAAGAAGCTGAATTCAGATGACTCCGAGATTCGCAATGAAGGCGCAGGCCAAACAACAGCATCTTCATCCTCTGATGGAGCGTCCCAAAGCACACATTTAAGAAAAATGGACAGTGTGAGCTGGCTGCCAATTGCAAAAGGTAAAGCAAAACCCTTCGCCATTGATAGAGGTGAAAAGGCTAATATCATATAAAGAGAATGGAGATGCCGAGAGCACGGTAGACCTGGAGAATGGAGTTCCTACGGCAGCTTCACCAATCATGGCATCAAAAGACTCGTTATCCGAATGTATAGATACTTTCAACGCTTTCGATCCGCTACACAATGATTTAAACGGCAGTTTGGCCACCGCATGGTCATTCTCACTTCAGGAGCTCGAAGTAGCGGAGAGAATGTACCAACATATGGACACCATCCTAAGTATGGAGGGCAGAAAGATCAATCAAGAAGCACCAAACATGCCGCCGCAACCCAAGGTGGTCTTTGCTGAATGTCTTGCCAACATATCAGACATCTCGCAAAGACATCAAGAGAAGTTTCAGAAGAAGATATTTGGTCAGCTTCCTGCAAAATCTGGGATCGAGCTGGAGTTGACTTTTGGGTCACCTAGCTCAGAAGAGAACGCAGATGAAGATGGAGATAGTATCAACCTCGAAGATGAGAACGTGGAAGACACAACACAACGATCCGGAATTTCCCTGACGCCCGAAGATTTGCAGCTACAGCCTTACAAGGGATGGTATATCGAGGGACCCAGGATCCAACTGGCTCGGGCCAAGAACTTTCTTGCCGACGAAGATACAGATCGCACGGTGGACTGGCAGCGCAAATTTGCAGAGCTGAAAGAGTACTTTGGCTACCTGAGCTCCATTTGGCAAGGTGAAGACTGGATCCACGATCTTGAAGAAGCCATCAACATGCAGCGAGTTCACCAGATATTTGAAAACTACTATTACGGAAAACCGGAGCTCATCGTCGACGCTCCAACAGACTTGTTGCCAGGACAGAGCAAGAGACTGCCACAAGTTCCGGGTTCCAATATTGCGTATCGCGGTGAGAG
The DNA here is from genome assembly GCF_050948025.1 of Trichoderma camerunense. NCBI lineage: Eukaryota > Fungi > Ascomycota > Sordariomycetes > Hypocreales > Hypocreaceae > Trichoderma > Trichoderma camerunense. The sequence goes on from NW_028145369.1 coordinate 414,796, forward strand.
CGGTGTGCAGCGTAATTTGTTAGGCCCTCGACGTCTCCTTCACGCCGATGTGGCGAGCGTACATGATCGGCAGTATGAGATGTCCGCTGACGTCCTGAGGAGAGACTATCTCGAGCCATACCGGAGCGATAGCGAAAAGTTCTGGACGGCCAGCCCGTTTGCTGCCACCACAGTACCGGCAAACCTTGCAGCGTGCGAGAATAAAACGTACGAGGAGTGCATAAAGGGCGGCATCGTGAAGACGGCAAGATTCCTGGCCAGCAAAGACGACATTCATCCTCCGCATCAGAGTCACGACAGCGCCCTGGAAGTCAACAGGAAGGCCCTGGAAGCATTTGCGAAATTTCGAGGCGGCAAGCGGGCGGCGCTGCAGCAGTGTCTCAACATCTTCACCCACAATGAGAATCTAAAAATGTGCAAGACTAAGCAGGTTCTCACTCTCCCTGAGCCTCCCGTCGACAAGAAGCTGGACATGGGAATCATATACCCTCACAAGATGTATGCAGATCCCCCCGTGAAAGAGTCACGAGATCCTTGGGCTTATACCAGAGCCTACCAGTGGTTTAAAAAGGAAGAGCAGCGCTGGGCAGAATGGACGAGGGAGCACGCCATCAAGAAATCATATGACCATAAGAGATGCCTGAAAAGTGGCAACCCCATTATGGAGCTCCCGCGGAACTGGAAGGGCCCTGTGCTGCCAGATCTGATGGATCGCGATATGAGCAGGACGTACAAGTTCCTGCGGCGTTGCCAGAAGATACTCCAAGGTCTCAAGCGGGCGAAGAATCGGGCTCCTAGAGACTTCATCATAGGGCTATTGGAAGCTGTGAATACCGGCCTGGCAGCGAAACCAACACCAGAAGAGATGAATATGAGATTCAGCGAACATGAGTTTGAAACAACTGACGGTGGTGTCACTTTCGCTATTGCCAATTTGCGGCCAACAGAGGCGGCGTGGCTGGAGTATATATGCCAGCCTTCGCGGAATCGCCCACTGGAGCTGGAGGAATCTCTTGGAAAGCAAGGAGAGATTATGTTGTCCAGAGTGACGAAGATGATGCAAGATATCGATCCCTTTTCGCTGTTCAGAGACACGGAGCCTAAGACGATGGAGAAGTTTTTGAGTGAGCTGAATGCCACATGTGGCGGAAAGGTGAAGAGATATGAGTTCACTGAGAAGGACGTGAAGCAGCTGGCGCCAAAGCTACGCGACTTAAGAATCATAAAGTGAGTTCTCTTTCTTCATGTTCAGAGCTGTAGAGAGGAGAGACTAACGACAGTAGGCTTTACAAGAATGAGGTGACAGGAGAGTGGATGTTTGGAAGGCCAGAGACAGAATTTCATCCTGAAGATTTGGTTAGATGGCCAGAGCCTGAGTCTCAAACGCAGCTGTTCCCGGAAGAAGAGTCACTTGCTCCCAACAACTCGCATACCAGACCTCAAAGAGAGGACATAGACCAGATCCAATACGACACAAGTGTGACCTCGACTGAAGGAATCGAGTCCGCATCGACTGAGGATTTCCACACCCATCCCTGGGGCATGCCTCGAAGAGAAGACGTTCTATCTCTGCACGAATTCATAGAAAACCCAGTGACAAATCCCGAATGGTGCGAGATGACGACCAACTTCTTCTTATGTCTGGGCTACCGCCTCGGAAAGACGCTGAGGGAACTGCAAGCCCGGCATGAAGAAAACGAGAAGAAGCTGAGCGACCCCGAGACACAAGAGTATAACAGCAACTTTCTTGACAAAAGAATTTCTTACTGGGAAGAAGACACAAAGAAACGCCCCAACGATCCGGCGACGAACCCTGCTAAGGAAGGCTCCTGGCGCATTACCATGACATATCCCGACGTGGTCAAGATTGCTGACCCGGATGCGTACAACGAGCACAGAGAGGCCTGGACACAAGAAAAGTGGCCTGATTGCAAAGATGCCTATGAATTGGTTCGCAAGAATCTTTTGCGCGAGGCACATGAGAACAAGACGATGATATGGCCGCTGCATCTGCCGTATAGCAGCTACGTCACGAGATACAAGGTCGCAGATCCAACAATCTGGCGGAAGCGCCTCTCAGAAAAGACGGCAGAGATATTGAATGACGGCAATCTCGATGTTGAAACCAAAAATTCTCGTGTCCAGGCTCTCAAAGTCCAGCTCCAGAAAGAAGAAGCCGAGGAGGAAAAGAAACAAGACGCCCTCGCAGAACAAAAACAGAATCTAAACACCAGGCGCCGCGAGCCAGTCTGGACATTTGGCCATCCGTCAAGAAAGAAGCCCGTGCATATGTTTTGGGACATTAATAACTGGCCGGTACACTGGCAGTCTGACAGCAGACAAAGAGTGATTAAGTCCAGGGGTCCAGCGAAACGACAGGCTTCAGAGGATGCTGATATTGGGGAAGATGTGGCTGCTTTGGCTGAAGACTTGGAAGAAGCTGCCGAGATGCCGTTCTGGAAAAGGGCGGAGCAGAGACACAAGTTTGTGCCCGGGAGAGAAGAGTTTTGGATGGGAGACACGCCGTTGCAACAGAAGGAATTTGAAGCCAGAATGAAGAAGAGTAAGTTTTCATCCAAGCTAGGAAGTTGATTCTTAAGAACAAGGGACCAAGAGCAATATGAACTGACACTTTTAAACCACACAGGACTCGCGCCACCGTCGAGAAAGCGCACTTGGGGAGATGATATCAAAGAAGCCATTTTTGGCTCTCCTACCATCACTGATGCGCGTGTTTCAGCCCCTGACGAAGAATTTGGATTGCCGCCTGTGCCACGACACTTGATTCCTCGGAGTCGACCGGCTAAAAGACGACGCATTATGGGACCGCAGCGGGAGGCGAGAGAAGAACAAGAACGTGATATATTCGCAATAGCGAGAGGCGAGAAGAAAACTCGTAGAGAGCCCAATATCTTTACGATGGAGTCTCAGAGTTCGTCCCTGGAAGAAGGTCAGATTACGTTCTATATTCCTGAGACGAGGATGCAGGGTGAAGGACGCTTGGAAGATGTGATGGAGGTTGATGAGCCCATGGTTGAATATGTAAAACCGGCAAAGGGACGGCGATTGCTGCTGTAGATTGGATAAACTATAAATCGGTTTGAGAATATTCGGAGTGATAGAGAATTTGGTTGACTGTAGTTTAAGAATTTCGGATTAGAATATTAAAATAAGCTGCAATTAAGGTCAATCAAAAAGTGACAGATTTCACACTATTCACCAAAGGCACGTTGTTAGGCGCAATATTGAAAGAAAGCAACGCCAGTTGAAAATTTTTATTTTCTCATTCCAGATCATGGCCATTTTATATCCTCATGACGCTCATGTCCGAAAGTCCTAACCGGCCAAACCATGCAATGAAACACAAGTTGTATCGTGACTCCGCGCACCGTTTCCAGTCCTCACCACTGCACAACCCCTTCTCTAGTATCGCTTGCCGTCCCTCAGGGTATCGGAGAACTCCTCCAGGGGAGATCGGATCAGCTTCGTCTCCTTCCACAGGTTGGGGGTCAGGAAGCCGTAGGTGTTGGAGACGGCGGAGAAGGTGGCCTTGAGGGTGTTCTCGAGGGTCTTGGTGGAACCGGCGGATGAGGAGTAGGCATCCTCAACACCGGCGAGCTGGAGGAATCGCTTGACAGCGGGGGAGGCGACGATACCAGTACCACGGGGGGCAGGGATCAGCTATTGGAGAGAGATATGTCAATGAACCATTCCTACCAAATTCTTTCAGACATAACCGATGAACTGGGTGAAGCTTACTCGGACAGTGACGGAACCGCACTTGCCGGACTCCTTGCAGGGCAGGGAGTGAGGCAGACCGAGGTTGGAGCCCCAGTATCCTCTTCGGACGGGGATGACGCTCAGCTTGGCGATGATGATGGCGGCACGGATAGCAGTGGCGACTTCCTTGGAGGTCTTGATTCCGAGACCGACGTGGCCCTCGGAGTCACCAATGATGACGATGGCCTTGAATCGGGTGCGCTGACCGGCACGGGTCTGCTTCTGGACGGGCTTGATCTGTAATTCGTGAAAAAGACATCTAGTTAGCGCAACTGTCCCATTTTGAAGCGCTTTTGCTCAAAATTCCGCTATACGCTTCCATCCCATCCTCTGAGAAGAGCCTTCGCAAGAATTGAACCCTAAAAAGGGGTCCGAAAAGGAGGCAATCCGCACCTTCATGACCTCATCCTTCAGCTTGGGGAGGAACTGGTCGACAATCTGGTACTCCTTGATGGGCAGAGAGTGCAGGTAGATCTCCTCCATGCTGTTGATCTTGCCAGCCTTGACGAGACGGCCCAGCTTGGTGACGGGCTGCCACTCCTTCTCCTCAGACTTGCCGCCACGGCGACCACGGCCACGGCCACGACCACGGCCACCACGATCACCACCACGGGCACCGCCCCGAGAAGCAAAACCACCGCCACGAGCTCCGCCGCGATCAGCCATTGTGAAGTTCTGGAGTTGTTGTTTTGTTGGGCGAGGGACTTGGAGTCGGGATTTGACGATGCGCAGGATCGGCCCTGATGTTGTATTTGCTCGAGTTGTGGCCCTCGTACTGGGGGAACTTTTTCGCTGGCGGGGTCTAGTACAGCTTGGGAATTTTTACGGGTGTGGTCTGGGTTAGGCGAGCCCTAACAAAGACCTGTGGGTCGCTGCCTCAATTGTTAGGCGAAAAACATGTGGGTCGGTGTGGCTGTCACCGAGATGCTGAATAAGGCTCACCTCGGTGAGTCAGCACCGAAATTGCATGTGTTCGTGTCTTCTGGGCCTCGGTGAGATCGAGAAAGATTGAAAATGGGAAAACAAAGCTTGACCAATGGATTCCAACATCACTAGACGCGAGGAAAAGAAGGGACAAAAGTGGGAACTTGCTAATTCTGTTGACACAATTTTGTTTTGGCCGCGCAACGTACACTGAGTTTCACCAGATAAGTAAGGTTGGCATGAAAAGCTGAGATGGCTGAGACCACGATATCGCACAAAGCAGAGAACAAACACGAGCTGGAGAGACTCCGTAATTCAATATTCGTACACGGCCTGAGGGGCGTAGTAATCATAAAAAAAGAAAAGGGAGGGTATCGTGGCTCAAATAAATCGACAGCAAGCTGTACAAAAGTCTCCCTACTCCGACTTGACGATCAAATTCTCCGATGGCTGAACTCGCTGAGCCCATTCCCTGTTTCTCTGTTAGTCGTAATCATATATATGTTGAAAGAAGAGGCTACTTACGTCCAACTACCATCATACACCCTTCTGGCGTTGGGGTACCCTGCTGCTTCCAGAGCAGTATCGATGGCACAGGCTGTAACGCCGGTTCCGCAGGTTGAGATGATGGGCTTGCTGGGGTCAATTCCCTTCTCCTCAAACAGCTGTTTCAGCTTATCAGCGGGCAGGAAAGCCTTTGTTTCTGGATCAAGGAGAGCGCTGAATGGAACGCTGATTGATCCTGGCATGTGGCCAGAGGATAGACCCTCGCGGGGCTCCGGGTCCTTGCCCGTAAACCGGCCATTGGGTCTCGCGTCCAAGATCTGGATCCCTTCTGCTCCCTCCTTGTTGGAGTCCAAGACCACCTCTCTGACCTCTTCGAAGCTAGCAACTCGCTCCGATGCAAGCTCCGGGATGGGATACGGGTTGCACTCGACGTTGTATAGCTCTCCGGACTCGGTAGGTAGCCCCTCAGCAACCCACTGCTTGAAGTTGTTCAAGATGTGCACCTTGGGGTGGCCAAACGCCCTGAATGTCCATGCCACGCGAGGAGCACTAAAGATTCCGAGCTCCTTTGTGTCGTAGACGACAACAACATCCTCTCGTCGGATACCCAATTCGCTCATAGCAGCTGCGAAACCTTTGGCATCCGGCAGCATGTGAGGGTATGGGCTGCGCTTGTCGATGGCCTTGTCTAGGTCAAAGAAGCGAGCCTTTGGGATACGCTGCTCGCGGAAGACCTGGATGCCGGTTCTCTCATCGTTGGGAAGGAACCAGGCGGCGCACAGGGGAATCACTCGGGGATCGGGACTGATCGGAGACGGAGGGTTCTTCTTCAGGGCCTCGTGAAGCTCCTTGGGAGTGACCAGGTAGGACGAGAGACTGCGTCTGGTCGACATGCTGGTCCGCAGAAAGCGGTTACCCAGTCTGGAAAGGCCAATCCGAGCAGATTGGCCAGCAACAACAGAGGCCATCGAGGATGATGTGTGTTGCGATTTAGCGCTTTTGGCCGCGTGAGACGATCAGCTGTTGTCGCCTGTGGTCGTTCGGTCGATCTGGATAGTTGTGCTTCAGAGCGGCGCCGATGGTCAAGCTTGCTTTATGCACGCCTCGTCCAGCTAATCTCGATGGCCCGACCTCAAGCGACTGGCAGCGCAGCCATTGAATAGATGTTTTTTGGTGGAGATGAGGTTTGGATTGGATTGGATCATGGGCCCAGAGAGTTGCGAAAGGTTGATTTTGGCGCTTAGTGGGGGAGGAGCTTGGACCATGCATGACATTTGCGATAAGCTGCTGCTTCATGCACGACAACGGGCGGTTGAACGGCCCCGAATTTCCCCTCGCTGTCGCTGGCATCATCATGCACTCACGCGCCAATTTCAAGCCATTGGTGGCGTTTTGTCCGCTATAGTCTGACGATTGGTTATTGATGGTTGCATAGCTTTTTTATATATGCTGATCCATCACTTGACTGCCTTGCTGTACTAAGATACTCATCGACGCAGATCAAAAGCGCCATGGCTCCGAGTCGGGCGCTGTACCCCCTGCCTATTGTGCTGCCACTGGCTGTCATGGTGCGAGTCCTAGCAACCATGACAGTTGTGCCTGGGCCTTTCATCGACGATGCTGACCTTCGAGGACTATATACCCTTCAGAATGGAACCACTATTCCCATTTTGAAGGGTTTATACGGAGTCCCAGGTCTTGACGATGCAATCACTCAAGTTGCAATTACTTTCTGCCAGCTAATCTTCCATGATGACCAAAGAATGTGGTGGCAGTGTGTCGTTTTTCTCACTGATTACGCTGGCCTCACTGCCTTGTGGATGCTAGAATCTTTAAGAAATGCCAACAGGGGGACTTTCTTCCAGACGTGAGGACGGGCTTGGTTCAATGTTCATTCATACTCTTGCTAACCTGTATGTGTCTTGGACAGATTCGCCGTGCCCCTGTTTCTCGCCCAATTTGTGACTGTGGGAAACATTGCACCGTTATACTTTTACTTTTTCTACGTCTTCTCTCCATTGAAGAAGTACTCTACGGCTAGTGCCCGACTGATTGACGGAGCGGGTGTGCTAGCTATTCTCCCAACGCTGCTCGTGGTGTATTATATTCCTCATCTCATATCTCTCTCTCACCCCGATTTTGAAACTAGACACTTGGCGAATTGGATATGGCAACTTTACCCGCTATGGGCCTCAATCCTCCTTTTTACACTATCAAGTGTGATCAGGCCGTTCCTTTCTGGCAACGCAGAAGTTGTCCAACGCCGTAATAAGACGGGCATTCGTGTCATCGGAGGAGTCATGATAACGCTCAGTACCATTTCATATTGGTATATGCTTCTCTTCTCTCCTCTGTCTGTATCAGAGGCGTTGATACCAAAATATTTCATCGAGCTTCCCAAGGACACGCCGACGTCGCTCACTAGCATCTTTCAGTATGACTTCATCACCTCTTTTACGTCAATCTTGCTTTGGCTGGCGTACCACTTGGGAGATTTGAAGAGTGCTGGAATTTGTCAATTATCGTGGCCTCGAATGTTGCTTTCTTCTATTGTCATCGGCGGCCTAGGTGGTCCAGGCGTGTTAGTTTGGGCGGGATGGCTTACAAGAGAAGAATTGATGGCATCAATGGAGCATTCCAAGACCAATTAGAACGCTATATATTTAAGTAGACAAAAGTTTATCACAGTCAATTAAATCAATATGATCCTTTTCAAGGGATAATATGTGCCAACTCAAGTACTGAGCCTTGAGTTTTGCAGGTCTGAGCTTAGTCATGAGACCGTTACCCTAGAGCAAGCAAGGTACATACAAGTTCTCCCCCAGGCAACGCAAACTCCATCACGACTTCAACAACACAACAGCCCCTGTGCATCACAACCTATCCATGCTGTGAGAAACTCCTCCCCCTTTATAAAGGGGCATCTAAAATCTGCAGGATGAAAGTCACCATCAAGGAGTGGAATTCCGTTGCCACATGGCAGTGGGATATCCCCGAGGACGACGTCTGCGGTATCTGTCAGGTGCACTTTGATGGGACGTGTCCTACGTGCAAGTATCCCGGCGATGACTGTAGCCTTTGTGAGTGTACCCTTTTGATCTCGCGAATCGTACTTGCTATGAAGTGAAGCGCTAACTGCTCTTAGTATCTGGAAAATGCGGCCATAGTTTTCACATGGTTGGTGATTTTTCTGCTGGTGGTTTTAAGGGGATCGGTAGCACTGACGTGAATGTAGCACTGCATCATGGAGTGGATTAAGCAGGAGTCGGCAAAGGGACAATGCCCTATGTGTCGACAGCGTACGTATCTTTCTTCTCGTTCTGAATGCTGGTGAGGATATCTGCATCAGAGTGCTAACTGGTTGCTTAGCTTTTGAGTGGCAAGATCAAGCTAATGAGACGGATGGACCCAACGAGACTCCTATACCAACAGATTGAGGCAAAGACAGGGAAAATAGACAAGGCCACAAATACAATGACCACAGGTTGGGGCTGCGCATACAACTAATTATACCAACGGTAATCTCATCATTATTTTCCGTCATGCCTTCATGCTCATACATACATAATAAATACAATGCGTGCTATCCAGGAAGCTTCACAACTTGCCTAGGCGACCTCTGAATTATATTTCCATTGTGAGAAAACAGCTGTCCCGTACACTCCTAAGTTTCCGGGACATAGACACCATCCTTGCAAAGCACTACCACCTTTTTGAAGAATCGCCGCCACTCCAGCGGATCTCCCTTGATCTTGACAAATCGAATGTCTAGTACCTCAAAGCCATCTGCAAGCGGCTGCTTGTCTACGCAGATTTCTCCGTGTAGGCTCTGCCGGCGTCCGTCGACAGCACGAACTTTGAGGGTAACTACCGGGCTGCCGTGTGGATTCGGCGTAACAGGTGCCAGAGGAACGTTCAGCTGATGCAGCGCATCGCTGAGCATCTGTACAATATGTGAGGCAGGCACGTGCGAGAAGAAGCGGGTGAGAGATTCGGGAGGACAAATGTCGCGGAACCGCTGAGCCTGTTGTGTGAGCGACATGGATGGTCCAGGGACTTGCGAGAATTGCGACATTGACGGCTCATCCACAAGAGAGTCGAATAGCATACGGCGAGCGCTGGAGGTCCCCGTGGGCATAGAAGATGGTTGGGCCCTAGAGCGGAGGACAGGAGCTTCCCAATCCCAGTCTTTGTCGGCGATAGGGGTTACTAGAGCTTCCGGCTGCGTAGACGAGAACCGCCCAGCATTGAGTCCAGAGTCCACAGTGGGATCGTGGGATGCCGGGAGGTAATTGAGGGGAGGTATCTGGTTGAGATCGATACGCAAGTTTTCCAGCATTTTAGTGGCCAGGACGATGGGGTCGGAAATCCTTCCATCGGCAGTGAGCAAGGGGTTATGGCGCGTGTACCAAGGATGCTGTCGTATCTGAGCAAAGGTGAAGCGTTTCTGTGGATCAATGGACATCATGCCCCTGAGGAGGGAGAGGGCCTCTGGAGGTATTCTTCCCCAAAGCGGGTCTGAGCTCTTCCCTGACGTCTTCACGTACTCGCCAAACTCCCAACTGGTTGACGATGGCTCATCCCATGGTGTGTTGCCGACGAGCAAAACAAAGAGGATGACTCCACACGACCAGATATCGACGAGGTCTGGTGAATACTTGGCCGTATTCGGAGCCCTCTTATCCACTCTCCCGCAGGCGAGAATCTCTGGTGCGATATATGGCGGGCTGCCGCAGAGTGTTGAGCTGGTCTTGCGCTGGCCCTTGTACTCAAACATGGTGGCCATTCCGAAATCAGCGAGCTTCAGGCTTCCATCTTGTGACAGGAGGATGTTCTCTGGCTTAAGGTCTCGATGTGCCACGCCCTTGGAGTGCATGAAGCTCACACCGCCAACCAGCTGAAGAAAGTAAATTTGTGCAATGTCCTCCCGGACGCCGACATCTGCCTCGATCTTGTCGAAAAGGTCACCGCCCTCTGCATACTCCATGGCTATCCATCGCCACACCGAGTCTTCCCCCGAGGCAAACCACTCGATGACGTTGGGATGCTGGCCTATATGGGAGTGAAGGGAGACCTCCATGGCAAGCTGCTTTGCGGAGATGCGGCCATGCTTAGTGGCGTATCCCTTGTGTATGAGCTTGACAGCGAATACTGGACTTGAAGAGTCTAACGGAATGGCTTTTTTTATTCTGATTGAATTTGAAATATTAGTGTTTACATTGGTTTTAATGTTCACATACATGAGAGAGATTTGTAAGGTGAGAGGTGAAGGGAGTGTGCATACGAAGCATAAGCACCACGGCCAACAGTTTTGGATATGATTCGAAAGGGCAGTTCCTTTGGTAATGGATCGAGTTGCGACTACAAGGGAGTCAGCCAGATTCACATGAGTTTGAGTGACTGATGGCTCGCATTTCGCAAGGGCGCTGGACCGAAGCTTTGTGAGACGTGCACGGATGGAAGAATCACTCACCATGATGTCTATTAGTGAAACTTGTTTCGAGGCTGTAGCTCTTTTTTCCGACCAAACATATACAACAAAAGGAAAACAAATGACAAAGAAAAACAGAAGAATGAAAGAGATGGATTAAACAAGACCAATTCAAGCGTTATTCGGTAACAATTGCTGAAGCACTATAAGGCGGTAGTTTCTTTCGGATTGTTAATGATCGCGTGTCCCGTCGCGCTCAACCGTGCAAAGAGGTCAGACTTTCATTGTTTCGTGAACTTTATCAAACGATTGGTTATCAGCTCCATCTTAGCGGGCGTTGCTGCGGCAAACAGGGCCCACTGGCCTTATAGCGGTCGTCGTTCACTGAACAAGCCCTTGGACGCCTGTAAGATTAGGCTTCTGGCTAGGCGGTTGTTTTTTTCAGGCTGACCGGCAACAAGCGTGTCTTAAACAACAACCTAATGTTTTTTCCCTCTTCTCAGTCGATCTTGACCTTTTCCCATCCATTCTTTGTCTATAGACCCTCATCCCTGTTTCGTGGCCTCGACCCTGCTTGCCGTGTATTATTTCTTTTCATCTTCAGGCAGCTTTTCCCTAAGGACGTTTTTAAATCACCACCACCCTCCTACCTTATTGGGTAACAATCAGCACTTCATCCCGCAGTCTTTTGGGAGTACTTCTGAAGACGTCCCATTATTGCCCAACGCGGAACGCTACCGCTTGTTTGCATATCCTCCCCTTTCTCGACTTTCATCCTTTTTAATCTTCGCCGGGTTTCTCTTGCAAGAGGCTTTCTGTTCGACTCGTGTACTTGGGCCATCTATTATCACTTTCGAGAAACACTCATTCATCCATCTCCGCAAGATACACTGATTTTTGTTTACAATGGATTATACCGAGGATAACCAGAACTCTGCTCCTGGCAGCGTCCAGGCGTCCAAGCTCAATGCCGCTCGCAAGAATCCCGATTCGCAGAGCGTCACTAAACGGTATTCATCCTTTGGGGTAATGATGTCAGCCTCGTCTAGGTGCTAACTTATTCTCAATAGGCTGCAGACCGAGCTTATGACTCTCATGACATCGCCAGCACCCGGTATCTCCGCATTCCCCTCTGCCGACGGCAACCTTATGTCGTGGACTGCCACCATCGAGGGCCCTGACGATACACCTTATTCCGGACTCACATTCAAGCTGAGCTTCGCGTTTCCTTCAAACTATCCTTATGCCGCGCCGACGGTCCTCTTCAAGACGCCCATCTACCACCCCAACGTCGATTTCTCTGGCCGCATCTGCCTTGACATTCTCAAGGACAAGTGGACTGCCGCATACAACATCCAGACCGTTCTGCTGAGTCTGCAGAGCTTACTCGGCGAGCCCAACAAGTACGTTAACCCGCCGACATCACGCAAAGGAAAGGCGACGCTAACTGATGTTTCTACAGCGCATCCCCATTAAACGGCGAGGCAGCAGAGTTGTGGGACAAGGATATGGAAGAGTTCAAGAAGAAGGTGTTGGGACGACATCGCGACATCGAGGAGGAGTAATGGGATTCATAGCGTGCAGATTTTTATGATTTTACGTTTACGGGTATTTGGAGTCTTTGGGGCACGATTCGGTCGTTTTGAAAGGGTATTTGGGTGTATTTTGCATTTCCACAGCCAGAGCTGGGAAAGGAGGGCTACCTGCCCCTTCCACAAGCGCATGACCGGTTACAACATATAATAGAACCTGTCGAAACAAATCATGACCAATCACCGCCTCACCAGGCTGTTTTCCCTGTCACTCTCCCTTCTGAAGCAGTCAGGGACCCTCTACCGCCGGCCATTATCGCAGGGGCGAGGTTTGTTGTGGAATAAAAAAAAAACCTTTGTTGATCACATTGCCGTCTTTTATTTTCAGCGTGAAAAGCTAGAAGAGCCGGTTGCAACTCCGTAATGCCATGCCACCCCAGAACCATTCCCAAAGAGAAACAAATTTTCTTTACTCCTCAACGACCTCAGTCGCAAGGCCCTTGGGGTTCTTGACGTTGACAGCCTGAACGTAGCTGTACAGCTTCTCCTTGGCACCCTCCTCATCGTTTCGTCGTCGGGAGATTCGGACTCGGATTCTGTAAGCAACACCCTTGACACCCTGCTCCCAGACCTTCTTGTTGAGCTGGGGGTCGATCCGGACGTCATGGGTACCCTGTTGTGGAAAGAGAGTTAGCAAAATGCTATTTTGTTCGGTCCATCGGCGAGGACGTTTGCGACTCCGTTCCACGGCCAGTCAAACTGCGCCTCGTAGGATCTTTGCTGTTGGGGATTGGATTCGTACCATGGCCTTGGTGGCGAAGGACTTGATCTCCTTGATGGCACGGGGAGCCCTCTTCTTGAAAGTGACACCATGCAGCTTTACACGCAAACCGTTAGCATCTTTGTTCCCGAAACTCCCAAATTTTCTCCTTTTCCTCCCAACAATTCGTCCAGGTATTCGATACGACGTACTCTCTTGTGCATGTGGATGGTGTACTCGCGGGCAACCACGTCCGCAATGGCGGAGCGCTGGGTAGGCTTCTTTGACGACATTTCTGAAATTGATTGACGGTCAGCTTTCGGGTCGGATTGAAGGCGGCGTGGCGGCAAGTGTTGGAGATTCCCTTGCGACCAAAGTTTGGCAGAGATTCCGTGGATTGAGAGGGAGAGAGGTTTGGTGCGCTTCGTACCTGCGGATCGACTCTTCACGGTCTGGACGTTGAGAGAGGTGGTTGAGGTCGGAAATGCGAAATTCCACAAAATCTTTGTGCGTAGGGCAGGCACGAAATTCAACTGGTGGGGGTAGCGAGCCAATCATGCAGTGGGCGGTTTGGCCCCACCGAAATTCACGTGATGTTCCATCTCCCCATCTGCGTCTTCTCCTGAGGCATCGATTTTGGCTCCAGCTGCGCCCCAAGTGGGAAATGAAACCAGCGCCAGACTAATGACCCGTTTCTCCATACGCCTCAAAGCCATCGCATCGCAGCCGCATTCCATCCATCACCATTGGCAACGAGCTGTTACAAGCTCCTCTTGTGGCAGCCTCTGTTTCTCTTGCTTGTTTGTCCTATCGCATTACTGTCCGTCGCTGCAAATCGCCTCAGCTCACGCTCACGAAACTCCCCAGGCAGGGAGACTTTTCACTACTCGCGCTTCTGTTGTTTGTTGCACAAACATCTCGATACACCACGAGAGTCCCGGACAATCGCACATCAACCTTCTATATCGACCTCAAAAATTCCGCTCGCTTTATCATCGCACATAAATTCCTAGTGCATCATGGAAGACCCTCGCGATACCACGGCGTCAACAACGCCTCAGCCCGATATGACGCGCAATAGATTGCCGACTCTGTTCGAGGTGCTGAGCCGTCGTACGCTGCCACCGGTCGATCTATTCTCATTCTACATCTATATGCGAGACCAGCAGCGATCTGTTGATTATCTAGACTTTTGGTACGGGCTTTTCGGAGGATAAATCAGATGGCGCAACGGATGGAATACTGACTGGTTGATCAGGTTGGATGTAGCTCAGCACATGTCACTTTGTCGCCATTATGTCCGCGAACTTCGTCGATCAGTCCTCATAGCGACCCCAGACCTGGAGAAGTCATCTAAGCGATCATCTCAGATTATGGATCTTGGTGAGATGGACAACCGTGCGGCTGGACCGTCGATGTATGCGACGGAGAAGGAGAGAGACCAAGACGCCCAGATGTCGGCCTTCTTGCGTGAAGATCAGAGCCATGAGTCACCTCAAACGCACAGCGGCTCAAATCGCACAAAACCCAGCCCTCCGTTTAGCCACGCAACGGATTCAAATTCGCCAGCCCACACTGTTGCCCGGCAAGATATCAGAGCCTCTGCTGAGAAAATTCTTTACACGTTCTTGATGCCTGGGGCTGAGAGAGAAATCACACTGCCTGGATCCATCACTCAGGACGTTACAGCCTCTATTGAAGAATATGGTCGTGACGACCCGGAAGTCTTTGATGTGGCTAAGGACTACGTATTCCAGGCGATGGAACGAGACGCGTTTCCAGGTTTCTTGCGCATGAAGGCCTTGGGCAATCTCATTCCGCCAACGCTTGTCATGCGTCTTATTATTGGACTTGTTGCCATGTTTGGAGCATTTTGGACCTCCTTCATCCTCATTTTCCTCGATAAGTCTAGAGCAACTCGATGCTGGGTAAGCTTGTCCTTCATTTCACTTTTTTCGGTATCAGGCTAACGTTTCTCTCACTTTTAGCTCATTCTTCCATTTACTATTGGCGTTTACTTCCTTGCGTCATATCAATATTCCTTGGACCCTATCTTGGCGCTCATTGGATTTAGCGAGTACACTCCCTTCAATTTCTCTCGCATTCGAGAACCCTACGTTCGTCGCCTTTTGGCGAAGCGAGCACTCATGGTGTTGGCTGTGACGACTCTGATTGATGCCGGACTGTGTGTCCTATTCATTCTTGTCCCAGGCAAGCGACTCTGAAAGTCTGCCACTTTTTTTTGTTCCCACCAGGAGGTGCTGAGCATCACACTGGCTTGTACGCAACACAACGTCTTGGACACAAGCTATCTCCGTGTGCGTACGGCTTGAGCAAGACTCATCTAATTCACATCATGACCGTAACGAACAAATGTTTTATAGGATTAAATTGGGGCGATGGAATATTTTCCTTCTCAGCTTTAAGACCCGGGAGAAAAGGGACCAAGAAGGATTTCTGGCGCGAGCTTTTAGACTTGTTTATTTCTTCTGCATTTTAGGCAATTTGTATTATCAGCCACTGCTTGGGAGTTGCGGGCTCAACACTTTCTATTCTTTATAAATATCAGGGCACAGGATGGCCTGTGACTGTTTTGGTTCGTGTATTATATCATATTCTTTCGTGACTATCAAAATTCATATCCCATTGGAAGTCCAAGTTCCGCTTATTGTATCAACGTCATGTCCTTTGCTTTGCCTTTGCTATAGCTTCCTCTTGCTAGCCCTCTTGGCCGGGTCTTCTGGCCCCAGTAAATCATCAAGATCCATCGACTCGGTGGATGCGGCTGCGCCGAAGGGATCAGCTATGGTACGCTTATTGATGCCTCTGCGAGTTAAATTGTCCCGTTGGTACGCTGATAACATATTGCCTCCACCTTTGTCCGATTCGCCCAGGCTGTCCATCAAGCCTTGCAGTTTCTTGTCCGATGCTCGCTTTTCCGTCTCCCGTGTGATGGCGGCTTCACGAATGTTTTTGATCTGCTCCTCCAGCTCCCCAAGGGTGGATTGGCAACGACCACCCCAGTTCTGCAGGGCGTTGATCATGTCTGGAATCGTGCCAGGAGCGAGGTCGCGGAGAGGAGCGATGCTTGACACCTGGATGGCCTGGCGAGCGGGATCAAGTGTGGCGTGCAAGAGGCCGGCGTAGATGGCAGTGATGACGAGGTCCTCCACCTCTCGGACCGAGGAGAGGCCTAGAGCATTCTGCAACGCATCGTATGATAGACTTGATCGATCGCCAGCGAGGGACAGCAGCGAGAGCTGTCGAAGCTTGAGGATCTGAGTGTCGTTCAATGCGGGTAGGTCAGGCGTGGCATTGTATGTCCCGTAGGAGCCGTAGGAGAAGATTTGGAGCAGCGTCAGGTATGAGGTGAATTCCGGGCTGGCTGCTAGGGCCTGGATCTGGGGTGCCTGGAGGAGCTCGGCGAAGATGAAGGTGTTTGGGGCGGAGGTTGCGCGGGTGACGAGATCGGCAGCGGCTCGAGGGGAGGTGGCTGACTTTGAGAGGGCGAGGAACGGCTGGAGAGACGGTAGTGTTAGTATGGATGACATAGAGAAGCTGGATTATTTAAGGGGAATCGCACCTCCAAAGCATTCAAGGCTTTGGTTTGCTCCATGGCGCCGAGAGGTGGACGATTCTTCCTCTTTGTGTTCTTTTATCGTTGAAACGCGATGGACGGGCTATGGGTCACGTTCGGCAAGGCTGCGGCTTGCGCAGGCGTGAGTGGGGTAGGATCTCGATCTGATAGGCGAGGAGCAGACGATGGGAGACAATGAGTGAAGAAACGTGAACGCTATACGAGATGGGCTTGAAGAGAGGCTGTTGCTTTAGTGCCGAGGATCCGCGGCCTAAGTCCGTTTGCGGGTGGTTGCGTGCATCAGGAGAGTTTGAGGCTTGAGGTTGTGTGTTGAAGACGTTAGAGGTAAAGCCGCGGGGCGCTGGTTTTGGTGGGGTGAAACACTTGATGGGACCGGGGAGAGAGGGTCGAAGAAAGATGCCTACTGAGGACCCTAAGAAGCTGAATAATGGCTGGTAGCAAGATGAATTGTTTAACTTAAATTATGATTCTATCAATCTGTTTCTTCTGTTTACTGCAGCTGTTATAACACAGGCTTCTCTGCTAAATTCTTCGAGCTCCATATCAATCATCACGGTCCCTTAGCACATATTAAGCTGCTATCCCTACAGCGTACCAAGCTGCTTTCAGCTGAGCTAAGAGTCACAAGCGCTGCACTTCTTCTCCGTACTCCGCAGAGCTTTATCAATCAGCCCCTTCGGTCTTTTGCCAGCTTCACCCGTACCTTGAATGTTCATCAAATTGCGCTAATCATTTATCCGAACTGGATCGGATATACAGATGATGAAAGACCGGATATAGATTGAGCGACCAGCATCATGACAAAGTCTGAAGTACCGAAGAACGTCCGCTCCCAGTGCGACGCTGAGGCCGAAATCAGAAGGAGCAGGGCCAGCTGCATTAGACGTCGTCCAAAAGAGAAAAGTCGGGGAGGGGGAAACAGCTTGGCGTTGATCAAGAGGATTTTGTCTGATGGGAGCTTACTCTGGGTCAAGACACCTGGTACTTTGTAAGTGGTTGAGCCCAAGGCATGTCGCAGGCAAGTGAACACTCATGACATGTGCGATCGAATCGCCCAAAAGGCCCATCGCCGATAGGTGTCATGTCTGTAGGTGTCCATAGGTGCTCGGAGACTATTACTGTCCAAATGTCTTGAAGTGACGATGCTCTAGACCCAGTGAGCGTGTGAATATACTCGTATGCGTTTGATGTCTAGCTGCTTGAAACGAAATGACGCTGGTCCTTCATCAGCACCGTTTTTGACAGGCCGGGGTTCGTCGTCTGTGCTTGGCACCATTGGATGAATTATTCAGCGCGATTCATTTCCAGGCCGCTGAAACACAGGCTCAGGCTCGCAATAGGCGCCATCACACATAGTGCGACAAGTGCAGAGGCGCCAACAGCATCCCCTTCCCTCCTATTTGAGGTGCCTGGCCGAGTAATCTATGGTATAACTGGGTGCATCGACCAGGTCGTTCTCGAACGCAAATAATTCCTCGTTCATTTTTCCTTTTTCGTTTATTTTTCGGCTGTTCTTTTGTTCTTTCTTTCTCCTTCTCCTTGGCGTCCGTTTGCATTCTCAATACTTTTTTCATCCCGATCGCTGGTTGGTCGGAATTGGATCCAGGTCACATTGTCAATACGCTCATACGCACTGAACGCACTCGCTACTGGCCTAGCTTGAGCCTTGTTCGGCCTGTGCAGCTGCCGGGCCTGAGCCACTGCTTATTGATTTCTTATTTTATCCCCCTTCTGTACCGCGCTACTTTGGATTCTGCAACGAGCGACCAACCGCGAGAGAGTCACCCACCCATCTCGAGAACCCTTGGCTTACGCCGTGGCGGCCGCTCTCCCACCTTCTGTTTCTTTCTCTTCTGGGACTGTCGCGCAATTTATAATAGGCCGTGTTTCTGCCTCTCCACCCTTGTCTTGCATCGTACGTTTTCCACGGCTAGGAATCAGAGACAAAAACTACGAAATCCTGTTTCTGGTGGAGAGCTCGCTCATAGCGCGGCTTGCTCGGCGAGACGATACTGCTGACAAAATCCGGCTCGGCCGAATTATTAAATCCTCACAACCGCCGTGTTGCTTCATTTCCTCCGGGGCCGGTCTCTGGAACAATTACGGCATCTTGCCACAACATCTCTGGCCATTCGAGCATTCTGTGGCGGCGTCCAATCCATCACCTCTTCTTTTTTCACCTGTGCAATGCTCGCAGCTTCAAGGTGAAGGATATCTGGAGTTAGCCGCGACCTGACGTCTCCCGCGCCGGTCGCTTCTGCTTTTTCTTTTTCTTATCTGCGAGGGAAATCGGCGGTCTCGAGACTGCTTATCGACAACAACCATGGCTCCAAGCTACATCAAGGTCCCCGGGCGGGATAATGATGAGGCGGGCCTTGCGCCCAAGAGTGCACACATGGCGACGACTACTTTGCGCGTGGGTGGAATGACGTAGGTTGCTCAGTTTCTAGCTGGACGAATTCCTCTTTCCCAAGCATCGCTGACATGTTTACTTTCTAACAGGTGCGGATCATGCACGTCAGCTGTTGAAGGCGGCTTCAAGGGCGTCAAGGGCGTCGGTACCGTCTCCGTCAGTCTCGTCATGGAGCGCGCCGTCGTCATGCATGATCCCCAGCTTATCAGCGCTGAGCAGGTCCGAGAGACCATTGAGGACACCGGATTTGACGCCGAGGTGCTATCTACAGACCTGCTCAGTCCGCTTGTTCCTCGATTTTCCGATGTCAAGGGAGATGAGGATCTGGACAGCGGGTTGCTAACGACAACAGTCGCCATTGAGGGCATGACGTGCGGTGCCTGTACTTCTGCCGTCGAGGGCGGCTTCAAAGACATTCCAGGAGTCAAGAGCTTTAGCATATCGCTTCTTTCTGAGCGAGCCGTCATCGAACACGACCCAGAGCTTCTGCCAGCCGAGAAGATTGCCGAAATCATCGAAGACCGCGGCTTTGGCGCCGAAATAGTTGATTCCGCGAAAGCGCAACCCGACAGCAGTAACAAGGCCGAGAACCCATCAAGTTCCATCGCTACTACAACTGTAGCTATCGAGGGAATGACATGTGGCGCTTGTACTTCTGCTGTCGAGGGAGGCTTTCAAGGAGTCGAGGGAGTGTTGAAATTCAACATTAGTCTTCTGGCCGAGCGCGCAGTCATCTCTCACGACGTCACAAAGCTCTCACCCGAGCAAATCTCCGAAATCATCGAGGATCGCGGTTTTGATGCCACGGTTTTGTCCACCGTATACGATACTAACGACCTAGGCAGTGCAATTACCACTTCGCAGTTCAAGATTTTCGGTAGCCCTGATGCTGCCGCTGCAAAGGCCCTCGAGGATTCGCTGACAGCTCTTCCTGGTATCAAGTCTGCTTCTCTTAGCCTGGCTACGGAGCGCCTTTCCGTCACGCATCAACCTGCCGCCATTGGACTTCGAGGAATTGTGGAAGCAGTGGAAGCACAAGGTCTCAATGCCTTGGTTGCGGACAGCCACGACAACAGCGCCCAGCTCGAGTCGCTGGCCAAAACTCGAGAGATTACCGAATGGAGGACAGCATTCAAGGTCTCCGCTGGGTTTGCTGTTCCAGTATTTATCCTCAACATGATCATACCTATGGCTCTACCAAGCCTGGATATCAACAATGTCCACCTGTGTACTGGACTCTATCTCGGCGATGTGGTTTGCCTGCTCCTTACGATACCCGTTCAGTTTGGCGTCGGAAAGCGATTCTATGTTTCGGCCTACAAATCACTCAAGCACCGTTCGCCGACGATGGATGTCCTTGTCATGCTCGGTACATCGTGCGCCTTCTTCTTCAGCATCTTGGCCATGGTGGTTTCTTTGGTCTTGCCGCCGCACTCTAAGCCCGGTACGATTTTCGATACTAGCACTATGCTCATCACCTTTGTGACTCTTGGCCGCTACCTCGAGAACCGCGCCAAGGGCCAAACGTCAAAGGCACTATCTCGTCTCATGTCTCTGGCCCCGTCGATGGCAACCATCTACGCGGATCCCATTGCCGCAGAGAAGGCAGCCGAGTCATGGGCCAAGTCAACCGAGGAATCCACGGACACTACGGCCCAGCGTTCTGGAAATGCGACTGGCTCAGCACATGAAGAGAGGAACATCCCAACGGAGTTGCTCCAGGTCGGCGATATTGTCGTCATTCGACCAGGTGACAAGATCCCAGCGGACGGTATCCTTGTCCGGGGAGAAACCTATGTCGACGAAAGCATGGTTACCGGAGAGGCGATGCCCGTACAGAAACGTATCGGAGACAACTTGATCGGAGGTACCGTCAACGGCAACGGCAGAGTGGACTTTCGTGTCACGCGAGCCGGTCGTGATACCCAGCTCAGCCAGATTGTGAAGCTTGTCCAAGATGCCCAGACTACAAGAGCACCCATTCAAAAGGTGGCCGATACTCTAGCAGGCTACTTTGTGCCTACGATTCTTCTCCTCGGTCTCCTCACGTTCATCGGATGGTTGATCCTCAGCCACTGGATGGACCACCCTCCCATGATTTTCCTGTCCGGTAACAGCGGTGGTAAGCTCATGGTGTGCGTCAAGCTGTGCATCTCTGTGATTGTTTTTGCATGCCCTTGCGCTCTTGGTCTTGCCACGCCGACCGCCGTTATGGTAGGCACCGGCGTGGGAGCTGAGAATGGCATCCTCATCAAGGGCGGAGCTGCACTGCAGCAAACAACCAAGATCACACAAGTCGTATTGGACAAGACCGGCACAATCACCCGCGGCAAAATGAGCGTTGCCAAGATGGATTTGGCTTCCCAATGGAGTAGCGAATCGCAGAAGAAGATCTGGTGGGCAGCCGTTGGTCTTGCAGAGATGGGCAGCGAGCATCCTATTGGCAGAGCCATCCTGGTAGCAGCAAAAGAGGAACTCTCAATCTATGAGCTTGAGAGTGCCATTCCAGGAAGCGTCAACGACTTCAAGCTTACTGTCGGAAAGGGTATCAATGCTCTTGTTGAGCCTGCTACTTCTGATAGAACTCGTTACAGGGTCCTGGCAGGAAACGTGAGCTTCCTTGAAGATAACGGTGTCGAGGTCCCTAAGAGCGCCATCGAGGCCGCAGAGCAAATCAACTCGTCTGAAAAGAACACACGAGCAAAATCTGTCACTGCTGGCACCACCAACATCTTCGTTGCCATTGATGGCAAGTACAGCGGTCACCTTTGCCTTTCGGATACAATCAAGGACGGAGCTCTCGGGGCCATCTCGGTGCTGCACCGCATGGGTATCAAGACAGCCATGGTTACCGGAGATCAACGACCTACCGCCCTTGCCGTGGCCGCCCTCGTGGGAATTGCTCCTGAGAACGTCTTTGCCGGTGTCAGCCCCGACCAGAAGCAGACCATTATCCAGGGACTTCAGGAGGAGGGTGAAGTCGTGGCCATGGTTGGTGACGGCATCAACGACTCCCCCGCCCTCGCTATTGCCGACGTCGGTATCGCCATGTCAAGCGGAACAGATGTCGCCATGGAGGCCGCAGACGTTGTGCTCATGCGTCCCGACGACCTGCTCAGCATCCCATCTGCCATTAACCTTACCCGAACCATTTTTTTCCGTATCAAGCTCAACTTGTTGTGGGCTTGCATCTACAACCTCATTGGTCTACCCATTGCAATGGGATTCTTCCTCCCGCTGGGCCTGCATATGCACCCTATGATGGCCGGATTTGCCATGGCCTGCAGCAGCATTAGTGTAGTGATTAGCAGTCTCATGCTCAAATTCTGGAAGCGACCGCAGTGGATGGACGACGCTTCTGCCGAATACAAGGGCGGCCTGCGCTGGATGAGCGGCACCGGCATCGTCGGCTGGGCCAAGGAGACGTTTGGAAGACTTCGTGGCAAGAAGCGCGAAGAGGGTTACGTTGCGTTGGAGAATCTAGAGGAGGCTTAAAGCGTACTTTTGATGTGCGTTCGATAAAGGGGAGGTATTTGATTGTATATCGGCTGGTGATTGGCCGGACCAAGGGAGCATAGCACGGGTGTTAGATGATTATGTATGGCGTTTAGGAACAGATATCAATGAGATTTTTCTTCCCTTTGTCACGATACTTGACTTGTCCCATATTTCAAGACTGCTTTGGGAGTGCCGTAGCATACACTTCCGTTTAAGTGAACGTATCCCACAATGTACAATCCTTCTTCAATACAATAATGCAAATCCAATGCCTGCCCAAACACCGTACACCAGAAAACATGTCGAGCCGTCTATAGAAAGAACTCCCTTGACCAAACTCCATGTGAAAGACGCCAAACCATACCTTGTATTTATATCCCCCCTTACCCAAACTTTGGCCATCCTTAGAGACCGCCTAGATGTAGTTCAGACCCTTTCTCTTCCCCTTGGAATAGCACCTCATTGTGAGGCTGACAAAGATCTCGCCAAGGAACAAACTCATTGTCCAAGTCTGTCCATACCCCGCCAAATTCGTCAACAGAGACGGGATAATAGTTCTTGGGAATCCATTTTCGACCGTCAATGAGTTTCTGCGTCAGAGGCTCACGGGCTTGAGAAGCCTTCACTGCAGCCCTGAGTAAGGACTTGACAAAGGGGTAGAACCATAGAGTGGGATACTCAAGCGCAACAAACTCTTTGGGCCCAGTGCAATGCCACAAGCCATAAATATGATTTGTGATGAAGTTGACGCCCAGTTGAACAATGCTTAGCCAGTCTGCCGACGTAGATCCAGGATGAGCCTCCGGGATGGCATCATACAACTTGCTCAGCGAGGCAGCAACGTTCTCAGGCATTTTAATCGCAGAAGGCTCAAACGCAGACCCTTCCTGGAGGATATCAGCGGTAAGTCTAGCTGTCAAATCGGATTCGTTGAATTGTAGATATCCAAAATAAGGCTCATATCCGGCCTTGGTTTGAAACAGGGCGGACTCGTACTCGATGGCGACGTGATACTCGGTCTTTTGAAAAGGACTATTTTTAACCGGAACGATCCTGCCTGGTGGACCTGCTGGAGCTCTGCCCTTCATCACCCTCGAGCGCCAGTATTCCTGCCTGCCCCAGACATTAGAGAGATAATACTGATCCGACTCTCTGAACTCGTACGCAGGATCATGCGTTGCCGTGATTTCGTCCATGGTGGCAGTGATGTATTTCCTCAGGTCACCAATCGGCCCCATGATGGTTCCCGAGTTGAGCCATCGAGGATCGGAATTTTCTATCTCCCAATGCCCCTTGTTCGGCCCCCAGGCAGATGGCGGAATAGGTGATTCAGGAGCAACCCAACAACGAGGGGCCAGAGGATCGATGGGCCAGCAGATTTTGTCGGGTCCCAAAAAGATGGTCTGGCGAAGGCCGCGTTTGTGAAGCTCGCGGACACTGACGCCGAAACGGTTTGCTAACTGAGCGTCAGCACGCTCGGCAATCTGAAAGTATCGCTCGACCATGATCTCTGGAGGTAACTGGATGAGAATATCGTAACCATCGACTATGATTGCCAAATCATCGTCTTCTGCAGACGGAAGCGAGTTAAAATATCGTTCCATGGCGCGCAACTTTGCTAGGTGAGTATTTGCTGCGTCGAATTCATCAACTCCATGCCACCCAAGAAGTGTAGGAACTGGGTAGCGGTTGACCGCTGAGGAAACGAGATTGTAGCAGAAATGCAGATTCGGTAGGCTGGCTGGAATGAGATAATGTAGCCTCGAGGTCTTTGGGTTTGAGGAGGAGTCTGGGTTCTGATGCTGAGAGTAGTGTGAAGATGATGATATTAGGGAAGTTGATATTGTAGAGTTTGAGAATTTAGAGCTATATGGTATCAAGGCAATGAGTCTCTCCTGGAGGCAGTTGATGTCAGCCCTAAGCGATCACACGGGAGCCATAACACGACGATACGAAGCGACATACATTATCGGCGTATGAATGGTAGCAGAAGGTTATGGCGAGGAATAAAGTAATCAATGCGACAACGAATAAGTTCGGCCGCCGGCGAGATGTAACAATCATGCTAGTTGGGAGTAATATCGACCACCAAGGGCCGTGCGAAAGGAAGATTTGAAGAGATTAAGAGAATGCTTAGGAAAAGAAAAGGAGAGGAGATAGGAATCGTTTCAGGACAGATAATAAAATGCTAGAGGATTGGAGCGTAGTGCAAAGCACATGTATAACAAGAAGACGAAAGGAGCGGCAGGACCAAAGCACAAAAAGGCCTGTGAGACAGAGATAAACGGGAAGGTCACAGACACATCAACATTTAGATCTCGAGAAGAAGTGAGAAAAAAAGAAGGAAAAGACAAGAACATGAGGTGATGGCGTCAGCCTTGAAAAGATGGACTTTGATGGAGTCTCATATTCGGCGAGTGCGACTTTGAGACGGTAAATTGATCGTCGCTGGTCGATCTTTTTCTTTTTTAATAGGAACCATGTTATCGAGTTTATCAAGAATCTTCTACCTAATGTACAAGTATACTGTGTACATGTAACTTGCAAGGGAACCCGCTCATGATATAAGTTCCTACTGATCCACTTGTGGGAGTTTTGCAGTTTCAACGTTGGGTGAGGTGATGGATCCCCCCAGTTTGGATCTTCATGTGGGTTTTCCTTTTTGAAGGATGTTCGGGACGCTAATATAAGGGTAGTGCACTTTTATCTCACTTTCATGATTCAGGGCCACTACAGAGATGATTTTCGGGAATTTCGGTAACAAATCATTTGGACATGGGCTCTTTTGGGGGAAGTTAAGAATTGTTGATGCTTTGGGGAACCCGGGCGCTGTTGTATTATAGAAGACACTTCTAGACGAACCTGCAGAGGTTAGCGTGCGATAGATGACGGTGCAACTAAGCCATGAGGAGACGAGATTAGTTATTTATTTTATGTTTAGAGATGTAGGAGAGGCGAATAGGATTCTACTTTACCATAACAGGCAAGCATAACGCATGAATGCAGTTTTTTATGTTGATGTTGCTGATGTTGTTGTAGTTATAGTTGCAGTTACCTACGGTGAAGTGACTCACTCGCCGCCATTGATCCTTCTAAACTTGAGGCGCTTCTAGCGTGATACTGAACTGGTCCAAGGTGGCAGATCTTAGGCTCCATCTTTTATAAGGTGCAACATAGCGCTCTTCATCTTTTAACGAAGCATGAAATTATCACCTTTTGATTGAAGTTGCAAGTCAATTGATAAATTCAAGTTGTCATCTTTGAGCACTTGCACGGGTGAATACGGATTCCTCTGCAGTTATCGTGGTTGTCAGGATCAAGACTCAGCATGGCTCCTTCAATCGAGGCCATCATCAAAGAGTATCCATACGGACCGGAAGGCGTACAAAGAATCGCCCACCGTCGCATCAAAAACGAAATCGAAATCACAGAACCAGATCCCTCTTGGCCCAAGTCTTTCCAGATCCTCAAAGACCGCATCATCTCTGCCCTAGGTTCAACAGCTGTCTCAGTTGAGCACGTCGGTTCGACCAGCGTGCCCGGCCTGCCAGCCAAGCCTGTCATCGACATAGACCTCATAGTCGTGGACGTGCTTGATGAGGCCTCATACGTGCCGCAGCTCGAGGCGGTAGGCTTCCACTTCCTCTTGCGCGAACCGGCATGGCATGAGCATCGCTTCTTCTGCAACTATGAGCCTTCGGCGAACCTGCATGTCTTTGGGCCAGATAGTCCCGAGACCGAGAAGCATAAGATTTTTCGAAATTGGCTGTTGAAAACTCCGGCTGATAGGGAGATGTACGCTGCGGTGAAGAGAGAGGCAGCGGAGGCAACTAAGAAAGCTGGCGAGACAATGCACGAATACACTGAGCGAAAGAATGATTGTATCCGAGAGATTCTGGGAAGAGCATTCCGGGACCTGGGTTATATTCAGTAACGGCACTTGATGTCCTGAACAAGGCGCAGGGTGGGCTGAAATCTGAGGTGAAAAAGGAAGGTGAGTATTTATGGTGTTTCGACAGAATCACATGTGAAAGAAAATGGATGGTATATGAATTTGCATTCTTGGTATTTCGTAGAGTCGAAGCTAGGTAGGATATCAGCACTCAAGCAGGAAAAATGATGGCGATACGGGCAGCTTGATCCTGATGCTGACGAGGCATCATAAAGCATCGTTTGATACAGTCTAGATAATTGATGCTATGTCTTATCTATGGTGTTAAAGCGTCAAGTCTCAGTCGTGGCTACCATGAGTTTCTCTGTATAGAAGCGACCGTATTCTGGCGTCTGATTCCATTGAGAGGCTGCCATTGCTTCTACCTTAGTAACAGTATATCGCACCAGTTGAGCAGACAGCATGGAATCACATGCACTCAACCTCATCGGCAATCGCATCATTGCCCTCCTTGTTCAATTACGTAGAGGGACGCGTACCAAGATCTGATACCATGCCGTTGCAGATATTCAAGCATAGGTACGGAGTAGACTACATAGTACGGAGTAATACAAGCGTGGCCCCTGTATAGCAGCAATCAGGTGTCAAAATGTTCTAAAGTGCTGTCCTATGTAATTCCTGTTAGATGTAGGTACATAATCTTCACTCCAGCTCATTTACAAGGGCATTGGCAATTGACATTGAGTTCATGAGACTCAGGACCCTCAAACTTAGTACCTAGACTAGCAGACGCCAATCACCGCAAAAGGGTTCGGGAGATGGTCCAATCCGGCAGGTTGACATTTTGCAGATCTGGCGATCCCTCCTGCATGCTCCATAAAGGGTACATTGAAGCAATTCCTCTTACATCTCTTTGTCGCCTGTTCAACATGCAAATTCGAGCGTTAAATGTTGGACTATCTGTCTGCAGGTCTATCGGAGGATGGCTGTGTCTACGGCCCGCGACGTCGGCTGTTTCGGAGATTATTGTGCCGAAGAGGCAAAATGTACATGCACGCACATCTCTCGGTTGACGTGTTTGTAACACCTTTCAGCTGAGATTGGCTTTAAGCTTCTGCCTCACAGGACGTCACTTCAAGTAGTGCCTCGCAGGTTGTCTGAATTGCCTCGATTGAGTCTATATATACATCATGACGTATGCGCGCCGGAAGGAGTTTGAGGGCATCGTCAGCAGAAGCCCAGCTCCGTGCGCAACGCTGGAAAAATACACGGAGTCTAGCACGCATTACAGAAAGACAGGGGTTTTAGCCTTGGCGAAATCTTACAGGTACGACTGCGCCCCGATGATCTGGTGGCTTTGCACTTTGCTCTGCGTGTCTTGTTGGTGTCCGTCCAAAGGCTACCTATCAGTGATGAGGGTTTTGCACATACTTTGATGCTAGCTTCGAATTGCCGCAGATGAAACGGGGATAAACTTCATGTTGCCTGGGCCTGGCAATAAATCCTCCTTGCCTCCGTTGACGATTCGTCTGAAACATCGTTGCCCGTTAACTGAAGACTATACAGCAACACAGCACGTACAGACGGAATATTCTTCTCCGTATACGAAGAGGTATATAGTAGCATTACATGTCAATGCTGATTTTCTCCAGTATTGCCTATCCAGGCTCCTCCTCTCTCGTATTGATGTTAGCACCTGTGCAGTATTATTCATTGTTTTATATTTGGGCCTCGTAACATGTTCAGTCACCTCCGGAGGGACCCAGGACCAACCACGCTCGGGACCGGCATCAGAAAATCACACACAGACTCCGGTCCTCCAAGCATCCATCAGCCCAACAATCCATCACCCGCCGCCCAAAAAACTTCCCGCAGTCCTCCGTTCAAGAGTCCATGTTTTAGTCAGCCCTTTTCGCCAAGACCACCAGCGCTGACTTCCAAGGCCGGCCCCCCTGTTATCCCAGGCTCAGCTCCCTCTGCCGCGGCTCGCCATTCGCTGCTGTCCACTGTATGGCGACAGTCCCGAAATCAATCATCTGCCAAGCTACCAGTGATTGGCTGAAAATCCCCATCCTCGCCAATCAACGCCGCCAAGGTGCCCCCCTGATTAAGTCCTTCGAATGCCCGGCTCCTCCAACATCCCCGTTGCCCTGCAATTGACGGATTCTGCGATGGATGAGTGGTGGAATCAAGCTGTACTGTGCAGTTTACGGAGCACCAAGTCTCACTTTTCCCGCTGCAGAGGACATTAAAGTTTCAATTCTGCAATTTCACCACATGTGGGCTCAAGCATCGCACAGTGCGTCTTGTCCTCGCCGCACGCACAGACGCAAGCAGCCACAGCGCCCCCAGCTGCTCCGTCCAGGCGTCTCTAGCGCTCCGCAAACCCGCTAGCGAGCCCCAGCCGACCCAGTGCTAACTGCTCGCTCCTATTTTCCCAGGCTTTCCGCGCAGCGACTAGTGCACGCAATGCCTCCAACCTGAACCTTCAATCTCACAGTCCACGCCACTTTTCCTCCTCCGTACGCAAGCCGTCCTGCTCCTCCCCTCCTCCACCTCCCATCTACTTCTCAGGAGAGACAGCAAAAGAAAAAGCACCCGTCGAGGAGCTTTGTTTACTCTGTCTTTTGCGTCTCTAGGTTGTCGCTCGCTCTTCTACCCCGCCTACGCTTTTTTTGTCCTGTCTTGGAGGTTTCCAGGCGTCGTCTGTCTACCAGCCGGCTCGCCTCGCTTTCTTGCTCTCTTACAACCTTCTGCCCTACGAATTGGACCGTATACGAGCACTCCTCACGCGACTCCTTCGTATTCCTCTCTTGCTCTCCCGGTCCGTCAGCCATCCCAGATCCGGCCGGCAATCCACTACCGAGTTCTCCCCCGTTTCAGCTTGTCCGAATTATGCTGGCAGGGCTACTTTAAGCCGCTTGAGCGCAATACGTAATCTCCAAACCTCAACCTCGCACACCCAGTTGCAACGACAACAACTCGCCCATCATGTCTAGGCGCTCCCAAGACGTCGCTCTCCTGTCTCCCGACGAGCAGGATCTTAAGCACGATCTTGAGTCCGGAAAGATCCAAAGTGAATCCAAGGACCAGAACATTGACCATGAATACTCAATACCAAGCGCTGTCAAGTTCACCTGGCTTGGAACCTACTTTTTATTCTCTCTCATCCTGACGCTCTACAACAAACTTGTTCTCGGCGTGGTATGTCCATGGCTCTCGCCTAGATCATCTCGGTCTACATTTGCTCTCTGTTGGGTACTAATACTGATTTCGCAAATGTAGTTTCACTTCCCATGGCTGTTGACCTTCCTCCACACCTTGTTCGCTAGTCTCGGAACATATGCCATGCTGCAGATGGGCTACTTCAAGCTATCACGTCTCGGTCGTCGCGAGAACCTTGCCCTCGTCGCATTCAGCGCCCTATTTACCGCCAACATTGCCGTCTCGAACCTTTCCCTCGCCATGGTTTCCGTTCCTTTCTACCAGACGATGCGCATGCTTTGCCCAATCTTCACCATCATCATCTTCCGCGTGTGGTACGGCCGAACATATAGCACAATGACATACATGTCTCTCATTCCTTTAATCATTGGTGCCGCTATGACTACCGCCGGTGAAATGAGCTTCTCGGATGCCGGCTTCATCCTAACCATTTTGGGTGTCGTCCTCGCCGCTCTCAAGGTACGTTTTGAACATGTCTCAAGTTTCACCGGAATGATTAAGGCTAACCACGTGTACCAGACGGTCGTCACCAACCGATTCATGACCGGTTCACTGGCCCTCCCGCCCGTCGAGTTCCTTATGCGCATGTCTCCCCTTGCTGCGCTCCAGGCTCTGGCCTGCGCCACCGCTACTGGCGAAGTCGCTGGCTTCCGCGAGCTTATCAGGACCGGCGATATTTCTATTGTCCCTGCAACTGCTTCTCTAGCCGGTAACGGTTTCCTGGCACTTCTTCTCAACATCTCGTCCTTCAACACCAACAAATTGGCCGGTGCTCTTACCATGACTGTCTGCGGTAACCTCAAGCAGTGTTTGACTGTCATGATCGGCATTTTCCTGTTCAACGTCTCTGTCGACTTCCTCAATGGATCGGGTATGGCCGTCACAATGGTGGGCGCCGCCATCTACAGCAAGGCCGAGTTGGACAACAAAAACCGAAAGAAGCAGCAGGAGGCAGCCTTCAAGCCCACCGAGCAGAGGTAGCGACCATTTGGCTACTGAACCCTTTTAAAATTTTGGCATATCCTTTTTCTTTTTTTAATTGATGACATACTACGAAGATGGATATTTGAGAAACGCGCTTCAAGTAATCGGTGGGGTCAAGAGACCAGCCCCCGCTCATCACCTTGCTGCGAGACGGAGATGCTTCTGACGCCTGAACGGGCGCCATGTTTTAATATACACATTTGTCTATTCGCTGTCGATCGTCGGCAGCTACAGGAAGATATATTAGTGGGTTGCGAGAGTTGTCACCATCAGACGGGACATGGCGTTAGGGAGATGTGAAACTGGCAACGCAACAAAAGAAACTTGTGTATCAGCGGGTGTTGTGCGACAAGAAAAAACTGTCTTTAGGATAGCTTGGGGCATGATTCTTTTTTTTTTCCGCGTTTAATATTGGTTATTTTTTCTCACCCTTTTTTCTATTTTCTTATAACAGCACCATTATGCGGTTCTACGCGATACATATATGAAATAGATGAGAAACTCGAAAGAATTAGAGAATACCGACGCTTGCATCTTAATGGACGTGATAATCTCAGCCGGGAATCGGCAGATGGGAAAACGCCACAATTACCAAAATGCAATTTGCACCTGCATGAGCGTGACGAGCTATTGAACGGGTTTCAAAACTAGCGTAAGGGCTCCAAAAATGGCCCCTCTCCTTTTTGGGGGGTTTTGTTTTTTGTTGTTGGACGCGCCGGGAGGGAAGTTTTTCTTCATGGAGCCGGAAAAATTGGGAATTTGGGGAGGGGCTTGCGTAATTGGTGCCGATAAGGGGTCGGAGGGACGGGGATTGTTTGGTGCGATGGGGGTGTACTGTAGAATTTTCTGGTATTTGTTAGCGGGTGTTTTTGGTTTGTTGGTTCGTAGGGCTGATGATGGTGATGCTGTGTTACATACCTACTGTAGACTGTACGAAGTATGTTGCAAGTGTATATTCACAAGGTATGGTTTGGTAGATGCGGTGTAGCTGGATATGCGGTTTAGATGATGTATATATGCGTCTTGCAATGTGCTCCGTACGCCCATGACTTATCAATATTGCATTAGTGTTATAACGGTCTGTACATGTATTAAGTAAAAGCTATCAAACGCTGAAGAGACCTCCAACCCAACTCCCTGAAATTCATCCATCGCTACCATATGTCTAGGCTGCATGTCACAGACAGCTTAAGAGAATAAATAATGTACCTATAGAATTCTGCAAATTAGTAGGCAAGTAAATGCAACGCCAGAAGAAGGTACGGAGAACTGCAAAGCCCGGGAGCCCGAAAAACCCGCAGGCAAAATCAATCTTTTTTCATCAAAAATCCGCACAAGCAAATCAAATCAATCCACGTCTTCCATCTGACCGTCATACCGCGATCCCGAGCCGCTGCCTTGTCTAAGATGCCAGATGCCGCGCCTAACATCCTCAAACGTAGCCTGATCCTCTAAGCCTAGAGCACGAGCTAACACCTCAAGATCGCTCGAGGCCAGGGCCGCATGTTTTGTCCCGTCAACCGGCATCGACAGCATGGCAGGGTTGCCATTGGTGCTCCACGTCACGTCAGATCCAGAGCATTTAGTGCCGTTGTTCCCGCCGTCTTCATCATTGCGTTTGCTCTTCTCGAGCATGGCAAAGCGAAGGCCCACTTCAGTGACAGTGACGAGGATACTCAGGACGATGAGAGCTATGATGATCCATGTGATGTAGCTCATCTTGGCATCGGCATCTGAGTCGGAGAGAATCTCTGCGAGATCCAGGAACACACGGCAACGCTCGTTGAGGACTTTGATACGAAGGTCAATCTCCAGGTACTCGCGGATAGCTTCGTACAATGGATGCAGAGTAGGTTCAGAATCCCAAAAGAAGTTAGGCACGTCGAGGATATTTGATGCTGTTAGGCATGTTAGCTGAAATTCCTTACCAAAGGCAGATGGATAACAAGAGAGAATGCACATACAGAGATTAATGTCCACGCGGCTCTTGAACAGCCGGCCCATGATCTTGACGATTTCAGTCCTGGTCATACCCAACTCTCCTGTCAAAGCCAATGTCTTGGGGACGTGCTGTGCATCAAGCATCGTCTCGCTCATCCTCTCCTCGAAAAAGCACAGCTTGGTACTCTGCGCAATTGCGTGGCTAATGGTCAGCTTGATCATATGATCCGATCGAGGCAGCAACGTAATCATGTCGTTAAAGATTCGCGGCCGCTGCACATCGGGACTATATTCGAAATGGAATTCTTCCGTCTCATAATCGCCCTGGTCCAAGGGTCGTGTAAGCAGGTTAACGCCGTCTTCAGCATCGGCAAAGGTGAGATCCGCGAGAATGTCCTTTTCTTGGTGCTCCGTAAAGTTCCAAAACACAACCACTCCGTACGAGAAGACGAACATCTCTGCAAAGTTCTTTGCATCAGGCGCGAGGCGACTCATATGGGAGGCAATGCCGTCGTCGATGGGAGGATATGAGCCTTGTGGTGACAAAAGGCTATCGTCGGGCGGCGAAGAAGGGTCGGCAAACGCAGAAGGCTGTCTCTGGCCATTGCTAGAGTCTTCAGTAGCAGAAGTATAGGCGTCGTGGTCGAAATAACCCTCATGGTGATCGCGCTGTTCGCTACGCTCAATTTCCAAGTCCAGCACCGTTTTTCCTGTCCCGGGCGTCTTCAGTATTGGTCGACTGCGTACTCTATAGCCCTCAATCCCGTTCATCAGCGGAAGGGCATATATGGCGTAAAGACAATCATCGTAGAGCTTGGTCTTGGCCTCGTGTTTCTTCCTCAAAAATTCTGCCGTCTCTTTCGTCTTGAACGCTTGCGCAGTACAGTATGCCGTCAGTCGACTGACTTTGTCCGTCCTCTGCATTTTGGGTAGCCGTTCTGCATAACTCTTGCCACGGATGCCGCCCCTTTTCCGAAGCACATCCAGCTCCTCATCTCTCAACGGCCGGTGTGCCTCATCCTGTAAACTCAAGTTGATCGCTGCCTCTCCCTCAAATTCCTCGTCTTCTTCGTCCCGTTCATCGGTGACGGGCAGCAGGACGAGCTTTTCGCTGATTTTGGTCGTTCGTGAGGGGATCGGCTTGCCTGTACGAGATGGGATGTTTGGCAGGCCGCCGGTCGTGATCCGCCGATTGACCGAAGGAATTCCACCAGAGGTATGTGGCCTCTGTGTTGGCATCGGCGGCCCTCGAGGCTGGCCGGAAGGAATCTGGGAGTCGTGCTGGAGAATGTTGTCAACCGTCATGAATCGCATCGGCGTCCGCCCAGGGGCACCAGACGATGTGCCCGGGCGCCGTGGCGACCGTCGCTGGTCTGCCCTCTCTCTTGCATCCGTGACCTAGTTCGATGATAGTCAGTTAATAACAATTCGTGGCATCAATTGAGCGCTTCCGAGCTCGATGGTTATTTGACGTACCAGTACGGAAGGTCTCTGTTGCTTTGCCGACATGATGGGCAGCGACGTGGCTATGGCGGATACAAAGACGATCTCCTACCTACTCTATGCAATGAAACGATGCGAGCAGCCGATTCCGTGAGATGCGAAAGACGCGGAGCTGTCAATTCGATTGCTATGCAAAGTCAAGTTGAGCCGCGTCTGAAAGTTTGACGAGAGGTCGCCAGCTTTGCTGCTAGCGGCGATGGTGACCTCATACTTTGGTGCATACCCCAATTTTTACATGCACGTTTATGCTCTACCATTAGCCAGAGCTACCCTGGAGCTGAGGAAAATTTACATGTTTACTGCTTTCTAACTCTCAGCAAGCAGATTTTACTGAGATGAGAGATGATAGCTTATACTAGACAACTCTTTATTCGAGCTGAAGGGTAAAATCTCTTCTTACTAATGAATATTTCCTGTCTTTGTCTATAGAAGCGGTTTATGCATATGGGTCCCGGGGCGTACCTGGGAAAAGTGGCACCAGCTGTGAGTGGATTGAGATTCTTTAGGAATCTTCGAGCTACACCTTGTCAGTGTCATGTTAGCAAATAGCACATGAAACACACCGTAAGTTTGGTGAGATCATATGCCGCTAGTTTTGGAGTTGAAGGCGTCTCGATTGGCTGCCTAAGATTTGCCGTTATGCTTGTATATAAGGTCGGGTACATGCATTGAATACCTTTGCGATGCTTCTAGATTTGAACTTGTCCAGCAAACTCTTATCCCTTTCTGCAGGACATCCTGATGTACATATTCAACAGGTATTTGAGCAGTTTCGCGTGTGTAAAGGCACCTAGTCGTAGTTCTCCAACCCTGTCCGGAACTCAGGAGCATCAACCGAGAAAATCATCTTCCCCACCCCTATTCCAGAATCACGCCGGAAAGCTTGGACTCTGTCATTAAAATCGTCATATCGGATCCCTACTCCATCGTTTTAGATAGATTTGCCTCGTGATTTACCCGCAGAAGCATGTACATAATGCAAGCAAGCAAAGCAAGCATGGCTTACAGCGGTCTTGAGGGCGCCGCGCTGAAAAAGACTGGAGACATCGGGCCATCTCAGCCAATGACACGGCTCCAAAGGCAGCGTTGCTAGGCGGTTGTCCCGGCTGTTTGTTTACATTCGCTGCCCAACGGCAATGCAGCTTTAATGCAACACAGACCCCGCGCTGTGGTTATCCCCTGCTCTGCCGGCGCTTCCAGGCACTGTAGCTGCTAGCACAGGTAAATATTATTGCTGTTCGGGAAAATCAAGAATCGAAACCAAACATTCAGCTGTGACGGCATCCGCATTGCTGGAGCGGCATCTGGGCTCAAACTCGGACTCGCACACACACCAGCGGCTCCTTTTGTTGACACGGGACCCTCCCCACGCGCATGTCTTAAAAGTCTATCTGTCTTGCCTCGCGCCGGTTGCTCGCATTCCTTTCATCTTGAACCTCCAGCCGTCGCAGGAAGGATGTCTTGATAGCGCTACACAGAGTTTTCTAATTACCCCCAGCACAACACAAGATAGACGCGATATAGGTGCTTACTCTAACCTCAGCCCTACTGGGCGAGACAGCATCTGCCAACATGTCGTCGTATCGAAATAGTCCCCGACGAGACTCCCACTCCATCGATCTGTCTGCCGCCAACTCCAACATTAATCGCAACAACTCAACAACGTCATCGGCATCCTCCGGCTACTCCTACACCTCTGACCACAGCGTCCATAGTCAGTCCACGTCCGCAAGTAGCATTTACGGATCAGTTGGCCACAAGCGCGGCCAGAGCGATGTCATATCCAGAGCACGACTTTTCGAGACCGGCGACTCGAGCAGCGCCGGTTCTGGTAGAGGCCAGGATAACATATATGGCTCAGTCCGGCAATCGCTTCGCCCGCTG
Source organism: Trichoderma camerunense (assembly GCF_050948025.1). NCBI lineage: Eukaryota > Fungi > Ascomycota > Sordariomycetes > Hypocreales > Hypocreaceae > Trichoderma > Trichoderma camerunense. Next base: position 450,668 of record NW_028145369.1, read on the forward strand.
CCGCGGACCCCAACGGCCTCTTCCATCGAAGCCCCGGCGACACCAGCTCACGGTTCCAAGCAGCCGCGCGAGAGAGGCCAGAGCATAGACATTGGCCGGTTGTCACTGTCCCAAAACGATGGCGTCGCCTCGCCCACAGTGCCTTCGCGACCTCTGCCAGCACGGCCAAACTCCATGTACATGTCTCGAGGCGAGCCTGCGATTCCGGAAGATGCAGTCATGGCGCCGACGCATCATGGCCATTCTCACTCCCACAGCGCTCATATAGCCCGCCCTGATCTTGAGCGGCTGGGTCGATCTTCCACAAGCCAACTCAGGACGCTCTCACAGCTTGCAAAATCCGAGGACGCGGAGGATTTCAAAATCAACTCGCCTGCACAGGAAGTAGCTGGACTTCGAGGCAGGCGTAGGCTGCAGCGCACCGACAAGACAGCTGGCCGCGCCAAGACAAACTATGGATGGGAAGGGCGCAATTGGATGGACAAGCAGCGTAGGTTCCTTGCGGCATACGAATACCTTTGTCACATTGGTGAAGCCAAGGAGTGGATCGAAGATGTCATCCAACAGACTCTCCCACCCATTGTTGAGCTGGAGGAGGCATTGCGAGATGGCGTCACGCTGGCAGAAGTGGTGGAAACTCTTAACCCCGAGAGACGGTTTCGGATATTCAGAAACCCAAAGCTGCAGTTCCGACACTCTGACAATATCGCCATTTTCTTTCGATACCTGGATGAAGTAGAGCTACCTGACCTCTTCCGTTTTGAGCTTATAGATCTCTACGAGAAAAAGAATATCCCCAAAGTCATCTACTGCATTCACGCTCTGAGTTGGCTTCTCTTTCGCAAAGGGATTGTTGACTTCCGCATCGGCAACCTCATCGGTCAGCTGGAATTCGAGCACCATGAACTGGAGGCAATGCAAAAGGGATTGGATATGCTTGGAGTTAACATGCCTAGCTTCGGCAACATGGGGGCTGATTTTGGAGTTCCTGAGCCAGAACCAGAGCCGGAGCCTGAAGAAACTGAAGAAGAGAGGATCGAACGCGAATTAGCAGAGAACGAAGATATCATCATCGACTTCCAGGCACAGCTTCGTGGCGCATTGCTCCGACTGAAGCTTGGAGAGATGATGCAAGGATTCTGGGATGAGGAGCAATGGCTGATTGACCTGCAATCAAGAATACGAGGCAACTTTACTCGCGAGGTTATGAACTATCGAATGCAGATGAGACAATCCGCCATTCTCGTCCAGAGCCTTGTCCGCGGATTCCTTGTCCGGAGGGGGCTCAAGAAGAGCGACCAAGCCAGGAAAGCTGCAGAGCCTGCTATTTTGGCCTTCCAGAGCATGCTTCGAGCACAAAAGGCACGTAACGAGATGCAAGGCCTCAAGTCTACGCTGTCTCGTTGCGATGCCCCGATTAGGGCAATTCAAGCCATGTCCAAGGGCTTTCTACTCCGCAAATCTCAAAATGTGCAGCAGCAGGAGACGAAGAAGGCCGCCAAAGAAGTCCAAAATCTTCAGGCGCTTGCCAGGGGAATGCTGACGCGGTACAAAATCAGCAAAGACCTACGCCAACTCGAGGAGCACACCCCAATGGTTGCCAGTCTTCAGGCCGCCGTCAGGGCTACATTGGTCCGGGCAAGAATCGAACAGCAACAACAAGATCTTCACTCCTTCACAGATGTATTCACTTCCTTACAAAGTGCGATCCGCGGCCGCGCCGCCCGAGATGAACAAGAGGTTCTCAAGGCCGAGCTGGCCAATCATGTACCCGCGATTGGACAACTTCAGGCTGCAATGCGAGCTGCCGCCGTAAGGAGAGAAATCACAACTCGTCTTGATGACTTGAAAGAAAACGAGCCGGAGATTATTGAACTTCAAGCACATATTAGGGCCATGTTTGAGAGGCGCAAGGTGTTGGCAATTCAGGACCAACTTGATGCTGAAGAGCCTGCAATCATCGACCTGCAAAGCCACATCCGAGGTTTCCTATGCCGTCAGTATCACTATGCCTTGCTGGATGAGCTGTCATCCCATGATGCAGAGACCGCCGAGTTCCAAGCCATCCTCAAGGCCATGATGGAGCGTGCAAGAATTGACGACCTACTCACGGAGCTCCTCGAGGAAGAAGATTCCATTGTCATTTTCCAAGCAGCTGCCAAGGCTTTCCTCATTCGACTTCGGTTCGAGGAGAAGAAACGATTTTACGAGGAGAATATGAAAAAGGTCATCAAGATTCAGAGTTTTGTACGTGCCAAGGTGCAAGGCGAGGCGTACAAGAGCCTTACTACGGGCAAAAACCCGCCCGTCAGCGCTGTCAAGAACTTTGTGCACCTGCTCAACGACAGCGACTTTGACTTCAATGAAGAAGTCGAGTTTGAGCGGATGCGGAAGACGGTGGTCCAGCACGTGCGCCAGAATGAGATGTTGGAGCAATACATCGATCAGCTAGATATCAAGATTGCTCTCCTGGTCAAAAATAAGATTACTCTCGATGAAGTCGTGAGACATCAACATACTTTTGGCGGAACCTCGATGGGTCTTCTGGCTAATTCTACGATCGCGTCGACCAACCAGTTTGATCTCAAAGCGCTCAACAAAAGCTCCCGAAAGAAGCTAGAGTCTTACCAGCAGCTGTTTTTCAGTCTCCAGACGCAGCCCCATTATCTCGCCCGCCTGTTCAAACACATCCGCGTGCAGGTGACGGCTGAAAAGGATAGCAGGCGCATTGAGCTTCTTATGATGAGCCTCTTTGGTTATGCCCAGAAGCGACGAGAGGAGTACTACCTTTTGAAGCTGATTGCCCGATCAATACGAGAGGAGGTTGAAAGCACAGCAAACGCGCTGGAGTACTCCCGAGGCCATTACTTTTGGACCAAGCTGCTTGCTAACTACACGCGGTCCCCGCGGGATCGCAAGTATCTCCGGTCCCTCTTGGGTCCCTTGATTCGCGACAACATCATTGAAGACCCGGCACTCGATCTGGAGAGTGACCCTATGCAAATCTACCGATCTGCCATCAACAATGAGGAGCTGCGGACAGGAAGGCCCGACCACCGGCCTCTGGACGTCCCCCGCGAAGTTGCCATCCGCGATCCTGAGACCCGACGCCTCTTCATCGACCATTTGCGAGACTTGCGAGAGATTTGCGACCAGCTGTTCTCGTCTTTGGAAGAGCAAGTGCATAAAATGCCCTATGGTCTCCGGTTCGTCTGCAGCGAAATGTTCCAGGCCCTGCGCCAGCATTTCACGCGTGAGCCGCCAGAAAACTTGCTGCAAATGGTGTCCCATTGGCTGTGGAAGTTTTATCTCCAACCAGCCGTCACCATGCCCGAAAACGTGGGCGTCATTGATAAGTCGCTCAGCCCCCTTCAAAAGAGGAACTTGGGCGAAGTCGCCAAAGTGGTTGGACAAATCGCGCTGGGCCGGCCATTTGGCGGCGAGAACATCTATCTTCAGCCCCTGAATGCTTTCATCGGCGAATCCATCGAGCGCCTGCAGCAGATCACCAATGACCTCATCAATGTGCCCGACGCTGAGAGAACGTTTGACATTGACGAGTTCAACGATCTTTATGCGAAAAACAAACCCACCTTGTACGTCAAGATGTCGGATGTCTTTGCCATTCACAATCTGGTGGCGCAAGAGCTTATGGTCATGGCTCCAACCCGGGATGACGTCCTGCGCGAAATCATGCAAGATCTGGGTAGCGCCAAGAGCAACGAGAGTGAGATGAGTGCGGCAGGATCAGCAGATATTCAGATGTTCCTGACCCCCCGACTCCACGACCTTGAGGATCCCGAGGCAGATATCAAGGCTTTGTTTATGGAAACAAAGCGGTGCGTTTTGTACATTATCCGAGTGCAAACCGGAGCCAATCTGTTGGAAATTTTGGTGAAGCAGATTACAGTTGAAGATGAGGAAAAATGGGAATCACTTCTGCGAGAGGATTTTGCGGACACCAACTCACGAGGGGCGTATTCAGATACTAAGATGGCTGACATCACCTCCATGTCCTACTACGATCTCAAGCGAACGGCTCTGGAAAACATTATGCAACTGGAGCAGATGGGAAGGATTTCAAAACAGAATCAGTACCAAGACGTGCTCAACGCCATTGCCAGCGATATCCGGACCCAGAGCCGCAGACGTGTTCAGAGACAGCGAGAATTGGACGGCGTGCGCCTGACGCTTGCCAACTTGACTGAAAAGGCCAAATACCTGGAACAGCAGCGTAAAAGCTACGACGATTACATTGAGCAGTCAATGAAGACACTTCAAAACAAAAAGGGGTAAGTACATCCTGTTTACGGTATATGTTGTTATGGCAATTGGAAGCTGACGGTGAGATGTAAAATAGACGAAAGAGGTTCCTTATGCCCTTCACTAAGCAGTACAACCATCAGCGAGAGCTTGAACGCAGTGGCCGGGTGCCAAAGTTTGGAAGCTACAAGTATAGCGCGCGAGCACTGTCAGAAAAGGGCGTCTTGGTGTCATGGAGCGGAACGGCCGACCGCGAATGGGACAAGATTGACATAACAATCTCGTGCGACCAGGTCGGTGTGTTTGCCATTGAGGGAACTCGAAGCCATATTCAGATACCCGGAGCAACAGCTCAAGTACCGATCGAGGACATGCTCCAGGCACAGTTTGAAGCGCACCAGTTCATGACGCTGTTTGAGGGCACCCTCAAGCTCAACGTGAACCTGTTACTGCATCTTATTTACAGGAAGTTTTACCGTACGCAGTGATAAAACAACAACACCTGGTGGATGGGATTGGGCAGGGCGGACAGGAGCCGCTGATGGTGTGGTTATCATTCAAGGAACGTTGGAGCGAGGCGAAATTGAATATGCACGGTGTTTGACGGAGTTGGGATTATGCATTTTTTGAAAGACTGGCTGGGCGGGATTTAATATATCCAGGGAAACTACTACCTAACTATACATGACTGAATATGCGCATGCAGCTTATGGACATGGGAAATGATGAGGAGGGAGGAAGAAGAGGGAGCCAGAGCGTAGAGGTGGAAAATGGCGGGCAGGCTGACAAGGGTGAGGGTATGATAATCGTCATCATCATTGTCATCGGTTACATATAGTAGATTCTCTGCTGTAGGATACTTTTTTCTTCTTCTTGTATTTGCTTTGCTCTGATGGCGATGAGTCTTTGGATGGGGAGAGGGGAGTGACTCTTTGGGTTTAATATAAGGAGTGATGAGTAATTCTACGCACTTAATCGATTATATGTGTGTGTATCGGTGTATAAGCGATGTTAAGTGAAATCAATGGCGTGTAAGTTGATTGTTGAAAACATATATCGGATCGTGATCATCTGGTATAAGTTCAAAGTAATATCGTGAGCTGACAGAGTAAATGTTGTGGTAGCTAAGCCTTTAAATATTGGATAGACTCATAAGTTTGTATTATATCGAGTAAAATAGAACCGAGACTCCTGATAATCGTGTAGATCTTCATCCCGACCATGCCGCACTAGAGTCAGAGTTGGCGGTGAGTTTTCAGAGTTTTGACCGAAACAGCTGACTTTGACGCTCATCTCTTATTCTTTGAGTCTGAGAGGCGGTCAAACAAAGAGTCTTTTAAAAGTCATGAGGTCGTCGTCAGCGCATGAAACGCCTCTCAGCCGGTCATTGTGATCGACAGAGAGTTGGATCACTATACATATTACATAGTTGATTGGACACACAACCCAGCCAATGCGGACTTTCAGGGTCTTTTTTTGCTTCTAAGAGAATACGGGGTATGAAAAGTGTGTTTTGTCAGCTTCCCATCGCCACAAGCTAGTCATTGGCAGTGGTAGTTGTTTTCCCCCACATGCAGCAAAGCAATTAGCTTATACAGTCCTCGGGCGACCAAGATTATACGGTGCTTGTGTATTGGTAACGCAGCAGCAGCACGCGTTCGCACGCCTACAGAGGTCTAGATCACGCAATCGGTGGGAATTTTGGTGAAATTACGATGGCAAGTGGGAACGAAAAAAAAAGAGGGAACAATTCTTGGAGACGTGGGGAAGAAAGCATTGACCAACCAGAGGATGGGCGATGCCGAATTGAGCAGTTTTCCAAGGGTCCTGAGGGGGGGAAATAAATAATAAGGAAAATAAAAAGTAAGTGCGTATCAAGTACGCTGGAGGCTGGAGAGAATGGGATTATCTGGCGCTTGCGCAGGGGAGATTGGGCTTGAATGCTGGCGTCCATGTGACCCGAAAATGGGCTCGGCAATAGGAACAGCGAGCGATAAGCGTTTGTTGTTGGGGCCGGAAGTTGTTGGACTATCGGCTCGTCGCTTATTGCATTGAGGCTACACAAAAACAAGACCGGAGGGAAAATGAGAACGAAGGGGAACTGACGATGACAGGGTTGCAACCCACGATAATGCTCTGCCACATTATTTTTGGCCTTGTGAGAGTCAGTCAGCCTCCCACCACATCGGAGCAGCTGGAATGGAACACGGCCACAAAGTCTGTTTGCCTGCTTAGCCGCTACTTTCGAGGTGCTGGAGGTGCTGCAACACAAACAGAGTCTGACGGATCTAATTTTATGCACCAAGGTGAGGTGAGGATGCATACAGTGTCGAGAGAGCTACAAACTAGAACTAGTAGCTTCCATCTCCGTATGCAGTCTCTTGCGTGCTCGCGTGATGATGCCATTCAACGCCGGAAGTCGGGGCTCTTTGTCTTCTCCACATAGGCTAGCAATATTCATATAAGGATGGGCTGGATGCGAGACGCACGCACCAGGCTTGGTTTGTGAACAGATTTCTTTTTTTCTTATCTGCCTTCCTCCACGAAGAGAAGTGCATCGTGTGCCTGGTTTATTAAATCTTTTATATAATACTGGTGGTTTTTAAGTGAACAATCTGATATCACGTCTCACCTCTTACTTACTCTCCCGTCTTGGTGCCACTTTCATCCCGTGTCTCAGACCTTTGGAAATACTGGCACGATAAGACTCAGACAAAAGACTTATTATTGTCTTTTTACTTCTTTTCATCCTGACGGCATATCTTTATTTTAAAATACAGTGAAAAAAAAGATATTCTATTTGGTGCCGTCAAAACCACAACCGCAATGGCTCCCGATCTCAACACGCTGCCGCGCTCCGAGGCGCCTCAGCCCACCGCCCACCCAGAGCAGAAGCCAAATATTCTCTACATCATGGCCGACCAACTGGCAGCTCCTCAACTCAAAATGTACAATCCCAATTCTCAGATCAAGACACCAAACCTGGACCGTCTGGCGGCTTCATCCGTCCAGTTCGACTCTGCCTACTGCCCTTCACCGCTCTGTGCGCCCTCAAGGATGAGCATGATCTCCGGCCTCTTGCCCATGAAGATTGGCTCTTACGACAATGCCTCTCAGATCAACTCCGAGGTCCCCACGTATGCGCATTACTTGCGCTCAAAGGGCTACCACACCGCTCTGGCGGGCAAAATGCACTTTGTGGGCGATCAGTTGCACGGTTATGAGCATCGTCTCACGAGTGACATTTATCCCGGTGATTTTGGCTGGGTTGTAAACTGGGATGAACCGGATACTCGTCTCGAGTGGTATCACAACGCCAGCTCGATTCTTCAGGCCGGGCCTTGTGGACGGAGCAACCAGTTGGATTACGATGAGGAGGTCATGTATCGCAGCACTCAGTATCTCTGGGACCACGTCCGTGAGGGTCCTGACAAGCGCCCTTTTGCTTTGACGGTTTCTCTTACTCACCCTCATGACCCTTATACCATCACGAAAAAGTACTGGAACCTGTACGAGGATGTGAATATCGAACTGCCCAAGGTTCGCATCGCCAAGGAGAAGCAGGACACTCACAGCAAGCGTCTTCTGAAGGTCTGTGACCTGTGGGATTTGGAATTTTCAGACGAGCAGATCAAGAGGGCCAAGAGAGCGTACTATGGCTCTGTGAGCTATGTCGACGACTGCATCGGCAAGCTGCTTGAGACGCTCGAAGACGCCGGCTTGATGGATAACACTATTGTCATCTTCAGTGGCGACCACGGCGATATGCTGGGCGAGCGCAACCTTTGGTACAAGATGAGCTATTTTGAGTCGTCTGTGCGAGTCCCCATGCTGGTTCACTATCCCAAGTGGTTCACCCCTCGCCGCGTGACGCAAAACGTCTCGACGCTAGATCTGCTGCCCACGATTTGCGACATCATCGGCACCAAGCCAGCGTCCTTTTTGCCCATGGACGGCGTAAGCATGATGCCTCACCTGCTGGGCAAGGAGGGAGGCGGTGATACGGTCTTTGCCGAGTACACGGGCGAGGGAACTGTCCGCCCCATGATGATGATTCGACGAGGAGATTGGAAGTACATTACTTGCCCGGCTGATGAGCCGCAGCTGTTCAACCTCAAGACGGATCCCCTCGAGCTGGACAACTTGGCGCGCTTCGCTACTGGCAAGATTGAGCCGCAGACGGAGGCTGAGAAGGAGGCCAAGGCGGTGTTTGAGAATTTCGAGGCCGAGGCAAAGGCCAAGTGGGACTTTGATGCCATTACAGAAAAGGTGCTGCAGTCTCAGCGAAGCAGACGCTTGGTGTGGGATGCGTTGAGCAAGGGGGCGTTTACAAGCTGGGACCACGACCCGGTGGACGATGGCAGACAAAAGTGAGTACCTTGATCTGTATTTATTATACTTCGATGTGCTAGATTGTTAACCATTGTCTTTCTTTATAGGTACATCCGATCAAACATCCCGCTGGACGACTTGGAGAGGCGTGCGAGATATCCGTTTGTGGACTCGCAGGGATACGAGATTTCAAAGACGGTCAATTCGACTCGAAACTAAGAAGGAGGCTTTATTTCTTTCTCAATCTTTCTTTCTTCTTCTTTTACAGCATGCTACTTGCCATTATGAGCATCAGATTGACTCTTACTTGACTTTACATTGGCGGGAGCATACATAGCGAAGGGACTCTTGTTGGCTTGACGGACATGATTTGGAGTAGCATTTTTGGAGTACCAGTTGTAGTTGGAACTTATTCAAATATATCATAAGAAAAATAAACTAAAACTTTTAAAATATTGTATCTATACTTTATAGGAATGTTGTTCATTAATACTCAAACTGAAGCCAACAGTTACAGTAACTGCCTTATATAATTTCCTGCAAAGCTTCATTAGTGGCTGCCCCCACTTGGTTACCACCACGGCAGGCACCATGCCTAGCGCCTGCCCCACGGAGCGTGTTGGTTCCTGTACTTGAATAATAAATTCAAACTCAACGTCACTGCTAAAAGTAAACTTGCTCTCCCTCATACTGCAATTCTACTTATTTTTACATTGTGCCACGTATCCAATTCTTACAAACACGCCTCGCTTGAATCCTCACCCCCGAACTGAATCCTCTCAACAACTGCAACCAGGAAGAGCGCAGAGAAAGAGACAAATCGCTTCAGCTACAAAACCAACAGGCGCATACGATGGCGACGCTGGGCTTGGACGACGACGAGCTCAAGTCGGTTGAGCAGACGCTGGCTCGGTTGGCGCAGCTCTCGAGCAGCATACAAAGCTTAAAGATGGACATTCTCAAGAGCAATCCGCTTCCTCACCCGTATGCTTGGTCCCCCACGTTGCGCAATACCTGGCAGCTCTAATGGTTTCACTCTGGTGCAGCTCCTCATTACAAGCCTCGGCTCAGATCCTCCAGCGCAACCTCCAGACGGTATTAGATAACCTGAGCGAGAATGCAGAGCTCTTCTCGCGCATCGCCGTGCATCCATCGACAAATTATCCCGGACGAACACAAGAAGGTGTCTTGACGCAGTTACTGCGGAAGAAGCTGGAGCCAGATGTGGAGGAACTCGTTTCGCAAGGCCGCGAGACGGCGCGCCTAGCTACGCCTGAGGGCATTGCGGAGCTACAGAGTATATGGGACGAGCTACGGGAATGGACACATGACAGGATTGCCAAATATGTCAGAGAAGAGGCCGGCGATGTCTACACCAAAGAAGAGAGGGAGATGGGCGTCGATAAGGTGCGCACAGGACTGAGAAAAGGTCTGGACGAAGAGAGCGACGAAGAAGACGACGAAGACGAAGACGAGGATGAGGACAATGATGATGCCATGGACGCGACGAATGATCAAGCAAAATCGGCGGCGGTGGGTAGGGGACCTGAGCCGGAAACTCTGCTTTGGTTTGCGGCGCGAGGAGATTTCGACGTGCCGCGGAATGTTGAATATGAGAGAAAATCTGGGGGGAAAAGGGGATATGAAGGAGTGAATATACCGCCAGGCTCGTCTTAGGCTGACGACCTCGACGGCTTGCTTTCCAATATTGCTGAGTGCCTTGCTTCTTTAACAAGCTCAGACGACGAATCAAACGATCACCCATAATACTGGAGGTTATGGAAGTTATCTTGTTATGGCAATCATGGCGACGGCGATCCGGTATTGGTGTTAGATTTGTACGTGTCTTTTTTCTTTCCCTTTTTCTATTAGTGCGAGCGGTTGCTGGAGTTCCACGGACACGGTCAAGTCATAGCGTCCGGTCCCTGAATAATATGTCATCGAAGGTGTTCAAGCACAGGGATAAGGCTTGCAGAATGCAGCTACGAAGCACAGCATTGGCCCTATGAGATGAAGGCGGCAACGTTGCCCCGGAATTATACATTAATTTGTTTATTTCCTTTTATTTCGAGCCCATGACGTATCAAGATCAATCGAGGCGATCGAAGCGAGCGACTGTCAGACGACATCGCAGGGTTGGATTGATCCTCTAGTTGGAGCGATAAGGATGATGGTCAATCAGAGCGCGCATTGGGATGCAAGGAGCCCGAAATGGTCGGATGTGACAGCTTCGGTCCAGCTGAGGAGCTGCATGTGTAATCGTGACGTTCCCCGCAAAGACTTTAAACTTCCCCTCCATCCCGAGGCGAATTGATCCTCTAGTGCTCTTCTCATTTCTGATTTCTTGAACCTTGTGTGCCATGAGCTCATCGCTGAGAGTGGAATCCCACTTGTCAAAGCTCTAAAAGCCAATTACTTCTTAATATCTTCACCAATAGGCCCAGCAGTAAGCCGCCACAGCTCCGGCTAGTGACAAGATATAAGATCAGCCAGCTGACCGTCCACCTAGTGCTCACAATGCTGCCATGTTGTATAACGCATATTGGTATGTTGTTTATTTCCCCCTCATCCTTCAGTCTTACTCTCCATTATCTATGGGGTGGGAGGAGACTTCTTAAGTAAGACCAATTAAGGCCTTCTCCTCGGAAAGAGCGAGAGAGGGCTGCAAAGAGGACGAGACGAAAAATTTACTTAAACCCACGCCTCATGCCATTCCACTCCTTTCTATCGCCATGAATTTCAATTTTTTAAACGGACTGCAATTTTCTATGGATATAAACGTACAGGATACTCATGCGATTCATCTAGTCATGGCGGGGGCGGAGTATGAGTACTGTCCATTCATGTTTTGGTACCCGCCTGCGGTGTGCTATTACAAGCGGTTCGGGCCTGGAATTGATGAAGACGACACTAATGCGGCCGTGGCAACAGACGGGAAGGATATCCAGCCATACGTCGCTGGTGAGGGAAACGACACAAATGCCGTCAATGGGGCAAACTCGTCGCGCTTTTTATCTCTGCCGGCGGAGGTGCGGCTGAGGATCTACTACTGGGCTTACAGGATGAGTCCGATCCAGCCCAAGGAGCTGGCGGCAGGATATCCGATCCCGATGCTGTGCCGCTACGTGCTACACCCACTGGACCCCGATCTCGAACAACAGATAGAGCAAGAGATTGAAAACGAACAGACCATTATAGATCTCGCGAAGGAGTCCAAGTGCTCAGACGATGGCGCTCAGAAGGAGGGAGGTGAGCAAAAGGAAGGTGGCGGGCAGAAGTGGGAAAAGATGAGGGCGGAGCAGGACAAGAAGAAGCTCATCAAGGACAGGCTAAAGGAGAGAATGCGGGAGCTCAACATGACGACGCCGGGCTTGCTCAGCTCGGACCGGCCGCTGGCGGGGATGCCGGCGAGCCTACTCTGCACCTGCCGGCAGGTCTACTTTGAGGCGCGCGAGATTCCGTTTGCCAACAACGAATTTGTCTTCCTCAACTGGTTCTCCTCGGGGCTCAACGCGGCAGCGGCCGTGACCAAGTCGCAGCGGCCGTGGCAGCGCCTGGCCATGCGGTACGCGCGGCTGGAGCTCATGGCCGAGGACCTGGCTCGGAAGGCGGCCCTGAGCAAGTGGGCGGAGCTGTGCGGCCCCGGACCGTCTGCGTCGTGGACTCGGGGCCTCCGGGGCCTACGGTTGAAAATTGTGGGCCAGGTCGGCAGGAGGAGCGAGGACGCAAAGGACGACGACGAGTTTGTTGACGGGCTGGAGGAGGTGGGTGGTGCCAAGCGATGGGTGGAAGAAGGGCGACTGGCGGAAATGGAGAATCTGGAGAGATTGGAGATTGAGATTATCAAGAACTCGTGGGGAACTATGGAAAAGATGGCATGGTGTGCGGCTGTTGAAGAGGCGTTGAGGGAGAAAGGATCTAAGGCGATGGTTGTGAGCATGGGCAGGATTCTGTGATCCAATGGTTTTGGTTTGCTATATACAGACACTCGTATTTCTCATATCGGTATGGACATGTGGGGGGGGAGTTTAACTGGCGTTTGGGTCTATTGCTCATTCTTAATAATATCAATCTTTGTGATTCATCTGTACATTTGTGTAAAGGCGTCTTCGGGTTCGGCCTCGGCTTCGGTTCCACTAAGGCTGCAGAATGTCGTATAGCCTTGTTTTTTGGTATTCAAAGGATTGGAAATACGCTCCATCAGGTGTCCGCTGAATTCAGGCATCGTGCCAATAGCTAGCACCGGACATTGTGATTGTTTATTCGGACCGCCGAGGCATGAGCGGACTTTAGCCCCCGTGGTGGCTGCACGCCGGCCGGACGAGCTTGTTTAATGCGCAACTTGCGGTTGCGAGGAGAGTACAATACGAGTATAGAAAAGTAAAGTAGCATGAAACTATTTGTTACATGCCTCTTGTTTAAGTTGTTTAATTGTTACATCGGATAACGTAAGGATTCGCTAGCGGTGTCCGCGGGGAGCAGAGCGGACCGGTTATCGGAGGAATATCAGGAAACGGGGTTTTATACGAATTGCTTTGAAGGGAATGATGGGCTTTGTATTTGGCCGAAGGGTCAATGGCTCTTGCATTTGCGGTGTAAGTTGAATGTGAGTTTGTTGATGCCATGTCTTGCCGTGAGTAGCCGCTTACAAACTGTGATGGAAACTGAACGGTTAGGAAAAGATACAGAAACAGACGAGATATTGAGCTGTAGACATGTGAAATAGTGGAGATTACAAAGCAGCCTTATCGCCTCATTAATAATAGTTACGATTAATTTGTTTTCAATGCGAAAAGAAAGAGAGAACAGGACAGGACGAGAGCTGAACTGAGCGTGCATGGAGCTGAAGTAGTCGAGAGGCCGTATTCACTATTCCCCCCACCTTCGCGGAGGAGCTCTTTAGAAAACGCGCCCTTTTTTTTTAAAAAAAAAAGTGGCTTTCAAGTCGGCCTCGGGCTGCAATGATGAGTCACTCACCTCGGCTTAAAAAGAAGAAACAAAAAAAGAGGTGTGTACTATATTCGTACCTATCATATCAGGAGGATAGACAAACAAAGGGCAGATTGGTAAGAATGTAAACGATCAAATGGCTTATATAGGCGAATAAGCGTATTTGCATTTGCCGAGATGCGGTTGCGGGCCCCGTTTCGACGTCTCTAGCTCCGGCCGGATAAGGAAGCAAAAGGCGATGCGAATGTCCGAATGGATGGCTTTTTTGGCCGCTCGTTCGATTACTGCCTATTCCGTGTCTAGCTGAAGGGTCTTCGTTTTGAATGCGAGGACCGGCGACGGACATCCTTGCCCGTTTTTGGTGACTCTTTTGACTAGTATGCGGATTTGTGAAGGGATTACTCCGAGTCTGTGTGTTGTTTCCGATGAGTAATTCAAAAATAGAGGAGTAAATAGATAAAATAAGAATAAAATTAAAATTGAATAGATCGGATTAATTGTATTGCTGTAAATGTGCCTTACACAAGACTAACGTCGATCGAACTGGGCTCTGTTTTGATTACCACATTAGCACACCCGATGATGCATAGCCTAATTCTAGGCACATGCAATTGCGGTTCAGACAGCCGACGTCGCTGACGTTTTTTTACTTCTTCGATCTTAAAAATTACTACACAACTTCATTTGATGCGTCCTTCGCCTTGACAAGACGACCGTGTATATTGAGTTTTAAACGACAAAGAGGCTCTTGAATCCATTGGGGTCGACTTTATAACATCCTACCTACCTAGATTCCCAGAAACCGGACAAAAGCACTGTCGTCACGGACTTAACTCAATCGAAACCACCGGCCCCCATTATAGCAAAACAACAACACAAATCTCTCTCTACTCTACTTAATTTTAATTTTTCTTCTTCTTCTTCTCTTCTTCTCCGATTCCTTCCACCATGAACGCGCGGTGTCAGTGCGGCGCAGTAACGTTCAAGACGCCGTTGCCCGAGCCCCTGGCGTTGTATATATGCCACTGCTCCGAGTGCAGGAAACAGACGGGCTCGGCGTTTGGCACCTCGGCCATATTTCCTCATTTCAGGCTACCCGAGACGGAGGATTTGAGCTGCTACGCGTATGTTTTGTTCCAAAGGAAGAAGGAGTTGTTTAGTTGATGAGACATGGGGCGAGAGTTAAGGACGGAGAATGAAGGAATTGGATGGAGGTTTTGATGCTAACTAGGACTTTATCGAGGTTAGGCGACCGACAGCATCGGGGCAGACACTCTACTGGTACGAGATGATCCCATGACTTGATAAATCGACGAATTTCGACGACTGATGGACTTTTTTTACAGCTACTTCTGCCGCAGCTGCGGAACACGACTCATCCACATGACACCGGTATGCTCTCTTCGGCCATCGTCAACCCCTTCAACCCCCCCTCCGAAGCTAACACTGAGTTCTCTCCGGCACAAGTCAAAAAATGTACTCTCCGTCAAGGGCGGCTGCATCGAGGGCCTCGACTGGACAAAGGCAATCCACATCTGGACCAAGAGCGCCATGGTGCCCATTCCTGAGGGCTCTGAGGCGCATTCCGAGGCGTCTAGCAGCCCCGAGTTTAGCCAGAGTCAAGAGCTCTTGGATTGAACAACTTTTCTGGATTTTGCACTACTTTTTATTTTTCCTTTTTTCTTTTCTTAATTTTGTTTTGGTATCTTTGACTGATTTACTTGGGGAGGAAGGGATGGAAATGCATATGGGATCTTTACGGTGAGAACTAGATGATGCTATGCTGACGGTGATGTAATGTGGCGTCACGATGTTCTTTTATTCTTTTGTTCTTTTTTCCTTTTAACGATTTAAATCAGCCAGAAAACGAGGGTTGAATACTTTCCATGGTACTTTTCATGTTTGGTGGTTCACCAGCATAGAAGTCATTGCTGCGGGCCGAGGGGGTTTGCTGGGACGTCGCAATCGCATAGAGCGAACATATACACATAACGCACACATATATATACCAAGGGAGTTTTTGATTTAAACATTTCATTCATAATAATAGAAAAACTACTATATCAACCTCTCCTCACCGCTCTGTCGAGGACTGCTTTGGTCGTCTCCTCCAGATCCAACATCGCCCTCATCCGCAGCTCCTCCGGGTTGACTCATATCAGAGTGCTTTTTTGGGTCAAATACATACATGGGAAACTTGAGGAATATGGTCCTCTTCAAGATTGTCGGCATCTTCTCGTACAGCTGCGGAGGGAATGGGATGAGGATGCTGGTACGATCTAACCCGCGCTTATAGGCTTGCCAATTGTTGTCGCTTTCATATCGTGCCTTTGCCTTTGGACGTTCCGAGAGAGGTATCCCAGAAACGAATAGGAGGAGAATTGTGAGAAAGATTGGGCCCAGGATAGTGGCATAAGGACTTTATAGGCTTGGCCATGGACGAAGCCAGCTGCGGCCGATGAGACGGCAATCGTATAAATGGCTGGATTGAGTCAGTCATGATCTTTTCTCTCTTCTTCTTTTTTCCAATATACGGTAACACGAGGATCTAATATTACCAAAATGAACGGGGATTTCCCCAAAGTAATTAGGATACCGCGAAACAGCATACAAGCCTCCGTCACAGACAGCTTTGCCATCGTGGGATCTCCGAAACCGATACTCTTGCGCATCGCTCACCGTCTCGATTCCCAGACCGATGGAATACATGACCAGTCCCGCAATGTCCCTCCCCGTTCCAAACCGATGCTGTGGATAGCGCGCCACGGCTGGCGAGTTGAGCACCGTGACGGGCAGCGAGACGGTCCAGACCCAGAGCATCTGGAAGACCCAGAATCCGAGGAAGGGGAAGAACTTTTGGCGCATCTCGTCGAAGCAGTCATCTTTGCCTGTTTTGAGGATGCGGAAGAGGAGGAATGTGGTGAGGCGGATGGCCCAGGTGATGAGGAAGAAGGTGGTGACGAGTTGGTGGTTGAGGGAGAGGGTTGTGATGGCGAGGATGATGAAGTTGGAGCCGCCGGCGAAGTCTAAGTGAGGTGAAGTACGTGAGGTTTTAGTTTAAGAGAGATGTGAAATGTTTGGTGATGATGATGGAAAGAGACTGACCAGTGAGTTTGTCAAAGTTGCAGGTGTAAGCGATGGCGAAGAAGAAGAGCTGGTAGCTGACGGTAATGAGAGCGGTGATGGCGAGGTAGTAGTCGTCTAATACATGAATGGCTGACATTTCATATCAATCGTCAAAAACATTGGTATCAATTATTGATTATTAAATGATGAGTAAATATCTAGATGAAGTTTGTCATTGTAGAATATTATTGAAGGCCGGCTATATAGACGGTTGCTGGGAGTCATATTGGTTGTCTCTCGATGGGCACAGATGGGTGATTCCGCCAGCATCGAGAGCGTGTCATTGGAGGTTGAAAATGCAAATACCAGAGTATTAAAATACAGGTACCTGCACTTGCATGGTTCCCCAACTCAAGTTCAAGCTGTTGGCAGGTGCGGAGTACCTTGCTCTTGACGTAACAGTTCAATGCAGGGAAAGGAAGGAAGGCACATCGGCATAGGAAATACGCAGATCCGGAACATATTCATATTGACATCTTTTTCAATCCACGCACTCCATACTCTGTACTAGATTCATCTTTATTCCGACTTCATCATATCTCACGACATCTCCCTCGCCTATCCAGTACCAGCATGAACCCGATCAATTTGTTTCAAGATTGCTTCCTCATGCGTGCGCATATGCGACCATGCCGCCCTGACAAACTCGGCCTAGATCAACCCGGTCATTTCACCCATTTCCCGAAGACCCTCTCTCGCCTCGACGCAATTCAACAAGATACTTCACCCATGATGTTAAATAATCATCACCAAATCAGATCTGATAACTTTAGACGCCGTTTAGCGACCCCACATCCCTTGGGAGCCTCTTCACTCGCTCGCCCTTTGGCCCTGCATCGCATGATTTTCAAGACGCTAAACATCCCAAACCGTCTTCACATCCTTGCGTTTTAATCAACCTGACATCAAAATCACCAGATTCTTCCCACGGGAATCTACAGTCACATCTAACCCGGCCATTGACGAGCTCGAGAAATGTCCGGTCCCAAAATTAGGCCAGCGGCTTGCTATAGTGTCTTGGTCCAGCCCCACTATCGCGAACCAGCTCCCAGACAGGAGGCGTCTGAACCATGTCTCAGATCCAGGTCCCTAACCCGGCAAATGCTAGCAATCGCTGTATGGGGTATCGCCTACCGACCAAGACTCCCAGTCTAAACCGCTACCGCCGCGCCGCCGCTGTTTGAGCTCCGTCTTAGATTCTCAGCAATGGCGTCTTGGCAATGCTCCAAACAATTGCCATGTTTCGAGCATGGCCGGAGAAATGAAGGGGAACTCGTCAACAGGGCGGTTGTTTCTTCCAATGGCCGGGTGCCTTGTGCTGGCTGAGCTGACGACAGCCGGCTCGGTTCTCTCTCTACTCGTACCGGGCTCTTCCCTTTTCTTCTTTTCCCGGGACTGTTCTTCTCGTGTGTTGCATCATCTTCACTTCTCTTCGTCATTGAACCATCGTCCGCTTGGTCGGTGGCGATTTCTTTCACCCTCACTTTTGGGTTTACAGGCCTGGCGCCGCCTTTTATTCAACCGTTGCCGTTCGCTCTTTAATTTTAGTTCTACCGCTTCGACGTGCTTGACTGCGATTGATTTGGCATCGGTTATTGTTTTATTTCGATATCCAGCTGGCTGACAAAAAAAAAATCTTCGTTTTTTCTGTTTTTTACCAGCGGTTTTATCTCATCTCCTCGAGTTGTGAAAACAGCTGTTGTGTAGTCATTCATTCTGGTCTCTTTTGGTATTCTTTTTCACGATTCTTTTTATTTGGGGTCAAATATTACCATCTTTCTTGGTATTTACGATGAGGTCTGCAATCTTTTATGCCCTGCTTGCCTCTTCTGCAGCTCAGGTATGCATATATCATGCAAAGGATTGCCAAACAGTTCAGCAACTCACAACTCTTAGGGTGCCGTTTTGAACCGAGATGTAAATGGCAATCTAGCACGACGTGACGGCTTCTTGGATCAGCTGGGACAACTTCTCGGCCTTGGAAATGGAAATGGGGGTGCCGCCGTAACTACGATTACCACCACTGTCATTCCTGGAGCTACTCAAGTGGTCGAGAACCCGGTCCCAACAGCAGTCACAGATGTACCCCCAGCTCCTCCTCCAGTCGTCCCGGCGACAACGAACCCTGACGGCAATGGAGTGGGCGTCACCGTGATTCCAGCAACGACAAATGCCAACGGCAACGGCGTTGGTGTCACCACGATTCCAATTCCCTCTTCTTTGCTGCCGACGACAACGTTTGTTCTGGGTGAGTAACGTCGATGCTTGGTTTAACGGCTATGAAAGGGAGGCCCTGAGACTAACATGTACGATAGAACCTCCGCCAGCTGCATCGGCACCCCCTCCAGCAGCTCCTCCTCCTCCCCCTCCGGCAAATACTGCTACGGACGTCCCTCCAGCAGTGACTGTCCCTCCAGCAGCACCCCCGCCACCTCCTCCAGCAAGCTCTGTTCCTGGAGTTCCGCCGGCCGAGACCGTCCCTCCGGCAGCGAGTGCGCCTCCACCACCACCTCCTCCTCCGCCGCCTCCAGCAACCTCTGCTCCTGGAGTTCCGCCGACTGAGACTGTCCCTCCGGCGACCACGGTTCCTCCTGCTGCCAGCTCTCCACCAGCCGATGTTCCACCTCCAGCTACGAGCGCTGCTTCTCCTCCACCGCCTCCTCCTCCGCCTCCCCCCGCGGAAAGCTCTACAACAGCTCCTCCTCCTCCTGCCGCTACCACCGACGTGCCTCCGCCTCCGCCTCCGTCTTCGTCATCTACTACCACGGATACCACGAATTTGACGCCTTCTCCCATTTTCAGCACTCTGCCCTTGTCATCCTCGGCAGCAGGCGCTTCATCGGCAGCATCGTCTACCTCCGCCGAGACCTCGAGCACAAGTGAAGCTACTGTATCATCTGCTACATCGACATCTGCGGCCGCGGCGACAACCTCTCAGGCTTCATCAGCATCGACAAGTGCCTCGTCCACAGATTCCTCGTCATCTGCTGCCTCAACACCTGTCACGGTCTCCAGTTCCGTCATCAAACCCCCTACGAGCACAACGGCTAGCACGTCAGCGACATCATCGGCTACAACTTCAACGACTTCGACAAGTGCAGCTGCTTCCGAGACGACAGCCAGTCCCGCGAGCTCGTCTGCCCCTGAAACTACGGCTCCCCCTGCGAGCTCACCTGCTCCCGAGACCTCAGCTTCGCCTGCAACTACGCCTGCAGCCGCGCCCACTCCCGTCGTTCCCGCTGCGCCAGCCAACACTCTTGTCCTCGGAAACCTTGCTTCCAACGCTCCCGCGGCAGACGGACAGCCAGCTCCCCCCGTATTCCCTATTGCAACACCGACCGCACCTGCAGCTTTCTCTGCGCCGCCCCCCGATCTTCAGGGATACCAGCTTAGCAGCGCGTTGAACTTGGGTGCTCTGGTGACCATCCAAACAGTGGGTACGCCGTCAGTGGCAGCTGCCGCAGCGCCAACACTGATCATTGGACAGTAGAGTATGGGGAGTTGAAGAAAACAGACGTGTAGTGTTATGCAGTTAATTTTGGGGGTGCAACGGAGTTTGGAGAATTTAGAGAGAATATGATATACCATTTGTAGTCACAGTTTGCTTTCAAAATAAAATGACATGTATGTTTATGATTATATGCGGGTAATTGCCTCTGTAAGAGAAATCAAGACATTGCTCTATTCTTTTGATCCGGGGGTATCATGTCTCTCGAAGCCCTTGATGGCTACTTTTCGCGCCTCTATCACGATTTCTGTAGACGTCCACAGCGTCTCAACCTCAATTCTCCATGCTAATTTTATATATCATGACACCTTTTTTTCAGATGCAGCTGCCCTTGCCGCCAGTTTCATCTTCTTCGCCTCTCGCTTGCTGATGGGCTGGGCATCTTCGCCGCCATTTTTGCGCTTCTGATTCTTCCTCTTGCCAGGCTGCTCCGCCGCCGAGGACTGGTCGTCGGTCTGGTCGCCTTCGACGGCATCCTTCTTGATCACCTGGACGATGTTGATGACGCCCCTAAACCCGTCCCTCTTCATGCCCTCGTTGACGACGACGCTCCGCGGTATCGTCCTTAGTCCCTCCATGGCCTTTTCGCTCTGCAGGCCCCATACGTTGAACAGGTTGACAATGTCGGCGGGGGCTCTCAGGCCGAAAGCGGATTTCGCCTCGCTGCTGATGATGATGCCGCGGCCGCGGGTGGCCCTGATGAGGTTTGTGGCGTTGGAGATGAAGTTTGCGCGGCCGCGGGGGTCGGCGGCGGTGAGGGCCTGGGAGTAGCAGATTTCGAAGCGGACGCCCCTGGAGACGGCGGCCATGCAGGGTTTGGGGCGGAAGTAGAAGGGGAAGTGTTGGCTCATGTCGAGGGAGATAATGGGGATGTCGAGGGTGAGGCAGGCGTTCTGGAAGGCCTTTTCGGTGAGGGGCCGGATGGCGAGGAGGTCGTAGACGGAGACGAGGGAGGGGAGGCGGTAGTTTGAGGCTGCTGGGTCGGCGAGGGGGAGGGTGGCGCGGTGGAGGACGTGGGGGAGCTTGTTGTTGTTGGAGTCTGAGGATGAAGATGATGGGAGAGCTGGGAAGGGTGTTGTGGGATTTGCTGGAAAGGGCAGCTCGAGGGTGTGGTTGAGGGCGACGGTGGCGAAGCCGAGAGAGTGGGCGGTTGTGAGGGTTTGGAGGAGGCGGTCGGTGGGCGTGGCCGGGGACCAGGCGATGTTGAGGTCGTAGAGCATGGTGGTGATGGTGTAGTTGAGGTTGTCTCGCCTCTTTTTAGCTGAGCATCACGGACTGGAGGTTGTTGCTATTGGTGATGCGATAGTGAGAGTACAAGTGTCGGGTTGTTGCTATGGTGTTCCTTGAGGAGATTTGGTGTTCAATTGACGAGGTGTTGAGGTGTTGCCGGTTGTATGAGGCGAGGCGCAAGAGATCAAGTTGTGTAGTTTTGTAGATGGAGCTTTTCGAATCACAGGCTGCAAGAAATTATTCTTAGCGGACGTTGGTTGTGGTGGGGATCGGCAGTGTAAGGTACTGGGAGCGCTAGGCCATATCGAGACAGTCGCTGCATGTGCTCTCCAAGTCTCTGGGTCATTGTCATTCCTTGAGCTTTCTGGAAGAGACACAGAGACGTTGTGTAGCTAGACAAGGGAGACTTAGATTCTCAGAAAAATAAACAAATAAATCCATCTATTCCAGTGTGTCTTCATCTCCCCTTATAACCACAATTTCTTTGTATCTTATATCACAGATCAAGCACTAATAACAAACCTCGAGTGATGATGCAACAGGTACCTCCACACAAAGGTACCTACAGTACGGACTTTAAACAGCTTCTTAGCTTGAAAAACAAAACGCCTCTCTCTCTCGTGGGGTATAGGGAAAGAGGGCAGCATCATCGCCGACATTTGCGCCTGCCAAAAACACACACACTCAACGCCCGCCAAGAATTAGCTTGGCGCATACGTACTCCCTCCCCTCCACATTCGCTCTCCGCTTCTTTTCTTCGATTTACACAGCCTCAACTCTTTTTCTTCGTCTGATCATCATACCATCTTATCTCGTTTCTTTTCTCTTTTTTTCTCTCTCACCTTGATCTTTACCTGAGCGAGAACTTGCATAGTATAGTGCATCTTTGAAAACAATAACAGCCATGGTCTTCTTCTTCTTCGTCTGCGGCCAGTACACCTTCCGGTCCGAGGTCAAGGGCTACGAGGGCGTCATCTGCCAGTGCCACAACTGTGGCAACATGTCTGGCCGTGTCATCAAGAGCCGCCCATTCTTCACCTTTTGCTTCGTTGTAAGTCCACCGCGTAATTCTATCCAATGACCAATCTCATCTTTGGAACCGGCTTCTTCATTCTAAGCTACAATGGCTGACGTTTCAACACTATTATAGCCCATCATACCCTTCACCATATCTGGCTTCGTTGAAGTCGTCTGCCACATATGTAACTTCAAACAGCCGCTCAAAAACCGTCCTGATGTCGTCTCCATGCAAAACGGCGGCAACCCCGGAGCTGGGCCTTATGCCCCGCCGGCAAATCCAGGATGGGGTCAGCAACAGTACCAGGGTCAGCCTCCAGCGAGGTATGGCTAGTCGCAGCGATACTGCTGCTGTCGACAGCTCGTGCAGAGTTCTATCATGATTGTCACAAAAACGAGACATGTATATGCTCTGCATAGGTGTAACTACGATAAGGACCAGGTCGGGCACTTCGCCGAGCCGTCGCTTCTAGCGCTCAACCACCACCCTTCCATCCAGCCAATGGCAACTCAGATTTACTCCTCTTCAGTCCAATTCCGTCGCCGCAACTTCATAAACACCTCCAACGGCTCATTTTCACAGCCTGTAGTGGCAAGAATACCAGTAAGATCGTTCGCTACCAGAAATGTATCTGGAACTTGGCCGAGACTGCAAGCCTATCCGGCCCGCGTCATGGCATACATATATCAACCTCCACAGGCAACAAATCGAGCGGGACGCCCGCATGGCACGTAGGCGGCGAAGAGTCCAAAAGAATGACGAAGGACTTAATGAACTGTTTCGAAATATATCCACCTCAACTCGTTATCATATTGCAAAAAGATACCCGGCGGACCGCATGATGTTTATTCCATATATCTTCATGGAGCTTTAATTTTGTTGCTCTACCTATTTACCTGATGGATTGAGATAGTTTGTTGCATGATTTTTTATATTAATTTACCATTGATATTTCGTTAGGAAACCAACTATTAGTATTAAATTGCCCATGTATGTTGTGGTATATCTTTTAAATCGCTAAAACCAAAGCATCTTATAGACTCTGCCTCTCATCATTTCACTCAAGAGCCCGACGGTGCAGATCCACTTCCACCGCTCATCTTCAAGCTCTCCTCAATGGCCCTCCTCAGCTCATCATCATCATCCTCACCATCGTTTGTCGCTTCGGGTACTTCTATACTCTTACCTTTAGCCAGCTGCTGTTTTCTGAACTCTTCTTCAGCGAGGCTTTGCTTCTTGACATATTCCATCACAATCTCCTCCTCCGTCCTCTCGTTCCGCGCCCTCTCCATCTCATCTTTAGATGCCTCAATAGCTCTCCGGAAGTGCTCATCCTCGTCTTCTTCTTGCTCTTGGGATGGCGAAGTACGGGGTGGAAGAGCAGGGGCTGCCTTGCGAGATTCTTCAATGGCCCGTTGCAAATCGGCATCCTCGTCGCTCGTCGGAGTCAACACCGAGCCACTGCTTCGAGGTTCGCCACCATGAGTTGGTATGGCGGTATCCACGGCGTCGAGCTCCTGGGCACCAGACCCTGATGATATGGAGAAGTCGCCCACCTGTCCTATCATGCTTTCGCGAATGGCCTGCTCAATTAGATCCTGGTATTCTTCGTCCGTAATCTTATACTCTTCATCCGCAAAAATGTCATGATGCTTGCTATCCATGGCCAAGCGAATGGGGTCTGGCAGAGAACCTTGCTGCCGCATAGCTTTGACGCTCTCACGAATAGCTGCTTCAATCATGGCGTCTTCTTCTGCATCTCCACGCGAAGTCTCCAAGACTGAAGCTCGAATAGCTGCCTCATATTCTGTATCAACAGCAGAGGTAGCATCTGCATTCCTCGGGGCGGGAGAGGAAGAGCGCCTGTTTATTCGGCCCGAGTTCTGCCGTGACGGTGATTGCGACAAAGCAGCGACCAGTTGACGTCGTCCTTCTTGAGGAGAAAACCGCCAGGAGCTCGATTCGCTTCTTGATCCGACTCGAGAAGCATCGTCTGGTTCCTGGCTACTTGTGCTTTTTTGGTAAAGGGCTCTCAGATCAGCATCATGTTTCCATCGATAAAGAATATCGGCCTTTTCTCCTTCCGATGCATTCTGCATATCTCGTTCTCCTTGGACAACCCTCGAGGTGATGATGTAATTCTGCACACTCCTTGATAGAAATTTGTTGAGCTCAGCGTAGGCGCCTTGCATCACGTATGCTGGGAGGCCCCAAAATCCTTATAAGTGCCGTTAGTACATCCCAGAGAGATTAGATGAATACACATATCACTCACCTGCCGCGGGCTTTGCGATGAGCCCTCCGATGCCCTTCCCGACGCCCTTGATCAGCCCAGCAGCACCTTGTTTCTGTGCCCCTCTCATTGGCTGCGTTACTAGCCCCGAGATTCCATCATAGAGGCCAAATCCAAATTCTTTACCTGCGACCCGTACGCCACTGTTAAAGTCTGTGACTTTTTCAACCGCTCGAACAGTATCGTCATTGTACAGTCGTGGAATGTTCCTAAACCCTTTTGCGAGGCCAAGACAAAAGTTCATGGGAGATTTGACTCCCGTAGTCACGATGCGCCCAACATTTTTGCTCGTTCCGACTGCAGCCTCCATCGTTGCAGCTGCAGAAAGCGCCCTTCGGCGGGATGACGACCGACTTCCTCCTGGGCTGCCGGCGGTGGGAGACCGGGTTCGACTGACTTCAGTGGGTAATGAGGGAGACTGGACAAGCAGTGCTGCAGAGTTTGGGTCACCTGCAGTGTCTGCAATGCTGGCGGTTGTCGGGGTTATTCTACCGGAGCGCCCTTTGATTGAGTTGGACCTTGATTCTGGGTCGCTCTCATCACCACTCGCTTGACTGGCGGCATCACAGCGTTCCCTAGCTTTCCTGGGGCTTTTGAATATATCCAAAGGCATGTCCACTATGGCCATACCTATGTCACTGATATCGGTAACTAGAGATGTTGCGCCGGCGGTGATTGGGTCGGGAGGCTGATCCTCTGTATTATACTCGTACGGGCGGTATCTGAATAGTCAGTAAACATCATATAGGAGGTAGTAGTTGTATGTTCATCTTACAGTTTCAGGTCTGAGTATTTGAGGAGACGCCGGTCGACGAGGACGGCGGCAACCAGAGGACTGAGTCGCACCTTTGTCTTCTTCAGACGCCATGCTGCGGCTCGGCTGGGAGCCACCGAACAGCGAAGCGAATCTATATCGATATGATTATGAAAGCTTCGGCTTCCAGTTTCCGCACCATTCTCCTCTCGAATCTTGCGGCCAAGCGCTTGAGCTTGATCTTGGGTCTCTTGCCGAAGACAGAATTTGATGGCTTCGGCAAGCTTCTCAGCTGTCAAGGTCTTGTGAGGGATAGGGTCGGGTCCAGCCTTAGCCCTCGCAATCATGGCTCCCCAAAATGGCTGGTCACCAAAGAAGGGAACCACAATAGTGGGTTTACCGGCTTTGATGCCAGCCGCGGTCGTTCCAGCGCCGCCATGATGGACAACACAAGAGACTCGTTCGAAGAGCCAGTCGTGGGGAACATTTCCGAGCATAAATACACCATCAGGTAGACCTACCGCATCAACCCCCAGGCCTCCCCATCCCTTAGAGACCAGAGCGCGCACGCCGGCTAGGTGGATAGCGTCCAATATAAGTCTCGTCATAGCATTTGGATCATCCACCACAATAGAACCAAACCCAATATACACCGGAGGAGGCCCAGCCTCTAAAAAGGCAGCAAGGTCCGGCTCCGGCGTATACGAAGATGCAAGATTCAAAAAGTAAAAGCCCGCAACATCGATGTGTGGGCCCCAATCATTTGGCTTCGGGATCAAGGCCGGGGACCTAAGGGCATGTTGTCAGAAGAGCAAGGAATAGACAATTGATTCGTCAGTATACATACCAACAATAAGTATAAGAAATCTTGAGTCTGTTGAGAAGTCCTGGGGCCCAGATGAGTGATAGAGGGGGGAGATCCAGCGCATTTTCTCGGAAGCGGTTGATGACATCTCCCAGTCCCTGCCATGTCATCATTTCAACAAGCGTGTAAGTCAAGTAGTTAGTGAGGACATCATCGGCATTTGAAGATTGAATATTAGCCAGCGGGTGAGGAAACGCTCGTGTAGGTGACCAAGGCATTCTAGTCAACATGTTAGTCGTGTACCTTGTGTGCAGGACATGAGAGAGGATTCTCACGTAAACATCATGTGTAAAGGAATTCCAAGCTTCTCTGCAACATGAATGTGTGCAAAACTAGGCGGGTTTGCAATGATTGCGTCAGCCACGAACGGCTCATGGTTCGGGTCTCCTGGCATGCCCGCGGATGGATCCCAGGGTTCAAGTCTCCTATGCGGTTCGGGCGGCGGCCCCAGTCCATCTCCTGCCTCGATACAAGATCTCCAGCACCCAAGCATCATCTCCTGAACGCCCCTACGGCGCTTGCTAATCTCGCCGCTCTTCAAAGCATCTAAGCCGGGCATGAGACCTGGATGCTTCACCATGAAAGCCATGAGTTCGGCAGGGTCTCCCCCTATGCTGAAGAACTCGAGGCCATTCTCTTCGACAAAGGTCTTGAAAGTTGCATGCGTTGCGATACGGATTCGGTGGCCGTACGTTTCCTTAAGGACCTTTCCGAGGGCAACGAAGGGCTGGACGTCGCCACGCGATCCAACGATCTGGATGACAACATTGAGTCGTGGGGGAGCTTCCTTGCCAGGCTCACCTGTGAGACTCGGTAGTGTGTACACCGGCGGTAGTGATGGTTGGGCATCTACTTGGCTGGCGATGCTTGGTGCAAGAAGCTCTGCGAGTCTCTTGTTCTTGGTGTTGATGCTAATGTTAATTCTCCCGTCGCCTAGAATTCCATTGTCAGAAAGAAAGCTCCCCTCTATCAATTGAAAGGAACACCAATAACCCCTCGCTCATCATCGCGGTGCGTGTGGAGGGGCAAGGGAGCGTGATAGCTGGTGCTCACCTGTTACCTCCGCCCCGGCCTCGAATCCCGTCCGTGAGAACTGAAGCTGGTCATGATGGCTTCCATATGCCGGAGGCGCATCGGGGGGCACGTCGAGGGTAGGAAGAACGAAGCCATCCGTCACCATAGCCTCTGAGGCGGGCGGGGGTCTGGACGAGGGCGGCCGTCTGCCTTTACTCCGCTCGATCTCTGGGGACACCATGGCTGAAAAAGAGTCGTCGACGGAGAATTAACGCAGTATTTCCTGTCCAGCTAGAGCTGATGTCGTGGAGGAGAAATCAGGGAGCCCGAAGAGCGCCTGGTTGAGGGCACAAGCTGGGGGCGAATAAAGTCACCTGCAGATATACGACAGCATCGTTGACCAAGACTGTTGAGCGACCTTAATGTATTGGCGTGCGCAGATTGTCACAGATGGCAAAGAGACGTAACGGTAGCACAAGGACAGAACTGAGCTGCCCAACTGGCTGAAGACTTGATTTTCAGAATGTTGGGCGATGACGTGTGGCTTTTTATTCGAGAGGCCTCAGCTAGAATTCGCCTGCGATTGATATCATCGAGCCCGACCTGGCACTGGCACACCCCCTGTTTATGAGCAACAGTACGCTGCTCCTTGTCCGCAGCTGTGTCAGTGCTATGCCTAGCGAACACTAGCTCGATTGCGCCCACTAACCGAGAAGTCGCACAGGCAAAAGCTAGCGGCTGTGATTAGCTATTGGATAGCAGTCTGGGCGGGCAAAGTACATCCAAGATACAGCGCGTGATATGGAATCTTGCATTCCAACCTTGCCTGCATCTGGCAATATGATTGATTGATAATTGTGAATTGCAGCAGACACACGTTTGCTTGCGCATGATAAGACATACATTGCTTATCTAAGAGAACTGTTCACTCCTCTGCACTCCAGAGATTGATTGAATACCTCGTTATGGAGCTCGGGAAGCTCCCAAGGCGCAGAGCTGTCGTAACGCAAGGCACAAGGCACACACAGGCTACCGGTTCTAAATTCGTTTCAATGCAGCGGCTTTTACGTCCCATTATGGCTCAATATGATCAGGGTGAACTCCTCACAGCCACGCAATGGAGCCTGGAGAATAAGTCCCCGTAAAGATCGCCACTAGTTAAGGAGAAGGCCATACAAATCGTGCCAAAATAGAAGCGTAACAGCTCATGCGCTTGATTGATTCCTATTTGGGCACATTGTGGTCTCCGTCCGCGTAACGGATATCATGCTGCAGCCGGGGTGAAATCCAACCTGACAAATCACAAAAACCCAGCAAGCAAACTCTCGTCATCTCAAAGATGGAAAAATGCAATCTTAATAGAAAAAAAACGCATAAGAAATTGGAAATAACCGTTTTGCTCATATAATACAAAATATCATGGCCGCTCAGACTCCATGGTAATTAGGGGCCAGGTCATGTATCCGCCAAATCCATACATCCACTTGTGTATTGAAGCCTTTTGTTTTTTTGGCATCAAACCTCACATCAGCTAGATTTGGTCTTCATAACCTATGCCGTTGCCGTCGCGGAACCGTTTCGCCCTTATACCATCCGTCGTTTGTCTCTCCCTCGCATCACTTCAGTCACCATATAACGTGTTTAGCTCGAAAACTTGCGGCTGATCTTGGCAATGACTTGAATTTGGAGTCAGTATATGCTGCGTCTTTAAGCGTTAGAGGAATTTGACTCACTATGCAGAGCAACAACGGAGAAGATGAAAACCAGGGACAGGACAAGGACAACAACAGGGTCGACCTTCAATCCGGGAGACTCGTCGGTGTAAAGTCCTACAAGCAGTTTTTGTTAGCGATACACGCAATTCCCAACCTGAACCAACCATATAGCTCCATCTGGGGGTAACTTACTCAGCATGGTGCTGCTGGAGCCGCCAGCGCCAGCGGCCCGTGTGCTGCTTGGCCTGGCATTGGCAAGCTTCTCCTTCTGATCAGCGGCAGCACGTCGACGGATCGCAGTTCGAGGGCCGCCGGGAGGAGTGGGAGAGGAAGGTCGGCTGATGCTGGAACCGCTGGCCGCGGCGGGGCCATTGGCGGGTGAAGAGGGACGAGAAGACTGTGTATATTAGCTTGGGCACTCCATCAATGCTTGCGAATTCATCTTCTGCCGCCGCGCGCGAAGCCATAGTCATGCAAAGCGCATAACTCATCAGTCTTATAACGCGATGCCAGCGCCGCAATCGACTTCCGATCGATGAATCAAAGCAAGTACAGGTTTGGTGGGAGTAAGGCGCGCATACCATTATGAAGGAGTGTGTTTTAGGTATTAGAAGGACTGTGACACAATCGACCGAGAATCACTGCAGGACTCTTGGGACGAATTGACAGAGTATGAAGAAGATGTACTTTAATAGAAAGGTTGGAGTTGGCGCGGCCAGCTGGTGAAATTGTGGCCCCAGCGACAGAGTTAAGGCCACATTCACAGAAATGCAACAGCGGCGGCTGAACATTTCTCCGTTACGTTACCCCAGAAAACAACCCACCACCACTTTAGCGCGCGCAGTCTATCGAATTCCATTCCAGCATTGGATGTTTGTATTATGGAGACTTATAAGGTAAGGTACAGACAATACACAAAACATGAAGCAGACAGATGTGCTTGCAGACCAGCTGAAAGCCCGACAAAAAGAAAGTAAAAAGAATCAAAAATACAAGTACACTGCAGGCAGCCGTGGCATTCAATCAGCAATAAAAAACCGAAAGAAAGAAAAACCGAAGCAAAAGCCGGACAACCTATCGCCAAGTAGCCAATAAACCCAACGCAACGCTCCCCAATCAACATACATTCTGAGTATCTCACATTGATTCATTACTAAGGCCATAGAGGCTCGGGGTATTTTTACAATTTGGGGGAGACTATGTATAACGGAGGCCCTCAGCAACCTCCAAAACCTTCGCTAATCATGTTCGCCTCCATCTCAACAGACTCCGCATCACTCGCTGCCATCCTTCAAACCCTGCTTGCAGGCTCGCTGCGTGGTATGTGTATAGTTCAAAAACAATGCAAGACAGCAAAAAAACACAAAAGAAGAAGATGAAGAAAAAGAATAAAAACACAAAGGGAATCACAGAAAGAGGGAGAAGAAAAAAAATGAAGAGGGAAGAAGTAAAAAGAGAAGATAGAGACAGAGAGAGAGACAGAGAGAGAGAGAGAGAAAGGTGCCAAGCTTGCCAGAGAAAAATTACAGCACAAACAGCCCAGATATTGCCAACAGTCTGTTTAAACACGCTCGATATAGGAGACGTATCCACAGGAAGCCCACCGCGGGCTCCAATTCCCATTGCCCACGTAGTGAAGATCCGAGAATTGACCCCTAATCTATAGGAAAGAATGACCTGCTCTTATCCCAAGACGATGTTTCGCGCCTCCTCCCCCTTTTGGTTTTGATTTCTTGGAGCGTTTCCGTCTTTCTTGTTCTTCAAGTCGTTTAGATGCGATTGCGGCGTCAGTTGGAAGATCTTTCTGGTCAACTCAAACCCCTAGCCGACTTTCACCCCTTGCTCGGTCTTTTGTTGACTGAGAATAAAAAAGGAAAATTTCCGCAGGCTGAGGAGCTGCGTTCCATAGATCAAGGCTGATTATATAAGATTAGACTGTACATCTACACCCGGAAACGAAGAGATTTCAACCAAACGCCTCCCGCTATGACGGCAATGCTGCAGATCGGGCTGTTGAATTTTTGCTGAAAAGGGAAAATAAAAGAGACTGAAGGAAATTTTTGGTGTGTGGTATCTCAGAGAGTGACATCAAGAACCAGGCTGACGTCGGCAACGTTGGAGCCAGCGAGGTCTTCAAGGACGGGTATAAGGTCGAGCAGCTCGTTGTCGTGCGCGTCGGAAAACCAGCTGCTGATTGGAACAGCGTGCTGGGGGTGGAATATGTAGGAGGTTGGCGAGTTGTCGATGATGATGGTGTCCTTCAAATCTCGCCCAACTTGTGAAAGGTCCTTGACATAGTTTCCTTGGTGGTTGTAGCAGCTCTCTCGGAATAGACGATGATGAACAACATTGTGTATATCTAATTGGTCTAGCAGAGGATCGCCATACTGTTCACACACGTATACGTTAGCACAGTCAATTTCCATGGTCGGAGCCTGCTTACCTTTGAGACTGATGCCGTAAAGACCACTACTTCGTAAAGTTCTCCAACTCTCTTCATAAACTCGTCTACACCAGGTCGCTTAATGACATACACGTTATGATAATTGCCTTCAATTTCAACCGGTATTGTGAAGTCCGCTTGATGAAGAATCTGGCACTTTGGTTAGCTTTCCGATTCTTTCTTCTTCTAGTATTGCCCGGCTCGAAATTGGAGAACAAACCTTGAATGAACTGTGGACCAAGGTTTCGTCGAGGTCCAAAACTAGACATTTTCTTCCTTTGAGTTCAGGGGTAATGGGGGGTAATAGCCATTTTTGAGGCTCTGGTGCTGAAGGGCCCTCATCTGTGAGGGGAAGCGCCGTAGTCACTAGGGGACTTGGGCCAGGGCCAGGCGGAGGAGGAGGGAGCGCGACTTCGTGAGCCTCTTGTCGTACTACCTCAGGCTGCACTTCATGGGCCTCTTCCACCGCAGGCACATCTCGCATCTCCACGTCGTCAACCACCTCTTCGATTTCTCGAACCTCCTCGTTCGGTTCAGGCAGAGGGCTCGGAGGGTCGACTGTAACGGCGGGGGCGACATGTTTCGCTTCCTGGGTCGTTTGTTCCTCCAACTTGGTCTGGTCCTGAGCGCTGCTCGACGAGATACCATGGTCCTTGCCCTGGGGTGCGGTGGTTGCTGGAACGGGGGGCTTTTCGTTGCTCTGCTTCGCCGGCGTCTGGTCTTGAGGCGTGTGTGTTCTTGACTTGGCTGTTGTCGGTCGAGGGGGCAATTTATCCAGTTTGTGAATCCCCTGAGGCGAGTCGACGGCGTTCGCCGAGTCGGGCACGACGCAGCATCCCAACAGAGCCAGGAACCCACTGCTCTTCTTCCTCTTTCGTTTCTGCTCGCTTGCGGACGGAGAGCTGGGCTGGGAAATGTCGGCTGTGCGAGCAGGTTCAGCCTCGCCACTGGAGCTGCCGTTTCGCTGTCTATCCAAAAAGCTGCCCTTGGATTCTCTGGACCTGCTGCCGATACTGCTTCGTGGATCGGTGATGGTAGCCCCGCTCAAGCCAGTCGTAGTCGGCGAAGATTGGTTCCGCTGCTGAGATGACGATCGCGACGGCACCTTGAGGAGCCCTCGGCCCTTACTGGAGCTCTCCCCATCCTCCGGCAACAGCATATCCTTCTCCTTGCCGGACCCGGAACTAAGCGGGATATTGTCCTGCTTAAAGTCGACGACCGCGGTCGTTGCCACGGCTGTTTCGGACATTGTGAATTGTCGCTATGTTGAGCCAGTCAGCTTTTTTCCCCCATTCAACAAAGAAGCAAGACGCGACGTCACAGTGCGCCTGAAGATATAAGCTTAGTCGGAAGCTTCCAAGCTCGGTTGGGCTGCAACCAAAATGCGATGCTGGTCGGTATGGCCGGGCGACGGTATTGGGAAGGCATCGCGGATGAACAACGCCAAAGCACTCGCTCCCCGTCATTAAAAACACATGCCTCCCAACCGGGCAACAAAGAGGCTCCCCATGAACAAATTGTGGACAGGACGAAGTAAAATTGCGCGCGGCTTTAGCGCAGCTGCTAAATGCATCTTGCACGTACCTCAAAAACACTCAGACAGCTGAGCTGGCTTGAATTTCCAAGCTTCCAACGCAATCAAAAAGAAAAAAAGGAAGGAAAAAGAAAAGAAGACGACTGAAAATAAAAGAGAGAAAAGAATGTCAGCCCACAAGGGGCGTTTGGCAGCGACCGTGCCGTTCGTTGCTCCGAATGCCCTTTTGCAACCAAAAATTACCGGGGGTTGGCGAGGAGCTGAGACGCGCCCGACAGAGAGAACTGGAGATTTAGGGAGTTCGACGATGGGCGCCCGTGCTCTTTTTGGTCGCAAGTTCGGGCAGAGAGGAAGACGAAGGCGAGGAGCGGCCGTGACGCCAAATAGTCGTGGCAGCGATGCGTGGCAGCAAACAGCCGGTGTCAGCGCCGAGGCAGTTGGTGAGGGCGATTCTGTCGCGATCAGGAGGACGATGCAGAGGCGAGGCGACGACGGCAACGACGTACCGGCCGAAGAAAGGTGAGGGCTCAAGCGAGATGATTGCCTTTAAACGTGATGTTTGGCTGAGCCAGGTCGGGGATGGTCCGGCGTGCAGGGACGGCTGGGGGAGTTTTTTGGGGGGGTTAAGGTGTGGGTGGAGTGCTTGTCGAGATTAGCCAACGGCTCTAGCGACCTGCTGGGCGTTAGTGGGGGAACAAGCAAGGACTGTGCGCTGATGGCTGCTGGCACTGTCGCATTGCTGTGATATCGCAAGCTCAGTGGGCTGCTAGCTCTGACCAGGTACTGTGTCTTGTGTTGTTTAGCGTCGTCCCATGCCCACGCACAGTGGCGATAACGGTACCGCTCACCGTGGCCACTGTTAAGCCAGTAAATCGCGAGCGCATGGCGCCCTGTCCCAATCTCCGCTAATGGCGGCCGCCAAGTTCTCATCTTACCGTCCAACGCTGCAATTGTGGGCTTCTCAGTCTTCCTCTTTAGGAGAAGCGTGGCTACGGCCGGCGCTCTGCACGGCGGCCCGCTCACACGCTGCGACAGGGCAAATTGTCGCTGGCTCGAGGTCTTTTGGGCTTGGGCTGTGCTTCCATTCCCTGCCACTGCCTGCCAGTCGAGGCCATCCGTCCGGGAGAGCCATGGAGACAGACCCAGCGCAAGACAGGACAGGACAGGGCTGTTCCTCTACGAGCCTCAATATACCAACAACCCCATCCATAGGCATTGGATGCTTGCTACAATACGAAAGGTACGAGGCACGGAGTGTAGGATGCCACCTACGGCGCGCGTACCGAATACGTACGAGTACCGCAGATGAGCTGAGAGCTTCACGGCATGTTCGCAGGCGCCAAATCCATCCATGGCCTCTCGTTAGGCTGCCCCATGGCGTGGTCCGTCGGTGGGTCAAGATCTCTCTGCTGCTGGGCCCCCGAGCTCCTACTGGCCACTGCCGTCAAGCAAATCACGGCTCTGGAGCTGGAACTGGAGCAGACAAAAGGGAACATGGAAGGGGGGAAAGGAAAAAAAAAAAAGGGACGAGCCTCTCTCCCCCAGAAACCTGGGCGCGCCATCCCCCCTCTCGCTGTGCGTGCCGAGTGAAGAGCCCCGACATGGGCTTCGTGATTGGCCGTGTTGGCGCCCAGGCTTCAAATCGTTCACATTGTACCCAGTCGCAGCACTAGCCTACCCGCTGTGCGAGTCGTCGTTGGAGCAAAATGGCGTCGAGGCCCTCGGTGAATGAAGCGTGCGTCGCTTCGTATTGGCGGCATGCATGCTCCCAGGACATGGAAGCATCAGGCCTGGTCCCCCGGACGCTGGCTCTGATTACGGAGCAGCCACGCATAAACGGGAATGGATACCTATTCATGTACGGACATGTACGGCATCGGATGGAGTCTGTTTGATTGGCATGCCCAGCAAGTCGTCACACATGCTGCGGCCGTGCATGTGGCCAGCTGTTCGCGCAAAATGCCTGGCCCGCCTTGTATCCCCGGGCGCATTGTTTCCCGGCTACGTCCTACCTGGTCAGTACTGGACTCTAACACAAGCAGGCATTCGCGGCATCAGCTCTCTGGTGGCTGCAGATTTGCTGTTGTACAGAGGAATCAATCCAATCCAATGCATGATCCTGTCCTCATCTACCTGGTACCTAGCTAGTGCCTTAGGATCACCTCCGTCACATCTGCTAGTCGTAGCGGTATCCAGCGTCCAGTAGCATTATGGAGCTTTTCCAGGGCTTGCAAATTTGGCTATCGATGGCTCTCGCAAGATTAGGTGCCTGAGCCTCCTGGACAAGCTTTGTGCTAATTTCTAATTTTAGGCCCCCCGAGTTTGTCGGTCTGTCTGCAGGGTAGGTGGTTGTCGACAAGGGAAGAATCAATGAGAACAAGATCAGTCGTGCATATTACTTGCTAGGTCCCTGGTATATACGGCTCAGTGGAGTATTATTTTTCGTTTTCTATTTTTTATAGTATATCTTTTCAGATATTGGCATATACGAGTAGATCTTGTAACCAGTTTGGGCGCGTGGGGGTGGTTGCATCTTAAAGAGATGATATCGGCAGATTTGGCAATTTCCACGCCACTTGTGTCCATTCAAAGCAAGCGCTTCCCCTTCTCGAGATACATGGCGCCACGGCAAACAAAATTAAGCAATATGAACAAGGCGTAAAAACTGGAGTCATACCCGTATACTACAACGCACACGTGCCGCAACGGCATGGCTTCAGCAGTACTTTGGCTGTATCTGCAAAGTATCAGCATCTGGCACAATTCTCCGGAGACCGGATCTGGATGAAGATTAGGATTGTGGGGCCGCTTGTGGCTATTCCAGTACAAGCGCATTCGGAGCTTCTCACAAGCAAATTTGGATTTTTACACCAACAGTCATCCGGGCAGCGAAGCCTAAGTAGCCTCAAAGCCACAGATACGCAAAAGCCAAAACAAAGGATGGAAAAAAACCTTACCGCTTGATTTGAAAAGATCAGAAAAGAGGTCCAGATACAATGGGCTGACGCCTTTCTTGTCTATATACCACCTGAGCCCTCACCCACTTTACCATGTAATCGTCATTTCAGCGCTGAAAATTCATCGCATCATCACATCACCCACCCGACTACCCTAAATCCACTATATAATAATTTGATACTTGATCTCATATCACAATGTCGAGGTGGAGCCGCCTTCCTGAGGAGATGAGACTCCAGGTGCTGGAGACTCTGGCACAGGATCCTCGTCACAACGTCGTCAACAGCACATATGGCCTGACCAACTACGCCCTTGTCTGCAGGGCATGGCAGAAAATCTTTGAAAAGGCCAATTTCCGGCGCCTAGTTCTCTCCCAAGACGACGTGGATGCCCTGGATAAGATCCCAAAACGGTGCAAACCCTATGTTAGACACATATGTCTTCGCATCGAGATCAACGAATACCGCACTTGGGGTAGTTCCCCGCAGGTGATACGACCGGAACGAATGGAAGACATAGCAGCAAACAACGACATCATTGAATTGGCCGTTGGAAACCTTTTTCGCGTGCTGAAGTCTTGGGAAAAGGAGCTTCAGAAGGTCCGACCAAGCTATCAAGGCATGGCTCTGGAGATGAGTATCCATTCACCGAGTGACCCCAAGTACGTCTCCAGAGGAGTCACTGCAACAGGGCTGGAAAAAGGATTGTCCTGGACAAACGAGGTCGGCCTCGAAGGGGCTATTTCCAAGATATTTGGTGGATCTGTTCACATCCGATTTTACCAGAACCTTCCCCAACTGAATCTGGTAACAAGATTCATTATGGAAAGACACACACGCCGGCGGATTTCTTCATTTACGCTGCACCAGATACTTTCCAAGTTCCCTCATCTGGAAGATCTGATCTACGAGCCGTGGCAGCAATCCCTGGATACGGTGCAGGACCTGGTTGATGCAGGTATGTCGTTGCTTCGCTCGTATATCCGGATGAACTGATGAGCTAACCATGACCCCAGGCTATGTAAATCTTATAAAAGGCTCGCTGCCAAAAGGACTGAAACACGTCACGCTTTTGGAAGATCGCCAAAATGGACAGGCGGGGCTTTTGACAGCAATAGATCCGGCGCAAAGTGCATCGGCACGAACAGCAAACCCCTTCGTCGGTGCCGCCTTGGCAAAGAGGAGCGTCGACTTTGAGAGTCTCTCGGCGTCATTTCTCGTCGAAGCGAACGACTTCTTCCGAGCGTATAAGCGAGAGTGGACGTGGAAAGCCTTGCGATCCCTGACACTGACATCGATGTATCTGGATTCTAAGCGAAGCTCTGAGGAGATCAATGGCATGCTCAAGGCCGCTGGCGATGCGGCACTTGCGATGCCCATGCTCCAAAACTTGGAAATATGGAATGGTGGCCCGGGACACGCAGCCATTTTTGAGTATCACGGACAGCGTGGTGAAGCCTACATAGCATGGCGCGGCACATGGAACTTGACCATTGACTCACACGCCGTCAAGGCTTGGGAAGCTGTGGCCTACAAGAATCATGGTTGCCGGCTCGGTGTACATGACGAACACACTTTGATAGGGGCCGGCGATGAATTCCGGCATTATCAAGATGTAATCCGGCGGCTCCGGACGAGAAGGAATGTCATCAGTCGGGAAAGCTTGAGTGAGCTGCGATTAGAACTCGAAGACGGATGCATGTGCTTTCCGTAGAGTTGGGATTGGTGGGCGTGTGAAAGCACGAGACGAAAGAGGTACCGTGCGTATGCATCCGCGGGTTGATATATTTTTTGTACCATGTAGTCTTTGATACTCAGGTACTCTTAGATATTATACCCGCCAATTATTCTACATGCATATGACAACATCCATAGAAAAGCGTACAAAATCGCATCTTCTCTTTTCGTCTTTTTGTCGACAATCGCCAAGCTTCCCCAGAGTCTAGCCCCACAGTGTGGAGTCACGTGTGGCTGTTCTGGGGCGGTTCCGTCATTGCTCCATTTCGGGATTGAGGATTGAGGCTGGGCCTCGGGACAGCTGGGCGCGGCTTCACATGTCCAGTCCAAGTTCGTCGCTTTTCATCCTCTTCCCCAACACCGCCCGCTAACAATAGACGACACGATTATCGCCTTGCCCGGCTGCTGATGGCTTTTCCCCAGCGGCTGCTCTGTTAGAAACACGATTGATGCGCTGCTTCTTTTGCTGCTAAACGACATCTTCCCACACGCGCATACGATCGACTTGATGAACCCCGACTCCGTCTAGACGGGACTTGCGACGCCTGGGGTGTCCGAGAAGCACGTCCAGCGTCCGCACCGGCTACTACAACACGATGGCGGCGCAGTCAAACCTGCGCAGGACGGCGGCGGAGGATGCGCTGGCCGAATTCCTGGAGAAATGGACCGGCATCCTGGGCAAGAGGCTGCGGTCCACGTCACGAACCACCCGCACCCTCGCCACGCTCTCGCTCGCCATGTCCATCATCCTCGGCGCAGAGGGCGGAAGGCGGTGGTGGAAGAAACGGCGGCACGAGCATGAGCAGGGCCGCAAGCTGGTCCGCACCAATTCGTGGCTGCACAACAAGGATGGTTCCCGAACCATCTATGTCCCCTACAAGGACGGCACCTCCAAGGTGGTCATTAACACTACGAAGCCTCTGACCTTTGAGGCCCATAGACGGCTGTTTCTCAACCCGCCGAGAGTATCTGGCCTTGGCGATGGTACGGTGCCTTCTGCCCAGACTAAGCCTGGCTTGAATCTGGCCTTTTTGCACCAGTTCCTCAGTCTTATGAGCATCATGATTCCGCGGTCGTCTAGCAAAGAGGCCGGTCTGCTCATTAGCCATGGCGTTTTCTTGATGTTGCGGACATATCTATCATTAGTGGTAGCTCGCCTGGACGGTGAGCTAGTACGAGATCTCGTCGCTGGCCGTGGAAAGGCCTTCTTGTGGGGTATTGTAAAGGTACGTGTTTATGCAAACCTCTCTGCTGGGGATTTACATCAGCTGTATAGCCTGTGTTCTAACTGAAATCCTCTCTATAGTGGTGTGGACTGGGCACATTTGCCTCTTACACGAATGCCATGATCAAGTTTCTCGAGTCAAAGGTATCGATTGCGTTCCGAACTCGGCTTACTCGGTATATCCACGACATATACTTGAACGAAAATCTGAATTATTATAAATTGTCTAATCTAGACGGAGGCGTGGGACAAGGAGCCGATCAGTTCATAACCCAAGACCTGACGTTGTTTTGTGCCTCGGCGGCCAATCTCTATTCATCACTGGGCAAGCCCTTTGTGGACATTTGCGTCTTTAGCTTCCAGCTTTATCGATCCCTGGGCCCGCTGGCTTGGATAGGTCTGATGAGCAACTACTTCTTAACCGCAAGTATTCTGCGGAAGCTATCTCCACCGTTTGGCAAGCTGAAAGCTGTCGAGGGCCGGAAGGAAGGAGATTTCCGTAGCCTGCACGCTCGTCTGATTGCCAATGCGGAAGAAGTAGCCTTTTACGGCGGTGCGGAAATGGAGAAGACTTTCTTGAATAAGGAGTACAAGTCTCTTAAGAGCTGGATGGAGGGCATCTACATGCTCAAGATTCGTTACAACATCTTGGAAGACTTTATCTTAAAGTATAGCTGGAGCGCGTACGGCTATCTGCTTGCTTCATTGCCCGTCTTCCTGCCGGCCTGGGGTGGCGTTGGCGGTGCCGCTGAGATGAGCGAGGGCGGCGAGAAGGGCCACAGAGAGCGGAACCGCATGAAGAGCTTCATCACAAACAAGCGGCTGATGCTTTCGCTGGCCGACGCAGGCGGCCGAATGATGTACTCCATCAAGGACCTTGCCGAGCTGGCTGGATACACTAGCCGCGTGTATACGCTCATTTCGACTCTTCACCGGGTCCATGCTAACGCTTACTACCTCCGAAGCGGACAGAGCGAGCTCTACTCTCTATCTGACGTCCAGGGAACGATTCAGAAGGGATTTGATGGTGTTCGTTTTGAACAGGTGCCGGTTGTTGCCCCTGGCCTTTGGCCCCAGGGCGGAGAGGAACTGCTGGACTCTCTATCGATGATAGTTCGAAGAGGCGAGCACCTTTTGGTATGTATAAACTAGGCTCCGTCCTTATTACTGTTTGAACATTGATTGACGAATAAACCCCCTTTCCTAGATATCTGGCCCGAATGGTGTTGGCAAGACTGCCATTTCCAGGATCCTAGCTGGCCTGTGGCCCGTTTACCGGGGACTCGTTAGTCGACCGAAGAGCATGGGTCAAGACGGCATCATGTTCTTGCCCCAGCGGCCGTACCTGAGCCCCGGTACTCTTCGAGATCAGGTCATCTATCCCGACGGCCACGTGGATATGCGGGAGAAGCGCAAGTCTGAACAGGATCTGCAGAAAATCCTTGAGGCGGCCCGCCTTGGCTACTTGCCAGATCGGGAGGGCGGCTGGGACACGCGCAAGGAGTGGAAGGACGTGCTCAGCGGGGGCGAGAAGCAGAGGATGCAGTTTGCGCGCCTTTTGTATCATGAGCCGCAGTATGCCATCATCGACGAGGGCACCAGTGCTGTCTCGAGTGACGTTGAGGGCTTACTGTACGAAACGTGCAAGGAGAGGGGTATCAGTGAGTAATCCTGCGTTGTTCCATTAAGATCTCTAGACATTTGGACTAACAATTCTACCTACAGCTCTCATAACCATTTCGACGAGGGCGTCTCTCAAGAAGTATCATACTTTCAACCTTCAGCTGGGCGTCGGCGACCAGGGCGACAGCTGGGAATTCGAGCGCATCGGAACGGAGCGCGAGAAGATGCAGGTTGAGAAGGAGGTGCAAGAGCTGCGCGAACGCCTGGCGCAAGTCGACGAGCTGAAGAAGAGGCGAGACGAGATTGAGAGGGAGCTCGCGGCGGTGTGGACGGACAAGGGCGATTTGCTTGACGCACCGTCGTATATCGGCGTTGACGACGAGATGCAAGCTGAGCACGAGGAGCAGCAGGTCGAGGCCTGAAAGGAGCGCGGCTGACTTGTTCTTTTACTGTAGGGGGCTCTGGAGGATGGGGGACTGACTGCATGAGAGACATGAGTGCATGGATGGGTCTTTTTTCTTTTCACATGTGTTTGGCGGAGATTGGTTTCTTGATTTTTTATACGTGATGCCCAGTTTTATACAATGTATTATTTTATCCTACCTAGAGCGGAAGCATACACACCGAGGCAGTTTTTTTTGATTTAAAAATAGGCAATTGTTCAGCTTCTCACGCTGGTTTGTCTCATTCGGTGCGCTATTGTGAGACATTGGGTGTTTCTTTTGGGACAGTGGGAGGTGCACGAGGCGGTATGAGGTCCGATCTAGACTGTGGTCCATGATATATATTTGTTCAGTCTTCTTTTGAGGGTTGGATCTTGGGCGATGGTGCTATTCGGATGATTTGTTCCGGCGAGTTCATTTGTTTTATACCACAAGAGACACAAGCGAAGCATTTGAATCATGAGAGAGATGCTATAGGAGGGAAGCTATGAGGAATGATGCTGTCTGTGAATAGGCCCGTATAGGAGAACCGCCCCCATCACCGCAAAGCAAATTACACCCCAACATAGGATGAACCTGACAAAAGCATATCTAAGACAAAAAATGTCAATCTCCATTTCCCGCGTCGGAAGCCGTCTTGACTAGCGGCACGAATCCCACGGATTGGGCCGCGGCGTGGTGAAGCTGAGAGCGTTTCTTTTTCTCCCTGCATGTGCTATACTCTGTCTGTTCACCCCGGCATCTGCCCTGCATGCGGGATGAAGTTTGGTGACTGACCGGACTGGTTTCTAGGCCGCTTTAGTTTTAGTTTGTAAAATTGTAATTGATAGAGGAAATAAGAAAAAAAAAAAAAAGAAAAGAAAGCTGGGTTGTGTGGCTGTTCTGGATTTTCGGGGGTCTCACTGGTGGGTGTCTTAGACGAGAGTCACATTGCACTGGTTTGTGATAAGAATATATATGATAGGGGTAGTGGTTGCGAGCAAGTTTATTCTTGCTCCTGTGTGTGATATTTTTGTGATTCATCTTTTTATTGCTGTTTGTCTCGGCTTGCTCCCATTTTGTCTGCTTGTAATGTTGTGATCATTTATGATACATCGGCTAATTGGAATACATCCATCTTTATCTACTATATCTACGTCCCGTTATACGCACCATGCCACAATCACCCCAATTTCATACGCGAGCCGGATCGAGGGCTTCGCTCGCTTCAGTCGGCCAGATGCCCGTCATTAACGAAGACAGCAATGCCATTCCCATGTCAACATCACCAACAACACCGCCACCAGCAATCCTACGTGTACCGACCAAGAACCCCCGACGAAGCATAGGATATCCTGCTGAAGGACCAACTATACCGTTTGTGATTGGGTTTCAAGATATGCCCCCAGGGGTTCTGGCTCCAGCCGAGTGCAAGGACGAAGGCGACGATGGAGATGAGGATACTGTTGTTGGACAGATGACGCCGACGCCGCCGGTGCGTCCAGGAGATAGTCAATGGGATGGTGAGAATTGGAAACCGAATAATACGCAGAGGAGATGCCACTTGATCCTCATTATCGCTGTAATTCTGGTGGTTCTCGTTGGGCTTGCTGTTGGGCTATCTCTTGGTCTTACAAAGGCGTGAGTTCTATATGGTCTCTTTTTGACGTATTGGATGATATACGATACACGTATGGGATCAAGCAGTACTCATACTATGAAGAAAGCTGACATTGGGTACTGCAGATCAGCCAAGAGCCGACGCGATAGTCAAATTACTTTCGCCTCCAACCTGCCAAACGGCGCTTTCGCAATCGATACACTGCTTCAAGACTCATCTTCAGCATGTACTTCCAATCCAACCACCTGGAGCTGTCTTTCCTCCCAAGGCGACCGTGTGGTGCGCTTTTACTGGAACATCAAGCAGTCAGGCTCAGGTTACGTGATTTCTTCCTCCAACGACCCCATAGTTTCGTCATTTTCGAATATCCCTTTGACTCTCCTCGACGGCGGCAACGAAGACGAGAGAGTGACGTTTTCTTTCACGCTGGATGTTACTTTTGAGCCGCCCGTTACGGCAACTAATCGTGCTGCAAAGTGCACTTATACTGACACCACCTACGAGGCGACGCTCTGGACGAAGCGCGGAGCACAACAGCCTTACAGCTCGGTTCAGAAGCGAACCGGGTATGGAAACTGGACGGGGCTGGTGGAGATTTCAGAGAAGAAGAATGCTACGTTGGGAGTGCCACAGTGTGTGGATTCGCAGGGAACTGTAATTGCGGATGTGCAAGCCGAGATGGGGACTTGTGAGTGCGCGTATAGGACAAAGGGGTGGCAATAAGGGGATTAAAGGCTTGGGAAAGAAAGAGTTATCTGAATATCAATGTATAGAAATGTGTAATGTATATATGTATGTAGGGATGGCGTGCGTATTCGATTTGAGAGTGGTTCTTTTGGATTTTAGCAGATAAATGACTGTATCAAAACAACTGGGGTATAAAATTCTCTTAACAAATGGAAAAAATGTCTATATGCTTACTCAATTACACTGAATCACGACTTACCATGCATTCACCCACTTACCAGGAATCCTCACCCATAAGCTCATCCTCTTCATCTTCATCCATAGCTTCACCTTCGCCTTCACCCTCATCCTCATCCAAATCCATCATACTTGCCATGCCTGCACTTTCTGGGCCATAATCCATAGATATATCCATGGCGTTGCCAGCGGACGTCATGATAGTTTGACCTGTTGACGCAGGGAATCTGCCAAACTGAACTCGTTTCCGCTTCTTCGCATTCCTCCGTTCACGGCTTGTACTCTCTGACCGCGAAGAAGTCCTCGAGCTGCGTTTCTGCTGATTAGTTTCTC
Organism: Trichoderma camerunense; assembly: GCF_050948025.1. NCBI lineage: Eukaryota > Fungi > Ascomycota > Sordariomycetes > Hypocreales > Hypocreaceae > Trichoderma > Trichoderma camerunense. The sequence continues at coordinate 494,555 of NW_028145369.1, forward strand.
CTAAGAGCTGGTTTGTTTGTGTCCCTAGAGCAGAAAGTGGTGGATTAGTCGCCGGACCAGCTCCCGCCGTCTGGCCAAACATAGAAGGTCTTCGGTGACTGAGATGTATAGATGAGCCAGTGGAAGAGGCACTGAGTGGCGATCGATGGCTTTTGCGTCGTAGAGAGGGTACCCGCGTCATGACTGCTGGATTAGTTCTCGCTGCCCGTGAGCCATGAGTAAAAGCCGGTTGGGGGTGAAGACCTGTAGGTGAATCCGTTGAAGAAGCACTGAGTGGTGACCGGTGACTTTTGCGTCGTAGAGCGGCTACATGCGTGATGCTTGCTGGATTAGTTCCCTCTGCCCCTGAACGGTGACCAAAAGCTGTCGGTGGGCGAGGATATATAGGTGTATCCGTTGAAGAATCACTGAGTGGCGATCGGCGGCTTTTGCGTCGCAGAGTGGCCACATGCGGATTCACAGGCGAAATATTGCGGTTCGTCACCTGAGGAGGGAGTAAGCCGCCATTGCTCTGATTCCCCGGACCTGGCATCTCAACTATTGGACCCTGTGAGAGAGGGATTGGACTTGTTTTTGTAAGTGCCCAAAAGTCGTCCCAAAAGGTCCGTGTCTCATGATCCAATTCCTGGAAACCGCGATACTTGCGGTCGCAGATCTTTCTCAGTAGATAGGCCAGTTGTGGGCGATCCGCTGGCTTCTCGAACTGACACTGCATAATGAGATCGAGGAGGTCGGCTTCGATATAGGCGTGTGACTCTCTGCATATGCGCCAGCCGTATGAGCCACCTGTGGCTCTTCGGTCCTGAGCTGTGTATTCCATCGTGGTTAACGGGTGGCCTACCCAATTCCTTGTGATGATGGCCTCCATCTAGATGAATAATCTGATTAGCGTAATCCCCCACGATATGGGACTGTTAAAAAGTAAACGGGGATACTCACAATTTTAGCAATAGTAAAGATGTTTGTCCAAGTACCATATCGTCCAGCAACTTCATTGTGCTGAGGATCAAAGGAATCGCCGGTGAATCTTGATACTGGGCCTGGATTACTTAGATCGATTTTGTCCCACTCTTTTGAAATCGTTTCCTAATAATCATATGAGCACTCATTCTCATCTCTGATTATTGCAGAACATGCGCGGATGAGAATACTTACCGGCGGAGTGCGGTTGGATTTGGGACACCTCCTCACTTTCCAGTAATCGGCCTCTTTCCACTGCTGCCAACACTCCCTCATTCTATGGCTGAACTCTCCGAAATCGTGAAGCTAGTCAAATATACTTGTAAGTTCATAGCAACCAATATTTGCACCATCCCTCATGCTCACCTTGAAAATCGGATGGTGAGAGTGCTGAGCATCTTCAGAAAGGAGAACTGTTCATCTTAGGTTAGTTCTGTCAAATATAATAAAATAGTAGGTGAGTACATACTGTTTTGCTCTTCCAGATCGAAATGCACGTCGTGGCTATCAATCAATGTGCAGATCCTAAGGAGCTCATCAGTATTTCGAACATCGTCCAGCGAGTCTAATACTTTATCGAGACCCTCAGGACCCCATCTCTGTGCTGCATCCGGCTGCAATGCCGTCGACACAACGCCTTTCACCACTGCAAATGAACAATCAGCTACTAGTTTCTTCTCCCTTGAAGAACAAGACACGATGACACTTACGGCACTCCCAAATCTCCCACAGCACCTTGCTCGAGAATCTGGTGTGAAAATACGAGGCCTTGGCCATCATATCGTAAAGACTCCCACGCTCTGCATACTCCAGCACAAGAACGTCCATGTTAGTCTGCACAAATCGCGGGCCTCGGTCTATCATGTGGCCCCTGTTGATCCTGCGCCTAACACTGTCAGCCATTGCCTGAATGTCCAGAGCTTGAGTAACGTGAGAAGCCCCTCCATATCGCAGATGCCAGTCTAGCTCGCTATCAAAGTCAGCGTTTTCACGGACAGGTATCTTGATGACAACCTTGATGCTACTCTGGTCTTCAAAAATGACGTGCCAAAGCGTAGCTATTCCGAAGCCGCCTTGGCCAAGGACCCTGATCCATTCAAGTCTGAAGCCATCCCATTCAAGGAGCTCGATGAACTGGCCGACCTGTTTTGGCTGATCTGAGTGGCTGCTACGGGAATCTGTGAACTGGTCACCAAAGGGCCATTCGAAGGGTTGATCGTGCTGCATGTGTCTGGGGTGATAGGGGACTCTGAGGTTCTTGACGTGCTCCCGAAGGATTCTGCTGGTGTTGTGAAGAGTTACGACTCTGTCGCCGCGAAGCAGGGCTGATCGAATGGCGGATATGTTTCGGGTTGGTGTGAGAGGAGTCTGTTTTGCCGCTGTGCGGCGCACGATGAGATGAGGCAATGGCGATGGCATCTTGGCCGTGAGGACGATGACGAAAAGTCAGTGATAGAATATGCGAGTAAAATTGACGATTTCCATTTCTTCTTCTTCTTCTTCTTCTGCTATCCAAGTCGGTTGCTACGATATATGTGTGAGTGAGATGCCAAAAATAACAACTCGGTCAACAAAGAGGGAAATCCAACACAATGCATCTTCATCTTGAACGCTCTCGTCGTTTCATTCATACACTGCCGCCTTGAACCATGTTCATTGTCTTTGACGACGATAAACGCCCTCTTGTCCCAATTGGCAATGGAACAAAAGAAATTGAACAATGGATAGGGGAAAGTCGGCAATCCAACAAGGGGTCTCTTTCATCTCCTTGTCCTGGATGAAGTCGTCCCGGCTCAAAGAAACAAAACCCCGCTGTCGAACGACCCCTCAAAGAGAAAATGGATACAAGCCACCGCAAATAGATTCCTGGCTGTCTCCACCGAATAGCTTCAAGCGTCGTCACCATAAGCAAAAAAGCCCGGTGAGGAGTTGCTCGTACTCGTAAGAAAAGTTTCATGAAGGAAAAAATCGACAGCAAATTGCAAATACCCGCGGTATCAATAGCCCGACCAACAACGACGATGTCATCTTATCCCTCAGGTCAAGCCTCCCATGTCCTATTTCCTGAATCAAGTCCAAACTTTCGTCCAACCAGTCGTCTTTATTAGTGATGTCTTCCTCCTCCTAGTGGATAATAAGCTCCATCGAAAGCGTCGGGAGCCACAAGGGGCGGCAACCAACCGGACAATTAGCCGCATCCTGGCCGGCGGAGCTTCGAGCGATTTAGGCTAAATTGCACATTTGCGGTTCCCTCAGCCTGATCATCCGGAATATCGAAGAACTGTTTCGAGAACCCGAAGGTGAATGCAGCTTGTTGCCGCAGCATTCCATGGTCATCTCCTCGCCCCCCCATTCAGATCCACAATGACATGTTTTTTCTCGGTGATGTACGAGTAAATGAAAAAGAGGGCTTGTGCTGCAAGGTAAAGCGCCATATTCCCGAAATGCATGTGGCATCATGCCTACGTAGGTTAGCAGAGCCACATCGGTTCATGCCCGTACATACAGATGAGCGAACGCAGTTAAACGCACAAATAAGAGACAAGAGAGCAAAGTGACAAGTTAAACGCACTAATAGGAGAGCAGAATGACGAGCCACCAAGGACCCTGAGCTCTCCGTGTTAGACAAGATAGATGACAGCTTGCGGCCACATGCTCCCCCACCTCCTTGGGTGAGAAGAGCCATACATACGGGCCGGTTAGATCTGCTAGTTTCTACCCGCCCTCATGCATATAGGCGGCAAACAAGAACTGGCGCTGGGTCCGACGGATTATTACTGGAGCTTTGGCTTGGACCGTTGCCTCCTCATATCTAGACTCGCCCATCCATCCCAGGCCCCAGCTGACCCTTACTTGGCGGGCTAGAGTGGGATTCGATTCCACTGCGTCAAAAAAAGAGAGAAAGGACTCCGCAAGGGGCGATAGCAAGGCTGCGGCTGCGAATAAGAGAGTAACCCCAAGCCATGAGGCACCGAGCGAGCATCCTCTCGAGTGGAGTTCGAGCGTTGTCCATAAATAAGCCCCGACAACCTTCGTTCTTCCTGTCTCGTTATTCTATCCCATCTGACGCTCAACCGGTTCACACTCACAAGACCTACCGTTGTTTCTCGACCCAAGGAAGACTAGCAAGCAAGATGGCGTCCCCCACGATTAAGCTCAACAGCGGATATGAGATGCCCCAGGTGGGCTTTGGCCTCTGGAAGGTCGACAACGCCGTGTGCGCGGATACCGTTTACAACGCCATCAAGGCCGGTTACCGTCTGTTCGACGGTGCTTGTGGTAAGTTTCAATTTTTTTTCAAACTCAAAGAGAAGTGAAAAAAATTAGAAGAATCTCTCCCTCTGTTTTCCCCGCATTTTGCTTGTGAAAGTTGGGGTTGCGTCACCAGGAAACAGCATCAGCGCTAACGTTGCATCTCCCACTTACACAGACTATGGCAACGAAAAGGAGTGTGGTGAGGGTGTTGCCCGCGCTATCAAGGAGGGCATCGTGAAGCGTGAGGAGCTCTTCATCGTCTCCAAGCTGTGGCAGACCTTCCACGACGAGGACAAGGTCGAGCCCATCACCCGCAAGCAGCTTGCCGACTGGCAGATTGACTACTTTGACCTCTTCCTCATCCACTTCCCCGCTGCCCTCGAGTACGTTGACCCCAGCGTCCGCTATCCTCCCGGATGGTTCTACGACGGCAAGAGCGAGGTCCGATGGAGCAAGACCACCCTCCAGCAGACCTGGGGAGCCATGGAGAAGCTGGTCGATGCCGGCCTTGCCCGCAGCATCGGTATCTCCAACTACCAGGCCCAGTCTGTGTATGACAACCTCATCTACGCCAGGATCCGCCCGGCTACGCTCCAGATTGAGCACCACCCTTACCTCCAGCAGCCCGACCTCGTCAACCTTGCTCAGAAGGAGGGCATCACCGTCACAGCCTACTCCTCCTTCGGCCCCACTGGCTTCATGGAGATTGAGGACTTCCGCGTCAAGCACGCCGCTCCTCTGATGGAGAGTCCCGTCATCAAGGAGATTGCCACCAAGCACAAGAAGACCCCTGCCCAGGTTCTCCTCCGATGGGCCACTCAGCGCGGCCTGGCCGTCATCCCCAAGACCAGCCGATCGGAAGTCATGGCCCAGAACCTGGATTCCGTCAACTTTAACTTGGACGACGGCGACTTGACCAAGATTGCCGAGATGGACTTGAACATCCGATTCAATAAGCCCACAAACGTGAGTTGCCTCTTATCATCACTTGTATCAAACTGTTCACTGCTAACCTTTGAGCACAGTACTTCTCCGCTGACAAGCTGTTCCTCTTTGGTTAAATCGGAATATGTTGGAGTAAAGAAAAAAAAGTAAAAGAAATCCTTTTGTGCTAGTAAAATTCCCTTGTTGGTGTTAGGATCACGTCTTCATTGTTCCTCTTTCAAAGAATAGCTGGGCGGTCAGTCTGGATAGAATACAAATATCAGAATATTCCGAACCATTGGAGCTGGCAAAACCTTTGTTTCATCTTACACCACTTTGGACACGATGAGTGTCCGATCAAACCAAATCAGTGAAACGGGACACAAATGCCTTGATTGTTGCAGTAAAAGATGCCATGAGATAATAATTCGATAAACGCCGTAGTATTTCCTCCAAAAGACAAACCATTCTGTAACTCTAATACTCCAATCCACATCGTGAAACTCACGTTATACTCTCACGAATGCTGAACAAGGTTAGAGGATGATCAAACTGGGAAATATCGGGGTAAGATAAGACTCACTAGCATCAATCTGCTTAACTTGTGGGAGTGCAAGCCGAACTTTGTTCCTGTACAGAGCGGGGCCACGCAGCTGAAGAGGGTTGCCCTCAAAATAGACGGTTGTCAAGTCCTCCTTGTCTTTCAACTCCTTTTCCACCTCGGCAAAGTCTCCTAGTTGATTGTAACTGGCCCACAATTCTTCGAGATTTTCCAAGGGACCAACACCTTTGAGGCTGCTAATCTGATTGTTGGAAATTTCGAGTATCTTGAGGTTGGTGTTATTCTCAATACCTTCCAAGGATTCGAGGGCGTTGTGGGCAATGTATAGCTCCTCTAGCTGAGGGACTTCCTTGAGGGGAGACAAATCTCGGATGCGGTTGGACTGGATACTCAGCAGACGCAGCTTGGGGAGTCCTCCGAGCCCTGTCAGCTCTGTAATCTTGTTCTTCGCCAGCCATAGCTCCTCTAGATTCTGTAGGCTATCGAGGTTTTGGATCTCTCGGATACGGTTTGAGCCGAGTTCTAGAGACTTGAGCTTGTCAAGCCCTTCTAGCCCCTCGATTTTGCTGATCTTGTTAGCGACCAGGAATATCTCCTTAAGTTCCTTAAGATGATTGATGTGCTTAATGTGTTTGATCTTGTTGAAACTGAGATCCAGGCTTGTAAGCTTTGTTAGGTTGTCCAAGCCCCGGATGTGGGAGATTAGGTTATCGTATAAATCCAGCTCTTCCAGCGTATCGGCAAGGCTTTCGAGACTTTCGATATCTTGGATGACATTTTGTCGGAGACAAATGCGGGTAACGTTCTTGAAGCGCTCCAGCCGTAGGGCAGGCAGTGACTTGATGCGAGAGTGGGAGCACATGATTTCTTCGGTGCCGGAATCCTCGCTATCGAGTAAATCTGTCAGGTAAAGCAAACGTCAGCTCGAAATATGTATAGGCTCTGCTCGGCTCATGGTATCCTACTCTCGTCTGCCCGGATCTCCTCGCCATGCAGGACATTGCTGTCGTCTGAGTACTCCGGATCTGACAGGGCCTCTGGGTTGGTCATGAGCGCAGTCTTGGGAATCCGCAGCTTGCCATCCCATCCCTTGCTGTCTCTGAGAGACGGGCTTGGCTCGCCATCGACGTGATGAGACGGCCGGTCGTCCACGATGTCGATGTGGGCAGTGCCCTCGGCCTCTTTCTCTTTTTCGTGCGGGACGTCCATGACGCACTGCCGATTCTAGTGTAAGCTCGGGGCAAGATCGTCGTAGAAGAGATTTGGGTTGTCAAAGTTCTGAAGCTCGGCCAGAACACGTTGTAGTTGCTGGAGGATGCTCTGATCACTGGATAGTTTGGTTTGTCCAAGAGCAAAAGAGGCACGCGAAACGGCTCCAGTGCTGCCTATTAGTATTTTCTGGAGCTTTCTTATTTAAGCTCCAGCTTTGAGCCTTGCGACAGATGAGAGCCCGAGTGGCGTATTTTCAGCGATGGGTGACGCCCAAGCCCACTAAACGCACGGCTGCTCCAGGCTAACGCGGGGTGGCAGGGGCTGCATCATTACAAAAAGTCCTGTAATTGACCTTGACAGCTGCATGTGGCCATTTTTATGGCTCCTGCATAACATCTCTCAAACGGCTTAACATCTTGAAAAGAGCAAACAGTACTGCCGAGGTCGAGCATGTTGTGAAAAATTGATCAAGACTTGTTCCCACAGTCACTCCATTCCTGATTGCGGGGTCCGGGAACTTGGGCTTTCAGTAATGCGCATCCCATCGTCGTCGGTTGCGCATCTCAGAGTGCCGGTGATACATGTGACGACAAGGGGCTACCGAACAGCTGCGCCATGGGCATGGCAAGCAAGAAAAGCTACCGTTCAGCATGGATATAAGCAAGGGCGTGGGATTGTCAAGAGGCAAATCCACTTCGGCCAAGTCTTGATGCCGCCTCTCATCTTCACCGGACTCTTTCTTGCCCTTTGGTGCTACAAATGCATCATGCTTGTTTTATTCCAGAATGCTATCATATACAACCCCTTTCTCCCACCAAATGCCCGAAGCATGACGATCTCCGAGTTCTCTCGTCAGTGTGGGGGTGTCGAATGGAAAGAGGATAGAATCAAGTCCCTGGATGGTACAGAAATTGCTCTTTGTATAAGTGAGATATCTTGTGGCGACGAGCGTGGTGGACCAAAAACGCCAGTCTACATCCTCTATTTCCAAGGTATGCTAATCGATTTCCGTTAAAACTTATTGCAATTGGCTGAGTGGAGGTATAGGGAACGCTTCATCTCTTCCCCCTCGACTGCCAGATATCTCAGGCATCCTACGCCAGCTGAAAGCAGAGACCAAGGGACAAGTTCACTACACCATGGTTTGTCTCAGCTACAGGGGGTATTGGACATCTCACGATCGTCCTTCTGAGAAAGGTATCGACTTGGATTCTGAAGCGGCTCTTCGATGGGTATCAAAGCTTCATCGTGAGAAACATAAAGAAACACAGGCGGCACCAGTCACTATCCTTTGGGGACAGAGCATCGGATGTGGATTCGTGACAAACCTAGCAGCTAAGACCCAAGATGCTGGCAATCTGCCGATCAATGCCTTGGTGCTAGAGACGCCGTTCACAAATACCCGAGCGATGCTCACGGCACTGTATCCGCAAAAGTGGCTGCCATATCGATATCTATGGCCGTTCTTGCGCAACCACCTCGACAGCTGGGCAAACTTGGAGCTGATAGCTGCAAAGACCCAGAAACCAGGGGTCTACATCGTAGAGGGGGGCAAGGACGAACTGGTGCCCTCTGATCACGGCGACATCCTTTATCGGCGGTGCCAGGACGTCCAATTATATGCGGAATTGCACACCGTTCGCGGAGCGCTCCATAACGATGTGATGGTAAGGAGACATGGCAAACACATCATTGCACAGTCTATTGCCTCGGCGGTCTTGCGGGCGCAGGAACTCTCTGCCGATCAGGCGCAATCTCTGCCCGGGTTGGCAAAAAGCAAAACCTGAGCGTGAACACCGGACCCGAATCTTATACTTGAGAGTTTGGTCAGATCAGCTGTGCTACGGCTCCTACTTCCAGTCATGGCCAAGTCCGCGCCCAACACACACACACGGGATCCTCGTACCGGCCTTAGCTGGTGCAGTAGCTTACCAGAAACTCAGATGCAACAAGGCCTGTACCTTGTAAAGCAATCTATCCATGATCCACTGGCGAAAAAGCACGGCCCAAGCGTGAGGCTTGTTGCAGGCCGTCCGTTGTGAGACACTGGCCGTCGTGAGAATTAGATAGAGCGTCCAAGGCATCAGGACCGCTTCAACCATGGTCGGTGACAAAGCCTTGATGTAATTGGCTTCAATTGACTCCGAGATTCTCACATTCCTCTCATCTGAAGTTTCCAGCAGCCCGAATCCCAAAACTTTTGATTCCGCGTGCCCCATCGCCTTGATGCACTATCGCGCATTCCTGCAGGCTGGTGTATGGATGCCTTGCACGGCTCCAGGCACCGCACGGCTCAGAACAGGCTCTTAAGTCTGTCCCACTGCAGCCACCATCAAACCTGTTGAAACGCCCGTGGCCTGCCCCCCCTTTTCTCAGCCCTTCTTCGCTCTGACTCGACGAACTCAGCAAGGATCCTTGGTCATCGGGCTGCGAATCCGCCTTGGCCTCTCAGAATGGTTGATACAAGTGCCGCCTGGCATCACGTGCTTTCGCAATCTTTTGGCGTTTACAGTGGCACACTGTCATTATTACTGTACAGGACTAGACGCGAAATTAACCGAGTGGACGCGTTGTGTCATCTCATTATCACCAACCCTGCCTAGGCCGCCTCACTAACGGATCCGGGGGGTGTCTGTAGGCAGGCAACGCCTCCTATGGGCTTGGGTCCGGTGTCGTATAAAACCATGGCGTTCCACCTCGCTTTATGCAAAAATTTCAGCATCGTCCGGCTCGGTGCCTTAGGTAAGTGAATCGATTTTACGGTGTGGTCGATTCATTCCGGACTTTCCTCTCCTTCACACTTATTGGTTATGGGCAGATTGCACGGTTGATTGCATCTGCCGTTCATGACAATTGTGTCTTTCTTTAATTAATCTTTTTAATCACACCGTCTCCGACCGGGTCCACAATGTACTCCAGGCGCTTCGAAACCTCCAGCCGGAGCTTTTCCAAGGGCCACAAAGTGTCCAAATCTAGCTCTTCCTTTAGCAAGGACAGTGGCATTACTAAAAAGCGCCATGAATCTCGCCATCGGAGACCAGCTACGGCTTCGTCCGCAAGTGAGGACACCATCATGACAAGGTAAGTTATTCTCCATCGTGAAATCCACAGAGTGTCAACTAACATGGTCACTAGCAACCTGAGCTCTTCTATTGTGACCCTCGTTGTTGGTGCCGAACAGAGGCTTTTCGCCGCACACGAAAACGTCCTCTCTTCGAGTCCCTTTTTTGACAATGCCCTGCGAAACCTCTACACCGACCCCTCTGCCAAGAGAATTTCTCTTCCGGACGAAGAGCCCGAGATTTTCAGTTCGGTGCTGGAGTACATGTACAAAGGGGACTACTATCCCCGCTTGGTGCACAATAAGCGGCGGGATTCCTGGGAACTAGAGGCCCCCGGCAATGACGATGATAAAAGGACGGCAGAAAGTACAGTCTACCATCGTGGCGTTGATGGTGACCTGCTCAAGGACACTGTCATCTACTGTGCCGCCGAGCGGTATGGCCTAGATGAGTTGAAGAAACTGGCTCTGCGCAAGCAAGGTCTTCGTAAGTTTTCTTTTGGCACCATACTCATCCTGTCCTATTCCTGACACAAATTAGAATCGGGCATTCAGTGCAGCACCATCTTGGCCTCCGCAAGATATGCATATGCCAACACCCCTGACAGCGACTCAAAGCTGCGAGCCCATTACTTGGCTCTGATCATTCGGTCTCGCAGCACCTTCAAGCGAAGTGGCACAATGCAGCTCGAAATGTTCAATGGAGGCACTCCGCTCTTCTTTGACCTCTTTGTGGCCCTCTGCAACCACGTCGATGATATTTCATCTACACAGTAGGTCTTTCTTATCTGTTATTTCTTTTGATTACTACGTGATTAACAATCAAGAAGAAATACCCCACGATCTACCCGCCACATGTAATGTCTTAAGCTCATCTCTATAAGAGCTAGTTTCTTTTCCTATGTCACCCATCCAAAAGACCACACCAGCCCGATAACAAAAACAAACAGTCGCGGCGCTTTTATGGAATCATGTTTTCTTTATACAGTTATTTTTTTTTCACGACTATTCCCCCACGTCATCTCTTGTATCATTATGTCTCTGCTTTCTTTCAGCCGCAATGCCCTGCGGCTTGTTTGTTTCATCTCCTTTGTCGACATTTGAAGATTCACGGCACTATCTGAAATTACGATGATTTGGTATTTATGAATGTGGGATCTATTGTTTTGAAGGAGCTGAGATTGGACTATAAGGCTAGCTCGTATCTATAAAAGGGATTGAGGCTCACAAGAGTCGCTGTATTCGTTGTGTTAGAGCTATACACCAAGCTTGTATGGAATCAAGTTACTTCTTTTATATAGCAAAAAATTTACACTCAAAGTCACACAGTTGTTGAGTTAAAGCTGGTATCATCCCTTGATTTGGTAAAGAACTTTGAAGTAAAATGATAATATATCGCATAACGTGCCATGGCCTCATTCGTTCCTCACCACCAAGGAGCCGCACACCTTCCGGACATCCTAGTCAGTTCCCTAAACTTCCCTGGCAATGAGTCATTGGCTTTATGCAAAAATACTCAGGCAAACAACAGGTGTGGCAGCAGCGGAGGTGTACATGTGCACGCAGGAGTCACAGAGAGCCAACCAAACGGTAAGGCTGTTGGATGAAGCAGCCACTAGGAAAAGGCCGTATTCACGGATATCTTAGCTATCTAATATGCTATGCGTGCTGTAGTACTTCGGGTGTAGGTATGGTTAGTGGGCAGTAAACATGTGCGCGCACTCAAACCTTCTCAGAACTATAGGTTGCGGGATGCCTCTCGCGTATAAAGCTACGAGGCTAGAATAATTCTGAGTTTCATTAAACGACTATGATCATCTGATACCACCTTCGTCTCATTTAGACGCCTGTGCCTGGGAAAGCGCCTTTCTTGGATAACACTACGATGCCTCGTTCGCGGGCAATGTAGCCTTTCATCAGATCCTGGTTATCGACGTCAGCAACAAGGCTCCCATGAAATCATGCTCGGTACAATGAGGGACTCTGAATCATACCTTGTAGATCATGTTCGCTATCAAGCATTCAACTTCATCAGTGTCAACCAACTCTCCACCGCTGCCCATACAAATAGCTGCGCGGAATTCTGCCACTGGTACTCGTGTGCGGCGTACTGGAGTGGTTTCTCCCTCTTTGAGCTCGTCAAACCCTCCCGCGATGAAGACTTTACGTAACAAGTTGCGCAAGGCAATGTCACGACCACGTTCAAGCGTCAGATAAATACGCCTCTTGACAAACTCATCTTCACCTTCTTGTAGTGCGAGGTCAAAGGCGCGGAGATCACCGCTTCTGATGCATTGGGCTAAGGGAAGGAAGAGCCTTTGTAGGCGCGGAAATGGCTCCAGAAGTGCTTTTGTGGGCAACACGTGGGTAGTGAGGAGGCGACATGGGATGAGATACGTAAGGATGCGCCTATAAATGATTAGTACCACATCAGATGAGTGATGGAATATTTCAACATACTCCAAATTTGGCAGTGCATCCTTGTTGCAGAGCTCCCATGCTTCGACAAGATGTTTCTCGGCCTTGAATAGTGCCATTAGCTATGCGAAACGCCTCATGATTGAGGATTTTTTCTCACCTCGACATAATTCTCCTCAAGGAAAAATAAAACACCCTCATAAAACTTGAAGGTGACTCTTTGCGACTTTGGAAACGCTGACAATGGTGGCATGTCTCCTCTGTATGCGCTCAACGTCTTTAAAATAGTTCGTGAGAGCGAGGCCGAGTTCAGCTTAAAGTATGTTTTGAACAGCAGGTTAATGATGAAGTAGATGCCCCATTTCCTGGATTCTTCTAATGGCGCCCTAAACATGAGTGTTAGAATCACACAACATGGGACTGAAGCAGGCCACAAACCGGTCATTGAGACAAAGGGTGAATATTCTTTTCAGGTGCTGCTCGCAATCTCTCAGTTGGCCTTGCTTCTCGGTCTCTGGATCAAAGTCATCCTGCATAAGAGAGGCTCCTCCAGAGTTGTCACCGAGGTTGCGGCTACGCTCCGCGTCAGATTTGATGGCGAATAATCTCAAGTATTTGCCGATCATGTAGAGACACGGGATCGTCCACGCTTCAAACCCAAAGTTATTATACCCCCGAATCAAAATGGATGTTAATTCTTTCCATGATTCGTAGACTTTGGTCCACGTTGACTGTTCCAACGTTAGCAGTCAGACACCCATGGTCCTCAGTATACGGCATCACATTATGTACCTTGCCATCCTCTCCCGCAACAATGTCCCCAACGGCATTCCAATATGCAGCATACACCTCGACCCAGCCTTTGATCTCCTCGTGATCCAGACCTCGTTGGTGAGATGAGTTTGATTTGATCAAGTGTTTGATGTCACCTTTGATCCTAGACGAATTGCTGCTCTTCAAAATTGACCTCAGTCGCTGGGGGTTCTCTGGTGGGGATATCGGTGAGAGGGTTGCGGCGAGCAGGTATCCATTCTGCTCTGCATGGGCTCTCGCAAAGCTCTTGAATAGCTCGTCCATATCGATGAAGATGGAGAGCTTGAAATGGGCTTGATTGGTCAAATGCTGATTCGCTCTCAGTTCTCGTCGAGTCAGAGAGCAAGTTGAATCTGTATGAGGTAAGATAATTCTGGTCTGATTGAGATGGTGCACTCTATAAGTGGAAGTGGTTGATATAGCTAAGAATGTCCATCCATACCATAAGGGAAGCTCCAACGCCTTACCACCCATCACAGGTAAAGGCATCAAGGTACGTACCTCTTAGCTCCAATGGCAGCTGAGGTAAGCAGAACTTGCGTGTGACTTTCCACGTGATACGCTGCCGAACTTTTCTAGCGCTGTGGATCTACTCTCAGCCAATCGCTGTGGAGGTTAAAGCCCTGCGACAAGTTTGGTGCTCAACCCTCCCCACTCACCCGCACACAAAAATTATCGCTGCATCACCTCTAACTTGACAATCTTCAAATTTCGCGATTTGTCGAACAGTCACAGTGAGTCGGAAGATTATCTTGTTAAGATATTGTACATACTAACGATCGTCCAGATGGGTAAGAATCTTCATTTACCAGTTCACCTTTCCGAGAATGCGCGTTGTTGTGAGGACATGGTGCCGTCGAATTTCGCCGTAAAAATCAACAAAATCGCCATATGCCGAACTGGGATCTCGATTCAACCAATCGATTGAAAAATGATGATGCGGTGCCTGGAAGAGGGGGGACTGGACTTGACAGCCATCGTATTACGTCTGCGAAGAGCAAGGAGATTTGCTATGGAAGATTTCTTCAAATCGAGACTCGACGACCCTGAGGAAAACCAGCAAATTTGGCACGAGACTACCGGCAGCGCGCATTCGACGGAACTCACTTCTCACAAACCTCTATGGCCTTGGATACTAACAACATGCAATCAGGTCGTCTTCAGGAGTACGAGGTCATTGGCCGCCACTTGCCCACCGAGGCCAACCCTACCCCGGCCATGTACCGGATGACCATCTTCGCCCCCAACGAGACGGTCGCCAAGTCCCGTTACTGGTACTTCTTGCGTGGTCTCAAGAAGGTCAAGAAGGCCACCGGTGAGATCGTCAGTATCAAGGCGGTATGTGGTTTTCCCAGTACGAAAAAGTCCACAGACGGAATAGCGACTGACGGCGAGGAAATTCTAGATTCACGAGAAGCACCCCGAGAAGGTCAAGAACTTCGGTATCTGGCTGCGATACGACTCTCGCTCTGGCACTCACAACATGTACAAGGAGTACAGAGAGCTGACCAGAACCGATGCCGTCGAGTCCCTGTACTCTGACATGGCTGCCCGCCACCGTGCCCGTTTCAGGTCCATCCACGTATGTCGAAAACAGTTCTGGTATATATGTCACTCCTTGATTATTGACAATTTGCCTAGATCCTCCGTGTTGTTGAGGTCGAGAAGACCGCCGACATCAAGCGCCCCTACATCAAGCAGCTGGTTACCAAGAACCTGAAGTTCCCTCTCCCCCACCGCATCACCAAGACCAGCACCCAGAAGCTGTTCAGCGCGAAGCGACCATCCACTTTCGCTTAAGAATGTTATTGGTTTTGAGGACGGTTGGGCTAGGTTCTGCGGGTGTTTACAACGGATCATGGAAATATCACTGCATTTGCTCGTTTGAAGAAGAGCATTGAATGAACCAAAAAATTCTGAACACGGAGTAGATTTATGACGCAAGAAATGTGAATGTCTCTATATGTTTTATACAGCGTCCCGTGTTCATGGCTGGAGAGGCGACTGCCGATTCAATCGAGACGTGAATCGGTGTCGAGGCGATAATTCAACGGGAGAAAAAAGCAGGTGGGAACTCGGCAATTCAAATTATCGAGTTCAGACTGCACAATACAAAACAATTGAGCTTTCAACGAATCGTCCCAAGTCTTTCTTGTTTCCAGTGTATGGACCAGCAGTAACACATTTGTGTCCAGTTTAAGTAACATTTTGACTTCTCTTACAAACCACAGCTAACTCTAAACATTTCTCTTACAAACAGCTATTCTCCTTTGTAAACTTCTCTTGTTTCGTTTTCTGTCGTTTTCTGAATTTAGATAACTCCAAAAAAGTTTCGCTCGAATCATTCCTAATCGGGCTCGCCGTGCTGGCGCGGACCCGGCCACACAAGTTTCGGCCGACCAACCTATTCGAGACGGCAGCCAAGAAGTACCTGCTAAAATACTAATCAAATAGTCCGCCTACAAACGGTCCAAATCACTGGAGAAAAAAATCGTATTAAAAGTTATATGCCACACGATGGAGAATGATACCACTCTCAGCTAGCAATCCGGTATCAACCCGGTATGACTCACGCCAAACAAAAACGAGGCTGTCTGCATCTTGATTACAGAAAAAGTTGCACTTTCTTTGAATACTTAAACTGGCCCTAAACCTTCTTTTATTTTATTCTTAATTTCACTACTCATACTATCTGTCTTATACGGTCTAAGATCAAGTCTTCTTAGAGTCTTTTAGTTGGCGTTTGCCGAACTTGCAGCATTTACACCACATCACTACTCCGTCGATACCACAGAAACTTTTACACAATGGCACAAAGCAACGGCGCTACTGAGTTAGAATGGGTGACGGTCAAAACAACTCTACCGAAACCCTATCCTCCCATGTCAGAGCGGGAGCCCATCCGAACTGAACGCCTCATCCTCCGGCCATACGCCGCCACAGATCTCAATGACTTTCACCTCCTCCGCATACAGCCCGAAGTCATGAAGTGGACATCACAGGGCAAGCCCGACACAGACCTCGCACAAACCGAAAAGGTCCTCGCAGACAGGCTACCGGGCACTGATGGTGAATCAGCTTACGAGTTCGCCATCTGCTGGGCAGAGACCGGCGAGATGATTGGCACAGGTGGCTCTCACATGCGGGTGGGAGAGCTCGGCTGGCCTGTCGTCGGCTACATGTTTCGATCCGAGTTCTGGGGCAAGGGCATCGCTACTGAAGTTATGAGCGCCATTCTCAAGGCTTACTGGGCACTTCCCCGAGAAGAGGTCGAGATCAAGGTGGAGAAGAGCACTGTTGAGGGCGAGAGCGAGCGACAGCCAGAGCGGATTACTGCGGTCACGCTGGATAGCAACGGGCCCAGTCAGAACGTACTGGGTAAACTTGGCTTTAAGCTGGTCAAGAAATGGGAGGAAGAGGAACCTAATACTAAAGTGATGGAGCTCCTCTATGGCTATGCTGCGCAAACGCCGAATGCCTAAAGGAACATAGGGACGGCGTTGGAGAAAACGATATTCGCATATTGCACTTTGGAAGCCAAGCGTCTGCATAGTTTATGATTTAGCGATATAGATATGACGGATAAAAGTAATACACTACTAGATGGCTACCAAATAACAATGTATGATAACCCTTTACATCGTAGCATGTGAACGTCGATGAGAAGGGCGGGGGGAGCTGCTGGCAAGTAGACATGTGCTTGGCCGATCTTCCCCGTCTGGGCACACTTGCTTATCCCATGTGTATCGGGGAACAGACCAATAGGAATATGCACGAGTAGATGATTCGCAGATTCTGTCAGGCATGATGCTGTCAAGCAGCTCTCGAGCCAGGGATGCATCTCCACAAACTAGCCCGAACTGATCAGAGAGCAAGGAAGTGGAAAACAAGCATGAACATTCACTCACTCGGCCTCTTCGGTAGGCTTGCCGAGCCTAGAGTGCACTAACGCCAGCCGACATAAACGAGGGGCATTAATAGGTCTGAAAGTGAGACGTTGGGTTGGTGTATGCAACTACAGACTGAAGCGATATGTGTGTCAGGCGCGGGTCGTCTGTGCAGCACCGTTTACAAACGTACACAACGAGTATAATCCAAAAAAAAAAAAAAAAGGAAGGCACTACTGCTGTTTAACATATTGAAAGACATGGGGTTCCAAAAAAAAAGGAGTCAAGACGAAGAAGTCAGTGAGTCAATGTTTGTTGCGATATAGCCCTGGTAAATGTTGCCGACTTCGGGCTTACTCGAGTCATTCTTACCAACAAAAGGTCTTTCTTTTTTTCACATCTGCTTTCGCACGCAGCAGTGATATTGGTTAGTCATGCCTTGATACCGAATAGGACAGAAACAATTGAAGATTAATTTCTTTGTTTACGACCAAAATAGCCTGTTAGATAGGCCGTTGCTGGTTATTGGGTTTGCTACAGGCTAACAACAGCCCCTCCATTTCCTGCGTGTTATACACATCAACAGCAAACTACTCATGACACAAAACAAACAAAAAGAGTGAAAAGAAGAAATTACAAAAAGAGAAGAGAATCTAGTTAAAACAAAAGATGGATTTCTTAGACGAAAAGATAAACTGACAAAAAATCCAAAAAATACATGCCATGCGACCTGTGTGGATCGAACACACGACCTTCAGATGTCAGTAGATTGAAGTTGAAGCTTCAGTCTGACGCTCTCCCAGCTGAGCTAAGGTCGCAAGCTAATTGGTTGAAAGAACGCGATGCTAATTCAGCTTGTCAATGGAGCAGGCAGAATTGATGCAGAAAAAAGTAAACAAAAGTGATTCATGCAGTTTACGGCCATTCATTGTCTCTAGCACCGATTCTGATAGTAATGAATTGCATTGCTTGCTTGACGCTGCAGTATTGAATTTCATTATGTAAAGTCGAAAATATCGACGCTTCCTAGTCCGCGAGCATTTGAATATTTGCCGATGAAGTGAAAATACGACTGCTAGCCATCCCTACTAAAGAAAAGAGCATTGAATCTCATGTCCTCATCCATACCCATATGATATCTCTTACCCTAAAGGGGGAAAAGACGCCAAATATTGGAAAACCGCTATATACATTCGCTCAGAGGCATTACCACCTCTTGACGCTACCCTTCCGGGAAAAAAGCCAACTTACACGCCCTCGTCACTTCTTCCCTGCTTTCTTCTCATAAGCCTCAAGTAGACCTTTGCAATTGGCCAGATTCTTCTTTGGCTCCCACGTGTTGTCCTTGTCGCTGAAGCCCTTCCACTTGACCCTGAAGTAGTGCTCCAGAGTTTCCTCTTCAATTCTAGAGTCGACAATCTTCTCCACCTCCCACTCTTTCCGTCCCCCTTTAGCAGTACTGGTGGCTTCAGATTCCTTGGCTTTCCCGGCGGGCCTGCCTCTGCGCTTTGCTGGTTGGGCCTTGGCTGGCTGTGCCTTCGCTGATTGAGCCTTTGCTCTCTGTGCTCTGGCTGGTTGTGCTCTGGCTGGTTGTGCCCTGGTTGGCTGTGCCCTGGCTGGCCGTCCGGATTTTCGAATCGCGCTTTTCACGTCGACACTTCTCTTTGCGCGCTCTCGCTTCACGGGAGTTGCAGCTTTGCGAGCAGGCTTAGCTTGACGCCTGGACGACTGTCTTGGTGTAGCAGGGGCTGCTGCGGTCTCTTCACCGTTCTCTTTGACGTCCTTGGATTGCGCTGGACTCTGTGTCGTGTCCCCTGCGCCATTAAGCTGCCTAGCCAGTGAAGATCGCGTCGAAGATCTAGCTGATTTGAAGGCCGGCGAAACCGGAGAGTGAACCAGTGAAGCAAAACGTTCAGCCGATGAAATCTGAACATCTTCCGGTGAGTGGGGAAGATCTGGTGGTGGCATTTCGTTACTGGCCGTGACCAGCCCAGCCTCTTCGAGCATTCTACTCAGGAATTAGATTCAACACGCGATTGCCAAATCAGAATCTCGCGCTTCTTACTGAGACATGAGCTCGCTCACTTCCGCGCTTTCAACATCATCAAATAACCGGGGCATGACTGCTGAGTCTGAAATCTTTAAATGAACGCGACCTGGTTTATTAAGCATTAGGGCAAACGCGATGGGAGCACCTGCAAGAGGTGGAGGAGAAGAAAACGCGTCAGGTGCCTTTGTGTTCTCGGATGGTTTCTATGAGGTGCAGCTTGGAGGAATGGATGTCCTTTCATCTGAAGTATGCGGTCACGTGGTAACCTTCAACACCCCTATAAGAGCTCAATTCAAGGCTGTGAAGAAAGATAGAAGCGAAGATATTTTTTTTAAAAAAATACAAATAAAAATAAAATAGATAAAATGTATTACCTATGCATCTTGCGATGGCATTACAATATCGTCGCCGGGGGTGTCGGGTATAGTAGCGCCTCCTTGCAGCAATCCCTAGGCAGACAGACGTACGGCACCTAAACGTGAAACTGTTGGTTAATTGCAGATGGACTTGAAAGTGCATGTATCTAATCACCGCAAGTCAATTCCAAGATATCTGAAGTGTGTCACCCTTCTCTCTATCTAGAAGTGAAAAAAATGGTACATCAGTCTTTCTTCATGCTACTACATATTATATGTCCGCTCATCTAAGTGGGTATAACCAAACCCTGCCGCTTGCAAAGATCTAAGACTTCAATGCTATGCCCTAAAAGATGGGTATGCAACCGTAAATAACTGGGTACATGTACATTGCATGATGTGTGGTGAGCTCAGTCAAGCTCCTCCACCTCATCATCACCAAGATCACGGAATCTGCCTTCTCGCACTGCCTGTGCGACGGGATTTTCGACATCTATGATGCCGTTGCTTCTAAGTCTGGTAGCCAAATGTTAGTTACTCCCTGAAATTGTGTGGATGAGAGACCTTACCGTTCAAAGAGCACAAATAACCTCTCTGCCTCGCGTAACTGCTCTTCTTCCGACATTGGTGGCATCTCCGAAACCCTTTCTTGATCAATGAATTGTCCCGTAATAGGATTCACAAGCCTCTGAGCGCCTGTAGAGTCGCCAGCATTGAACGTTGTTGAAGCACTTGCGGGGATCGGTACGTTATTCTGGAATAAAAAGCCAGAAGCAAACCCATACCCGACATTCTCCACAAACTTCGATGCATCCTTGTCTGATAATTGGAAGAGGAGGTGGGAGACGGCATCTCGAAAGGCGGGAGCCATCGGGTTGGTCGAGTTCTTCAGTAATCTTGAAGACAGTGTCTTGCCTTTGCCAAGAACTGATTTCCGGTCCTCTGCGGTTGGCAGGAGCTTGCCGCTTATATATTGACGCACTGAATCTGGTGCACTCTCATGGACCTTGAGCATCGTGCTGATTAGAGGGGTGACGGTGACATCAAGGTCATTATCGCCGTAATTTGCCATTGCCGAGTCAAGCAGAGATATCAGTCTAGCGGCGACTTTGTTGGATTCCGAGCTTGGGAAGATGGCTGCTTGGTTTTCGGCCGTCGATAGATCGAGATTGATCAGAGCGTTGACCAATGGTCCGAAAGGAGGCTCTAACGGCTTAGATGTTGGAATGTCTTGTTTCCACAATAGCTCGACAATATGCGGCACCGCTGGACTAAATCGAGAGGCTTGATCTTTACAAAAGTGAGTGACATTAAACAAGAGTTTGAGAATCTCGGCGAGCGCCATATCCTCCATGGGCTGCGGCTGCACAGGCTTGGTAGCTGCAAGTTTAGCATGTCGGCTGAGATTCTCCGTGATATTCTCGGCGAGGTTGTGTTCCGTAATCAGGTTATCCAGATGCTCTTTGGTGCCATAAGTGGAAAGCAGCAAAATTCGTGACGTGAGAAATTCGTTATCCCAATTGTCAGTTTTGAGCCCCTCACAGGCCTTTACGGCGAACTCTTGGTCTACGAGCATCCGCCTTGTTTCAGGTTTTAGCAGCATCGAGTTAGCCAAAACTCTCAAGGCAGCTCGGTTTGTGTCACCAGACGAGCTGTTGAATCCATGCCGCAAAAGCATAGAGATACCCTTGCAAATGTTAGCCTGATCTCTGGTGTAAAGCAACTTGTACTTCTCAACTACTAACATCTTTGGTAAAGATAGGATCTGCGTGCCGGGGGTCTCGCCCGTAGATCTTCAGCTCTTCTAGGGCCTCATCTCGGTCTAAAGGACAATCAATAGGGGACCTTTACAAATCACCGACGAATGCTGATATTTACAAACCTTTGGGGAGAAGTGAGGCCTTATCGAGATCCTCGGTGAGCTTGTTGACCAGCTCAGTCACTGCCTTGAGTTTTGCTGGATAAGGTTAGCTACAACGTATGTCCTGAGTATTCCGCGACTGCTAAATGGACTTACCAGGGCCAGTTGCCGTGCCCAGTTGGATACCAGGCATGGCGAAAAATGAGTTAGATTAAAGATGCTGAGAGAACATGAAAGGGAGAGAAGTTGGGATGGGTCAGATTGCGCGTAAAAATTGTCGACAAATTTGAAAGAACAAAGAAAGAAATGGTCAAATGATTCGCCCGCTGCTAACTATAGAGTCGGATTCTGACTGGTCGCCACTGGGGTACAGCTGTTTCGTATTGGCGTATTAGGGGATGAGAGGTGAGTAGGTAAGCTGCGATCAAGAGTTGGAGGAGGGAAGAAGAGAAGCTTCTGGTGAAGCAACGATGATAAAGGTCTGACGATTGTCGGGAAAAGTCATGAGAGCCGGGGCGCAAGGGCTATGAATGAGATTAATAAGATGGGACGGTGCCTGATTATTGAAGCAGGCATGCCGTCATGAGATGACTGACATATAAATTTGCGGAACAGCCAGGGTTTCAGCAGATTAACAAGCCCAATATTGGCTGTACTTATGATTTTTCCATCTCATCCCATCGAATAGAATTGGACAGCTCTCTTCTTTGTGCCACGATTGGCCGTGGCGATGAATCAGCGGCTCCGTCGGTGGCAATGGAATTGCGGAGATTGGCGATAGGCGACGCTGGAGCTCTTGCTTGCAGCCCCTGGATGGACTGCTAGGTACATGCGACAGGCTCCAGCGAGACACCAAATCGCTTGTACCCGTAAGACAAATTTGAGAGCCCAGGTCATTAGCCCCAGCGCAGTTGAGCGCTATGTGCAGCGGCCTCTGCTAAGTTATAGTGGGGGCAGCGCTAAAACGCGTGTCGAAGCGTGATCGCGTTTTGCTTAATTGATTTCGGCAAAAATTATGGGCCGTGTCACTCCGTACCTCCTCCCAGCTCATCGCAACGAACTTGGCCGTGATGGCAGGCGGACGGCCTTTTTGACGACTTTTTCTGCATCCCCTGTCGAGTTCTAGCCTGGCTTACCTCCTGGAAATAGCGTCTACGAGATCTCAATGTCTAGCGGGCCGCGCTTCTCCTCTGGCAGATTCACTGCTGTCTAGATCGCCGAATGCTGCATCGCAGCCATGGCATCTTCACCAGCTCCAGCTCCAGCATCAAACCTCGAATCGCTGCCGCCACGACCCCCGACGCCTCCACGGGAAACAGGCAAGGACAGTGAATTGTTGGTCAAAACCATCCTCACCCGCGCTTCTCCGTCTGACCCCCAGGACAGTCTTCAGACTCCGCCAGCCGCCAACACTCCAACCTCGACCGATGTGCCCGACTCCAAGTTGATGTCAAGCCGAGCAAGGAAGACGGTTGTCTGGTCAGCACATACCGAGTACAAGGATCCAATTGACTACCGGTCAATCGAAAAGCTTCACAGATCGTCTCCGCTCTCCGTTCCTTCGCCCACATCAAAGCCTGTCAAGGGCATTCTCAAACCGTCTCCTTCTCCGAACCCACGTTCCCTATCGTCCGGTGGTGACTTTGATTTGGTCGTTGGCCAGCCCAACATCATCGAAATGTTGGACTCAACGATAAAGCAGCTGGCTGGTTCCGACCGAGACTCGAAACTGGATGCATACATGGTGCTCTCTAGGGCATTGAAGGCCTCGAATAACCTCCCCGATCGAGTTGCTTTGCAAGACAAAATGAGCCTATTCATGCAATTCATTCAGCGCGATATCACATCCAAAAACGACACCGGAGCTCCCGATTCTTCCCTCATCAACCATGCCCTGACACTTCTCGCCACGTTTCTTCACTTCCCGGCAATTGCTTCGACTCTCACCTCCGATTTTGGAATATTCATCATCGACCACTCTGTTCGTGCGTTTGAGGATGTCAGCACCCCCAAGGATGTTGTACGGCATCTGATGCAAGTCGTTGCCTTCCAAAACTTTTCGCCAAAGGTGATGACATCTGACCGAGTGGGACGATTGGTAACAGCGCTGCATCAAATAGAGGGCCACCTCAAAGGCAAGAGTATTGTCATGAGCCGGATACACATATATAAGCGCCTCGTCAAACAGGCACGCTTGCATATGGCTACTCATTCAAACTGGCTCAAGGACATGCTCTCGGATATGCTGAGTACCGTCAAAGATATTCGTTCTCAGGCAATCAGCCTGGCAACCGAAGCCGGGTTTGCCCTCCGGTCCGAGAAGCAGCTTCTGCGAAAAACCAGTGAAATATTTCAAACAACGAATGACGATCAAACATATATCGAGTTTTACATTCACAGGCTACAGGAAATGCTCAAGGACAGAGCAAGCGCTTCAGCTGTCCCGCAGATATGGAGCGCCATCATTCTTTTCATGCGGTGCCCGCTGGAGAGATGGCAGTACTATGGCCCTTGGCTAACTCTTGCCCAGTCTGCCTTCAATATGGCAGATGCTTCCACAAAACAGGAAGCAAACTTTGCTTGGAATCGGTACATCTACCTTACTTTGGCCGATAGCAAAACCACACCGAAAATTCTAGGGACCCTCTGTCAGCCTCTTCTGAGTCAGCTACGGAGAAAGGCAAATCCTAGACAGTTGGAAGAGGCTGTGAAACTCCAAAGGACAGTCATCGGTGGCATTTGCAATCTCTACTATTATGCATTTGCTCCAGGGAATGATAAATTCTCCCCTGATTCTATATGGGACGTTGCAGTGGAGCCTGTTTTATCACAGCTCATCAGTCTAGATGGCAAGCCAGAGATTCCAGGAGATTGTCTTCTACAAGCTGGTCGTATCTTGACGAACCTCATGGATGTGGCTACACCTCGCATGTGGAGACAGGATCGTATCATGGAGACACCGCCGGCAAACCCGGATGAACTCCCACCTTTGGACTCGAAATGGGTGAGGCGAAACTGCGACAAAGTGTTTCGAATGGTTGGTCCTATTTTGGAGAAGAAGTTCATTGACTTGGCCAATAAGGACTCTTTGGTATTTCGCTTATGGCAAGCCTTGGTCGGATCAGTCGCCGCAGCATCAGCGAAAGATATCAAAGTTTCAGAAGAAACCGCCAAGTTTTTTGCATACGCCTTTGGCCTGTTGTCCAAGGTGTGGCAAGCGGGAATACCTTCAGGCGGCAGCGTACATGCCCTGGCGTTTCTGTCAAGCGTCAAGAACTTCATTGATATCCTCGTCAAGGCACTCGGCATGCTTCCCTTTACAGAAAAGAAGCTCGCCATGACAGTGGGCAACACTTTCGAATCCATTGCAACACCATCTCACAATCAGAGTCGATCAAGTTCTCCGGGAATCGTCCGGACCCCCTTACATCACCTCTTCTCCATGCTCTCTTCTGTCCCTCGAGGAGGTGCTGATGACGATGAGTTGTCTGACTTTTTCCTTTGCGTTTTCGAACCATTCTTTCACGGAAAAGCAACAAAGGCCCGCTTGGAGCTAGTACACGAACTCCTGCAACTGTTGCCTAGAGAGTCACCATTTCCGTATGGACCGTGGCTGTTAGCTGCACAGAATCTCTCTCTATCTCTAGACGATAACGAACCTACATCCAACTCAGTGGGCAGCGGTAAATTGCTGGGACCAAAATATCGAGATGTCACTTCTCTGCTTGAACGCGGACTCGTCGGATACACCCAACTTCCATTGGATCGATGGTTCTCGCTATTTGAGCGACTCTCTGAAAATGTAGTCCAGCAACTCGGTGATGCTGGGCGTGCTCTTGTTGTTGTCGAACCTCTGGCGAAGGCCCTACTCGACTGTCTTGAAAATAGCAGCCGGAGTCCCCCATCTGAAACTTCCCTCAGAGCAATCCGCACGCTTTTCGACGTTGCCAAGCTTCCACGAGACCGGACTGCTTTGAATACTGCTCGACAGCGGTTATGGGGAACTTCTATGACAGCCGCGCGAGCAAGTTCACTAGATCCATTCGACCACCTTTACAGACTCGGTAATAAGGCTCTAGAGACTTTCTACACCAAGATTTCCCTTTTCGATTCCAAGACTGATATTATACCTTTGATTGAGAGCATTGAAAGCTTCTTGGTCCGATGTTTCTCTCAACTGGGTGTCAAGGCCTTTTCGAATATCCAAACTAGTCTGTGCTTATGGATTGAGGACGATAAGTCATGCTATGAACATGACGAAGAGACACCGCTCTCAAAGGCTGTAAGAATACATCCTCCAATAGCCACCTACTATTATGAAATGGAACTAACTTATAACAGCTCATTCATATTTGGATTCGGATAACTACTGATCTTGCAGGGAAAGGACAACTGACGAAAGACGAGTTTGATCAAATAGAACCACTTCTAACCTCTTCGTTCAAGAGCAAGCTTCCCACTATTGTTGACAAAACAATAGACCTGTGGAATGTGCTTGCCAAGGATGAAGAGCAATTGTCTTGCTCTGACAGCCTAAAGTCAGTCGCTTCGGATGCCGGATCAAAGAAACAGCAGCTTGTGGAATCGAAAGAAGCTAAGAAAATTGGCGGTGCATTCGGTGCTCAGGCCCCTCCCGTCAATCCTCTGCCAGATGAAGCGAACCTTGTTGTGCTCTCGTCCGGTTCATCTCGCTTGGATGCTGGGCCGGCTCCAACCAAAAAGGCAGCCACTCGAATGTCCACTCGGAAACGTCGCATAGAGGAGACTCCCGAGCCAAGTCGCGCAAAATCATCCAAGCGGACCAGCACTCCTAGACTCCGCCATGACAACTCCCAAGTCCAGTTTACGACTGTTGCATCATCTTCTCCGATTCCAGAAGATGGTTCTCAGCACCTCACGGAGAGACAGAAGGAAGTTCGGGAAAGGCAGCGTGAAAACGAAAAGATCTACTCGGATATGCGAACAAGCTCCCCGCCTCCTCCTAAAGAAGACTCACCCAAAGCGGTTGAAGCACTAGCCCCTACTGATAACCAAGCTGGAGAGACAACGCCGCGTCGTGGTAGTACGTCATACGATAACCTGGTCACCTCAACACCAACTCCTAGGCGAGGCCAGCTGGTACATGTGGACGATACTGACCCCCCATCTTCCCCTCCCATACCGCGACCAAACCCGCTCGCCTCAGAAATCAAGTCTCGTTCTAGGATTAGCAACTCGCTAGATAGCTGGGAGTTTTCATCACCTCCAGGTTCGCCGCTTCCTAGTGATCAGGAGGCAGTGTCGGTGGTTCAATTACCAGGAGAGAAATCAGCCGGTAAGGTCAACAATAAGACGGCAACAAAAGCCAAGGGCTTTAATACTGGCTCGAGGGACGTCATTCCTTCCAGTTTTATAGAAGGGGAGTCATCATCATCGGACCTTACGGATCTATCAGATAGGGATATCTCCCCCTCGCCAGAACCACCGCGGTATCCCGAAACCCCGACCAAGAAACGGTTATTACGTGATGCTGTTGCTGTAGAGGAAAGTCCAAGGTCGGGAGATGATGAGTTTGTCGACGCTAGGAGCAGCCCTGAAAAGCCTATCCCTCTACCAGCTAACGACACGTCGTTTGCCCTCAGTGAGGGAGACGAGAGCCGAATGATGAAACTCGCGGATGAACTCGAATCTGGCGGCGGTGTCGGTCTACAAGGAAAATCCGAGGCTGAGGATAGCTCCGATGAGCGCTCTAGCGTGCAGTCTGAGGAGCCTCAGCCGCCATCACCTCCAAGAACTCGCAGGGCAGCTAAGCGCGCCACTCCTGCGAAGTCTCTTGGCGATAGCGAGGGTGGTGGAAGCAAGAGGAAGAGGAAGCGATCAGGGTCTCGACAAAGCGAGGGCCGTTCTAAGAAGCAACGATCTGAAGTTGCAAAAGAAGTCGAGCCGGTGGTGGAGAGCGAGAACGAACCTGCGTCCATAGGTATGGAGACTAGGGGAAGTGCTCGAAGACAACGCCAGCAGCGCCAGCGAGAAGATAAGACCACCGGTCCGCAGAAACGATCCAGCAAGCGGAACAGGAAGCGGCGGGGTGGGGATACGGACGACGAGGTGGTGTCACAGCTGGAGAAGGAATCCGATGCAGCAGCGAGCCAGGAAGCAAACAGGGATGCAGAAGAAGAGGTAGCGCCTAGCACCAAGGATGAGCCGCACCAATTACCAGGGAATATGGATGTCGATGCGGAAGTGGATGTCGATGCAGATGCGAATGCGAATGCTACGGTGGTAAACGAAGAGGGAAGCGAGCCGCCACGTGCAGAGGAGGAAAAGAAGGCAAAAGCCCTGACGATCATGGAGACGTTACAAAACAGTCTAGAGCAGCTACGCCAAATATCGCTGCCTCGAAGTGAAGTATACAAGATGGAGGACATGTTGATGGATCTGAAGCGAGAGCTGTTTGAAGCAGAGAGGCGAGGAAGGGACAGCACCTAGAGCATGAGGAGGGATGAGATGAAATTCTTACGACATGCATCGTACGGCGTCGAGAACGTTTTTCTGCTTTTATTTTGGTTTTTTTTTTTTTCAACTCGTGGCTTGTTTGTTCTGCATATTTTCTTTCTCCTTCTTTCATGGAGCTTGGACCGGTTGGGTGTACGGAATAGGCCGATGGATAATACCAGATGTTTGATTTTGTGTTCCGGAAAGAAAGGGGATGTTTGCATGGAAAGGGGTAGATAGAATTCACGATGAGGGCGGCCGCATGGGAATGTGTTGGCTTGAACATATTGTGCATATACATATTATAAAATTCGGTCAAAAGTGAATTTTTTTTCAACAATTCGCAAAATATCACGTCTTTACTTCATCTAGTCCCATCTTGACAAAGTGCCCAAATACCTACTCTTGGCAACATGCAATATTCTCCCCATCCTGATTCCATGACAGGATTAGAATCCTATGTACAACTTGCTGCAAGCTACGGTGCGGTACTCGGCCGACATCACCATGACGAGCCAAAAAAAGGGTCTCCAAGCCTGGCCAAGCTGTGCATGCGCAAACCGGGCTGCAGCCGCGCCCAGGAACATCTTCATCCCTCGGATGCCCCAAACAGGAAGTCCGACGGCAACGTTGGCCGTGCATGCACTGTGTCTTTGGGAGCTAAATCCCGAGGCACACACACGGCCGTCCTAGGAAGAAGCGCTTATGCCGGCAGATCCATTTTTTAAATACGGGGGTTTTGGGGACAAGGGGAAGACTTTTGTGATTGTTGGAGTTTAGTTTTGGGGTACGGGGTACTCCATACGGAGTAGGGAAAAAGACGAGAAGGGGTGAAAAGAGGCGTGGCTGACTGGCGAAGCGGGCGTAGCGAGGACTTGGTGGTTGGATGGTCTGAGATGGAATCAGTTTGTTTGGTTGAATTGCATGTTAGCCCATAGTTGTAGTCATCAGTAACAGGGGAGGAGAGGAGACAGAAATTGCGCTGTCGAAGGCATCTTGGAGCTGTCGAACGAACTGTAAGCTCGTGTGGGCTCCTTGTACACACAATTAGCTATCCAGCTTGCCAGCCATAAATTTATTTGTATCATTCGTATGGGCCCTGTTGATCTCGCCGCTACTTACCGTACGAGGCATAAATAAGAAAGCGTCGTATGAGAGCATATGCAGGTAAAATGCCCACAAGAGCGACTCCTAAGCTGAATGGCGTTTGATACAAAGGCACCCGAGCGACTAATGGTTGTTTACTTTGGCCGAAGAAGACAAAAAAAATCTTGGATCAGCTGTTTAGGATCCAGATCGTCGCAGCAAATGACGTCAAAAACAGAAATGGCTAGTGACAACTGAGCGAATCTTGGCCCACGGGAGGTTGATGTGGACCCTCGGGACGTGAACCTGGAAGAGACGCCGATGATACCTCGAATTCATCTGCCCATGCCGTGTTTGGGTTCTTAGGAGCACGGAGTTCCCGAACCCTGGATCGGGGTCAACCACTCCTACAAGGCTGACACCATCGTGAGATTGCAGAAACCTAGAATAGCCATGCGATAGAACAGTCTGGACCTGCTTTGTTGAAGCTGCTTAGGCCTCGGCGAGTTAGCTGTCAGACCCAATTTACCCCAGGTTTCGCATGGCCATGTGTGCCTCGGATCGCTTCTTTGGGTATTTCCAGAGGGAAGAAAGGGGGCCGGGATAGCTTCAGTGTTGGGCGTCTGGGGAAACCTGGGGAGCTCTTTTCTGGGGGAACACGCGAGATGAGAAAGAAGGAGATTTTAGGCAGCGGGGAAAAGAAGAGTCGAGACTGATGCGATGGACCCTCCCCCGGATTCTGCAATATCTCTCGTCGTGATGAAGAACCAAAGCAGCCGATATCTGCAGTTTGATACAGCCATTGAGCATGAGCATCCAGAGAAGATCGCGAGGTGATCTAGAAGGCGTCGAAGCATGTTGTTCGATGGCCGGCACCCGCGAAACGAAATTCTGCACACCACATCAAGACAAGGCGGCGTGAGTTCGAAAACTAGCATGCTTCGATCAGCTAGCGCTCGAGACAAAGATGTGCCTAGATTTTCTCCGATGCAGCACCTATTTTCCCTTTGTGTCGCTGACGCTGACCGATCCGCCCCGGCTCCCGCATACACACCAGAGTCAGCCTGCTTGCTGGCTTCTTACCGGCTTCTTACTGGAACGATTTTAAAGAACAAAACTAGCAGGGCATTAGGCCAAAGAGAGGAAATCGGGTTTCCTAGCTGGTATACGCCACTCGCTGCAGATGTCTTCTCGACGCCGCCATTTTGGAAGCCTCGCCGCCACAGTTATTCACGTTACGTGAAAGGGCATCCGATTCATAATCCCTCCGCATGTTGAGTGGCTTTTTACTTCCCGGTCTTGTTCGAAAGCGCGTGTCCAGGCAGCCAAGGAACGGTTTCCCACCGAGATCCACCGTGTGAACTATTAAGCATGATTGTGATTCGGCGGGTGACGTCGCTTTCCCCACGTTTCTCCAGGCGGTTTGTACCATCTCCAGATTGGGCTTCTTGAAGGCGGCAATTTTTTCTCTCTCCGAGCCAAATAGCTGGGTATTGGTGATTTGATGATGAGATAGCGTGTTCTTTCAGCAGGAGCAAAATCGGAATAAGCCTCCTAATAGGTTTTTGGCCACATTCCACGTACTGTACTGTGCGCGTTGGCGTTCCATCTTGGCATCGACTTATACGATTCGGCCGGTAGGTTGGCTGACGGGGAACTTTTTTGTGGATTTTGTCTGCATGGCAAAGCACTAGAGCAGTTAGCGGACAGGGGCCAAAAAAGACGAAGATGGTAATACAGGCTATCCGCAGCACAGTATCGAATATCGTGTACGAGGCACAGAATCAGAGTTTGCCATCTCTTTGCATCAGTGTGATTAGATGCTCTCGAATGCAGTTGCGGTAGGAATATTCAGCTTAAGTAATGGATTAAAGAAGAGGAAAGAGCATCTGCTCCAGCACGTGCAAGGCGGTGGGGGTTTCTGCAAGGCCCAAATCCAGTATTGGAGGAAAACTCAGGCTACTGCTTCGTACTTGTTCTACTAGACAACGATCGGCTTCTTTTTCTTCTCCACGCCACTGACCTCCAATTCCTCATCCCGCATGTGAAACAAACAGACGCTACTCGCACGTTGCCCGCATGGACGAGTATGTACACACCCCGGACCAGCCACTGGACTGGAGGGTCCATCCGGCTTGCTTGATTGCTACTGTACGAGTACAGCGCCTTCACCAGCTACTACAAGGGTTGACGGGAACGGCCATGGACGATCTCAGGGTCCCCAGTTTTCTGGTGTGACGGAGCCCTCCATCTTCATCTTGGCCCGTAATGTACTCCGGTCCGTCGTGTCGGTGGCCCAGTTTGCGGTTCATTCTGCATACCGACTGTGTAGCCGCGATGCGACTTAAAAGGCCGGGATACCTCCCTCCTCTATGGTGCTGATCTTGTCCTTCTCAGCCTGCCATCTTCATCCACTTCCCTCTTCTACTCCTCCTCCTTAAGAACGGGGGCAATTCGATATACAGCAGAGCAAGGCAGAAGCAGAAGAAGAGAGACAACCAAATTTACCATCATGAAGAAGTATTTCGGCCTCAGAGGCCAAGCCCTCAACTGGGCCATCGGCTGCATTGCTGGCTGTGACTTTTTGCTCTTTGGCTATGGTAAGCTCCAATTATTCTAACACACCATCATCATTTCCTTCATGAGCTGACATGCCACAGATCAGGGTGTCATGGGCGGTATCCTGACTCTACCCATCTTCCTTAACCAGTTTCCCATCATCAACCCGGGAGCCGCTATTGACGACGCTGATGCGTCCAAACGCTCCACCTACCAGGGCATTGCTGTGGCATCTTACAACCTGGGATGCTTCATCGGTGCCATTATCACCATCTTCATCGGTAATCCTCTCGGTCGTCGGCGCATGATTTTCCTCGGTACTTCCATCATGGTCATTGGTGCTGCACTGCAAGCTTCCGCTTTCAAACTGGAGCACTTCATCATTGGTCGTATTATAACAGGTCTCGGTAACGGTGGCAACACGTCTACAGTTCCCATGTGGCAGTCTGAAACATGTTCTGCCCACAAAAGAGGAAAACTCGTCATGATTGAGGGTGCCCTCATCACAGGCGGCATCATGATTTCCTACTGGATCGACCTTGGCTTGTCTTTTGCCCCTGGCTCAGTTGCCTGGCGATTCCCGCTAGCTTTCCAGATCGTCTTCTGCCTCTTCATTCTCGCATTTGTTCTTGGTCTACCTGAATCTCCTCGATGGCTCATTCTCAAGGGTCGCGAAGAAGAGGCCAGAGAGGTCATCGCCGCCATTGCAGACGTCGACCTTCGAGACAAGCACGTTGAGAACGAATTCCAAGCCATCAAGGAGACTGCTTTGGAAATGAGCAAGGGCACCTACGGCGAGCTTTTCGCAAACGATCACAACCGCACCCTCCACCGAACCATCATCGCCTATGTCAACCAGATGTTCCAGCAGATTTCCGGTATTAACCTCATCACATACTATGCTGCCAAGATCTACTCTGATCTTGGCATGTCTCCCTTCATGTCTCGTCTTCTCGCTGCTCTCAACGGTACCGAGTACTTCATTGCTTCCTGGCCCGCCGTCTTCCTTGTGGAGCGCGTTGGACGTCGCAAGCTCATGCTCTTCGGTGCCGTTGGCCAGGCCGCTACCATGGCCATTCTGGCTGGCGTAAACTCGCGCCCAACAGAGAAGCCTTTCCAGATCGCAGGTATCGTCTTCTTGTTCGTATTCAACACCTTCTTCGCTGTTGGTTGGTTGGGAATGACCTGGCTGTACCCGGCCGAGATTACCCCTCTACGAACACGTGCACCGGCGAATGCTTTGTCGACTTCCTCCAACTGGATCTTCAACTTTTTGGTATGGTTCCTATCATTAGTCTTGCATAATCATCCATCAAAGTTTAACATATGCTAACACTCATTAATAGGTCGTCATGATCACTCCCGTATCTTTCACAAACATCAAGTGGAAGACATATGTTGTGTTCGCCGTTCTCAACGCCTTTATAGTTCCGTGCGTCTACTTCTTCTTCCCCGAGACAGCCTACCGCTCTCTGGAAGAAATGGACAACATTTTCCAGAAGGTCAAGGGCTGGCAGGGAGCATTCGATGTCGTCCGCGTGGCAGAAACCGAGCCACGGCGATACGGCAAGAACGGCGAGATTCTCATCCCTATTGAAGAGGCTGATGAGAAGGCCAACGCCGAGCACCACAACGGCAGCACGAGCGAGGGAAGCGATGCCAACAAAGGCATGTTCACGGGTGTTGACGAAGAGAATGCACGGGGTATCCAGTAAAGCGCATCACATAGAGTGTGGATGCGTACTGGCTGCACGATGGCCTCTTAGTCTTTCTTGAACATTCTTGCTGCACATATGCAGTGGCTGATAATTCCTCATTTTTTCTGCTATTTTTTGTTTCCTACTTTCAACCCCTTTTTCTTTCTCTGAACCTTTTACGATGAGGAATGAATTTACATATACCCACTGGTTCTGCGAATTTTCATGGTCAAAGAGGATACGTGCAGCCCTTTGAAGGCTGTAAATGGGCACAGGTAGAATAGACGAATAGGGTTAGAGGATGATGCTCGAGTGTGTTTGAGATGCACTCGGCGTTTTGTCTCAGTATATATTCTTTCTGCCTACTATTATTGCTATTCTGTTGCACGTGTTGATGACTGTGGACTGTCATATGCCCAGAACCAGGTACATGGATAGTAGACTGGTACTCTCTAATATCTCAGCACTGATATGTGCACTTGTTGACCGTCTTTTTAACGAGTGAATGTGATTCAGCTGCATCCCGGCAGTGTCACAAGCAATGCTGGCTGCAGTGGCTGCGTTTCAAATATGTTGCAAGGAGCCAATGCCCGTCCTCTTACACGATGCAAAGGGGGCAGAGTTGAAGGTACATGTACTTTTCTACGAGCTCTTGGTCCAATTGCTTCAAGACAATTTTAGGCTGATTACTGACGTAGCTCAAGTACCTAGTACAACGCACCCTGGTTAAAGTGCAGGTGAGGGGTGTAATTGCAACGCTGCAACAGCTACCCCGCCAGATGGAGCAATGCATGCAGTCACTACCTCGTCCAGTTCATCCTCTTCAGCTTCATCCCGCTTTGAAGCTTTTCCAACTCTTACACGGTGCAACTTGTACTAACCGGTAAGCTTGATACCAACTTGTTTTCACTTCTTAGCACCTCCAGTTATCCAGTCCAGCTATTCCTCCTGCTGTATGCTAACGCAACTGCCGATCACTCCAGTTCATCGCCCGCTTTTTGCTTCTCCGACGAACCCGCCGAAGCTCCTGATCCGAGCGTTCCTCTCCCGTCGATAGACCACCCACTATCCCTCTCCACGCCCTCAATCGCAATCACATCACCATGGTGGACCGCCCAAACAAGCCCTCCGCCCTAGCTGCGACGCCCGGTCTTCAGCCTCAGGCCCAGGTCACCATCTCAGACGGCAGCTCGCGCGTCACAGCGGTTCTGCCCACGGGCGAGAGCGTCGAGATCCTTCTGTTCGGCGCCACCGTGCTGAGCTGGAAGGATGCTTCGGGCGATGAGAAGCTGTGGCTGAGTGAGGGCGCGAAGCTGGATGGAACAAAGGCTGTGCGCGGAGGTATTCCTTTGGTCTTCCCGGTATGTCTATTCCGCTACTCGCCCGACTTGCACCCAACAAAAAGAGCTACATATCTTTTTGTCTTTGGGTACAAGGGAAGTTGATTAAAAACATATTTTGTCTAATACGCCATACTCTTAGGTCTTTGGCACTGCCCCCGACCACGAAGCCACCTCCAAGCTTCCCCAGCACGGCTTCGCCCGCAACTCCCGCTGGGAGTTCCTTGGCAAGTCCGAGACTTCTTCTAATAGCGTAAAGCTCGACTTTGGTCTGTCCTCTGAGAACCTCGACGATGCTGCTCGACAGCTGTGGCCCTATAAGTTTGGTCTTCTGTACAGCGTTACGCTTGCTCCCGAGAGCTTGAGCACTGCGCTGGTGGTGACAAACGAGGGCGACGTGCCGTTTGAGTGCCAGACTCTTTTGCACACCTACTTCAAGATCAAGGTAAATTACATCATTCTCATTATACAATCAAAAAGTAATAAAAGCTAATCTGAATTCGCAAAGGACATCGCTTCCGTCCAGGTCACTGGTCTCGAAGACTCCCCCTTCCACGACAAGGTCGACGGCGTCAAGGACAAGACCCAATCCTCCGACCCCATCACCTTCTCCGGCGAGACCGACCGCGTCTACACTCCCGTCAAGGGACCTGGACACCCCGTCATCATCACCGAAGGCGGCGTGGAAAAGTTCCGCGTTGTGCGCGATAACCTCGACGACGTGGTCGTTTGGAACCCCTGGGTCGACAAGGCTGCCGGCATGGGCGACTTCCAGCCCAAGGATGGTTGGAAGAACATGGTGTGTGTGGAGGCTGGCGCAGTTAGCTCATGGCAGAAGCTGGAAAAGGGAGATGCTTTCGAGGGCGCGCAAACGATTTACTTACACTGAAGAGGATGATTAGGGGAGGATGCATAAGCCTGTTTATATCTATCTTTATACGTCTTTGTCGAGAGACAATGGGCTGCCTGGACAAAGAGGGAGTCGCCTCCCTAGTATATTAGCACGAGAGTGAGCGCTGTTAGGACTGAAATCATGTTGAATTTATGCATTTGCGCGTTAGATATCGACTCATGCTGTGGAGGTGTATCCTCGTGTTTTCCATCTCATATCATTCTTTTACCCACGTTCCATTTTTCCCAATGCAGCACCCAATTTGGTAGACCTATATACAAAACCGTCGTTCTTTTTTTCGAATTCACATCTCTCATCTTTTGCTTAACTTTTTATTCATTTTCTTCATTCTCTTTCATAACAAACAATTGCAATCTTCATTTCTTGTGCTCCCGGGAGTAATGGTCGGCCACCAAAAACGCGAGCTCAAGAGCCTGCTTCTCGTTGAGTCTCGGGTCGCAGAAGGAGGTGTAATTCGTCGAAAGGTCGTCCTCGTCGAGCCCCTCGCTGCCGCCCAGGCACTCGGTGACGGCATCGCCCGTAAGCTCGAGGTGGACGCCGCCAAGGTAGCTGCCCTGCTCCTTGTGGATGCGCAGCGACTGCTCGAGCTCGCTGTAGATGTCGTTGAAGCGGCGGGTCTTTATGCCCGTGGGCGTGGAGAGGGTGTTGCCGTGCATGGGGTCGCACTGCCAGACGACGCAGCTGCGGTACTCGGAGTCCTCGACGGCGCGGATGTGCGTGGGGAGCAAGGAGGCGACTTTGCCGGCGCCGTAGCGGGTGATGAGGGTGATTTTGCCGGGCTCGCGGGAGGGGTTGAGGGTACGGAGGAGGGCGAGGAGGTCCTCGGTGGGCGTGGTAGGGCCGACTTTGATGCCGATGGGGTTGGCGATGCCGCGGAAGAACTCGACGTGGGCGTGGTCGAGCTGGCGCGTGCGGTCACCGATCCAGACGAAGTGAGCAGAGGTGTCGTAGTACTCCTTGGATTCATCACCAGCGACGGGTCTGATGGTGGGCGATGAGCCGGGAGGAGTGCCGGGCCTGCTGACGCCTGGGTGGGTGGGCTTCTCCATGAGGCGAGTCAGGGGCTGCTCGTACTCGAGCAGGAGGCCCTCGTGGCTGGTGTAGAGCTCGACTGTCTCGAGCTCGCCGGGGCGGGCGTTGATGACCTGGAGGAAGCGCAGGGTCTGCTGGATGCTGGAGGCGATCTTGGAGTACTTTTCCTTGAGGACGGGGTCGCGGACGTGGCCCAGGCCCCAGTCGAGAGGTCGGTGGAGGTCAGCAATGCCGGAGGAGAGGGCAGTGCGGATGTAGTTGAGCGTAGCAGCGGAGTGGTGGTACGCTCTTTCGATAAATGTTAGCATGGAAGAGACTGAACATTGTTATTATAAGCAGAAAGAAGAGACTCACTTGAGGAGACGGTTAGGATCAATCTCTCGCTCATCAACATGGTAGCCATTGAGAATGTCGCCTCTAAAGCTCGGCAGCTCCTGGCCATTGACCATCTCCGTCGGACTAGATCTTGGCTTCGCATACTGGCCAGCCATGCGACCAATTCGCACAACCCGCTTGTTGGTGCCCCAGATGAGCACCAGACTCATCTGCAGCAGCAGCTTGATCTTGGACTCGATGGCGCCCTGCTCGCAGTAGTCAAACAACTCGGCGCAATCGCCACCCTGCAGCAGGAAGCCGTTTCCCTGGGCGACCTCGCGCAGGTGGGCTTTCAGGGCGTTGATCTCGTTGGGGTGGACGAGGGGAGGCATCCGGCCCAGCTCGGTGACGGCCTTTTTGAGCTTGGAGGGGTCTGGATAGGCGGGAGACTGCTTGATGGGTTTTGAGCGCCAGGTTGAAGGGTTCCAGGGCTGGGAGGCGATGGCCTCGGGGAGAGGAGTCTGTTGCTGTTGCTGGGCCATGGCGGATGATGCTGATGATGAGGAGGATGGGAGAGGAAAGATGAGGAATCGAGAAGAATAAGGAGGAGAGGCGCAACGAAGCCTGTCGCGGCGCAAGACTGAGGTAAGATATGAGACTCGGGTGAGTCAGTGAGTATATCGTCTTCTCAAGATGTGTGAAAATATTGCGTCTCAGTGGAAAAAAAACACAAGTTCAATTGCTGTTGCGCAAACGTGTCTCGACGTTTCTCTCTAGGCGCATGCACAAGCTCGATATCCCCAGTACGAGACGAAGCAGGAAATATACCGGCGACAATGACAATGACTATGCTGGTGTTGTTTTGCCTTGCTGCCGCAAAAGAGTTCGGAGTCCGATAATCGAACTGAATATGAGTCAAGGGCCACTTATTTGGTAACACAGTCGCATTGGCCTTTAAAGCCCGTGCAGCCAAGCCAATCCCGAAAAGCGTCCGGGTACGTACCGATTTGATTTTTTTTCTCCCGGCGCTTCTTTTGTTTCTAGCGACGGCGATCCTTGCATTGGCGAATCAGAGGCGATGACGCATTTGCTTCACAAAACTGCTTTAGCCTTGATATAAACAACGTGGTTTCTCAACATGTATATATGAAGAGCTGTAAGCCTTGAAACATAAGTAACAAGTACTATGCAACTTATTATTCAAGGAGAGAATCTTGGTTGAGTAATAGACTACCTGCTTGGTACTTGCTGCAAGTGTGGCTTATTGAAGCCATAAATGGCGATATACCACTTACTACACATTGCTGCGCTGAGGAAGGAAAGTGGCAAGCTTTGTACCTAATGAATGCTTGTAAATCCATCAATTTGTCTTGAATAATCTGCTCAAAACAATTTGTAGCCAATAGCATCAATACAGCCTATCACATATAGTATAAAGTAAAAAAACGCCCATTTCCAATATCCTGTCCAGGGTACGTGCAACTCACGCATCTTTCCTGCCCCTCCATCAGGGTACCCCAAAACAACTACTAAAGCACCTCCAACCCACCACAGCTACCTTAGCTTCCAACACCTTCAACACCAAACCACAAACCATCACCACTATCCCCCCAAATATCACATCTTCACCACCTTCAAAATGTCCAACCCAGAAGACGCCTCCGACCCCCTTCCCCCCCCTCAATCCGCCGAAGACCGCAAAGCCGCCTCCGCCCTCGCCGCCCTCGACACCCCCACCGAGTCTTCCTCCTCCGCCTCCGCCCCGACGAACCTCGACCAGGAGGCCGTCTCAAAGGCCATGCGCGCCCTCAACACTGCTCCGGGAGCCTCTGCGACCGCAAAGAAGAACGTCGTCAAGGTCGATGCTGCTGATGTCGCGCTCCTCGTGGACCAGTTGGATGTGACTAAGAGTAAGGCTACGGAATTGCTTAAGGCGCATGAGGGGGATGCTGTTGCTGTTATGAGGGCTGTGGCGAGGGGTTGAGATGGAGGGGCAAAGAGAGGGGAGATGAAAAGAATTAGCGGGAGAAATGGATAACAAAGACTACGCTTGGAGAATCTGGTGTATGGCTGTTGCTGCATGGGAATGATGGTTATACTACTACTGGGAAACGAAACAGCGAACAACACATCTACTCTTTGTCGACTCTATATTCGACAACTCGATCTCCCGACAGCGTTACAAAGAATTATACACCCAGTATTCACCAGCGAACCCCGACTGAATCACCAATCAAAAACACGCACACACAAATACTCTTTGAACAGACTACTACTCTCCACCAGGTGATCTGGACACAATATTCAATACCTAGTATTATCCATCACCAGCAGCGTATTACAGCCAAAAAAAAAAAAAAACATGTCATTATCAAGTAGCAAGCACAAACTCATTTTACTTCAATGTCCATTACGTCAATATCGTGACTGATTCTATATCTGGCCTCATATAAACAATGCCTCATGCCATCCATCTCGTTATCCCGAAAACGCCTCATGTCCTATTATCCCATGTACTCCCTTATCCCATGCTTTATTTGTATCATAAAGACTCCCTTTTTTTCATTTCCAAGTGAGCGACTAGCCAATGCGAGCTTTTATGTGTATCCTTCCCCGGGCCCTGGGTCAAAACAAGAGAAAAGAAGAAGAAAAAAGATATCAGGTAAAATAAACCTTTTGAATTACAAGGTATGGGCTACCACCACCTCATTGCCACATTTTGGCCAAGGGGCTGCCCACCTTGGGTGCAAACTGCAGGCTCTTTCGCCGAGCAGCCATTAATCGCTGAAGCACATGGTCATCCTGTGTCTTGGACAGGATGCCTCCGCCGAGCTCGACAAACTTTTGCGCCCTGGGAGGGCATGTCCGCATCAGCAGCTCTTCTCTCGTCAATGACGAATCATTCTCGTCGTTGTCCTCGTCCTCGTCAAGATTGGACGGCGTCTCCATAGCATAATTCATAATCGTCTCCGGAGCCGGCGTCTTGGGCACGGGGGTTAGAATGAGATTGGACCACTCAATGTCCTCCTCCTCCTTCTGCTCCTCCTCATCCCCATCCGACGGTGTGTGAATCCAGATGCTGCTCTGTCTACGATTGGGTGTCTTGGGCGATGCTGCCGGTGCCGACTCACGTCTTCCCTTAGACGAGCCGTCAACCGCGCTGCCATTCTGGTTGGAAATGGACTTTGGCTCCATGCTCTTCCGGCGACGGGCACCACCGCGGGGAACGCTGCTGGTATCGATGTTGTACGGCGATTCGTCCAGCCACTGATTGTCACGTTCGCAGTCCAGAACCCAGCTTACGCCCACGCACGAGACCACCCCCTTTGCCTCTCTGACCTTCTCCAGGGTCCGCTTGCTGCCGTCCTTGAAGACGACGTGAGTGATGCCCACCCTGGTCGACTCGCCGTTGCTTGAGTTGCTGGGATTCCAGTTCCACTTTTGGGGACACCGGGCACCCATCTGCGTGAGCAACTCCACAAAGATGCCGCTGGCGTCCGCGCCCTCGGTTGTGTGCACGTCTACAAACACAATGGCCCCACGAAGCAGGTTGGGGTTGAGGTCCTTGCGAGGAGTCCGTCCAGGCGTTCCAATGCTGGCCCACATGTCCATCTTTGCTGTTGGCGTCGAGGGTTCTTCGGCGTTAGCGCTCTGTTCAGGCTCCTCGGCGATGGTGCTGAAATTTCGCGAGCTTCTCCTTCGCGGCTTTTCCGCATAAGATAACACAGGGACACCCCGTTTGGGCTGAGGTGGACGCTTTGGAGCGGCTCGCGAGGCGCTGAAGCTCTTCTTTTTCAACGGGCTTGGTGTTGAATTGTCGGCTGGCTTAAGCGGAATCTTGGTGGTTGTGTTGAATGACCGCGTTCTTGGACGAGTGACGGGAGTTACCGGTGGCGCTGCCTGAGGCTCCGAACTAGGCGCGGGACTCTCGACAGGCACTTGGTTTTCATCTCCATATTCCTGGCTGGCGTCCGACAAGCTGTCATCGAAAGAGTGGCGAGAACTGCGGGCATCATCACCTTCCTTGGGGTCTGTCAGAGACATTTCATTCGTTTCTTGGGCCAGAGCCATATCCTCCTCTGTGATCCTCTCCGAGATCTGCTCAACACTTTCCACAGCAGTATCCATCTCTGGCAGCGTGGCGACTTCGGGTTGCATCGACATCATCTCGCCGCCAGAAAACGAGTTCTTCATAGGACTGTCCTGGTTTGATGAGTCGACCTCGCGCTCAAGGCTCTCATCCTCATCGTATTCGGGCTGCGCCTCTTCCGCAGACGAGCGAGCGTTCTTGACAGGACTTGCAGCCGACCAAGAGCCGAGCTGGTTGGACAGAGGTGTAAATCCTACATTGGACCTACGAGATTGCCTCAGCGAGCTGCGGCTGGCTCGGGTCCTCGGCGTTCTCTCTCCGCTGACCGATGGAGCGGCCGTGATCGGTTCAAAGGGCAGTGTATCGTCCTCGGAATCAGAGGCTGAACTCAGATCGTTACAGGGATCCAAGTCTTTCTGCCGAAGCTGATAGAAGTGATTTGCTGTCTGGGGCTCTGCTTTTGGCGAAGGCTTGACGGGCTCCTCTACCTCTTCTTCAAGGTCATCGAGAACCATGGTGTCTTCTGACTCAGCATCATCGTCCTCGGCCGGTGCCTCTTCGTCCTCGGCTTGATCTTCGCCCGTCGCGACAATGATGCTATCCTCGACTGCATCATCTTCTTCCTCGTCAGCTGACAGGGTTTCCACCGTTTCCGTGGCGGGCTGTGGCTCTTCCTCGTCATAATCTTCCGCTTCCGCTTCTGGTTCTTCCTCCACCTCCTCCTCCACCTCTGTCGCTTCCCCTGTCTCTGCATCCAATTCGGCTTCCAGTTCTGCTACCAACTCAGCTTCCACCTCGGCTTCCACTTCAGCTCCCTCCTCTGTAAGAGCAAAGTCAAGCTCGGAAGGCAATTCGGGGGACTGACGCAAGGAAAACTGAGGAATCTCGATGGGGCCTGTAAAAGGGCTGCTCTCCACTTCATCTTCCTCGTACAACTCCTCTTCCACCACGAACCTTGAAGATTTGGGTGGACGACTTGGGGTTTTAAGAGGAGACTCATCCAGTGTCGGGAGTTCTGGCTGGGCGTCCAATCGAGATTTGAGGCCTGGCATCGCTCGCTTCGCTGGCGATTGAAGCATGGAAGGCTTGGCTGTCGATTGACCTGGTTGCTCCTTCTGGGCCGAGAAGATGAAGGGTTTGGTGGGAGATTGTGGTCGCTTGGCAGCTGACTGCAGAAGCGTCGATGGCTTGAAAGGTGTCTGAGAACTCGAGTCATTGCTCAACTTCAACGTAGATCCAGGCAAGGGCATCGCCATTCTCTTGGCCGGAGACTTGATTGTGTCTCGCGACGGCGAAGTAGGCCGCCTAGCCGGTGATGCAAGAATCGTGGAATTAATCTCTGGCATATCGAACATGACAGCATTGACAGCAACAGTCGTATCGACGTTCTCGAACTCGGCGGGAAGAGGATCGGATTTCTTGGATGGAGGCTTGATCGGACTCTTTGCTAACGGCTTAGGTTTCTCCAATGCCAGTTCGTCCTCAGAGTCGTCCGGTAAAAGAGTCAGCTGCGTAATCTTCTTGGGGCTCAGAGGCTTCTTGTCTCCAGCTTGAGGCTTTGAAGTCTTTGCAGCTGGTCGCGTATTTCGAGCAGCAGCCGCGCCGCCTCGCCGCGCTGGACGACCGCGCATGCCAGTAGTAGTGACAGGCTCCCTTGGTACCGCGGCGGGCTCCACGTTCTCCTTATCTGGCTCTCGGAACTTGACCACCTTCTTGACTGGCGGTTTGTTGGCTACTGTCGTTGCCGTCGAGGAAGTTGGCTTCATCACTGTTGGCGGCCGGCCTCGTGCCTTTTTAACTGGCTCTGGCTTGCTTTGACCATCCTCAGGCTTCGCTTCCACCTTTCTTGGCCTGCCACGTCCGGGTTTTGAAGGAGCTGTTGATACCTCCTTTGAGGCTTCTGCACCCCCCGTTTTCAAGATTGGCTTAGTCCGAGCTCCTTGCGTTTGTTCAGAGATCTTTGATGTCGTTGACGATGTGACTGCGATGGTGACGTCCTTATTGCTTTCAACTGGCTTCTTAGGGGGGCGACCTCTTGGTCGCTTGATCTGCGTCGCCTGGCGCTCTTCTTCATCCGCGTCATCGGATCTCGCCTTCCTCTTAGCAGCCGTGCTCTTCGTGTTCGCGGTCAGAGTCGATGAAACGGATGCATTTGCCTTTGCCTTTGCGGAAGCTGTGATAATCTTTGTTTGTTTCGAAGTCGCCGGCTCAGGGTCCTTAGCCCTGGCTCGTGTCAGGCGCTTGGGTGGGGAGCGCATTGTGTCCTGGTGAGGCTGTTTGCTCCTCTGCGATAGTACGTGATGCTGATGGAGTGGTACCGGTATGGACAAAAAGACGCGGTTCAAAAATGACTTAGTGTTGACATGACTTGGGCGGTGAATGTTGACGGCAGGGAAGCGTGGTGGAGGCCTGGGTGGGCATTTTTGTTGTGCATTTGTGGGGATGGCTGCAAAGCTGCTGGTTGCTGGGCAACGACGCGATCCACCAGGCCCGTCCGTCCAACACAAACACGCATTGACAGTTGACCAAAGTGAAAAGCAGCTTGTATCCATGTCAATATCCCCAGAAATCGATTCCAGCTACGGAGTACACGCAAGGATCATCTCACAAATCACGGGACATTGTATCAACCAATGACGTAGACGCAGTAGATCACCACTGGGCGTGTTTGCTTCTCTGTTTCATCCATTTACATGATACTTTTTTTTTTTCTTCATTTAACTACCA
Source organism: Trichoderma camerunense (assembly GCF_050948025.1). Lineage (NCBI taxonomy): Eukaryota > Fungi > Ascomycota > Sordariomycetes > Hypocreales > Hypocreaceae > Trichoderma > Trichoderma camerunense. Next base: position 538,147 of record NW_028145369.1, read on the forward strand.
TACGAGTACAGTTTCCACATCATTCTTTTAAATCAGTTATTGCCAATCCCAAATCTTCGCTATACAATGTCATGATGCGCAGGTTTTTAATCATTGACTCATCAGAGAGGGTGTATGTATGTGTGAGAATTCGCGCGCTTGTTTTTGAGCATAGTTGGGGGAGAAAAGTCCCCGTACGCCAGCCACCCTGGTTTGGAGCAACTCCAAGATTGAAAATAAACAAAAAGAAACAAAGCCTACAAATGAGACATGTAGCGGTGGGATTGCCACACTAAGCTCAGCACGAAGCCACGATGAGCCACCACACTCAATCGTGCCACAGACAGCGCATGAGTCACCCCTTTCGGCTACCTAAACTGTGCCCGGAATGGACCGTCGATTTTAATGTCCTTGATTCCTTCCGGCATCATGCGCAGCCACTCGTTCCAACTGTCGATATCAATGTTCTCATCGTTCAACTTGATAGCTAGGTGTAGCTGTGGGCTGTTTTCGTAGGAGAAGCTGCTTCGCAGCGGGCTACTTTGCTGGACAGGCGAGAGGAATATCGAAGGTAGCCTCGAGTTTCCGGACATCATAGTATGCAGCGGGGAGGGGAAGCTCGTTATAATCTCTCGCTCGGGCGTACGGTCCCGGGCCATTTTTGGATAAAGGGCCATGAGGATGGAGTGCAGTTCAACCACAGAGAGTGGCGTCTGGCGCGCTGCACGTGTGCGTAGCTGTTCGGCGAGAGCTAGAGTAAAAGCACACCGATCGAGGGCTATGAGGTGATCTTCTGATAAAGAAGCCGCGATGATTTCGAGTACGCCTTGTTGCCGTACGATCCTAGCCGGGGGATAATATGCGGCATCCATAATGATGAGAGTATCTGAGCAAGCCTCCTCGAGAATTTGTTGAATACCACTCCATCGGATTGTCGAGGCTCTGTTAGGATCCTTTGAGCTAAAAGGGTGGGAAGAAAAGACGCTCCAGTTAGCCCGAATGCATATACTCAGTATTACCTCGCGATGAAGCCTTACCTTGCCAAGACCATATCACGGTTCCCATCAAGATAAGTATGGCCTATGTAGTAAACGATTTTCAAAACGTCACGCTGGTCGCGCTCCTCAGCAAAGTCGTTGAGTTTTCGCGACAGCCACCTCCATGAGCTTTTACAGCTTTCTGAAGAGGAGGGGATAGTCTGAATTTGAAACGTATAGTGATAGTACTTGTCAAAGACGTCAGCCAGCTCTCTGACTGCACTCTGGACCAACAGCCCGTCATCATCTTCTTGCCAAAACAATAACAGGGCCTGCACCGAGTTGTACCGGCCGCGGGTAGTGGCAGACAGCATCCGTGCAGCGTTGCTTTGAATGTCGTTTTTGAGGCTCTCAATCCCCGGCAAAGACAGCGACTTCTCCAGCCTGGGGCCAGTCGGGAGCGGGGTGCGAATGCGGGCTTCACTCAGCGGTGGACGGCCGGGCTGATGGTGACTGCCAGGCGTCGTGTTGCCAGCATCAATCTCCATCTCCTGGGGATCATGAGTGAATATGGGCTGGACAGCGTTGAGGGGAGTTGCGGGACTGAGAGGCCGACCAGCGGCGGCGAGCGAGGGAGCAATATCCTGAACGGCCGGGCTGTGCGACCTGTGAAACTTGCTAACCACGTCTTCCCAAGTCATGTTGTGATGGCTTGGGTGGCACTGCGGATCGATGTCAGCCGCGAGATGCTGGCCAGGGTAGAGCGCAGGGGGGAGAGGGCCTCGACTTACGGCAACTCTCCTGCGGCGGCAGTCGACGCAGGCTCCTAGCTTTCTGATCAGGGCGGCCCGTTCTCTGGACTGTTGAGATAGGGGGCCGGTACGTCTCCTGCTGGTTCGACGGCTGTTAGAGACGTCGGAGCCATCCTTGAGGGAGAAAATGGACTGGTGCAGGTTAGGGGAGGTGTCGGCACTGTACGATGTGTTGTTGGTCTCTGTAGAGGCCAGGGTAGCCGTGGTGGCCTGAGTTGAGATTGACGAGCTAGTATCCTGTCTTAGAGGAGGCGAAGCGATGGACGCATAATGCACCATGGACGGCGTAGAGGGCGGCGGCAGCTGTCTCTGCTGCAGATCGTCTGGCCTCGGGGTATGGACGGGAGTTGGCGCCGACGCGGTCGCCGCTGAGGGAGACAGCGAGAGGCCGATGGGGCCCGGGGCCGGCGCCGAAGCCGACACCGGGATCGGGGTGGGTGAGGCTAGGCGGTGCAGCTGGTGATGCGGCTGAGACTGCTCCTGAGCGTGGTCGTGGAGATGAAGCCCTGCCTGGGCTCCAAGCTGGGCCGGGCCCTGGGCCGAGGCTGGTGCTGGAGCGTCTATCAGGCTGTGGACGGAGTTCATGGCGATGTGACGGCGGACCGGCGCGGACGATCAAAATCCCATTATTGGCGGGGGGCGGGGCCCGGAGCAGAAAGCGCGATCACGGTGAGGCGAGGTGAAGAAAGGTGAGGGAGCGAAATGGTGAAAGAGTCTGAGCCAGCAGAACGGGAGATGAGGCGGGGGGTTTATGGGCCGCCTCTCGCCGCGCAAATTGCAGCCGTGACTGTGATTCGCACAGCTGTGTGAGCTCGGCAACAGCTACTGAATCGGACGCTGCAGGATGCAGGTTTTTTGGCCCTTTGAGTGGTGCGGAGCTGGTGCGGCTTGCAGGCGATTAGTCTCGCGAAATCAACATGACTGGCAGAGGGGGAAAAAAGGCAGAGAGAGTTTGTATAATACCCACTGCTCGAGCTACCAAAGGTATGCGATGCGCCGTGTGTTTATGGTGATGTGATGCGGACAGGGTGCTGGGAAAGGGGAGGACACAGGCTGGAAAAGTGGTAACAATACTAGATAGGCAAGTATACTTGGTAGGTGAGAGGCGCCTCCAAAATTCGCTCCCTTTGCCCCCGGTTTCGCTCCCGCAGGTCGTCTTTGTTTTTGCGCGTATCTGTACTCTTTTACGTACGGCTTGTATGTATGCGCAGGTGAGCGTGTGTAGTGGCCAGGCGCGTTTAAAGGCCAGTTAACCCCGCCAAAAAAAATTCAAGGGGAAAAAAATTGACGAACAGGTCGGGAGGGAGAAAAAGAGGCGCAACGGGAACGCGGGGTCTTGTCCACAGGAGGAGGGCTAACAAAAAGTGGCAGGGGAAGAGGAAGCCGGCGAGACGAGAAAATGCCAGCGGCGGCAGCGGCCCAAAACGCGGCCTGAGCTCAGCGCAAAGCCGTTCAATTTACGTCGCGAGAGGCGCCACAATCACGGAGATGGGATGCCAAGGCCAGCCTGAGTCGCTGGGCAAATGTGAAGCTGGACGAGACAGGACAGGACAGGGCCGAGGTTGGATGAAAAGAGCTTCGGTCTGGGACATGATACTCGCACAGGTATGGTATACCCAAGGTGGACAAGGGTGGCATCGCATCCATGTGTATGAGTACCTAAAGCGCTCCCACGCCAAGTATGCAGCCTGCGGTACCTCCCAGTACTTGTGGCACGGGGGCTAATAATAACGACAATGGCCTACCGGAAGCATTTAACCACGGATCCCTGCAACCGGGCCATGTACGTCGGTCACAGAGCAAAACACTCAACTGAGAAAGCGGGTTTGCTCGGGATCTAGCACGAGGATCCAGTGTAGTGGCGGGCACGGAGGACCAAGCCTGTTTGAGAGCAAGGTCAAGGCTCAGGCCATCGAAGTGGCAGCCCACCACACCATCAGGAGAGAAGTTGAACGTCGTCAGAAGCCGGGAGGGATCGTGGTTGTGGTCGTGGTCACGGTCATGACACAGGCCCGCGGCGGAAATAGTACTTGACTTGCACGGGCACGAAGTAGACGAGAGGCAATCTAGGGCGGACCCGGGCAGGGCAGGGCACAAACGGAGCTTCGAGGCGGCATCACGAATACGCTCGCTCGCTTACTTGTGCTCGATTCGCTGCTCCAGATTAAACCTAGGTAGGGCTAAAGCGAAAGCCTGCGAGACTAGAGAACGCTGAGGCTTTTAGCACGGCACAAACAATGTCACCAAAGAGGAAGTTGGTAAGTAAAGGATGGCTTGAGGCTTGGGGCCGGGCGTCGAGGCGAGAACCAAAAGTCCAATGGTCGAGTTGGACAGCAAGCTGAAGGCTACGAATCATATCAAGCCGGCGACGACATTTTGATACAAGTGGAGAACAAGAAAAGGAAACGAAAACGCAGGGAGACAAGGATATCAAAGAGACAAAAAAGATACCTGTGGAACAGGAGGAACAGGAGCTGGAGTACTTTGTAGATACCTTGTACTACTTGGTGATGTGAGAGCGAGATGAGGGGATCATAAAAAGGAAGCCGGAGAGAAAAAAGAAAAAAAAAAACCACCGCGGGCGAGGAGGCGGGAAAAGGCCCTGCAGATCAGGAGCTCAGCGTCAGTAGCTGCATCAGATCACACCGAAGAGAAAATTTTGTCGATGGATCGGATGGCAGCGCTTGGACGCAAGCGAGAATCTGGGGGAAGGAGGGGAGGGTTAACGTCCGGTCGGTACATCCAGGGTACAAGGGATACAAGGGGTGCAAGGGATGATGGCGGAATGCCGGTCAGTACCAGGTACCCTGAGGCACAAACCATAGGCGCGGGAACCACAGCCGCACAGGCCAGCGCAAATGTTCCGTACCGATCACGTCGCCGTGGGTAGCGGCTCCGACAGTGACGTCCATAGCGCTATCACTTGCCATAAGTCTGTTGCACGCAGGGAGGGAAAGAGCGATCTTTTGCGATCTCTTAGGTACTAAGCAGGTACTAAGATCATTGAACACATTGCTGGTGTATCTCCCAACCTGTCACATTTAAATCGACTTTCAACACTCTTCCCTCTAACACCTCTACACCAAAGTACCCAACATAGCCTCTGTCATTTATCAAGGGAAAACAAAGAGAGGCAAAATCATAAACAGCAAACGAAACACAAAGGGCCTCCAGCAGGGGCCTTTTCAACCCGCCGCGGAACCGCATCCTACGCCGATAGTTGCTGCGGAGACTAATGATTTGGTACCGACCTAAGTACGGAGTCCGGACTGCCGCCGATTTACACCTACCAAACCCAGCTTCTCCTCTCAACAAGTCACTCATACCGGGATTCCCACCAGGGTCATAATCTACCTCTGGCGGCGGACGAATCTGGGATGCTGCTAAACTCCATAAAGCAGGGAGCCTGCTGACCCAGGGGGTGAAAAAAGAAAAACGACAGTGGGAGAAAAGGAGCAGAGGGAAAATGAAAAAGGAAAAGAAAAAAGGAAAAAAAGAGCCCAATCACACCAAGAACGGGGCGGCTGAAAAAGGTCAGGCAAATCACACAACGTACTACTGCGCGTAAAGCGCCTTCTACCTACTTGGTTGCCCATGTCTTGTCTCACAACCAATGCCCGGCTGATCTTGTTGCGTCCTTATCAATGAGCAGAGCGCGGTGACTAAATCCCGCTGGCAATGGCTTTTGATTCCAAGGGATGCTCGGCTGAAACCCGGTGCTAGTGCACCTTGCACGGTTATGAAACCGACAACTGGCCCGATTACTCTATATGCATCTCCCCCATCATCAAGGCAAGCAAACACAAAGGACAGGATTCACTAAAGACAACACGAGAACACAACACGGAGGAGAAACAGGGACTCTCACCTGAGGTGGCCACATCCTGGTAGCCCGTGGTAGGTGTGTCGCTCCTCTTGCCACAGAGATGCTCTCACCTCCTCCCAGTGCTCCATTCACCTGCAGCATCATGTCGCTTCGAGTTCAGCACAATATCGGCTCCCTCAGCCTCTCCCCTCCCTTGGATATGCAGCCCTGGAGTGTTTAGGCTGCGCATCAGTTTTCGGTCGGGCTCTTGTTCTCCACTGGTTGAGCTTCAGCGAGTAACGTTGCCGGGAGCAGTACAAAACGCTAACATGCTTCTACTGGGTGCTCCATATTAATGTGTTCATCTCGTTTGGACCAACACAGCCCATGCTGATATCGCCATGTTAGGCTTCATGTCCGTCTGCCTACAGTATACGAGTACAGTGAGATGCTGCGAGCATGTCGAAAGCTGCAGCTGGTGTTATTCATCAGCTAAATAATAACTGTCTGCACTAGCAACAGTGACGGCAACGCCACCGCAGGCAGGGTGATTTACTTCCCGCACGTACATTGAGCCTCGTGCCTCCGCCTGCTCAACAAGCTGCATATCGGACGATGCTGCGGCTACCCCAGCGTTTTGGGTACTGATGACGCCAAGGGCATCGTCAAGGCGCCTCTTTCTGCCGTCGATGCTACGTCCGAGACTTGACCGGCGGCCCGGCTCGCCCCTAAAGGCGCTGTCAGTTCAAAGTCTCGCGCCACTCTCCTCCCCCATTTGCCTGATCCAATCCGCCTCATCGGCAACCCTCCTAAATGACCTCGCATCGAGCCAATCCGCTGGCAGACCGAGCGCCCTGCGAGACTCCCACTGCATATTCATGTACGCCCATTGAGTTTCGACAATGTACATGTATTTGCTGCTAGCGCGATAATAATAGTTCAGAAGGGTACCACATGTTTTACACAACACCACAAAAGGCATATGATTGATTGCAGGATAGGAAGCGCGGCACATTACCAGCGCCGGGTTTGTCGTTGAATACTCAACCGTGCTTACTTGCCGAACCAAAAATCCCTGGAAGACGTCACTCTGCCGAAGGCGTGACCACCGAGTAACGCACGAAATATAGGTCTGGGGTTATCAGAACTCATTAGATCTCGGGACGCCGCAGGCCTTAGGAATTTCCTGGTCGTACCTCTCCATGTTACCACCTCACACGGCCCTGGTTGCAGCCGCCTTGCAAAGAGGGCCAGAGTTTGCTACGAAGATGGTGCCGTATCACCACCACCGGCCTCCTTGAAGTCACCTCCACCAGAGAGCAGAAAAGTCATGATAACAACATCCCACCACATCCCACTCACGCAAGCGCCCATCCCTGTCACAGCCCGTTTCCCAAAACGCTTCACTGCATGAAGGGGCGGCAAATCCTCTCTCATTTCTGCTCTGTTATCCAACCGCTTCTGCATGCACGTGGCGTCCCGTCCCATTCTACAATATACCACTGAAAAAGAGAAGCCGCCGTCATGCGTGGCATATGTAGAGGCACGTACTAGTTAAAAATTCCCCCCTCTTGTCATGCAGCTCATATATCATACAGCAAAAGGGCATTGTCCGGCCCAGGCCAATAATCACGCATCTCGTCCAAGACATGCGAGCACAGGCAGCCCAACTGGATTAATGCCTCTGGAAAGGATCCACGCTGGGTATCACTTCTTCAGGTCACAACGCGCTGCGGCTGCTGCGTAACTGTACGTGACAGATGCATCCCAACCCAATCTAACTGTGGTTTGAATCCAATACTAGTATCCAGAAAAAAATCGAATAACGTAAAACCGGCAAATCCTATTCCTACTCTTTTTATTCCCCGCCTTGTTGCCGGGTCCAGGCGTCGTTCTGGAACGCCCCCTTGTCATCCTTGCGGAATCCAATCTCGTCCCTCAGATCGTCAATGAGCCGCCCCCATTCCAGAAGCAGCCGGAACAGATAGATCTCCATGTCCTTCTCGCGGAGAGCCTTTGTCACCCATCGCTGGCCCTGCTGGACGATCCACTCGGCATCTGCCTGTCTGGCCTGCAACGACGTTTCCCTCCCATTGACCTTGGGCCGGCTCTCTGTGCCCGAGAAGTAGGCAAACGTCGTGTGAAGGGCCTGATATCTTGGATCGATGGGGACAAAGTGCAGCCACGGCATCAGCCGCTCGGTATACCACGTGCGGAAGATGGTGGATATCAGTGGCACGCTGTTTGAGCGCAAGGTGCGAAGGACCTGCTGCGGCGGGCCGTCGTCCTCGTCCATCAGGAGCACATAGCGGTATTCCAGCGGCTCGGTGGCATCGTCGCGGATGCCGTAGGCCTTTTCGACCAGCTTACACCCATCGGCTGCGCAGGCCGTCGAGTTGGTCACTCCCACGCTGAAAGGCACGACGGCGTTGGCCTCTACGGCCGATACTCTTTCGTAGCCGAACGTCTCGTGGTCGTCGGGCTTGGGGAGGACCATGATTACGTCGTCGCGTGCGTACGGCGCACTGGCGAGATGCAGCAGGCGATATTTGTGACTTCCGCGTAGGGCCTGACTATTGGGCGCGTGTTCCCCCACGACCCCTCTCCAGACCAGACTATCGTATCTTCGTGTAAACTGCCATTTGATGTCGGGCCACTCCAGCCTCGTCTTGGGGAGCGGTATGACAATGTCGCGGAACTCATCTGTCTTGGAGGCTCCGAACAAGGGGGCGAGCTGCCGGAGCGGCGTCCGCGGCGGATCCGTCAGCGAGAAGCCGTGCAGCAGACGTAGATCGGGCTGGGAGCAGGTGTCCAACGACTTCTGCCAGTTTGTTAGAAGTTGGCCGTGGGTGTGATCCTTGGCACACGACCAACAATACTCCATAAAGTTCCAGTGAGGCCTCGTCCTACTACGCGACAAGGGAGAGCAGGCTTCGGCCTGCATCCGACGAAAGGCACTGGCCGGCACCGTACTCCGAAGAGGAAGAAGATGGGGAGGAGGGACGATTGTTTCCTTTTCTTCCTTCTTGTGCTCCGCTGGCGCAGTGCCGTTGCTCGCCTCGTCCATGGAGCGCCGAGATAATAGGTCAGCCACGGAGCTGAGCTGAGCAGCCCTGTTTTTGGAATTCGCCTCCTCCCACGGCGGTAACACGCGGGGCGACGGAGAGAGGTTGATGGGCAGGACCATGTCCGGGAGGTGCTGGGCAAACTTTGCAATCAGGGCGACCACCTCGTCGAGATCCTTATTGTCGTCGCCGTTGCCCGTGTCCTCCCGAGAGACCTTGCCGCCCTTGACCGTGATGGTTGCGACGTCCGGCATCGCCGCCATCTCGGTGGCCCTTTTGCGGAGCACAGAAGGGGGCACGTTCCAAAAGGGGCCAACGTCTCGGTCGATTTGCTGGAAGTCGTCGATGATAACCGAGTCATCCGCGGCGTATTTGTACCATGCGTCAAAATTGGGGGGCGGTAGCCTCCCGTTGTGTCGCTCCTGGTAGACTGTTACAGCCGTCGATAGCGTGGCACTGACGCTGACTTGTGCTTTCCAGCGGTCGTGCTCGACGTGGGCCGTGTAGACGAGATCGTTGGCAGGATGAATATTGTTGTGAAACGTTTGAGGCTTCTTTACAAGAATGAATATGGTTGTGCCTATGAGGAGCGCCAAGAGTATGAGCGCAAACAGAATGCGCCGAATGAAGACGATGGAACGGAGGTCGTGAAGATACACGAAGAAAATAGAGCCAGCGACAACCATCCATAACGGGCCCATCGCGGCAGTTCGTGATAGGTGTAGCCAGTCCCCGTAGCGAAAGATTTTGTCGCATGAGCTCCATATGCCTATTAAGAACGTCAAGGTGCCGACAGGCGTAATGGTTGATGTCTCGCATATCCAAAACATGGATGCCGTGACGAGAGAGGCAAAGGCAAAGCTATCCACCACGGCATCAAACCCATACAGGGATCCAAAGGAGACGTTCACTCTATGCGTGCCTCTGAAGACGGTGTTGACAACCCATACTATGCCCACAGAGGTAGCCGATAGAAGCAACACCGAGCTTAAGATGCGTAGGCGCAGCTTCATAGTCCTTGCCCACGCCAACATCCGCCACAGCAGGACTATAATGACGGCATCAAGCACGAGACCCAGCAGCTGCAAAGAGACGGTCCTGAACCGGCTATCGATGAGGTGGAAGCAAAAGTAGGTCGACCTCCGAATATTGGAGATGGACAAGTAAGTACCCAGCGAAAAGACGAATGCGCTGACGACGGTGTTGAACATGACGACGCGAGGTCCGCTGAACCAGTCCCAGATGTCGTCGAAGATGCTGCGCCAGGGGTCGTCGTCTTCCAGGGCGGAGAGCGGGAGGCCCCATCTGCGGCGTGTAGAGAAGATTTCATATCCAATGAGAATAAGAATCAGAAACGACTGTCATTGAAAAGAAAATATAGTGAGATTCTGTTAGCAAAAAGATTCCATCATGTTCGACTCTTGTTCTTATTATTCGCTTCAGTGACGTCATTCCTTACCTCGAGCCCAGGAGAAGCACATTGCTGCTGCTTGTTCACCAAGTGAAATACTTCCAATCGAAGGACAATAGTAAATATTAGGACCGGGAGAGACCATCGCCGGGGCCGATTGGGGAGGTGGGCGCTGGATCCCTTGAGCAGCGCCTCGTCAGACGCAACGCCGAGTATCGTCGTCTCATCGCCGGTGGGAGCGGTACCCGAGACGAAGCGGCCGTCTGCTCCGGGAATGAATTTCGCTGCGGCGCTGAGGCCGTAGCAGATGAGGCCTGATAAAAGCAAGACTAATAGGGATGAAAGCCGAGGTCGTTCTTGTGGAGTTTTAGCTTTTTGTTGTGTAGAGTTGCTGGAGTGGATATGAGAAGTTGAAGTTTGAAGACGTACCGGTTAATGAGTGGCGCTCCAAGGAATGAGAAATATATACAAATGACAAAACACTGCTACAAAGATTGTCAGTAACTGAAGCATCGCAATTGGATTGAAGGAAAGGCCATCTGATCTATACCAAAGAGCGGATAATTGCACAGCGAGATATCGAGCCATGGCGTCTTCAAAAAGGCTTTCCCAGCCCGGCGGCTCAACCCGACGCGGGCCACGTTTTTTGCGTTTGTTGGTACCTTAGATGTTATCTAAGTAGCCTGAGCAGTGCAATTCGAGACTATCATTCTGCTGTAATCCAATGGCCTCGTGGCGATGAGAAATCTCAGGCAAAATTACCCCAAGTCTCGATATGATATCCAATATTATACTTGTTCTTTTCTGCAACGGCATTCCTCGCCCGGCCTTGAATCTCACCTTTTTTGGGGGTCTCGGTTTCAGGGGTTTCTCTCCGCTTACATAAGAAGTGGTTACCCGTTTCCGCGCGTTCTCCGCCAAACCAACCGCAGCAACCTCGTATGCACAGTAAGCTAGCTAAGCAGTGGCAGAATCCAAACCAGCCATGAATCCCGTATCAAGAACCTCATACATGTCCTCATCACCACCACAGCCTCCGTAAAAAAAAAAAAGCCATGGCAGGATTCAGCGATGCGCCGTTCGCAGAGGCCCTCGCCGTGCCCGCCGTCTGCGTGCTGACCGCCTTCCTCAGCTACTTCTCGCAGTTCGTCTTCAGCGACGAGACGCTCGACCCGGGCCCGCTGACTCGCAACGAGAGCGTCGTCTTCAATACGCTGCTGCTGTGTCTGTGGTTCAGCTACTTTCGCGCCGTTACCATCGATCCCGGCCGCTTTATTTTCGAGGAACAGGTGCTCGATGCGGATGGGCGGTGGTGTAAAAAGTGTCAGGCGCCGAAGCCTCCCAGGGCGCATCATTGCCGGCATTGTAAGCGATGTATTCCCAAGATGGACCACCACTGTCCCTGGACGGCAAACTGTGTGTCCATGACGACGTTTCCGCACTTTTTGCGGTTTCTCATCTATGCGAACGTGTCGCTGTGGACGCTGGGGTATTTCTTCTGGCAGCGGTTCTACGCACTCTGGGAGACGCGGCACATGCCCGCCCATCTAGGGCCTTCGCTCTTTGCGCTGATATCGTTGGCCATGACGTCCCTTGTCTGGGCCGTCACCTCGCTCGCGCTGGGTTTAATGTTGATCACCACGCTGCAGGGCTGGGTCCTCAACCGCACCACGATCGAGGACATGGAAGTCGACAAGCACGAGTCCAACATCCGCAGCGGCTCCAAAGAATGGTGGGACATTACCGGCCCCGACGGCGAAAAGCTGCGCTTCGAACATGTCGAGTTCCCCTACGACGTCGGCTTCTTCGCCAACATGGCCCAGGCCATGGGTTCCTCGAACCCTCTCTTGTGGCTGTTTCCCCTCGCCGGCAATCCACGCCTCAGCAAGACCGGCACGGGACCGGGCTGGACGTGGGACGAGAACGGCTTCAACCGGAAATTTGGCATGTGGCCGCCCCCGGACCCGGAGAAGCTGCGGCGCGCGGGCAGGGAGGGGGGGCTGGCGAGAAGGAATTTTGATACGGAGCTGCAGGATGCTGGGTTGAGTCCTGAGGAGCAGGTTGAGGCCTTCAGGAAGCGGCAGGAAGAGGATTTCAGGAGGAAGAAGAGGATTATGGATGAGCTGGAAGAGGTGGATGACTACTATGGCTCAGATGGGGAGCGTGATAGTGACGAGGAAGACTATAGGAACGGCTGGGTCAACGCAGACGGCGAGCGGCTTCGAGACTATGGCGTTGATGAAGAGGCAGAACAGTACGACGACGAAGTCCCCATTGCGGAATTACTACGGCGCAGAAAGGGGGCAACATCATACAATGATGAATAACGAACAACAAGAAACGAAAGAAAAGAAAGCAAGAAAGCGAGTAATAAAAAACAAGCGTATAAACATAAAGATAATATTGTACTATAAATAAAAAACTGTATTTTTTCTAGAACAAGCATTTTAAAATATATGTAAAAATAGCATCCCAGGCCCCCAAAAGGCTCTCAATGGCCTCCCCTTAAAACACAACCACGCGCTTCCGAAGATCTATACTCAAAGACCGTATGACACAATGGGTTGCCCAAATCTCTCGCACACATTGTGTATACAACAAGTCCCGCCAAAAAGAAAAGTGATTTTTCCAGTCATTGAGGCATGATATTGATGTAAGAAGCAAGAAAGAAAAGAAAAAACACTAGAAAAGAGAACACGAAAAAATCGAGAATAAATCAAATACGAGCCCCAACTGAACTGTATAAAATGCCCTTCATGACAAGCAACATCGTGAAGCATATCTAAAAAAATTTCGTGGCGTCGCTCACCAGTCGTCAGTCTCGTCGTCTCTCTTTTGGTTCATAGCGTTCTTGCGTGCCAGGAGGGCGTCTGCCAAGCTGCCTCCCAGGCTGGGCGTCGGTGTGCTGCTGCGGCTGTCGCCACCGGTGCCGTTGAGACTCATTCCAGAGTCTCTCTGTTGCAAGTCAGCGGGCTTGCGGCCACCTGCTGCTGGTCGTTTCGTCGGCGGTACGGGTTTCGCCTTGGCCGAAGGCGGCGCCGGAGGTTGTCGAGGAGCGGCAGCTGCCTGCTCTTCAACATATGCCGCCGGTACCCAGGCCTGTCCTTGAGCGTTCTTTGCTAGCCACCAGCCTGTTATAGTGTTAGATCATATCATAAAGACAAGGGGCCAAGTGTTCACAGGTTGAATGATACGTACCATTGTTCTCCTTCTGGATAATCTCAAGAATGTCACCTGCTTTGATGGAGAGTTCATTCTCTTTCTGGCCGGCGAAATCATATAACACCTTGGCCATAATCTTTGGCTTGGCAGCAGGGGGAGCTGGAGGGGCTGGAGGCGGTGGTGGAGCTCGAGCACTTGCGCTGGGTGTTCTGGCATGGCTCAATGGCTTGTTGGCGTTTCCGATAACTGGGACTTGATGTGACACCGAGCTCAATGTGCTTGTGCTTGCTGACGGGCCAGCATTGGATGACGCCGACGATGATACCGATACTACGCTGCCAAGAGCGGAAGGTGGCGGAGGAACAGTCCTGGTGCCGCTCGGCGTTGGCCTCGGCTGGGTGTTGCGGTTACCGGTGAGTCTGGACGGCCTTCCTCCCGGACCACCAGGCTTGATCAGCTTGCCTCTGGTGATGGGCCGTGCCGCCACAGGCTTCGCCTTGGGTAGCGGCTTCGATACCGAGTTGGGAGGCTGTCCCTGCTGAGTGTGGATTGTGCCACTCTTGTAAAAGTCGGCTCGCTGCTGAGAGTCCTTGAGAACCTTGACCTGCTGCATCTTGTTCGGCTTCTTGGCATATTCAATCGTCTCGCCAATCTTGAGGTTGAAGCCTCCTGGCATGGCACGCTGCATATGAGTAAACATCTCCGTCTTGAAGACGCAGTTCATGAGCGGATCCGGTTCCTGGGGAGAGCCGATTCCTAGTGAAAACCAGTCGTCTTGGGCTGTAGAACAACCAACGAACTTGATGGATCCCAGCGGGATTGCCTTTTCCACCTGGATCTGCGGCTGGTTGTTGACGAGCAGCTGAGCGATAATGTAAAACTTGGCATTGGTGATGATTATGATGCGAGGGCTCGGTTTACTGGATCGACCAAACTTGGCTTCAAGAAGCTCGCCACGGCACGAGAAGATGGCACGCTCGTTCGAGCCAAGGTTGGCCGCCTGCCGCAAAGGAGCACCCGGACCATTCATGGCGTTGATACCGAGATAATCTCCAAGGAATCTTCGAGAGCCTAGAAGACTCATGCGCCGCCTCTCCTTTCGCCCTTGAAGAACCTTGTGGCCCTGATCACGGAGCTGCAAGTACTCTGCGCCGGTACGCTTCTTTCGCCAGAAACGCTGTATTCTCGTCGCAGATTCGGCTCGGTAGGCAAGATAGGCTCGCCACATACGCTGGATACGAGTGGCCATGTTGTGCCAGTATCGGTCTCTCATGTGCTCCAGTGCAAACAATGTCTCTGGGGACTTGATAAACGCCTTGGTCATGCCCATTTGCCACTCTTCTTTGGGAATACTTGTGTCCTTGAGAATCTGCTTGACAGCGTCCTCGACCGAACCCTGCCATGTGTATTCACCAGCGTAGGAAGTGGCCGGCGACAGCAGGAAGAAACGATCGGCAAACTTGTCAAAGGCTTGTCGATAAGCAAATCCAGCTCTTCGAATGCGGACGTTTTCTTGTAAACCAAGATACTTGATTTGATGCAGGACGTTGGCCTGGTTGTACTCGGAAGGAGACTTGTTCTCGTTGGGTTTAATTGTTCGAATATAGGATGGCTGGCACTTCATGAGTGTATCGACTAAGAGGTTGGCCGATGTGCGAATACGATCGCCCGCGGTGGGAGGCTGCTTTCGGTTATCCTGATCAACTTCGTTGGGGAACAGTGTGTGAACAAATGCATTTCCGCTGGTCTGGAACAGGTTCAGCAGTCCCTTCAGCAACTGATCCTTGTTCTTGTCCGTGATACCATCGACAGTGTAGCCGACATCACCAGCGTAGTGCTTGATGATGAAGCTGCCTTGTCGGGGAATCAAGTGAGCGTGTGACATGCCGTTGATGCTCTGCATGAAAGTTCGGTCACAGGCGGCGGGATCTGCGTGGGCCGTCTTGGTCGCGTCCTTCATGACAGAAAAGATACCAGAAGGTCGAACTTGTTCAATCAGGTCGCACACAACCTTGTTGTCAAAGTATTTGATCGGTGTCCACTGGATCTTCTCTCGCGCGTACTCTTCCTGCTCGGCCTTTAAGGTGAGCTGGATGAAGATTTGCTGGAGCTTTTCGTTGACATAGTTGATGCACAGCTGCTCGAAACTGTTGTTCTCAAAAATCTCAAAACCGTAGATATCCAGAATACCGATGGTGTTGGTCGTGGGCTGTCTAGACTTGAGAGAGATGTTGATGCGCTCTACGATCCAATCAAACAAGTTGCTGTAAATGGCCTTGGCCAGCGCATCTCGGGTCGCCATTGCTTGAGCCGGGTTTGCTGGCGACTCAATAACCTCTCCGTTTCGAGGTGTCAGAATACGGATGGTAATGCCCTTGACGACGTCCTCGGCTGTACACTGCAGCAGGTATGCGACAAAGTCCACTACAGATTTGTCAACCACCTCGGCGTATCCGCCCTGGTCCTCCTGGAATCGAATATTGCCAATCCACAGAATGGCGGACAGCATGCGGAAAATCTCGTCCTGCTCCGATTGGCTTAATCCAATAATCTTCATGGCATTGAGCGTATCCTGGAACTCCGCGACATCGTCTATGCCGTCTACATCAAAACACTTGGAACGGCTGGTATAGAGGTAGGTTTCGGGCTTCTGGATGCCAAACAGCTCGCGGTACTGGCTTGGCGCAGCTTTTGTGAACTGGTAGAAAATGTGAAAGTTGCGCTCGTTTGTAATCTGCCCAACGACTCGCGTCTTCTCCAGGAGGTAGTTTGTAATGTCGGCTCCGACCGGCTCGCCGGTAGAGTTGAAGTAGAGCTGGAGATACTTTCCGAATCGCGACGAGTTGTTGTTTCGCAGCGTCTTGGCGTTTCCAAACGACTCAAGTAGCGGATTGGTTGCCAGCACCATGTCTTTGATCTTCTTGATGTCGCCCGACTGCTCACCAGAGACACTCGCAATGTACTGCATGATGCGCTTGGCGGCCTCGGTCTTGCCGGCTCCTGATTCGCCCGAGATGATGACGCACTGGTTGTCGTTGTACGCCTTCATGTTGTAGTATGCGGATTCGGCAATGGCAAAGACGTGCGGCGGCATTTCCAGACGGTTCTTGCCCTTGTAGCTGTCCAGGACCTGGTCGGTGTAGATGCCCAGGTCCCGGAAGGGGTTAACAGAGACCAGCACATGGCCAATGTATGTGTAAATCTCGGCGCCTTCGAAACGCTTCTTGAGGTTTTCGTTGATGGCCTCGTTGGAGACCTTGCTGAGCAGGGTCAAGTCTGACACACCGATCTCCTTTTTCTTAGTCACCTCGTACGTCGCCTTCTTGGGCTTTTCGATGCCGCCGCCGCCCGCCGCCTGAGCATTGCGAGCGGCCTTGTCCTTGGGACGCCTCGAGATACCCTAGGAAAAGTAAAAAGCGCCTGTTAGAACGATGCCGCAGCCTTTTTTGGCGGGGGATGAGGGAGAACGGGGGGGGAGAGTTCGAGTGGCCCTACCATTGTGGAAGACGGAGAGACGGCACAGGAGGAGGGGGGGAAGAGAGAGATGAAGAAAAAAAAAGAGAAGAAGGCTGACGACGCGATTTATTCGAGCATCAGATGTCTAATTACTGGAATCAAGCACTCGTGTGGTTTGTGCCGCAAGTGACGAGAGAAGGTGAAGTGAGCGAGGGGAATCGGTTCAGTTGACCCAAAGGCTTGAATGTGGCTTGTCGAGCATTCGCGGCCGAATGATGCGGTGCCTGACGAGTGACGTTTAGTGCCGCTGGCCGACCTTTTTCCGCCGTGGCCTTTCAGGTTCCTTTGTGCTGGATTCCCTTGATTCCTGATGGCACAGCCACTCCGCTGACAAGTAGCAGTACGTACCCGCCCGTTTGGTTCAGGGATGGAATACGCTGTTTTTTTTCTGTAATTTTGAATTCCACGACTCTTTTCAATTTCGGTACCCGCGTTTTAATTTATATGCAGCAAAAGGATCCTTGATTCCTGCTTATTTTCTTCGTTCTTGATACGAAGAGCCCATGCAGCGTCGCCCCGGCGCCTCCGTAGCCTCACATCATAGCGCATTAGCAATTTTTCCCTTCTACCTAACGCACCTCGATAAGTTGCCCAGGTACAGAAAACAGGTGCCTAGTGCTCCGTACTATCGTCAATAGTAATACAGTGCAACCAAACTCCGTGCCTTGAACTACCTACCTGGTATTCCATACTACCTGTCCATGTTCCGATACTCCTCCCGGTTTCTACCTAGATGGAGACCACCCTTACCGAATTCCGGAGCCGCTTCATCGACCAAAAGAAGGAAAAACTGGATATCTGGGCACCGGCCGGTAGTGTTTGCTGGCGCCAGGCAGCTTCGTCGACGCTCCCTTGGCGGTGGAGTCTCTCCCTTTCCAGAGCGTCCATTTCATTGTTTGATTTGCTCGCGGATTAGATCTTGCATGCGCTTGATCGCTCTGGCCGGCGACGATACGCGGGCCGGCAAATACTATTCATAGACGTTGTGCATCCGGATTCCATATTGACTATTCCCCTCCATATAAACACTAGTAGACGAAGCGTCTGTCTACTTGCCGAGACTCTCCGAACCCAACTTAAGTATCCAGTATCTGTATTCCAAGTTTGCATTTGGATCATAATAGATGGGTACTAAAAGGAAGGCTAAAGCGGATAACGATCATAATGAAGCACCGCTTTCTGTACAGTGCAGCAGCACACTTTGGAAAATATTGACGATTTGCGGACCTACGGTGGAGTACACAACCATCACTGTCGTAATTGTACGCGCAAACCACTTGCAAAAATTCTCTTCACGGCGTCCAAGACATCAAGCCATGTCCTGTTCTAGCATTCTTCCACTCAAGCCACTCGCGTGGCCCTCTGCAATTGGCGCCAGCCTTTCTGAGACGCCGCTGTGCTCGCCTAAGAAAAGCTGAAACCAAACATCGGCGCAACAGAATTCAAGCGCCCCTTAATTGGAAGCGCATAAGTTCATGCCGCCTCATGTTGTCTTCTCACGCCTCGTTCTGGCAGCTAATGCTCCACGACAGACTCACCCGTAGACAATGATTGATGCCCTGGAAATGAGCATTGTCTGCTAGCATGTGCCCCGGCGGTATTTCTACTACGAAACAAGAAGGCCGTCTCCTGTTTTTTGTTTTGTCCTTGGGCTGCCACGCGACACCACCATGCCCCTTGGCCTCCCAGCCCATGACCTTCAAACCACGCACGTATGGCATCTCTGTGTGACCCCATCACCAGCACTCCCGTAATTAACTGCAATCCCTGCTCTCGCCTTCAGCAGCTGGGCAATTGAGAGTAGAGTTGCGGGGTAGAGAAAAATAGCGCTCCCGCATGCCCAATCCACCATCGCCAGGTCGCTGTTTTAGTCCAAGTTGATGGCCTGAGGGATGCGGTGTGGGTTCGATGCTTCATCCAGGGAATCAGTGTTAAAAACAGCGTTGCATCCCCCTCTTTTTTCACTGCAAAACGACCTACTTCTGCTTCTCTTCCCTCTCACACTGCCCTTTTTTTTTTCTTCTTTCATCTGACAATCGTCTGATCTCTCAACTGTTGGAGTTGATTCAGCCTCCGTCAAACCACCAAAACCCCACCCCCACATATTAGAGCTCTGGAAGCACCTGACGTCATTTGACACGAGCTTCGTTGGGCACTTCAAGGCTCTGATCCGACCGTCTTGCCACTTCTCACCACTTACACCTTTACATACCATCAATCGCCGCAAGCGCAAATCAGCTCGAATCCATCACCATGGCAGACATCACAGAAGAACCCCAGGCCCTCCCTGTCGACGAGACGCCCATCTCTTCCGTCAAGACCAACTCCGCCCGCAAGAACTCTCTTTCCAACTACCTCAAGCACCGACCCGAACGCTCCGAGCTGGTAGAGAGTACGTCTCAATGATGCCCGATTTCCCGTCTGCCTCTTTGCGGAAATGAAGGCACATCTAGTCACTTGACGGAGACTGTGATGATTGCCGTACACCTTGCTAGACTCGCCTTGCTAACCGATGTTGCAGAGAACATTCTCCCAGACTCTACAGCCGCACCCGGCCTCCTCGCTCAGCAAAAAGAGGTAAGAAGATTCCACTCATCCACCATTAAATCCTATTTTTGAATATTCCAAGAATTCGAAACTTGGAATCCAAACTGCGGTAGCTGGGGGGGAAACAAGAGATGGAGGGCTAGAAGTGCTAACGGTGCATCAATCAACAGCTTCAGAAACACATGCTCGGAGACAAGCTCAACGACAAGATTTCACATCGTCCCTCCCCAGATGCCCTCCTCAAGGACGGCGTTCTGCACGAGGACCCCCGCTCCCCAGAGGAAAAGTACGCCGAGGCCATCGAGGAGGAGTACGCTAAGCGGGAGGGCGGCGCTTAAGCAGCATTAGAGCTACATGGCGAACACGGATGCTGGGAAATGCGAACTTGTTTTTTTTACACAAGTATGCAGAGTACCCCATTTGGAGAAACACGCCCAGGAGGAGATGGATTTGTTTGGAATTGTTATGTGTTTACCTAGGAGCTCGCGTGATGTCCAGCAAGGACTTGAAAGAAAGCAAGGGGTTGCCATTTTGAGATTTGAGAGGTTTGCCACAGCACATCTCAATTTCGAGTTTTAATGCAACGCCCAAAAATAAAACCTCATCAAAAAACGAAATATTGACAAGTTGAGTAAATCATAATATCCCAAAAATTGTACTGTCTATTTCTCGCCCTCGTGTGTCCCGTACTCGTGTGAAGCAGCGCTATAGCGCGCAAGGTCCAGTGAGTCCTTAGACTTAGTCCCCGGGTCGGCCTCCAACGCAACAGCAATTAATATCGCCGCTAGCCTTATCGTAGAAGAGGCTGCAGATCTTTGCGATCATCATCTTATAGTTCTTATTGACGATATAAAGAAATTGCGATTTCATCGGTTTGTGTAATGTTGTAAAATACATAATGCCACGGTGAAAATTGGAAGACCCATTTATATTATAACAAGCTGACAAGCTGAAGGTACAAAACTCTCTGTTCTACTATGCTAATGATCTATGAAAGGGGAAAAAAACTAGCTATAAACAGCAGCAAACAGAAAGTGGGCTTAACTAAGGAGAGTGGTTATACAGATCTACGTGATAACTTAAAACCTCCCCCTAAGCCTAACGAATCGTCTAAACGAGGCCATTATGACTTCAAATCCCTCAAAAATCCACATATTCTAAGATCCTCCTTCGTTTCTAGGATCTATGTCTCCTTCGTTTCTAGGATCTATATCTCCTTCGTTTCTGGGTCTCTTGTCTTTAGAATTTAGCTTTATTTCTGAGCATTTTCCCTTGTCTCTTTGTGTTTCTGGGTCCCTCATTTCCCTGTGTTTCTGGGTCTTTCGTTTCCGGGTTGTCTTT
Organism: Trichoderma camerunense; assembly: GCF_050948025.1. Lineage (NCBI taxonomy): Eukaryota > Fungi > Ascomycota > Sordariomycetes > Hypocreales > Hypocreaceae > Trichoderma > Trichoderma camerunense. Next base: position 558,762 of record NW_028145369.1, read on the forward strand.
GGCGCTGAGCATCTCCCTCGTTTCTTGTGTTTCTGGGTCCCTCGTTTCTAGGCTATCTCCTTCGTTTCTGGGTATCTTTGGTCTCTTTGTAACTGTGTCTTCCTGGCGTCAACTAAGGTATTGACTTGGCTGTTGGCTTTTTGACTTGGCTGTTTGGGGTTGGCCCTTGTGGCTAGTTGATGTAGGTGACGAGACTGTTAACTAGATTGTTGGCGAAGCCGTTAACTAGGCCATTAGCGAGGCCGTCGGCGAGGCCTCTTCTTTTTCTCTTCCTTATCTTGCGTAGTAAAATACGTGGGCTTATAACCTGATAAGCTGATAAGCTGAAGGTGTAAAACTCTCTGTTCTGCTATACTAATGATCTATGAAAGGGGAAAAAACTAGCTGTAAACAGCAATAAACAGAAAGTGGGCTTGACTAAGGAGAGTGGTCACACAGATCCACGTGATAACTCAACATATTAAATTATCAATTTCATAAAGTTACCTTCAATGAAGCCTTTTCTTAACTACTTAGTATCTTTACTCTAGTATTTCAAATAGAACTATATCACAATCGAGGTCTCAGCCGAATAAAGATCTCCTTCGGCTTGTGAACAAACACAGGTAGTGCCGACATGCTACTTAATGATTCAGGCACCTCCAAAAAGTCAAAACTCCATACTAGCAAAGTCAGGGCGATTTTCATCCTAATATAAGCCTCTCGTCTACCCCAGCATGCCCTGATTCCATGACCGAACGCTGACTGTGGCCCGGCAGTTGCGTCAAACGCGATGTCACCCTGCGGATTACAAACCAGCCAGCGTTCAGGGTTGAACGATCCCATGTCTGTTTCATTCCATTTCAGTGAGGGCTTTACTACGCGAGTAGTGGCGCTTCTCTGACTCGCGTCTATAGGAAAGGGTGGTGACAGGAAACTAGGTCCATTGGGGAGAAGGAGGACCGTGCTTCCCTTGGGGACACGGTGGCCAAGGATCTCCGTATCACGGGTGGCATCGCGGGCGCTAAGAACGGGGTGAAGGCGGAGCGTTTCTTCCAATAAAGCATCAAGATACGGCACACTAGTGGTGCGGAGAAACTCCGCGACAGTTGGAAGTCGATTCTCCTGGACAGCCAAGGGATAAGCAGAGTGAAGGGCCTGGCGAAGATTTTCCTGGACGTTGGAATCTTTTGTCATAAACTTCAGAGCCCAGGAGATGTTGGCTTCTGTGGTATCCATCCCGGCATAGGCAATACCAAAGAACTAGAATCTCGTTAGGAGAATGATTCCTTTAGTACCGGTCAATTGCTTTATCTCACCTCGTTGATAATCATTTCATTGTCAAAATCAGGTTTCCGACCTTCCTGCTCGGCGGCAGCTTGTTCTCGCGATAGTATATAATCAATCCCAGCTGATTTCTCGCCCGAACGCACTCGCTCTATGGCCTTGGGGAGCTGCTCGCGGACTAAACGTTTCTTTGCTGACTGTATTCTTCTATACCCAGCAGTCCAGGGAATCCAACGAAGAGTCAATTTTGGCCACAACGAGGTCATTATCTGGGTCACAGTCCGTCCTGCATCATGAAGCGCATGGAAAATCTGATGGAACGCAGCCTCAGGAAAGACTGCTTCTCCATGCAATCCAGTATCTGGAGACTTTTCAATGGATAGAAGTCCGATCTGAGAGTCTAACGCCGAGGACCCGAAATGCTCACCAAAGAACAAACGCACCATGATGTCAAAGTTGATACGATCAAGATCGGCGCTAGCGCTAAACGGCCTGTCCCTGGCGAGGCGGGTCTTATTTCGCCACAATTCCACCAATCGTAAAACCAAGGCATATGTAGATGGCGCTACGAAACCATTCAGGAAGCTCGGAGTCATCAAGTCCTGCAGCCAGCGGCGGTTTGCTTTGAACTGCCGGCCGGTATCGAAACGCGCATGGAAATCTCCGAACGCTCCGAAGCTGTCAGAGACAAAGGCCCCACGGTCGAAATCTTCTGTGCGACGTAACGCAAGGTCTCGTGCCTCGTCAAAATCCGCCAGCAGAAGCAGGGGCTTGGAAAAGGGACTCAAGAAGACTTGACATAGCGGCGATTTTAGTTTCTCAGTCTGCTTGACACACCATCCTTGAAAATCGAGATCCGGGGTCGACGCTATCTCTCGTGCCAGGTCAGGTATATCACCAAGGCATGAGCGAGCTGCTGCGTTATTATGAGGAATTCCCGGAATTGGCGTTGGATAGAGACATCGGTAGGCAAGGTAGGTTACACCTAAGACCACAACAGTAAGAATAATCATTGTTTTCAACAAGTACCCTTGGCTGTACCGAGAGACCAAGAGTATTGAGCAAGAAGGAGATAGCAAAGGTGCGGAGTTTGGGAGCCTCAATGCACTTGCGCTCTCACTGCGGAGCAAAGACAAAGAAGGCAGATATATATGCGACTTTAACTGGCTGAATGAACGGTTTTTGAATCTTAATGGGTCGTAAGGAATCCTACCTAAAAGGAGGAAAATGAAACATATATATAATAAATTTGATTTATCCCGCCGCCACACTCGCTATGTAAAAGATATTTTAAAAAATTTCTTTATATAAATAAATAAAGATAACCAATATGAATTATTTTCCATACTTATGGGCACTAAACTACAAAGCACAATTTTTTTTTAAACTACACATTAGCATTGAAGGGGTACCCAATACACGTTCCCTAAATACGTGTCTCTTACCGCCAACTCCGCGATTATTCAGTAGTGTTATAAATATATATATTAATGTTTGAGCTTATTTGCAGTATTATGTTACAATAGATATGGAAACAACATAGCAGATTGATAAATTAGGAAGGTAGAGCATTTCATACGTGTCTCTTGCCGCCAACTCCGCGATTATTCTGTAGTGTTATAAGTGTATCTCTGTCAGAGGCCAGTCACAAAGAATGTAATTCCTTTGTCTTTGAACCCGGATAGGGGCGTCTGAGTTATCAACTAGTCAGCTAGGTGGCTGAAGAGATTGAACAAAGGATATAAGTAGGAGCCATCTACCCTTTGTTTCTAGGAAGGTCAGAGATAAATACAGTCCTTTGTGTAACCCTAGCTGCGTGGTCCGTGAGAAGGACCGTGCCCCTGGACCCCTGACTCTCTCACTCTTCCTTTTGGCCGCCGATTCTGACAATCTCTAAAGATATGATTTATTATATATATCAATGCTTGAGATTATTTGCGGAGATATGTTACAATAGATAAGGAAACAACATAGCAGATTGATAAATTAGGAAGGTAAAGCATTTCATACGTGTCTCTTTGCTTACGCTGATCCGCAGCATTACTAGAGCAAAGTGAGAATTCATGACGCCCTGCTATCACCACAGAGAAACTGTGACGATGCGAGAACTAGGCATTAGGCAACAGAATTATGTTAAACGGGTCATTTATTTGATCATTAAATATAAGAAGGATGGTTGAGTTCAAGAATTCAGTGGTGTAACTCATCTTCTCCTTCTCCAAGCTTTTCTCTGTTCTCTAGACGAGAAGAGAGTCTTCAGACTAGTATCCTGCACTAAGGTATCCATTGTGCAGAGCACTGAAGCTAGTTTCTCCTATTCTTTTGTCTTTCTTCATTGAGCTTCATTTCTCTTTCTTTAAACTTAGCTGCAATGGCCGTCGCAGTGATTGGCATGGGTGCCAGGCTCCCAGGGGATGCCTCAACTCCAGAGGGCTTCTGGGACATGCTCGTGGCAGCACGCTCAGCGCAGTCCGATGTACCCAAATCCAGATTCGATTCCAATGCCTTTTACCACCCTCATCCGGGTAGAACCAGTGCCGTATGTTGTTCTTCCAGTTAGCTCGGAGCTCTTGTTGACTGTACATTTATTAGATATCCGCTCGCAAGGCACACTTTTTAACTGAGGATCCATTGACCTTTGATGCTCCATTCTTCTCCATTAAGCCAAAGGAGGCCAAGGAAATGGACCCTCAACAACGGAATCTTCTCGAAGTTTCGTACCAGGCTCTAGAGAATGGTGAGTTTTTTGCTTAGCATACACGCGGTAGCCATGTTTAACAAGGACAATATAGCCGGTCTGCCCATTGATAGCATCAAGGGATCAAAGACATGTTGTTATGTTGGTGCCTTCGGAGGAGATTACCGAGATCTCTTGATTCGTGACAATGATGACTTGGGCCAATACGCCGTATCAGGACTTTGGTGTGCTCTTGCCGCCAACCGCGTCTCATGGTTCTTCGATCTTAAGGGCCCTAGCATGACTCTGGATAGTGCATGCTCCTCTAGTTTGATAGCTTTGCACCTTGCTTGCCAGAGCATTCTCCGAGGCGAATCGAAGATGGTAGCTATAGCTTTCCCTTATTATTACCTCATAAGGAAGGACATGATCTAAAATATGATACAATAGGGCATTGCAGCCGGGTCAAATCTCCTCCTAGGACCCGATACGGCGATGTTTCTAAGCGCCGGAGGCATGCTCTCACCAGACTCCAAGTCCCAAGCTTTTGACCATAAGGCGAACGGTTACGCTCGTGGTGAGGGATTCGGGGCCTTGATCCTGAAGAACCTCGACGATGCCATTCGCGATGGCGACCCTATTCGAGCCATCATTCGAGGAACCGCGTGCAATCATGACGGCAGGACCCCTGCTGTCGGACACCCAAGCTCAACGGGACAGGCTGCCCTGATCCGGGCCGCATATGAGGCGGCTGGTCTGTCACCTCTGGAGACGGGATACTTCGAGGCTCACGGCACCGGAACCTCAGTGGGAGACGCGTTGGAAACGAATGCAATTAACCAAGTTTTTGGCCCCGGACGTGCTTCGGATTTGTTTATCGGATCTGTCAAGACAAATATCGGCCATACTGAGGGTACGGCAGGTATTGCTGGAGTGATGAAGGCAATCCTGATTGTAGAGCGCGGGTTGATCCCGCCCAATATCTGGTACGCTATCATATAGACATGGCTGATCAGAGCGAGTGACTGACTATGGGGAAATACAGGTTTGAGAAATTGAGTCCGCGAATCAATCTTCCTCCGACTATCAAGGTATGTCTCGAACTTTTTATTTGGGTTGATATCTTTGGCATTGCGCTGTGTTCGCCAGTGGACCATGCCATTAAGATTCTACTATCTTCAAGATGAGATAACAGCGTTGTATTCGCCACCTTACTCTCCCCTTTATACCACCAGGGCTAAAACCAAGACACTGACATCTCCCGTTCATGGCAGGTTGCTAGCGAACTCACTCCATGGGCGAATTCCGGCCCACGAATTGCGAGTATCAACTCTTTTGGCATCGGCGGTGCAAATGCCCATTGCATCGTGCAAGATACCAGTTCATATCTTCAGGGACGTCATGGCCCAGAAGCCACAACCGACCGCAGCCCCGTTAATGGTGTCAACGGCAGCGCGAAAGCTGACTCGAGCAGGCCCATTTTGATCGCTGTATCGGCCCAAGACAAGCAAGGTACGGGCAGAATAGCCCAACAACTTGAAACATACCTTGACAACAAGCAGCAGAGAGACAAGGGCACAACACTTCTACAAAATCTTGCCTTCACCCTTGCTAAGAAGCGCAGCGTCCTCCCCTGGAAGGCCTATGGATTAGGCTCGGATGTTGAGGCTATTCGCAAATCATTGGCCGGGATCAAGGCCCCAGTGAGATCATCCCGCGCACCTCGTCTTGGCTTTGTTTTCACTGGCCAAGGTGCTCAATGGTACGCAATGGGACGGGAACTGTTTGCTTACCCAGAGTTCCGAGACTCGATTACCTCATGCGACAGTACTCTGAAATCTCTCGGGTGCTCGTGGAGTTTGCTGGAAGAACTCCAACGCAATGAGGCAGACTCCCGGCTGGATACCACGGAAATGAGCCAGGCAGTGTGTACGGCCCTCCAAATAGGTCTTGTGGACTTGTTCCGCGCCTGGGGAATTCAGCCTGCTGCGGTCGTTGGGCACTCTAGCGGAGAGATTGCTGCTGCTTACGCTGCAGGAGGTCTGTCTCATCGGGCCGCTACGGCAATGGCCTACTACCGTGGTATATCTGCTTCAAGCATTGAGCTGAACCCGAACTTGAGTGGCGGTATGGCCGCTGTCAGGGCTGGTGGCGACAAGATTACACCCATCTTACGTGACCTGAAGAACGGGGTCGCTATCGTTGCTTGTTACAATAGTCCCTCGAATTGTACCGTATCTGGAGACAAGGCCGCTTTAGAAGAGCTTCAACCTATTTTGGAGAATGCCGATATTGGATTCACCCAGTTGAATGTTAGGGTGGCCTATCACTCGCCGCATATGTCCTCAGCTGCGGCAGCTTATCTCACAGACATGACGACCTTTTCAGCTGAGAAGGACTCTTCTCATCATTTAGACGCTGTGCCTTTCTTTTCTTCTGTGCGCGGCGAACTCCTTGACTTGAGCGTTCTCGGCCCTCAATACTGGGCTGAAAACCTCAAAAGTCCAGTTAACTTCACTGGTGCACTATCTGCTCTTCTTCACCACTCCGGAGGCGATTCCGGTGCAGAGCATGGGTTGTTTGTCGACGGCATTGTCGAGATTGGCCCTCACTCAGCTCTCCGTTCATACTGTCTCGAGATTTGCCGTAGCGGAGATGATCCAGCAACCATCCCCTACGTTGGCTCTCTCCGCCGTGGCCACAGCGCCTATGATACGATGCTTTCCGCAGCTGGTGATCTCTGGTGTCTAGGAAGCCCCGTCAATCTGTCAGTAATCAATGGGACGACCTCTGACGCAACGATTTTGGTGGATCTCCCGCCATACCCTTTCAACCATTCTATATCATACTCAGCCGAGACCACGGCATCACGCGAGTTCCGTTCGAAAGGATATCCTCACACGGGACTCTTGGGTGCCCCGGTCTTGGGATCTATGATTCCTCAGTGGCGAAAGTTCCTACGGATACGCGATGACCCCTGGATGCTTGACCACAAAGTGAGTCGGACGTGTTGATGGGAGGTGAAACGTACATGGGCTAAAACTGAAGTCGTGCTAGGTACAATCTGGAACACTCTATCCTGGAGCTGGTTATGTAGCCATGGGTAAGTGACTCCCCCCTCCCCTTTTCTATTTTGGTGCAAGTACTAACCTTCACGGAAGTTATCGAGGCTATGAGCCAACTAGCTGACCCTGGATCGGAGGTGGCGGGATTCGAGCTTCAAGATATCGTCTTTGACGCTCCCCTACAAATACCGGATGATGATGATCAGGGCATTGAAACAGTGACCCAGATTGGTTCTGCTAAGGAGTCTATAGGAAGTTCGTGGTCAAGCTTTACCGTCGCTTCTCGCGGTGGAAGAAATGAATTTTCCTTCCAGACGCACTGCAAGGGCAAGATTCGTCTTCACTACAAGCCACCGGCGGGCTCTGAGATGGCGCAAGAAATCGAGCTTGAGCGGCAGCGGTATCTCGACGCATACAAGGATGCAGAAAAACAGTGTCTGCGTCCGGTTCCAGACTTCTACGAAAAGGCAGCCCAGGTTGGGATGGGTTTTGGACCCATTTTCCAGAACTTGCAAAATATACACCGAGGCTCCGACAGGAGTCGTGCCACGATTGTTATTCCCGACACGAAGTCTGTCATGCCAGGACAGTTTGAACACCCTCATATCATTCACCCCGCCACTCTCGACGCCCTCGCGCAAACAGCACTCAATACCCTCTCGGACAACGGAGAGGGCCTGGCAACTTCGGTGGTCGCAGCCGGACTCGAAAGCCTGTACATTGATGCACAGATTGCAAAGTCTCCCGGCCATGTTTTCAAAGCTTCGGCGACTAGGGATGTGCAGAGCAACCACGGTGCTAAATTCACGATTGCTGTGCTGGACTCCGAGACCAATGCACCATCCCTAGTTGCCAAAGGTGTTGAGATCGCATATCTTGGCAAATCTGAGTCTACGTCAGAGTCACCGAATGATGGACTTTGCTGGCAGACCGTGTGGGAAGCAGACGTCGATCTCCTCGCTCCAGCAGGGGCGCGAGAAATCATCGCATCGCGAGTACCTCCCGAACCGTTGAAGGGTGAGTGGAGTGACTCGCTAGAGCTCATCACCTTCGCCCACGTTAGAAAGACGCTGGCGTGGCTATCGGGAGAAGGCAAGGACTTTGTCCCCAAGTCTGGCACGCTCAAGTACTATTATGAGTGGATGCTTGATGTAGTTGAGCGGCGAAAAGACCTCATTACGCATCCATTCGTGAACGAGGCGGAACCATTTGCGGAAGCGAATAAGATCAATGGGCCTGGGGCAGTAGTACTGGAGATGGTGAGTCGGATCGGGGTTCACCAGCATGGCATTTTCCAGAATACCACCCAACCCCTAGAAGTGATGCTGGAGGGGAAGCTTCTTCATGAGTTCTAGTAAGTATTGTAATTCTAGATGAACTGAGAGGCGTCGCTGACCAAGTTATTTAGCAACGCAATTGGTACGACTTACAACACTGCCGTATCGGAATACATGGGACTGCTTGCCCACAAGATGGCCGGCAAAGCTACAGTTCTCGAAGTTGGCGCAGGAACTGGTGGTACAACCGCCAGGATCCTAGATCGGCTGCGTAATACAGATGGCAGCTCTATGCTCCGTCGTTATGTTTTTACAGACGTATCTGCTGGCTTTCTGGGCAATGCTGCCACCAGGTTCTCGCAAGATGCTTCGGTTATGGAATTCAAAACGCTCGATATTGAACAGAACCCTCTAGACCAAGGTTTTGAACCTGATAGCTTCGATATTATCGTGGCCTCGGGTGTCCTTCACGCAACGAAGAGTATTGCGACCACCCTTAACCACTGCCGAAGTCTTCTCAAGCCGGGAGGAAGACTTGTACTGGCCGAGCCTACAGAGAACACACTCTACGTGAGTTTCATCATGGGCACATTGCCTGGATGGTGGCTTGGCGAAGATGACGGCCGCAAGGGCGGACCTTTGCTTAGCACGCCGAGGTGGGACGATGCTCTACGCAGAACAGGCTTCAGCGGTGTGGACGTAGAGTTCCAGTCACCACCAGCTCCAATGTCTCTCCTTGTGTCGACGAAGCTTGGAGGCCAGCCAAACACCGTGAAGCTCAGGGCCTCGCTGGATCTTTTGCTCAAGGAAAATGCTCCCCTGCGTATCATTGTCAATAGCCCGCCCGCTCCTGATTCACCGGCCCTTGCGCTGCAGAACCTTCTGTCGCTTTCGGTTCAAAATGTGTCAGTGGTTACCTGGGAATCACTGTCGACCAGTGACATAGCGAACGCATACTTCCTAAGTCTCCTCGAGCTAGATAAGCCATTCATTCGGGATATTCAGGAGAAAGACTTCAAGAAGCTGAAAGAACTTCTATATGGATCCGCTGCAGTTTGTTGGATGACGAGCGGAGCTAGCATTGACTCGCCAAACCCTGAATTAAGTCTCATGACAGGTCTCGCCAGGACACTCATTAATGAGAGCGACGTTAACATCATGTTAGTCGACTTGGATAAGAACAACGGAGTAATTGAACAAGAGACTTTGAGTTTTGTTAATACAATTGTTCTATCTCACATGGCTGGAAATATGAAGGAGCGCGAAATTACTATACGCAACCGAATCCCGCAGATACCTCGTTTGCTGAGACACGGAGACTTTGAAGATGTGTTGCGTAGGCATAAAGGAGATGCCGCGGTGCAGCTTGTGCCGTACGGCCAAATCAAGGAGCCTGTCAAGCTTGTTGTCCAGCAGACAGGACTGCTTGACAGAATGTGCTTTGAAGTTGACAAGGAAGCCCTTCTCCCCCTCCCAGATGAGTGGGTTGAGATTGATGTTAAAGCTGTAGGACTGAATCCTGAGGATTTGCTCACTGCGTTGGGCAAGCTAAAAGACTCCAGCATCTTGGGTTTCGAATGCAGTGGTCAAGTCACCCGAATCGGCAGCAAGGCCGTGGGACTACAGCCTGGCGATCGTGTTTGGGCTTGGGCTGAGAACTGTCTCGGCACGTCCGCTCGCTTTCCGTGGTGGACGGCGCTCAAAATACCAGCTTCAATGGGCTTTGAGAATGCCGCTAGCTTGATGGCAGTCTACGTAACCATGTACTACAGCTTCTTCCAGGCTGGCAGGTTGCAAGCAGGCGAGTCAGTGCTCATACACTCGGCCGCAGACGCCATTGGACAGGTTGCTATTATCCTGGCACAGCATATTGGAGCGGTCATATATTGCACAGTAGACTCTGATGAGAAGAAGACGATGCTCACCAAATCATACGGCATCCCGGTGGACCACATCTTCAGCGCTCAACAAGATGCCTTCGCTAAGGGATTGATGCGGATGACGAAAGACAAGGGTGTTGGTATGTTGGAGCGCATGTATATGAATCGTATAGTTTACTGACAATATCGATTTAGATGTGGTTCTGAATTCTCTTGCCGGAGAGTCACTCAGGCTTTCTTGGCAATGCCTTGGAGAGTTTGGCCGTTTCCTAGAGATTGGTGAGTTGCTTCTTTTCTCCCTCAGATATCAACAGTATGCAGACTCTTACATGATGGTGGCAGGTATAACGGACATTCAAGCCAATAATGCACTGGAAATGAGGCCTTTTGCGCGGAACCGGTCTTTCATTGGAGTTAATCTCCGTGACTTCATGCGCTGGCCAGTTGCTTCGGCTCGTGCGACTATGGATGGGCTTCGGGATTTGCTTGACAAGGGTATTGTCAAGCCTGTGAAGACTATTGACGTCCTCGACATTGGGTAAGTAAAATCTTCCATGGCACCAATAAGGCTAAAGGCACCGCGAATAATAACACATTTTGTGAAAACAGAAACGCGGAACAGGCGTTTCGTCAGATGCAGAGAGGCAAGAGCATGGGTAAAACCGTGCTTCGTATGTCACCGGATAGCCATGTACAGGTGAGTTAGCTTGGGTTCAATTAATGGACATCTTCGGAAGTCCACAAACTAACAATATAATAGTACAAGTTGCCATTACCACGCATGCCCATCGACCCCACGGCTACTTATCTGCTAGCTGGTGGTATGGGAGGTGTTGGCAGAGTGTTGGCCAACTGGCTCATATCGGTTGGAGCGAAGAACATGGCATTCATCTCCAGGTCTGCTGCAACAGATTTAGACAACCAAAAGTACCTGGAACACCTCAGGAATGAGGAAGGAATCAACGCCAGGGCGTGGGATTGTGATGTCAGTAACAAGGACGGACTGAAGAAGGCGCTTTCTGATATTCAATCGACCATGCCTCCAATCAAGGGAACGATTGTGGCTTCCATGGTCTTGCGGGTAAGGCTTTGCCGTCTTTTTTGATCTACACGTAGTTTATAAATGAGACCGGAACTAACAGAAAGCTGCAGGATTCTCATTTCGAACGAATGAGCCTGGGAGACTGGACTGTCGCTGTCCAATCAAAGGTAAGCAGATCTGGGTGCGTCTCAGTTGAGGAATCTATTTCTGACCCTCGCAGGTGCACGCTTCGCAAAACCTGCACGAGCTCTTACCGAAGAATCTTGACTTTTTCGTGATGCTTTCTTCAGGAGGAGGCATCATGGGATACCGTGGCCAGGCCAATTATCACGTTGGTAATGTGTATCAAGACGCCCTAGCCCACCACCGACGCTCTCAGGGACAGGCCGCTTTGACTATTGATATGGGTCCAGTCCTGGGTATTGGCTGGATGGCCGGCGAGTTTGTTGACGTCTCAATGCAGAATTTGCAGCTTGCTGGTAGCGTGCCGTCTAACCCAGCTTACCTCGGCGCTCTGATTGCGGCCAGCTTCCAACCCAATGCGCCGCCTCATCCAGCGAACATCACCCTGGCACTTCCCGCCAGCTACCCCGGTGGTGAACCTTACTACTGGATGAATACGCCTCGATTCTCGGCCCTCTGTGTACCTAGCAGGAGCACTGGCCCTGCGGCCGTCCAGAACGGCCAGATCGATAGCCATCCGCCGTTGAAGGACGAGATCGTCGAGGCTGATGACGTGCGAGCTGCTGGACGCATCACGACTACGCGCCTGCTCGAGTGGATAGCACGGCTAATGGCAATGCCCCTAGAGGATATTGATACACAGAAGCCTCTGACAGCGTACGGCGTCGATAGTTTGGTTGCGGTGGAGCTACGGAACTGGCTGCGAAGGGAGACGGGGCTGGAATTGGGAGTATTGGATATGATACGCGACGTCCCCATGGCGCAGTTCTGCTTGGAGACGGCGGCAAGGGTGAGGGGAGACAGCGGCAAAGAATAACGGAGAAGGGACTTGAAAGGAGGTTGAAGGGAAATGTATTTATTTGCAATTATTGAGATTGCTTGGAAAGTTATGGTAAAGAACTAGAATAAAATAAACTATTCAATTTAAACAATTAAGTATAAGGTAGTGCACTGTGGAGCGCATTGACACTTTTGGCGACCGACTGTAGCAGCCGTAGTAGGGGCTACATCGGGCTACTAAAAATAGATCTGGTCGACCCAGAGGGTAAAAATTAAAGGCTGCCTCCCGGTGATCTTGGTTCCTGCAGTAGTGAGTTGCGCGTTCTCTGATAAGCTGTAAGACAACCTGAACCCACGGAGCTTTTTTCCCAAGACAAAGAGAGAGAAAAAAGGAACTGACAACGTTTCGCCGGAAAATGTCTCAGAAATATGCATGAATAGATTGTTTCGTTTCATAAATAGATAATACGAAAATAAAAATAAAAATAAAAATATCAACTGCATTTCGTATCAATAACGCCACCCATCCTTCGCTCAGCTATAATCCGTCGGTTCCCAAGCTATAAGTCATATCCATGCCAATATCCATATCCATGCAATTCCCATGCCCATGTCCTGTTGCCAGTATCCCAAAGTTGTAAAGTTGTAAAGAAGAGTAAAAATAGTCCAAAAAGAACGCCAACAGCACCGTGCGGTTCTATAAGTAGATGTGTAGAGGAGCCATCGTAGCAGAAGGTAGCCAAGCTAACCATCAGCTGGCTCCCCAGAAAGGGCTGTGTCCCAATATGTGATTGTGAAGTTGTGAAGTTGTGCAGTTGCAAGCTGTCTGATGGAGCTCGTATCACTGGTAGCCACCGCGGTAGCGGGGAGAAGGAGAGTCCGTCTCGTAGTCTCGTCTGTGGTGGTTGATGACGACAGAGGCACTGCCTCGGACTACTTGAGCAGAACGGCCTGCTATGGGACTTGTTAGCATGTTGCGGCAGGTAGAAGATGTTGGGTGTAATGGCATACCGGCATCATACTCGCGGGCATTGGAGACAGAGCGGGAGTTGGATGCCGCATAGTGGGCAGATGAGCTGGAAGAGCGGCTGGAAGAGCTGGCGGTAGAAGGGCCAGAGCTGGTCTGGTGAACATAGACGCTGCGTTGGCTGGACATTGTCACAGTTGTTGGTCTGTTTGGTTGTTTGGTTGGTTGTTTGTTTGGTTGTTTGGTTGTTGGTTGTTGTTGTTGTTGATGATTGATGGAGAGATGGAGCTCTAAGAGTGGGTTTGGTATAACAATGATGGTCAAGAGAGGATAGAGAAGAGTAGAAGCGGTAGCAGCAGTTGATATATAATTGTTGGTAGGTAATGCTTTGCTTGATTCGTATCTATCCTAATAAGGGTGATGAGGAGAGGGAAGATGTATCCTGAGGACGACGGGCCATGGCCATTTTGTACTCGGAGATTGCACTGCCGTCACGACAGTCTAGACACTTGACAGACTGACAGCATGCTCACTCCAGACGATAGGCAGATAGGGCGAAGAGGGCGTAGGGTGAGGCAGCAGCAACAATAACGGGTACTAGGCCTAGCTCTGACACAGAAGCCAGCACGTCGTGACTCAGGCCTCAACAACGGAAACACACGCCTCGTGAAGCGATCTGCCGAGGCCCTCCCCAAAACAGGGACAGCCAGACAGGGGCCGCCAATCGACCATGATTGGCCTTGGCCATTTCGGACAAAAAGCAAAATCGTCAGAACCCAAAAAAGCTCAACGACTAGGCGTGGCGAAAAATGGGCTTCGAACGGACCTCATGATGAGAAGAGAGAGTGGCAGGGGGGTGTCTTGTTTCCGTTAGGCAGGGCGAAGGGGGGAGGGCACGGACTGGAACGAGTGAAGAAGTTGGGGCTTGGAGGTTTCGGCACTTTGAGGGACTGGGTCTGAGCATGGCCACAACAGTGAAGCGGCGACGGCTGGGGGATAGCAGCGGCAGTGAGAGCGAGAGAAAGATATGGAGAGCCCTAGATTTCCGATGCGCGTCTGCCTTCGAGTCACAGTCATGGCGGCTGCGCGGCCACGGTGAATGTTTTTGGTAAGACGTGCAACATGGAAAAAGATGGGATGGATCAAATGCCAAGCACAGCCAGCCGCTACCAATCCGCGGGTACCTGTCAAGCAAATCAGTTCAACAGTACAGTTGTGCATAACGGCGCCACAGGGGTCCGTAGCGGAGTGTGTGTTAGCGGACAGGTACCAAGTTGCCGGACTCTGGTGCGTTCGCCCTCTTGCACAGGTACCCGGCCAGCGACGGTAGAGAAACATGGAACCAAGTGACCCCACGAGCCACGCTGCTCAGCGCCTCGCCCGTGCCGTCCAGACTCTACTAGGCCCTGCTGGACCAGTTAGGCAGACAGGCGCAAAAGCAGGCATCAGCGGTCCCTGATGAGTCGTCGATAGAAAGTCGAAGAAAGGGATTCGCAAAGTTGAGGATGGAAGTTGGGATTGGCTTGTTTACTTTTTTTCTCTCTTTTTTTTTCTACATACCCCTCCTGCTCCCCTCACGCTCCTCTCTTTCTAGTGGGTGGCTGTGGCTGAGAAATTCTTCACAGCGAACAGGCCTGCGGGTGGTGGGAGCCGCATCCGCATCTGCGAGGGAGAGACGGGCTTGTATGCGTATGCATTCGTGCATTCGCGGGTGCCACAAGGCCAGCCAGGAATTAGACTACCTACCTGCAGCGCATGTCACGCGTCTGATTATCGCTCCCAGGGTCAAATGCGAAGAATCAATCGCTGTACGACATGAAGCCGAGCGCTGACTAGGTTTCGACTTTTTTTTTTCTTGGCCCCTTGCTCGTGAGTTGTCCCGCGGCTCGTCGTGGGTGAATAAGCCACGATTGGGAGCAGGCTGTGTTGTTACTCTTTTTTGGTGACGACATGACAAGCCCCGTTATGCCATGGAAACTGTAAGAAGGCCATACGTATTGGATATGGTTGAGCTGCTCGTGCTCCATACTCGTATAATCATCTAGTTAGCACTAGGAGAAATGCCAACCGGCGACTTTGACGATGCTGCTTCGCGGAAGTGATGCCGGCATGGCCTCCCACCGGCTTCGTCCGCGATACGTGGAATCGACAACACAAGATGGGCCTTCATTTCCCACTCCATCCTTCTTCTGACCATGCCATACCGTGCAACCACTTCTTTCATTACTCTCACCGTTTCTGCCCAACTACACCCCTTCCGGAGAGCGTTGTCGCCCACACAAGACCCTTGGTACAGGGCGTGGGATCATTTGGGTCAGCACAAACGACAAACGGGGCTAGCCAGGCGCCTCCGGGGAAAGGGCCTCAACGATGCAAGGCACGTCTATTGGAACCGGAACCTTGATCGACAAGTCCACATACAGAATCGAGAAATGCCACAAACGGGCCTCCATCTCTTTGGCATTGGCGCCGGGGGCCCTCAAGTTCCAAAAAAGTCATGTGGGCTCTTCTTGCAATCAAATCAGCCTCCCTAGTAGCCTTGCATTGGTACTAAGTGTGGCTCCTGAATTGGGGGTTGTTTTTTCAGGGCTCAACTACGTCATACCTTGAGGAATTGGTTGGGGATGCATTGAGTTTTTTCGGGCTCAGCTGTCAAAGAAATTAATATTGCAGTACCTCGAATTGACGTCGATAACGTACGGCCCCGAAGACGCCTCATCTACGTAACCTGAATCCTTTCATCGTTGTTTACTCTAAGCTCTTTCGCCGAAAGGCGACTGCATTCGCTTCCCCCTGTTCAGCTGGGGCCGCCTGAACAGCATCACCGCAAAGCCTTTCTACGATTCTTTATCGTCTCTGCTCCCATCCACATGACCTCGGGACAGGGTCAGAAAGGCCATGACGTACCAAAAGCTTCTTTTTCTCTCCTCCATGCATGGTATACTAGTATGCGCTCAATAATTTCTGCTGCATCCCCCGGATGGACAAACCCGGCCAATTACCATCAGCCTTCAGATTCAGTAGTTGTGGTTGTTTTAGGCTGCGCTTGGATCACGCGAGATAAAACACGGCGCTGGGTTGCCCCTTAGTGACGACATTTCACAATCCGCCCAGCGAATACGATATGCCATTGCGCAGAATCCCATATGAAATATTTAACAATGTCATCATAATCGGGCCATGAGTAAAAACGCCATTGTAAGGCACATGAAGCACTAACGGAGCAATTGAAGCAAAACCCCGGGGAATTGAAGTTGGCGGGGTGCCAGACTGGCAAAATCAATAGATATCATTGGCCAATGGTCTCCGCCATCTCCAACGGCCAAAGTAGATTTCAATCCACTCGAATCGGGAAGCTCAGTGGAGTTTGTGATAGCTGGCCACTTTGCCAAAGCCCCTCAGCTGGGCCGCGCATTAGCATTGATTGCATCTTGTGAAGCATCGCCTTCTTCTCTTCTTCTCTTCCATCCTTTTCCCCTATATCGACGTAACCCAATTTCCCCTTCATCGACGTAAACCCACGCCCCGGTTTCGCCTCATTTTCCTTTCCGCAGTCCGCGCACCATCTTTCTCTTTCAACCCACCACACAAGTCGCCACCATGAAGGCAGCCCTGATCCTCTCCGCCCTGGCCTCTTGCGCCATTGGCGTCGTCGCCGCCGAGGACCTCAAGATCGAGGTCACCCACGCCGTCGAGTGCGAGCGCAAGTCCCAAAAGGGCGACACACTGTCCATGCACTACAAGGGCACTCTGGCTGCTGACGGCAAGAAGTTCGATGCCAGTACGCTACGCTGTTCCCTTTCCCCCGTCTCTAACCCACCCCCCGGGGAGGGCTCTTAGATGACGATCTCTGTTTGTTTCGAGTCGTTCCGTGGCTGACATGACACTTCGTTTCGCAGGCTACGACCGCAACCAGCCCTTCACCTTCAAGTTGGGTGCTGGCCAGGTGATCAAGGGGTTCGTTTCTACACTCCCCCCTTCCTCCCCCCTTCCTCCCCCTCCCCCCACGCCGTTGGGATTTCATTGCGACTAGAAGCTAATGGGTTTTCGCCACGCTAGATGGGATCAGGGTCTCCTTGACATGTGCATTGGAGAGAAGAGGTAAGGAGAACACTGCGTCACTGGCCCCCAAACTGCTCGAATTACCAATGGCTAACATTACATCACTCTTCCAGAACCCTCACGATCCCCCCCGAGCTGGGCTACGGCAACCGCAACATGGGACCTATTCCGGCTGGCTCGACTCTGGGTACGTCTCTTTCTGCCCTCTCTTTCTTCTTCACATTGAAACCCCCACGCCGTATCGAATATCAGGCCGCTAATTGATGTCATAGTCTTCGAGACCGAGCTGCTGGAGATCAAGGGCGTCAAGGCCCCCGAGCCACCTGTGGCCGAGAAAGTGGCCGAGAAGGTTGCCAGCGTTGCCTCCGAGGCTGTCGATGCTGCCAAGACGGTCATTGCCGACACTGACGAGGGCCACGGCGAGCTGTAAACGAGAACATGATTTGTAAATATTTTCCTTTTGGTCGCATAGCGGATCCCCAAAGTACATGAAACGTTTCCGTCAAATACTAGAGCTCGACCCTATCCAGGTGTGATCGTCCTCCAGTCATCAATATTCATTAGACACTCTTTCCATTCACCTTCCAACATCATATCACTTCCCTATCCGTAGCAGCATCCATGCGCAGAAACTGCAAGCATCAGTCGATATTCGCAGATTAGTGGAGGTAGGGCCCTAGGATAAGGCGAAGCGAAGGCATCGTTACATCCAAAAGACCATTTCCAAAAACCCCCAACAGAATTCTATAGACATCGTCATTTACCACAGAGGAAATGGAATACGCCGTAGCTGGATGTGTCCACGGTGGATCCTTCTGGGATTAAGCAGAGCATGAACCCTTGCAGTATTTCATCATGGAAAACTCTGGATCATGACCGTAATTGTGAAACCATACCTGAAGTTCTCGGCGACCGTAGTGACTAAGTCTATGCCAAACGCTTCTGGAATGGACACATGAACATTTCTTTGAGATTCGCATCTCACGAATGTCATAGGGACATCCGGCAGAGTATCCTCAACTTGAATCATGATAAATCTTTCATGACCTATCATCTGCTCATTTAGAAAAAAGAAAGCTTCTTCTGCTTGGGATCTGTAGAAGGCGGACGGCCCCGCTTCTTCTCTGTCAGCTTGGGCCGTTTGTTCACGTCAGGCGGGACAGGCTTCGTTTCTTTTGGGGGTTCATCAGCTTGGACCGCGTCCCGAATCGTCTGTCGAGACAAGCACAAGTCGATGTGTTCGTTGAACTGTCGTTCGTTTGCCGCCTGGGGGCGGAGGCATATCGGACACTCCCACCAGTCCTCCTCCGGCTGAGCCCCGCGTTCAGGAGGTGGATTGGGCACAATCTCTTTCCCATGCCTTCGGTCCTGCAGCATCTCATCTTCTTCACCCTCCTGTTCGTGAGATACATTCTCCAGGCTGTCGTCTAAATCTTCCAGTAAATCGTCGTCATCTGTGCCCAACTTTTCCCACTCCTCTTCTTTTTCTAAAGGCTCACTCGCTTTCCTCTTGACCATCCCAGCATCACTCGATTCCCCAGCATCCTGTCGGCGAGGTTTGAAACCAAAGAACGCCATTGTATCAGGTTTCTTGGTGCTGACTAGGTGTGTGCACCTCAACCCCATGAGCCGCAGCTTCATGCCTGGTATTTCTTGCTCCAGTTTCGCAAGCATCGGTAATGAATAGTTGTACAAGTCGTCGGCAAGCTGTATCGACTTTGGCAGGACGACCTGTCGGGTATAAACTTCAAAGGTATGAAGCTTTATCTTGATGCAGAGTGTGCGGCCCTTGCACTCATTCTTTTTCAGGTCCTTCTCCAGAGCCTCAGCCGTTGAGCGAAGTTTGTCTCTCAGCTTTGCAGGGTCCGATATGTCGTGGAACGTACTCTCCGTTCCGACGCTCTTGCGCTCATACTCTTCCGCGGGCTGAATCTTTGTGCGGCCAAGTCCCAGATAGCAGCGGAGGAGAAACACATAATACTTGTCTCCAAATAGCCGGTTCAGATACTGCCGCTGTTCATACAGATCGCCGCATGTCTTGACTCCAATCTCCAAGAGTTCGCGCTCAAGGACTCGACCGATCCCGTTGACTTTTCTTGTTGGCAAGTCCCGCATAAATGCCATGATGGCGCTTCTCTCGCTGGGGAGGACGTACTGTCCGTTCGGCTTGTTAATGTTTGAGCAAATCTTGGCCAGCCTGGCATTTGCAGCAATTCCTGCCGACACTGTAATGCTCGTCTTTTCATGGACTTCCTTCCGCATCTGTTCCACTGCTGCTGCCGGATCCATATTGTGTTCGTCGCAGTATTCCGTAATGTTGAGGTATGCCTCGTCAATGCTGGCACTTTCAAAACGCGGATCATAGTTCGCCAGCACCTCCCTCACTTCCTGAGCCTTTGCACCGTACTTGTGAAAGTTTGGTTTGATAAGGATGAGTTGTGGGCAAAGTTTCTTGGCAACAAAACCAGCCATGCCTGATCGACAGCCAAACTGGCGCGCGACGTAGTTGCACGTAGTGAGAACACCACCGCCAACTGCAAAGGGGACATCTTTGAGATCGGGCCGTTCGAGTAGCTCCACGGCCGCAAAAAATGCATCGCAGTCGAGATGCACTATGTGCTGTGTTAGGTCTCTGGACAGCTCGAGCTCCGCAAGGAGACGGTCGGCATTTCGCAGGTCGCGCGTCAGATCTTGCTGTTCCAGTTTCTTCTTCCTGGACAGAATCTGCTCAATCTTTTTCGTAAGGATCTTGTCTCGTTCCTCTTCACGGGTGAAGAATTTGGATCCCTTGGACGCATTGTAAATAATCTCCGAAACCTGAATCTGCTTGTTAATAAATACGGCTCCGATCTGAGACAAGATTCTGGTCAGAAACCTTGCTTTGGTCGACTTTGTCTTGGCCGGCCTTGGTCAGCGAAGGCCCGAGCAGGTGATATTTGAGAGTTTTGAGGGCATCGTCTTGGTGTTCATCTTGGTGTTGCTCTTGATGTTGCGGCTGCTGCTCCGGTGACTTTTCTTCAGGATGCGCTGAATCCTCCGTAGATTCCGCAGACGTCATATCGATGGGGCCATCAAGTCGCAGTCCCAAGTATCATGTAATAGACAGCATAGAGGAATTATTTGTATCATGCTGACATTCGCAGCCTGGTAAATAAAGCATCCATGGATTTGCGCACGAGCGGAATTCCGACAGGGTGGAAGCGCGTTGCCTAACGTGAAGAGCGGGAAATACGATACCGACACGGTATCACGTGGGAAGCTTGGAGCATCTTCAGCGCTTTTAGGCATAACTCGACCGTCTGTGCTAGCAGCTTTCCAGCGGGGTTTAGTGCAGAGGGCTTTGTGACAGAACTCCCGGCCGTCGCTCGCCATTGGCCACAGGCTGTGCTCACACCCCTCACTGTGAGGACGTATAAGCGCCGAGACGCCATTATCTCATAGGCCCAAATGGCTGAAGCGATTGCATGATTCGCTTTGAGCAAGAAGGGTCGTTGAGCGTATAAAGAGCAACTTGCATACGGCAAAGAGCTCAAGGGGGCCCGGAGTTTTAATTCTCACTCGCTTCGTTTCAAGCTGTCCGGTGACGTCTGGAGTTTATCGCTGTCAGACGCAGACAGACAAGATGGCAGCTCGGCCAGGTGAGGAGAACGTAGCTACGCTGTGAGTGGATGACGGTCGCAATCCATCCGTTGCTGATGCTGATGCTGATGCCGAGACTTGCAGCTTTGGAGATGTACACTACTTTTATTCTCCGGCAAATGTGAAGCCTCGCCATCACCGATTCGACAAGGGATCATATGTCTATCTGTTTGAGAATGCCAGCGAGAGGAGATGCCGCATTGAAATCGCAAACAATCCGGGAACAGACGATCAGGATGCATTCTATGGATGTAAGAATAGACCAGTCGCAGCCTCATTATCCGTGTTCGTGGAGTTGGTCTAACGACGTTGATTTCTTCTTCGCATAGTCCTCGATCAGGCGCATGTTCGGTACTCGTACAAGCAGCATTGCGCCGTGTCGCTGACCGTCGCCGACTCAGTCGATCAGAGCGAGTGGCATCTCCCCACCTATGACCCGCGCAACGAGAACAAGTATCACTACAAGCTGCACTCACTCGACGTCTACTTCTGGACGCAGCAGGATGCGCTGCAGTTCATCAACGGCGTCAGGCGCGTGCTGCCGCCTGCCCAGGTCGAGGTTCTCGATGAGCCAGGCCCGCCGCCTCAGCCCGCGGGCATGAGCTCCGTCGTCCAGAAGCTCGAGAGCGCGGCCATTTCGGATCCTCAGTACGGCAACGGCGCTGTCTCGTCGCAGTCGACTTCGCAGAGCTCAATCGGGGGTCCTGGAGATGCCTCGGCCGTTTCGTCAGAAACACCAAGCATCTCCTTGCCGCCTCCACCGCCGCCGCCTCAGCCGGCAAACTTCGCGCCTATGGCCTACAATCCCGCCGCGCCAGCTGCGCCGGAAGCCATTCGCCATCGCGAGAAGACGCCTCCCCCGGACGAGGATCCTCTCAATCCTTTGGCGGTCGCGGTGGCATATGATTATCGCGGGCAACCGTTTACTCCAGGCATTCCGTCTCAGTTTGCGCCGGGAATTACCAGCCCGGGACTTGCGCCTCCTCAGTTTGGAGCACCACCCGTCCACCCTGGAATTCATCGAGCAGCGACGATGCCAACGCAGGCTCTGCCCTCTCCCGGGCTGCCCGGCACTTATGGGGCAGGTTTTCCAGCATCGCCAGGCCTTCCTCCACCACCGGCATCACAGCCGCCAGTGGCAAATCAAGGCCTTCCTGGACCTCCTGGCCCTCCTGGCCCTCCACCAGGCGGGTACTCCAACTACTCATATTCCCAGTCAGGCTACACGCCTGGGTCAATAGATTATTCAATACATCAGCAGGCATATCGACCAACGGAAGCCGAAGCAGCCCATGGTTACAAGCCGCAGAAGCAGGATGGCAAGGGGAAGTTTGAGGAGAACGCGGGCCGGATCGAGAGAGGCGTGACGGGCATGCTGAAGAAGTTTGAAAAGAAGTTTGGATAGAGGCGAGATGTGTTTGTGCGACGGGAATATGATGTCGAGTGATTTTCAAATGCGTATTGTAGCAGGGATATCCAGGCAGGAGGAGTACCGGGTTTCTACCAAAGAGATGCTTTGTCACATGACGTTTTTAATGCGAATACTGTTATCTTTTGCTTCCGCTTTTTCATCTTTCATCATTTGACCATGTTCTCCAGATTTGGGCATGGCTACCTTAGTTGGCCAAAGGGTGTCAGCACTGCTTCTATTTTTGACTTAAGTTATTACAGTTATTACAGGGTAGGTGGTGTGCTGGCGGTGAGACTCGATGTCCGGGATGAGATGACGATGAGATTTGCCTGAAGCTATCGTCGATACGTGTGCATGCTGTCGCAATAGTGATGCCGCTGCTGCTAATATTAAATTACAGTACATTATCCTTTGCTACAGTGGAGAGGTCATCGGCAGTCTAAAACGCCACAGGTTTTGATGACATGTACATGTGGGTAATCTGTGAGCGGCGATTCAGTCCTTGGAGCGACAATCCCTCATCATCATCATGGGTGACAAGCAGGTTGCAATCACTCTTACGCACGGGATCCTTCGTCTTTGTTTCTCCACCCAGACCTCGACTGTCCATCCGATCTCAAAGCTCGTGCCACCCGTCCGATATCACATCTTACATCTCGAGATGTCGACCCGAACGCAACCACAGAAACGTGTATGACAAGACGCACTAGACTAGCAAATACTACCAGACAACCTAACACAATTGAATTCAAGCCCTCATGCTCCGTACATATGCAGCCATTAATAGCAAAGCGGCGGCCCGTCCAGCGGGTAACTGGCAGCCCAAAAAGGTTCGTCTGCGGGCGGAGGATAGTGTCAGCCCAGTGATTCCACACGGCCAATCGCCAATGGCAAGCATCCAGACTTTCCAATGATGATGCATTAGTCTAGCCTTTGGCCCTTGCCTTTACGAGGATCGTTGGTCAAGTTTGCTCGCCAGCCCTAAAAAGCGTGGCTGGACAACCGGGGGGTCGCCATGTTGGCTGTGTCAGTGGCTTAGCCTTCGAGGCTCCTCGTAAAAGCGTCATGAATGGGGCTGACATGCACCCTTTAGCGTATCGCCGGGCGCCTCTCAGGGCCCTCGGGGCTTCGAGTTAGCACGCTTTGCTCACTGGACTGGAATCAGGCCAGCGCTCCATGCATCTCCTGTTTCCCGCCACGATTCTCTCGTCCTTCTTGAATCCCTTTCCTCCTCCTCCTGCAAGCATAGCATTGTTTTCATCCCTCTTGTGTTTCCGTTCCCTTGGTCGTATATCGTGCGATTGCTTCCGCCAGTTCCCCGTACCGGGTACCACCGCAAAACACAGTCGACGCCTCCCCCCGGCCCACCTCGCTAACGGGCTGAGCTCGTACAGCACCTCCGTTCCATTATCTGCTTGGATCCTGGGTCACTGGAGAGACGCTGGCGCCGTTGGAGCTGACTGTACACGCCGCTCCTCCGGACGATAGACCCAATGCGGACAGCAGACTCGTGAAAGGCCTCTTGACGCAAATCTTACTCTGTCACAAACCAACATCCGTCGATTGCCTCCTTTTCCCTTGCTTCCATCGGACTCTCGTCCTCCTACATGTCTCTCGCGGCCGGCGAGGATGTATCTACACAGTCGGACGGCGCAACGTGCTGATGCTAGCGCACAGCTGTCGCAATCAGCTCGCCACCTTCGTAAGCTAGTGAGGCGGGACGGGATGGGCAAGAGCATCATAGGAATTGTATGTCTACGATGGAAGAGATGAAGAACGCATGAGTTTCTGGATTGCTGACCCCAAGACGCTGTTCATAGATCATCATAGCCGCTATTATTGGAGTCGCCGCTCTCGCACTCCTTGTAATATGCATCAGGAGAAGAAGAAAGGGTAAAAAGGCGAAATACGAGCGAGCCCATGGCGACGACACCACCGAAGTAGCGTCCACCTCCCGTGCAGCCAACTCATCAACGGCACCAAGAAGTGGTCGATCTGGTAACCCTCCATCTGCTTCGGCAAACCGCAACAATGCCGCCGCTGGCAACGTGGATCGCAACACTTCGGTTCGCTCGGTCATGACCCTGCCGGCTTACCGCCAGATGGCTTCAACCAACGAGCAGGTTCTAGGGCGAGAAGGCGAGAGAGATGGTATCGATGTTATTGTGGACTTGCCTACCGAAGAGGAGTTGGAAGCGCTGCGTGATGAAGAGATGGAGAGCATGTATCAGATTCGGCTTGCGAGACGGCAGATGATTGAAGAACAGCAGCAGCGGAGAGTGGAGCGACAAGAAGCCCGACGACGAGGCGATACTGCGGCCCTGGCAGACATTCGTGTCCGCACCCGGGCTGCCAATAACAGCACCGCTATCGACGAACTTCGGCGGGAAATGGAACGTGCAAAGGAGAACAGGAATCTTTCCGTGTCGAGCGTATCTTATGCGGACGTTGGACTGGCTCGCCACGACGGCACAAGAATCCGTGCCAACAGCAGCGAGAGCGAGCGCGTTGGCCTGCTCTCGGATTCTGCCAGCATCGGCATGGCTGATGTGCGATCTCAGGCGCACGGCCGTGGAATGAGCGTGGGTTCCGTCATCAGCATGGACAGCAACTTCCCCTCGCCCGCATTGACCCGGTCGGGAGAATCGCAAATCAACACCCCCGGCCAGGCCCAGAGCGAAGCCAGAGCAGGATCGAGCCCCGAGCTTGTGGAGGCAGACTTGGGCGAGGAAGCAATGCCGCCTCCGGGCTACGAAGATGTTTCCCTGGACGACGATGACTTCCAGGATCGACCACTGTCGCATATAACCGAGCCGCCGCCGGATTACCCAGGGCACCATCGAACGGATTCCCAGAGAAGCCAAAGGAGCCAGAGGAGCCAGCGAAGCCCGCCGTCACCATCTCTTGTGTCGGCTTCAAGCGAAGACAATTCAACAGACAATCGACGACTGTCCACTCGTGGTGTTGGTGGCATCCCTCAACTGCCGAGTCTGCGAATCAGCGAGCTCCCATCGATTGCGGTCGAGCCCCCAAGCGCACAGCCGCCGTCGGAGCACGACCCGGCTGAGCAAAGACAGTAAATATCCACCATGAAGAATATGGAAGCTTCTTTCCCATATTCTCTCCTCCTCCCTCTCCCTCTCTCTGTGTGTATCGACGGGAATGAAGCTATGATTTTATGGACGACTTTTCTTTCTTCTTTCTCATTTCTAATGCTTGGACTTTTTTTGCTTGGATTGTAAACGGATGCGAAGCGGGCGTCATACTGTCCATACTGAGTCCCTCTTCGGAGACGGATGTGTTTGGTTTTCTCTCTCTATTTGTGTTTTTCATGGGCGGTGTTTTGGCGAGGAAGGGGTGGGTGCTTTTGCATAGAAAATAAGGATGAATCGAGAGTGTGGATTTTATGTGAATAGTACAGCAGCATAGGAAGTCTCACCATTTATAGCCTATATTACTTACAGTTGCCTACCTTTATTTTCCACCTATGAGCAGACGCGATTTGAGGTTATGCATATGAATCCTACATATTTAGTTTAAAGAAGAGGCGGAAGTGTCATTTGTGATGACAAGTGGACCGCAGAAACAAGACGCGCTCATGCTTCTGCTTCATTCTACGAGGTATTACAGCCTGGATGTTCTCAAGTTGAGACGCGCTTAACACGCGGTTGGAGAGTAGATTTGACACGAGATATGTCTGAGACAACCAACTGACCGCCATTGTCTGGTGAAATCGAAGGAATCGAAGGAATTGCTGTCTCTCTTCGATTCGCTCGTCGTAAATGCATCTCTGCGGACCGTTCACTTTATTGGCTTTTTCGGCACATGGCTTGTCGCGCCCCCCGCAGGGCTGGGCATCCTGGGCTCTTTTTTGCCTTGGACAGCGCTTAGACCAATTTCACGTGCCGAACCATCTCGCCTCTTTTAGCCTCTGCGGCCTCTGCGGCCTCAGTTGCTTCTCTCTGGATACTCGTATCATTCTAGCTCGTTTTTTTTTTGCGTCGCGTCGCCGCCGAGGGGGAAAAGACAAAGAGAGGCAGAGAGAGGGGAAGGACGGGATCGGGGGACGGGTCGGGACTCGCTCCAGTGTCGGAACATCAAGGATGCCGTTGACGTACTCTCGTATGCCAGAGAGCCCTCGTAGATGATCAGCAATTGCCAAATTCGAGCAGAGTCTCCCATCTGATTTCGAACATGATGGCAGTATATCGTATTTAAGCTCTTTTTTTCATCTCTCCCTTTTCATTTTGTCGAGCGGACCTCTGGAGCGGACCTTGAGCGGACACGCGATTTTTTTTTAAGCTTTTTGGCGTTGGGAACTGTGTTTGCGCTCGGTCTCACTGGCGTGATGCAGGTCAGCAGCACCAAGTGGCGCTTCGCTCGATAGCCGGGCGACGTAGCCGAGGGACGCAGGACGCAAGATGGTTCAAGTTTGTTGCCATTTGCATGAGGTGGTGGCAGCAGGCGGTCCAAGAACTGGCGGTAGAGTTTTGTTTGATGAAGTGCTGAGAGACGCTGGGAGAGCAGAACTGAGAGAGAGCCTGATGACCAACGCTGCCGCTGTTGTTGTTGTTGCTGTTGTTGACTGTAGCGGCATCAATTGGTTCCCCCAGAGACCCGGTTCACGGCACAACAGATTCTCGTGCGATTCGAAAGATGAAACGATGCATGGCTGTTGCTGCTGCTTAGAAATTGGCCCTGCAAGCTTAGATATTCAGTCGTAGCAAGGGGACCTCATGGCGTCTTCCGATGGGGAGAGCAAGGGAGCTCTTTTGTTGGCGATGGCCCCACCACATCAAACTTGCAGTTCACCGGGATCTCAGTGACGACGGCTCATTTCGACTTTATTCCGCAATCACGAACGGACCAGGAGTCGAATCGCGTATCTCGCATAATTGATTGCAAAGAGAAGAAAGAAGAAGGAAATATAAACAAGAATCATTAATAAACATGAAAACCTGCAAAAGAGTCAGACATCCCACCTTGAAATAACTCGAACCGCGCGCGTCCTGACTTATCAAAGCTTTAGCTAAGCTTCTGCCCGACTCCACCGGCAAACCCCTCTATCCACCCGCGATCCACATGCGGGGTGCGGCTACCAGTTTGTCAGGCTGAAGTAATGCTGAGATGTTGCTCGATTTGCTATGGCCGGTGCTTGTTAAGTGCCGCCCTACGACAGAGAGAGGAGGCCCAGAACAGAAACTTGTCAACAAGGTACCGATACGCGGAGACAAGGCTCGATGGCAAAATGCTGGCAAATGCTGACAAGATGATGACTTTGGGCTGGTCTGATTCTTTTTGCCAACAGTAGGGGGGGCCATGATTACCAATTGCGGCCAACACATTCCAGCCACGCCCAGCACGGGAGAGGAGAAACGAGGCTTCACTCACGTATCGGTTGACAGCCCCGGTACCTCGTACCTTGCGGGTGCCATGATCTCATCGGCCTAGATGATTTGTAGGTACAGGTCAACCAATGCAGCAAGGCGTCCACACCACTTCTTTGGTTCAGGTTACCTTACCGAGAATGCAGCCGTAACCTTTCCACTAACGCCAATTGATCCTCTTCCGCGTCTCCAAGTCCCCCAGCTGTCCCGGCCTTCTCGTCTCAGCTATAAGAACTCAGGGTCCCCCTCTGCCCAAACTTAGAAGCCTCTCATCACAATCACAAACAGTCTTCTGAACAAGCATCTTCTTTTCTTCTTTTTTTGAGATACCCCCACTACATAATAATCACAATGGCTCCTAAGATTGCTATCGTCTACGTAAGTTGAAGCTTCTATTTGGCGTCTATCCCGCTGTCTACTCCTACCTCTCTTCTACTTCCCTTCCTCTACCCAATTGGGCCACTGCTGCCCCTCGCAGCAATTGGCAACACAAACTTTGAAAGAAGTCATCAACAACACCTATTACAACACGCCCATCAAACAACAACTCCCAATGCCTCTTCACAGCTATTCCATACCTATCTTGAACACATTGCTGACGTGAATCCATATCTAGTACTCCATGTACGGCCACATCCGGCAGCTCGCCGAGGCCGAGAAGAAGGGTGCCGAGGCCGCTGGCGCTCAGGTCGACATCTACCAGATTGCCGAGACTCTCCCCCAGGAGGTCCTCGACAAGATGTACGCTCCCGCCAAGCCCACCGACATCCCCGTCCTTGAGGACCCCAACGTCCTCACCCAGTACGACGGCTTCCTGTTTGGCATTCCCACCCGTTACGGCAACTTCCCCGCCCAGTGGAAGGTATGTTTTCGTGAATCCCTCATGATAGACAAGTCATGATATGTCCTGCTCAGTATAGAACAACAACACTAACAAGGTCTCAACTACAGGCTTTCTGGGACAAGACCGGTGGCATCTGGGCTTCCGGTGGCTACTGGGGCAAGAAGGCCGGCCTCTTCATCTCCACCGGCACCCCCGGCGGTGGTCAGGAGTCTACCGCCATCTCTGCCATGTCCACCCTCGCTCACCACGGCATCATCTACGTTCCTCTTGGTTACGCCAAGACCTTCCCCGATGTCACCAACCTCGAGGAGGTCCACGGTGGTTCCCCCTGGGGCGCCGGTACCTTTGCCGGCCCCACTGGTGCCCGCCAGCCCTCCGAGCTTGAGCTCCGAATCGCCACCACTCAGGGCCAGGCCTTTGCTGAGTCTCTCGGCAACTGACTACATGGTAGCAAGGAGAAGAAGGCCGCAGTCAAGACTGCTGCTCCTACCAATGGATCGACGCCTGCTGCTAATAATGCTCCCGCACAAAAGCAAGAGCCTGTCCCGGAGAGAGAGGATGGCAAGGACAATTTCTGTGGTCTGCCAGTGAAGTGCTCCATCATGTGATGGAAGTCGAAACCCTGTTTAAAAAAAACATAATTTATATCCCTTGCAATTCTTTGCTTTAATATCCAACAAAATACCTAGTACCTAGATGCAATAGAATTGAAGTACATTATTCTTTCTAATTACGGCATCATTTTATGACTATATTACAAATGTTCCTTCTTTCGTAGCGCACAAATCTCCGCCATACAATCGATGGAGAGTACGTCGTGGCTAATCTGTTTTGCGCTCTTCCCAATCATCAAGTCATCGATGAGCTGGTATAAATAAGATATCGTAGTCTCTTTCGACGATCCCTTCCCAGCAGGGTCTCCCCCAAACGATTCCCAGTAACTGGTCTGCAGATCCTCAATCACATATAGCCCTCCGGGTTTAACGGTTTTCCAGAGGACCTCGAGGGATGCGATTTGCTGATTCATCGTATGACCACCATCGTCGATAATGACGTCGAATAAGCCATCTGCCGTTGCTTCTGCGGAGAACCTTGCAAGAAAGACGGTGTCTGCTTGATCGCCGATGAACACATGTGCGTTGGCGGTTTTGTCTTGGTACTTTTCGGCACACTGCCTATCATACTCAATGAAGTAGAGATCGACGAATGGCAGGTATTCGAGCCAAGTGTAGTAGGACGCCCCTGGGCCGTAGTCCTGCAAAAAACAGTTATAAGCCGGCCGAATCGGCATAGCAAAACGGATAGACGTCTGTGCTCACCATGTTGCAGCCGAGTCCGATCTCCAAGACCTTTAGCTCTTCATCTCGAATGCTGGACAGGTACTTGTCGTACATGAACTGGTATTTGTGCGTGGTGACCTTGTCGGTGCCGTACTTTCGGGCAATCTGCTCAAAGTTTGGACGGCTGCTGGTGGAGGATTTGTCGCTGGAGCTGCTTTTATAGTGCTATCAGCTGCATGTTCGGCCAGAGCTCGGTTGGCACTTAGCTGGGTGGTATTTGATGTTCTAAGGGGCAATACACACAGATGAGGGACGAGATTCCCCTGGATGGCCTCTGCTGTCACACTAACCCACTGGTTGGAAAGGGCGTAGAGAAACAGGCAGGCTGCTATGACGAAGGCCAAAGATAGGGTCCGATTGAGTGACATCGTGACGTTGGTTTGCGGCGATCTTCAAATGCGAGAGACAAGGATCAAGCCGTCAAGAATAGTGGCGAGTCCTTGTTCCATTACATGAAGTTTGAATGGTTTACATTTCTACAAGACTCAAGAGGTAAGAGGCATGAAAATGTATTGTTGTAGCTGGTAATTGAGAAGGCAGTTTCGACCTATCTCTCAGTTTGTCTCTCCCCTACCTGCTTACTCTGCCTATTACCTGCCTTCTAGTAGTAAGATCACCTCCTGCATTTCTTATCATAATCCATTGCGAGGAAACAGGAACCAGCACGTACAAAGAGAATTTGCTACCTGGACACCTTACTCAATGCTTTGTCAAGCTATAGCCTGTACCTTCCATGGAATCCTGCGAGATCACGTATACCGCCTATCACCTGCACACTTGGCAAGTGCTGCCCGCAGCTCTTGTCTGCCGAACTCATTTCCCCAACTTCAAAATCACACCATTATAGAACGATAATCCATACAAGGTAGGTATGTCCCTGACTATATACGTATTCGTATTAAATAAAAACGCTGCTTGCCTCTTTTTTATGCTCCGCTGCGTAGATTCGTTCGTTTCATAAACTCTAATTTTGCACAGAAATAATAGCAATGGAATCTTTCCTTGGCCGCCCCCGCACTCTCTTTTTTCACCTTCACTTCCTGTTCCCCCTTTTACCAAACAGGTCTGTCTCGGAACCAAAAAAGGGATTCGGCTGGAACGGCGTGAGAACATGCGGATCCGATTGCAGCTCGCCATCATATAGCCGCTGCCGCTCGTCTCCAACAGGGGGCGCTACTTTAATTTCTCCGCGATAGATTTCAATCACGGAGACGACGGGCAGGGCGAGTAGAAGCATCGATAGAAGCTGGCCGAAGCTCCAGTCCTTCTCCCCCTCGTCACTTAGCTTTACCGAGGGATGCCCAAACGCCTGAGAAAGCAGAATGATGCGGATCGCCGCTCCAATGGCAACCGCTGCCATGAGGATCCATCCAACAATCTGCACAATCCTGTAAAACTTCTGCTTCCGACTATGCAAGTACCACGTCGCAAGAACGAAAATGATGACATTTCCCGCCATTGCCGCAATAGTACCAACATACGACAGCCCGGCATTGGACGGAGTTTTTTCTCCGTCAACTTTCCAGACACAGGCCACGGGAAGAGTCGACTTGTCCAGTCCCTTGGCCACGGTCTGGAGGACAAAGACCCCGGAGACAGTCGACAGTGCCAGGTTGACGAACATGAGCAACTGTCTCATCCATCTCAACACCCAGTCGCGACGATAGTCTCGGACTAGCGCCAAAAGCGTAGCATTGTGCGTTGCCATGGATAGGAGGGAAAGCATCCAGATTAGGAAGAAGTGATACGGAACAAGGGAGTTCATCTTGGCCAAACCAACGCCTGTGAAGCCTTTCATTTAGCGTCGTGCTACCAGGAGATATCCGGGGTTCGTGCGTGCAGCTTACTTTGGATGCCGATCCCTTGCATGATCTGTGAGTCGCTGTATCCATTCAGTAATTTTCGCCGGGTTGTTGACTCTCTGCCTCGGAAGTCTGCAAGAATCACGCTCGCAGATAGGATGATGGCCAATCCGGCCGTGATCATGAAAGAAAGGAGAATCTGTTGCCAACGGTCAACACGGCTCGGGCAATAGGGGAGCCCCAAGCATGCTCCCACGGGATATTTCTCTGTCGCGAGTGCCTGTCAACGTACTCCTTGCCCTGCGACACCCGAATCACTGGGGGTGGACTCGGGTGCGGACGTGCAGTTCAGTGTCCCCATGATGAAAAGATGATATGATCGACTGGGGCGTTTACGAATTTACGAACAGCATCAAATTTCAAAAATGAGCCCGCCTGCGCCCGTCTACTTTAAAAAGCAAATTTACCTATGACGCCTTGGCAACGGTGGGGAGCTATTTTTACCCAATGTGTTCGTATGACATCTACGGACAACACCGATGATGATATTGGGCGGCTCGCTTTGAAACGCCCAAAGACCTGTTTGGGCTGCGGGAGCCGCTCATCTTTGACTGGCCCAGATTGTTTGCCTCTGCCACAGTGGCTCGTGGCTCGGTTTTCTGGGCGACAAGGCTGTTACATGGCAAGCCAGACAATGCGGAGGGCAGGATTCAGGAATACCAGGGTCTGCTTTCGCTCTACCAATCCCAAAGGGAGAAAGCCTTGGATGATGATCATCACTAGCCACCTTGACCTGGACCAGAGGTGCGCCGTCCCACCTGCTTTGCTGCCATAGAACCCCGGCAGTTGGCCAGGATGACTCCACCAAGCGCTGGAAAAGAGGCGCGTCTGGCAACCCTGCAGCTCGGGAACCCTGTCTGTCCACCTAGCTCTGCATCCCGTCATATTTGAGTTTGCATGTTTCCTAGTTTGAGGCCCGTTTTGGGAGGAGTGCTACTGCAGGGTATCATGATTGCTCGCCAGCGCCGATACTGGGAAGAGACACCACAGCGAGAATCACATGAGGGGAACCTCATCTTCTGCCGTGTCAGCCTACCACCACGAGACTGGCTTGCCTAGCTCATCTATTCTTAAATGAGTTGTGACCGTTGGGCGCCGGAAATGGAGAAAGAAAGCTACATGCTCTGCTGCTAGCACAGAGTTGTATTACCTTCATATGCATGTCTATCATTGCTGTCGCACCACATTGACCCTTGGTGAAATTGCATATTGAGATTGAGATTCCCTCGCTGATACAAGTGCCGTGCTTCGGCAGGCATGCAAGCTGGGTTTGTATGTTTTGTCTTCTAAGGGGAAAACAAAGGGAAAAAGAAGTTCACGACCTGTGGCTGTGTCCTCCCTTGCCTTGTTCGGCCACCCCCGTTGTCTTTCTTAACTTCAAACCCCCCAGTTATCGGGACAGACGTGCGGCCGACGTCTTTGACAAACTCCACTTACTCGCCTCTACGGAGACAATTAACCAATCCAATGTGCCTGCCGAATAGCTGTAATCACAGGGATGATGACTTGGGTTCTAAAAAAATCATCAAAAAATCTCAGGAAAGCGATTGAAACTTTTGTGATAGAAGCATGGGGTGCTACAGTACCTACTCGTACTTCGTGCCGTGTCCTCGTACCGTCTAGCCACCATCTCATCTCACGAACAGACGACACAATGCCAGCGGGCACATTCATTTCTGAGACACCTGAGACATTACAGCACAAACGCCCCGTTACCGGCCGTCTGGATCAATCATATCGACTTCTCTGTGCTCTGGGCAGAGCAGCCGTGCAATATGAATCAATGCCGTGTAACGCTGGCTATCCCCGATTAGACTCGCGCCTCTCAGCCGAGACCATTGGGGAGATCTTTAGCGCTAGTCGCCCGTAATAACGATCGCCGCGCCAGATGCCCTGTCTGTCAAGTTGCGCCTTGTTCAAGGGATAAAATCTTGTCCCCTATCTTCATCAAACCAAGCTTAGCGCCAAAGCACACACGCGTGATCCACGTGCAGCACAAACGTGAGCCGTCCAGGCTCGATGGCCCAGCTATTTGGATCGGTCAAAGATGCTTGTCGCTAGCGGACATGTCGGGCGATAGCCATTGTCGAGAGGCGGACGGCCGACGCCGTCAGTTGGGGCGACTGTGCTCCCTGGTCACCGCGTTGGCCGCGATGGTAATACCAGCATCATCCGTGCAAGTTACGAGAGAGGATGGAGCATCGCCCCTTTGAGACCTGGAGAACTACCGGTGGATCGAGGATGCACTTATGCGTGCGAAATCGCTAACACCGGCAGACGGTGGCGGACGCCAACAACACCGAACGCAAGTGAGAATGGCGAGTGGGCCTAGACGTTGACAAAATGCTCCTGTGCGTGCTTCAGGTACAAGCACGCACACAAACGCAGCTTTGAGAGAGTCAGTGCGTCGTCTCCTTTGCAAGGCCAACACCATATAGGCATAGAGACCACTGTGCGGGCGTAGTAGTATTATCAACGTTGCCTTTGAACTTCCAGCTGAGCCGCTGGTGGTTAGGCACGAGAGCCGTATACAAGGGCATATCAGCCCTTGTTCACAACAACATGTTCCCCATGCGGTTCACCCGGCTGGACGGTTCGCTGTTAGGCCCTCTGAGACTGCAATCTTGCACACATGACCCAAGACCCAAGAGCTTGACAGGTTTGTTAATGGCCGGGGAAGTGAGCCGGCCAGCGGTGCACCGGAATTGAGTAGCATTTTCATGGTCCACGCCCACCCCAAAGAGTAACGATTCGATTTTACGGGAGCGTTGGTTGGTGGATAGCCAAGAGATGAAATGGAGATGTCTAGGAGTTGGAGCATGCCAATGCGGAAGCGGCAGAATCATCTCCATACCTAAACTCCCCCACGCATGAGGTGATGCTATATTTCGCCCCCCTTGCTTTCATCTGCTAACTTTGTCAGTGCCGCGAGCTACCGTAAGGTATCCATGCAGATTTGGCCAAGCTACGGGATCTATCAGTCGGCGATTGTGCGTTTATCCTGTCCCCAACGGGGCTAGCTAACCATGCTGTCGGTCCCATGTCCAAGCAACCACGATGGTCGGGGAGGGGTTCTGAGTCCTCCTGGCTGAGAATCTCGCTCGGCCGTAGACGGTGACAAGGAGAAGGGAGGAGGCAAATACGGGGATTGGGCGTTGTGTTCCCTTGGTGGAGCGCTTTCCATGTGCGCTTCCTTTGTTTCCATTGCCATGCTTCCTCGAAAATGGCCCACCGACCATGTTCCAGGCGAATTTGTCTCAGCTGTACGGAGCAGATGAAACCCAACCAACGGCGGGTTTATGAGGAAATGCCACTGAGATCCTAACGTGCGGGTATGCTCGAGATACCGCGTGGGTGCATCTAAGCCGGCGGCCCATGTCCTTACATCCACTCCCCCCTCTTCCTGTTATGCCACCTTTGCGGCGGCGCTTCCCGTAGTCAAGTGGTTTTTGTTATTAGATTGATCCAGGATAATCTGCCAGAAGTAGCACTTGGACGACCCGGGGTTGCAGGCTTATATTCCCTCTGCATGCCTTGTCTTGCATGATATTATCGAGATCAATCTTGTCGACAATTCTCTCTAGCCCGCCATGATCGTCCTTCCTAGACCTACTATGACTCCGAATCTGGGAGGCCCTAGTGCTCACAACACAGCTTTTGAATCTTCTGCCTCACGATTCATCCACCACTATCATCATCCTTACATCAACCATCAACACCAACACCAACCTCTACATCAACATCAACCTCTACAGCAACATCAGCCCCTACAGCAACCTCACAGCCCCCATCACCACAGTCCATCGCCTGAGATGAACCATCAACCTCTGCACAGTTACCCGCCTCAAAGGCAAACCCAACCGCTCCAGCAGCAGCAACAATTCCAGTTCCAGCACCAGCACCAACAGTATCATTCCCCGCAACTTCATCCATCCTCTCACCATCGGCAACATTCACGAACCATGCCGTCCCTCATCGAACGTTTACCGCAAGAGCTTCAGAGACTTGTCTTTTCTCACCTGGACTACCAAACCCTCATCTACCTGTCCACCATGAACCGATACTTTCATCAAACCATAAACCCTCAGAGGATGGCTGATCCGGCAGACAAGGCACAGTTCGTCATGAGAGCAGCGAAAGACTTTGCACAGCACCGTCCTAGCGAAAAGGGGCATGACTACAAGCCTGGCAATTTCGAGTGTTACATCTGCTTTCGCGTGCGGTCGCCGGAGCACTTTGACATGCTGCAGCCCCAGTCCATCTACGTCGATGCCCATGGACACGCAATCCGTGATCGAGAGCCAGACTCGCGGTCGGATAGACTCGTCATGCTTCGACGGTTCTGCATCTCTTGCGGTGTGGAGACTGGTATACACGCTCCTTTTGACTGTCTTACTACAAGGACGGGGCGGGACCTCTGGGTCTGCAGGTGCAGGAAAGTCTGGTCCAAGCCTGGCTGCCTGCGTTGTCCCGACTGCCAAGGAGACTGCCCTCTTCGACCGAGGAGGAAGCTGGGCGTGGACCGCGTGTGATTTTGCATTTCATCGGTCGCGGCTTGAGTGTTACTCGATCAGGTTATCGAAGTAATTGATTGGTGTTGGAGTCAGGTACATCAACAGCCCTCGGCGTTTGGGCATAATAACAAAGAATGTGGATGGGATCTTGGACAAGACGTAATTACGGCCTAGCGGACTGGAACCCAGAAGGGTAGCATCGTCACACAAAGACGGGAATGGGCACAAAGAGAAACCATGCATTGCTGGCGTCAACGGAGGGGGCAAAGGGTTATTGGGGCTTGAGCTTTGGCGGTTAATATTAGAAGGCGCTATTGGGTATAACAGGAAATACATCATTCACTCAAGTTTAGTTAATACAATATACCATACCATACTGTATCTACTCTTGTGTCACAGCGTCGTCTTTGACCACAGTGAATGTTAGCCATTGTGAGGTTGTCTTTGGGGGGCAAACGGCGGTGTGGATGCAGCGTCTTGCTGTGGAAGGGGAGCGTCTTCTTCCCGCTTGGCGAGTGACCGAGTGCCACGACGGTTTATGATACTGATTTGGAGTTTACCTTGGCTTCATCTCTATCTTTGGATTGATCGCCTCTGAAGTTTTTACCATACGACCACCTTGTTGCTGCCCTGTGGCCTAAATAACGTGACTTTGTCGAAGCAAACGCCTTCTATTTAAACACGAAAATGTTTCTTTCCCTTTCTTCTTCTTCACTGCCTCACTTCTTCACTTCGTACATTTCGTTCACCTCAATTTTACTTTTAATTTTAAGTAGCACTATGTGCCTTTAACTTCTCTCCTTAACTACATACGTGCTGACTATCTTATCTACTTTCTCCATTCATTCTGGCCCAGACTATCACATAACTTAGGATTTACTTTCCTTGTTCAATTTGCTCATCTATCTCGATTCTGATATACCTACTTACCGACACCATGGCCTATTCATTAACAGTCGCAGCTCTCCTACACCCATGGTCTGGGCGCATCGACATGGCTTCCCGTTCACCCCTGCGCCGAAATGAATGGGCTATCTCCAGTAGTATACCGTTCACTGTCGACAGGTACCCAACAACGATGGAGAACTACAAGACAAGGCACAAAAGTTTATCAGTTGATCTTTCATGGCTACTCGATGGCCGGAGAGATGCCGCCGATTATGAAGTCGCCGAGGAAGAGGAGAGTACAAGGTTGCTCTTCCCCTCTTCGCGAGCTTTACTCTGAGTACGAAATAGGGCTAACGAGGCTTAGTTCTTTACTAGATACTCAGAGTGATGAATTGAGCTCAGATAATGCGACTTGCGAATTTTCAGATACCATGAGCGAGACGCCTGAGATGGAACTGAACGACACTTGCGAAATTCCAGTGGACGCTGATAACATAGATGTCGATTTGGAGATACTCAAAGCCATCAAAGCGCCCCTCATTCCTCCTCCCATACTCAAGATGTCACCAGAGCCCATGTACGGCAATGAATACTTTGAAATCGCAAAGTCTAGTGTTGCCGGATGGGGAGCTTTCGCAACACGGGATCTGACCAAGGGAGATGTCATTTTAAGAGAGATCCCGTTGTTTGTAGCCGAAACTGATAAGGTCTTTCACGAATTCTACGAACTCGACGAGAATGCTAAGAAAGTTGCACTGAGCCTCCATTCGCATCGTCTAATTAAAGGGGGCACGCCTCAAATTCTCGCAGTTTGGCAGACTAATTGGCAAGTTTTGGCTGCATTCATCAATGTACTTTTCAAGTTTACTAATGGAAGTATAGTTTTGCTGTTGCTCACCATGCGTCGGGCTTGTTCCCCATAGCTGCTCGCTTCAACCACGCGTGCGATCCCATCAATAATGTGGAATACGAGTTTGATCACGATAACGGCGTTCTTACGATGATGATGCGAGAAGATGTTGCTGCTGGAACAGAGCTCAAGATTTCATATGGGAAGAATCTGAGCCCGCAGGACTTGTACATGTGCTATGGCTTCAGATGCAGCTGTGGGAGCTGTAGGGGGTTGAGTGATAGGGAGGTGGCGAATATTACTATGCATTGGTAACTGATACGAAGATGCATAAGAACTTAGTGAGCTATAAAAATAAAATGACCATGCGCAGCTTCGTAAACGGACGGCTCATGGTGGAAGTCATTGTCTCTTGGGGAGTCTACGACGAACACTACTCACGGCATATGTGACTCTAGATAGCGTGGGGGCGTATTATATCAATCCTGATTTTTCTTCATCATCTTCCATTATTTAATACGCATTGGTGTGTTTATTCCCTGACATACAAAGTAATTACCCTCGTAGCATTTTGTCTTTTTAAAATCCTTGTTTGACTACTTCCCAATTCTGCTTACGAGTCAAGGGATGTATTTTTCATACTATTATAATGCAACTAATGGCCTGTTTTATCTCTATTTCTAAAACGTAATAACTTGTATCCATGCTCATGAGCATTGTTGGGGCAGCTTACGTGAGTGTGGTTTACTTCACTCATTCCGGTAAGTGAGGGTAACAGGAATGCGTCGATGCAATTGAACTTCGTGGAAGAATGGTATAGCTACGATCTCATGGCATTGAAGAGTATATAAGTCGACTCACTCAATGTCAACTTGGGAACAGCAAAGCGCAGTCTTTTTTAACCTGTCATAAACCACCATTTTATTTCTAAACTCGACAGGATATTCCAGCAATGGCTTCGTGCGATCGTTGCGAGATGATATATGCCGCGTAAGTGGAAAACTATTGCAAAATTACTTCGTACAAGGCTAATTTTCTACTCTTATACTTGTGTAGTATAAAATGGCGCAGACCATATTACGACCTGGAACTTATATGCGGCAGCGGCCAGAGGATACCCGTCCACAAGATCATTGTCTTTTCGCAATCAAATGTCATTGAACAAACATATTATCAACAAACAAAAAACGAAGACTGTGTAAGCCTAAATATTAAGCATCATTGTTACTCTTCATACTGATCTCTGTCTGCGCCTATGTAGGGGCATGAAACATGTGTAATAAGTGATTATGATTTTGAAGACGTTCAACGACTGGTCGATTATCTATATACTGGCGACTATAAAACAACACCTTTGGACTCGTCCGAGAAGCAGGAAAAAGCTTCTGAACTGATCATTCATGGTAATTTGCTGGGGCTGGCAGCCAAATACAACATCACTAGGCTTATACTGCTGGCAAAGCAAAAAAGCTGGAGAGCCATTCAGGGTGAGCCGGAGACACGCGTCTTAATCCAATGCATACCCAAGGTTTATAAATCGGTAATTGACCCGGGCCGCAAAATTTTCAACATGATGATTGAGTCCATTAGAGAGAGAATTGAGAGGACTCCGCCTGACCGTGACACTCGCAACAGTTTGAACTTTACAATGCATGAGGTTCCGGACTTTGCGATAGGCCTTGCCATGTTATTTGTGAAGCAGTAGCTTCAAAATGAAGGTGTCGTTTCGGACCTCTGATGTAGCTCTAGGAGCCCTAATGAAACAAATTGTTGGTTTTCTTTATGCAGAGATTGCTTGTACATGTTGATTCTGAAGCTTAGAACATGCGATTCAATGGATTACTGCAAACCGTTTGTTAGCTGAAGTTATGTAAGTGCCGTTCACAGCGTGTGGATACCTTGTAGTGGCGCGTTGAACTTTCATCTTTCTCCATAATCCAGCACTAAACAATTGGCGTGTTATCTATGGATCTCGGCAAGCATGGAAAGCTCGGTGGCTTATTCCCATCCAATGCTATTTTAGCACGAGTCAAGCAAAGAGGGTGACGGCAAGATGACGACGGAATTGAAAAAGCTCACAACAATATAAGCTACAAGTTTAGCGCCGCCGAGAACAATACAATGCCAACAATCGGCTGGTTTTCTCTTTTGATACCCCAAACAGCTGCATTTTGTCCTGTCAATTATTAATTTGTGCTTTTTTTTTTCTGGCACCGACGAAATGATGCGGTCGCAGCTAAACACATATTATAACAACCTGTGCAAGCAAATGCTAGGGTGAGTAAACACTGCACGGAATAGTACATCACTAACTTTGTACCTTTTCTTCTCTCCCAACAGCGCCCAAAATCGTGGAGAGTTTTGTGATCTTGACATTGTATGCAATGGCCATACAATACCCGTCCACAAGGTCGTTATCTGCTTGCAATCTCCAGTCATCAAAGCAGCATGTACTGGTTCATTTGCGGTGAGTCCACAGATGTGCGTCTGCCGATAAGAGGTGCCGTTTCTGAGGTCGTTTGTTCCGTTCGCAACTGTTTAGGAGTCCTGTGGAAGATACGAAATCAAAGACTGCTCTTATGAAACCGTCCAAGGAATGGTAGACTATCTATACACGGGCAATTATGACACTTACACCAAAGAATCACCCAAAGGGCAATCCGAGAAGCCGGGGGAGATTGTACCGGGGCAACGCGATGTGCTTTGCGAATTAGTCCAGCACGTGAAAATGTTCGGCCTCGCAGACAAGTATCTCATGGACGGGCTTATTGAGTTATCAAGGAATAAATTCAAGAAAACAGTCAGGGATGAGCGGGACACGTGCGCGTTTTCCCAGTTCGTGGCCGAAGTGTACGACTTACAATGCGAGTCGAGCAAGGAACTGCGTGATATCGTGGTTGAGTCTGTCAGAGAGAGGGTAGCGGTGACTCCGCTGAAACCCAACGTCCAGGAGGCTGTGGATGGTTTAATAGACGAGATTCCCGAATTCGCGGGCGATTTGGCCAGGTCATATCTGCGACGGCCGATACTGGGACACTGCACCACTTGTGGGACGCACAAGCTGGTTTCAATATCGACGCTGCAGTGTCGGTGTGAGGAATGTGGAAAAGGCGGCGCATCGCCTTTGGGATCTTGGTACGAAGGAAAATCATACTGAGTCCTCATGCCTCCTACATACACCAGGGGAGTGACTACTGTATCTAATATCTCAAGCACATAGGGAGCCGATGAGCATACTCTGGGGCACCATGATTTATTTTTAAATACCTACTGCAAGAAAGTGGCGATGTTATTAGGAACGCTCTTTTGCAGCACCACTTATACCACTGGAGAAACTACGTCAATGAAAACATTATGGCTTCTTACATATCTTAAATTCGACTTCAAATTTCCACGTGCAAATAGTTGCAGCAGGCTAACGTAACAAGCGCAGGTACACAAACAATGCAACCATCTTCCGTTCCCCCATTAAGAAAAAGAATTGCCCAGGTAGGCAGCTCATGTGCTTGTCAAGCATGATTGACGCCCTTGACGCCCACCAGAAAATGCGGCTAGTGGCAGTCCGTCGTATTTAGTATTCGGCATCCGTACCCTTGAAATCGGCGAAGCTTAATGGGAGATCCAGCGGGGTATTAGATAGCCTTAGGTAACTAATAGAGACTGAGTAACTGTTTGTAAATATTGAATGAATTCATCTTGCAACTCTCTCTCTCTCTCTCTGTCTGTTATCTTAGTCTCTCCATCATCAGCTAATTAGTCCCGTTGCCTTTGTGTTTCTAAACCTCGGATCACTCAAAAAAGACTCAATTGGCCATGCATCGCTGGCTTTCATCTATAGTGCAGCTCTCATGTCTGCTGCACACGACTGTTCACGCACAGCAACACCAATTCGTGGCTCATAGTGGCAGCCAGATCCCCTTCTGGGCTCACACCGAGAGTGTCGGTGAGATTAATCTAGCGACGTATGATTTCGGCGGCATTGGCACCTATGCAAACCTGCCGTATGAGAATTGCTTTGTCGACAACGACTCTTCAGAAGGCTTCGATATTGCTATACTTGGGGCTCCTTTTGACACGGTCTGTATCGCCCATCCACCATTGTTGGCTTACACGAGGTCTGCATTTAACTGACAGCCATCAACCAAAAGGCAGTAACGGGACGTCCCGGAGCGCGCTTTGGGCCAAATTATATCCGAGCCGCCAGTAAACGCAGGGCATATGGTTACAGCATATATACCGGTGAGAAGATCGCTTGGTTCAGCAGGTTTACGCGATAATCATGGCAAGATTCTAATCATCTTCGGTATGCAGGCGTCGACCCTGTCCACGACTGGGCTAGAGTTGTCGACTGCTTTGACGCCCCGCTAACGTGGCTCGATAATCGTGTTGCGCTCAAGACGCTTGATCAGGCTCATAAGGCCATTTCTGGGAGGTCAACGGCTCACCCTGAGAAATCGACAATCCCGAGAATCGTGACACTGGGAGGCGACCATACGACAACTTTGTCAGCGCTGCGGTCTACGTACAAGCGATGGGGGCAGGTGTCTGTCATTCACTTTGACAGCCACATTGGTGAGATCCAAGCCTGGTCTGATCCAGCCGTGATACGTAAAATCACTAACTTCTGCTATAGATACGTGGGATCCCGAAGTCCTAGGTAAGGAATAACTGCCTAAATGAACACTTCTTTTACGATGCTAACCCAAAATAAGGCGGTGGTATTTCGGATTATGCGTAAGTCAGAAAGCAACATGGTAAGTCTAATAGGTAACGTGAACTGACATCTCTTCAGGAGAATCAACCATGGAACTTTTCTGCACATTGCGCATGAAGAGGTACGTCTCACA
Organism: Trichoderma camerunense; assembly: GCF_050948025.1. Taxonomy (NCBI): domain Eukaryota; kingdom Fungi; phylum Ascomycota; class Sordariomycetes; order Hypocreales; family Hypocreaceae; genus Trichoderma; species Trichoderma camerunense. The sequence goes on from NW_028145369.1 coordinate 601,543, forward strand.
TAGATCGCCTCTACAGACGATGATAGCCAGCTCACTCCTCCATAGAATCTCATTCTCAACTCATCCATTCATGCCGGTATTCGAGCACCCTTGACGCGGCCCAAGGCGGATATGCGAAACGATAGACGCTGCGGTTTCGACACAATCACTGCCCGTGAGTTTGATACCAAGGGAGTTCAGTCTATCATAGACCAGATTCGACAGCGCGTCGGTGAGACCAATGTCTACATTAGCGTTGACATTGACGTTCTCGACCCTGCATTTGCCCCTGGTATGATACTCTTATATATGAATGTTGACTCCAGTCGCTGACGAAGAATTAGCAACTGGTACTCCAGAGCCGGGTGGTTGGAGCACCCGCGAGTTGATGACCATCTTGGCTGGGTTAGAGGGATTGAACATTATTGGCGGAGACGTAGTTGAAGTGGCACCGGCATACGACAATAATGGCGAGACGACTGCACTTGCGGCTGTGGATGTTGTTCAGGCAATCCTTGAACTCATGGTTGCGCAGCCAGTCAAGGCGCCAACGAAAGAGTAAAGGCGTCTATAACCGAATATTGCCTGTGTAGCCAGTATATATTAGATATTTATACTAGTGCTATATATAATGTATTATAGGAGTCCTTAAATGACTAGAACTCAGTCGACGATGCGGAGGCGATTTGAATCTTCATTTGTAGATTGTAGATTAAAATATGTCTTCCTATAAAAGGACCCAAGAATTTGATCTAGCTAACAAGTTTTCCTGACCATTGAAGAGATTTCCGAACATCGACTGCCAATCCTAAATGCCCCCCCTTAACAGAAAAATTGTAATCTATGGCCCTACAGTATACTGCCATCAGACATTAACGTACGTGAGATAGTATCCAATGGTACACCCTGCTGCCGCGACCACTTGTTGGACGCCCTTGACGGTTTTCTCCCTGTAGTCCTGCGTCAAGATCAACAGTCCCAAACGCCACCGCATTATCCAAGCGATGCGTAAGATTCCTCGAGCCTCGATTCACGGCTTCTCTATAATTCCCGAAATGAGCATTCATAAATTCGGCTAATTCCTCCCGAAATCGGGGGTCAGGGTAAAAATTAGGGTCAGGGGAGTAATCATCCACGACTAATAAGCCGTCGTCAGTACGATGAAGTCTATGAGCTGCGAGGTAGAAGTATAGGAAAGGAAGTCGAGTCTTACCTGTGTCATCGATGGAGAAGGTTGAGAAGGATAGGCTGGCCGATGTGGCGAGCGTCGTCTCGTCGTCGTTCCATTCAGAAACTTGAGGAGTCGGATCCACTGGAATGGTGGGAAGTCCTATCCGTGACAGCGCATCGTTGCGCATCTCTTGACGGTTGGGAGACATGGTGGTTGATTTGGCGGGGGGGTGAAGTATCAGAGGTAAAGAATTACAGGTTGCCGGAAAGCGGACAGGGAATTTGAAAGCATACGTGGTTTTCTCCATTTGTGGATGTTGATGATCCATACTTTATATAAGGTTCTGGTTATCTATCGAGAAACTTCTCATTGTCCATGTACGTGATGTGGAAAGCTTCTACTAACAAGGTTATATGGGCTATGTGAAATTCGTTGTACTTAGGCATAGAGAGTGGTCTGTAGAAAGCATGTTCATTGTGGCGCATGGATCGAGATTCAAATAGCTCATTATCTGTATATTATACATGTTGCTCAGGTATAGTAACGAACCATGCTTTGTCCTTTATACTAAGGCGGTATCAGGAGCATATAGGGGGGCCCTGTCTGAGTTTCTCCACCAAGCCATAACACACTGCCGAATGGCAAGCTGCAAAGAGCTTTATATGATGCGGAAATTTGTATTAAATTAATGGCGACGATGGAATAATTTCATTATACCTGCTGCCATTTGCGTTACATACCCATGTCGCCAGTTGAGGGTGGTCAATATGATCGTGGACCTGTAAGACACCAAGCTCACAGAACAGATGCCTCGCCCAACTTACGTCCATCCCAGATGCGCTGCAACTTATCCATCATTAAGATCCGATAATTTATTCATCATTATGTGTAGTTTTCAATCCGCATTTTAATATCATGATCAGAAATTGTTCCATCTCGATCCCTCACAAAGTCAGCCCTGCGCCTCCGATGACTCCTCGCCGCCATCTCCAAAAAAACGCCCTCACCGTCATCAGCCGGGGGAACCAATCGGATTCACTCAATACCTGTAGCTGTTGCCTGGTCGAGCAATGTATAAAATGCATTTTCCCCACGTTTCGAAAAGATGATACCCTTTCTGTCGCGTAATTGGATGTGCATTCCGGCGTACTATTCGAGTTACATTCTGCAGATGATGCTTCACCATTTGTATAATATGCAGCACCGCCTGCTTGGGATCCATGGCTTCATTTACGATACCTATACATGACATCAAATACCATCAACATATAAGCGATTGTTTTTTCATTTAATTTCACCTGGCCATATCATTGTTTCTATTTTTTTCATTACAGATTTCACCCATGTCGTAATATCATCCAGCATGGCTCTCACGCTCAATCTCATCGACAATCATCTCCCTCCATCAGTACTCACCTGGTCCCAGGACACATCAGAAGACTTAAACGAGCAAACTCTCCAATTCCAGTTCCCCGACTTCACATTCCAGCTCTGTCTATCTATAGACCATAAAACCTTCCTCTCAAGCCGAATCCTCGATACCAACAGCTCAATACCACGCCGCATCCTCGATCCCCTTCGACAACACGTCCGCTCAATCTTCCTCACCCTCTACAATGAAGATGACGATTCATCACATGTTAGAGAAGAGCATCTCCAGATTGCCATTCTCCAGGCCCTAGAACATCTATCAGAATATCGTGAAGAAACAGGACACCAAGCCACAAATCCCAACACCACTCCCACCAAAGGCTGGTCTGCCTCTGAAATCTCCAGCTGGGACGACATCATCTCCAACCCCTTCGGCCTCGACGTCTCGACCGTTCGCGACACCGCCTCATTCCTCCTAGGTATGACACCAGAGCAAATCGCGCAGCAAATCCCTTCAGCATGGAGAATCATTCACTTCGAGAACATCATGCGCGAGGACCTCCTCAAGCGCTTCCGGCGATACCAAGACCACCTCCGCGCATTCCTCCCAGAACAACCCGGTCTGCGAAAGAAGCTACCACCGCATTCTTCCCTAGACGGCCGCTACCGCACCACCCTCTCCATCGACACCGTTGTCGAAGACATGGTTAAGCCGAGACTTACGTTCCACGGCACAAGTCTTCGCTCCGTCCGCTCCATCATCCGCAACGGCTTCCTCCTCCCCGGCAAAGTCGCCGACGGCAAACGCATAGAATCGCCTCGCTCAGGCATAGCCTTCGACCGCGGCATCTATTCCTCCCAGTCTGCCGCGTACGCAATGTCCTACGCCAGCGGCCAGCGAGAACAGACGCCGTTGGGAATGCTCCCCAGCATGCGATTGTTTGTCTGTGCGACCGTCATGGGCCGGACGTATTGTTCCAAATCGTATAATAAGATCTCCAAAGCAGATAAGACGCTGGGTTCTGTACATGGCCCCCTTGTCAACGGCTTCGATTCACACTTTGACGGCGGATATGAATACATCATCCACGAAGAGAGAGCAATGCTGCCTTGCTTCGTGATTCACCTTGATCTAGGCTCGGAAGAAGCTCTAAAGTCGATTAAAGCAGCACAGCTCAACCCAGCATCGATCCAAGAGACACCCACAGGATCGAGGGCATCGCGCCTTCATCAGGAGTATGACGACTCGCCTGGAGATCGCAAACGTAAGCAACTCGCCCTCAAAGCTGCTGCCATGAAATGGTTCCCCTACGGCTTTGGCACCGCCACGGGGACAAGTTTTGTCATTGAGGATATCGGGGCAACTTCAGATGACAGCGAGACTTATGGCGACTGGCAAGAAGACAAACATGCGTATGAGCCAAATGATGAAAAGTCCATCGGTTGGGGTAACCGATCCTCTGGATGGGATGAAGAGGAGGGACATCTGCAAAAGGGATTGTTCCTCGACGAATACCAGAAAGACCGCGAGATAAGAGTTGAGAGAGGTAACAAGACCGAACGAAAAGTCGACCAATAAGACAAAATAAAGATTCGACAGGCGAAAATAAAACAAGAAAATAATATGTCCTTCATTTGAGAGGCAAAAATTAAAACATCATAAACCATCGCCGCTTCGTAAACAATGCCAGTTTATTTTCCAAACCCAAGTTCTAGGATATCCGACCACCAACGCCATAAAATCATGCTCGCTTCCCCCATGAATTTTTTAATCCCAATATCTAATATCTCCATCCAGACCAGCTGTAACAACCTTACTCGTCTCCTGCGGGTGCCACTGCACACACGTAATGGCTTGATTACCTGCCTTTAGCTTGTGGTACATCTTGCATGTCTTCCAGTCCCAGAAGCACACGAAGCCGGCCTGGTCACCAGAAGCAAGGAACTGGCCATCAGGACTGCAATCCAAATCAATCGCCAGGCCAGCATTGTTGTGACCCCTGTAGCTCTTCTTCCTGTTCTGGCGGAACTTGTCGTTGGCCCCATAGACGAGGATCTGGTTGTCCGAGCTTTGGTATGCGACATACTTGCCAGAGGGGTGGAGTGCGGCCCTCGTCATAGGATACATGTCGGGCTCGGCAATGTACTTGATGGGCACAGGGATGTTGTAATCCCATGCACGGAGTGACTTGTCATCAGACGTCGTCATGAAACGGCGATTATTGTCGACAAAAGTAATAGTGTTGATGGCAGCCAAGTGATGGTCGTACTCCTGAATCACCTGGTTTGGCGTGCGGATATCAAACTGAACAATCTTCTTGTCCGACATACCGGCCAGGAACTCGTTCGAATGCTCAGGATCGGGGTTGAATTTGATAACGTGAGGGGTTTTTCCAGTCGTGAACTTGTTGATGCAGATGCCCTTCTCCGTATCCCAAAGCTTGATCATGCGGTCATATGATGCAGACAAGAACTGAGTTCCCGAATCGTTGAAGCAAATGTCGGATAATGACTTGGTGTGGCCAGAATACGTCCGCAGAAGCTCCTTGTCGTGATATACATCGCGAATCTTGACTGTCGTGTCTGCACCGGCTGATAGAAGCAAGTGCCCTGATCTCGGAATGAAGCGCAGCGCTGTAACAGCTCCAGAATGATCCTTCCAGCTGTGGATTTGCTTCTTGGGTATGAAGTTTGTGACGCTTCCAACCTCTTTGCGCAGATCCACATCCAGATCCTGGGGAACGTGCATATATGTTCGGCCTTGGTAGTCGAATTCTTCGGAGCCATGGAATGTGGTTGTTTCCTCTCCCAAATCCTCCACTTCTTTGCGCCGCGCGAGAGCACCCGAAGGTGCTTGCACAACCGTCCCGCTCTCGACAACCTCTTCCTCCTCTTCCACCTCTTCGTACTCATACTCGTCATCGTCGTCGGCAACTTCGACCTCCTCGTATTGTTGTGTCTTGAATTTGGCCCAGGGACCAACATATTCGCCAGCTCCTTGGGCCACACTTGCGTCTCCCTTCTTTTCTCGGCTGGGTCGCATCTTCGATGGGCCGTTTTTAGCCTCAAAAGCCCTGTGCTTGGCTCTAAACGAATGCTCGCTCACGAACATCTCTTCAGCAGTGCCGGTCAAAACATTCTTGCGCTTGAGAGTGTGTGTTCCTTGCTTGTACGGATAGGCAGGGCCAGCCTTTGTCCGTGCAAGATCTTCAGCTGTATAGGGAACAACCTCGTGGTCTGGCTCCGCCTGCTGTCGCACCACGAGCGCATCCTGCGGCGCCATATTAGGCGGATATTCCCCAAAGTCGGCCATGATTGCTGCTTGTAGATTTGGATTGGTGCTAAATGAAGATGAAAAGAAAGAAGAGAGAAGAGAAGCGTGGCGCGTCTTGACCAGCAATTGGGGTCACGTGATATACCACCAGCGAAGCGGCAGCACTGCTACTTCTCTACGAAGAGCAGAGATTGGTAGAATATATGTCAAAAAATTATAGTAATGATACTTTCCATATTAGAAGATAGTAGCGGTTCTGAGATTGCCCGGTGTGAAGTAGAAGCATAGACGCGATATTTAAGTATCGAGAAGAAAAAAGCCGGCTGTCATACCCCAAAGAGCTATGACGTGGGGAAGAGAGAGTAAGACGGATAAACCCTGCAAAATGTATCTTCACTTCTTATATAACATAGGCGCAAACAACGATATGATACAATTAGTAACTGTATTAGTCCCCCCTGCTTAAACCTCGTCCTCCTGACACTCCAGTTTTATCATTACTCCATCAGACTACCTCGAACAAACAGCCTGTCCTCCCGCAGAAATAAAGAGAGGGCTAGGCTGTACTACCCGAGTTGCGAAATTCATCTCTCTGAAGAAGAGAGAAAACAGATCGCTCTGGACAATCTCCAAACACCAGTATATCACTGGACGCAGTGCGTAGGACTGCGAGTGAAGCCAGCCCGCCCGTTCCCAAACATCCGCGCCATTCGCTTCACCTGCTCCATTGTAGCGTAGCTCTAAACATTAACGGCCCTTGTCCCATGCTGTGTCTTGCCCTACCGGCCCCTCGTCAGAGTTCCCGTCATGTTTAGTTTTATCGGTCCTGCCAGAGAAATTGGTATCGTATAATGGGTTAGGGTAGTTTCGTCAACCAGCCGGCATGGTTTACGAAGACTCATCACGGATGAGGGCGACGATCATGCTGTACAGGTAGAAGAAGAACATGATCAAGTGGAAGGCCAGCTTGATGAAGGACTCCTATCGGGATTGTTAGCGACGTGCTCTGAGGAGCCAAGAAACAAGCGCAGAACGGCGCACCTTCTTATGGACGTTCAGCTTTCGGAAGATCTCGGTGGCATCAAGCAGATGTGTGTTGTCAACGATCCTAGAGGTTGTCGGTTAGAAAAACGCCCCATATGCGGCAATAATGCGGGTTCGAGGATAGCTCACTTCTTGATGTTGTAGCCAAGGAGGGGAAGGTTGAGGATCAGGGCAACCCAGTACCCGTTGATGAGGAACAAAAAGGTCAGGAAGCCATGGACGGCAGCTTCGGGGATGATGTAGGCGTTCAGACGGTTGCAAAGGTCGATGGGGTTAATGTAATCGCTGTTGGCATGCGTGTCAGCCATGTACGAGGATGCTTTGCAGCAGATGCATTGGCAAGGCTACTCTCTTGCGCGCATGTGTTCTGCAGTCCAGGGATATCATATTGTAGGAGGACGTCATACCATTCCAGATCGCTGTACATGATGGTGAAAAAAACCTGAAGGAACAGGTTGACGGCGTTGATCAACACCGCCAACAGGAACAGCCACGCTTCTCCAGACATCATGGCGGTTTTCCAAGCGGACGAGCTGGAGATTTGTCTATCGGATGAGGAGGCGAAGAGAGGAGGAAGGAGAAGAAGAAGCAAAAAGATGCTTCCTGTCGGCTAGCGGATTGGTGTTGCTTCAAGCTCCGTCACGAGCTTCGATTCCGGCGCGGCGTGCAGGAGGGAGGGGAACTGGGCAACCTAGCATTAGTGGGGGGTTTCGTTCGTGGACAAAGCTTCCAAGGCTGATGCTCGTGGCGTGGCTGCGGCTGCGGCTTACCAGGGAATGACGCAGAGCAAGAGCAAGGCGGCGAGGGCGCAAAAAAAGATGCGAGGTGGCCTCAAGCGGAACAGGCGAATGATGCGATCGGCGGAGAGGAGGGACAGGAGGAGCAGGATTGTGGGCGAGAAGGCAATTGGGAGAAAAAAGCTGGTGACCTCGCCTGGTATTAGTGGCGATACCTGCCAGTGGGCAAGCAAGATTTTGGGAGCGCCAGCCAACCAGTCCGAATCTGCGGTCCCGTGCTCGGCTGTGGGGACAGAAGCACTAACGTGTCTGCTGCTAGATTGATAGCTGGAGCTGATAGCAGGTGCTGCAGGTACCTGTACCTTTGGTAGCATTGCCCTTAGTCCGGAGGCTGGTAGGTGTCTATAATTGCAGAAGGGCTATGGAAGCAGCCAGAAGTCCGCTTTCCGGCTTGAAGGCTTTGATTCCTCGATATATCGCCTATAGTAAGATATGAAGAGGTTGTATACTTTTATTAATATCAAATTAGTAGACACACATCGCCAAAGCCTTGCTTTTTGTTAGCGGCTTGTTGCATCGATCCTACAGGCGGACAGAGCACACAAACAGCGTCCCCAGACGAATTTTCATGTGAATTCACCGATGCAAGGGCAAACACACCCCGCAGGTACAGGTACAAGTCTCTTATCATAAGGTAGCGCCCGATGTGCTGTAACCCTCGAGCTTTGTGCTACAGATTCCGTCTCGAGCTTTAAAACGCATGCTACCCCAAGTTCCAAGACAACAGGGGAGCGAATGGCCGTGCTCTTTTTCATCTTCATACACATATTGTGTAGGAATTATACGAATAGATCCTGACCTCGTCACGGCAACAGCACTCATAGTCCAATCATTTGCAGCAGAGAACAACGGCTCTATTCACTCGCAGCACACCCAACGACGCCAGTACCCTATCGCTCAACATCAACATCAACCTCAACCTCAACTCTAGGATGCCGCATCATACAATACGCTACATAATGGTGGTATCAAATCACTAACTCAGAGCCATATATTCATCCTACATTGTCAGGCAGATTCTTAAGCTGCCACCCCGTCCACCTTCTTCTCCGGCATGGGAATCGGTCCTCCAGGCGAGTCGGCAGTTCGTGCCGTAAGAATCTCGCAACCGTCTTCTGTCACAAGAAGAGTGTGCTCTGCAACTGCAAGTTAGTGACTTCATTTCTCAGACAACGAACGGCAGACTGGGAATCACAACATACCAAACTGGGCCGTCCGCTTTCCGTCAATGGTTGTGCTAGTCCAGTTATCAGGCCATGTAATATCCCGGTACTTGCCCAGGGCAATCATGGGCTCAATGGTAAAGGTCATGCCGGGCTTGCACTCGCCAACGGCCTTGTTCTTGGCATAATGCGGGACGTTGGGCGGGCAATGGAAGAGCTTTCCAACTCCGTGGCCGCAGTACGTCCTGATGACACTGCAGTCCTTCTGCTTGGCCACCTTTTCGATAATGTTTCCAAACTCTCGTATCAGGACACCTGGCTTGACGGCCTTGATAGCCTCATCGAGGGACTCACGTGCCGCCTCCACGACCCTTACGTTATCGGGGTCAGCTTTGGCCCTGTCACCAATGTAATATGTCTCGTTCAGATCGGCGTGATAGCCGCCGTGGTATAAGCTGATGTCGATGTTGAGAATATCGCCGTCGAGCAGGACACGCTGATCGGGAATTCCGTGGCAGATGACCTCGTTGACGGATGTGCAGCAAGACTTGGGGAAGTGGTTGTAGTTCAACGGTGAGGGGTACGACTAAATGTCAAACCACGAATCAGTACCATGGCTCTTGGCCTCACATGAGTGCTCCCAATAAATACGACTTACCTCGCGCTCTATACAAGCCTTGTGGACGAGCTCGTCGATGAAGTCGGTCGTGACGCCAGGCTTGGCCGCGGCCGCGGCGAGATCGAGGACCTCGCGTGCCAGCTTGCACACCTTGCGCATCGCAGCAATACCCTTGGCATCGTGGATGTCGATCTTGTTGCGATTCACCAGAGACCGGCTGTACTTGGGGTCGCCGTCCTGCCACCAGGTGGGATGAGGAATTGACTTGGGGATGGTGCGATGCTCGGACAGAGGATAGACGGGGCGCAGCGAGCCGGCGAAGGGGAAGCTCGGGAAGGGATTGTAGTAGCCGGTGACTGGATCTGGTGAGAGTGGTTTCGGGGGAATCAAGTGGTGGAGGATATTACTTTGCGTCTTGTGCATGCTCTTGTGGTTGCTCTACTCACGCGGGGTCAGCCAGTGTGTCCAGTTTTCCACCCTTTTGTCTCTTCTTTCCTCTCTTTCTCTCCATTCCTTCATGATGAAGCGTTGTGCCCGCGACGGGATTCTCTATACATACCCAGTTTCTCTTAAAGCAGTCCTGGGCGCAGAAGAAGCTGTCCTTGATGCCTAGCTTCAAGCATGTCGGGCACTGCAGAGCTCCAGCGTCGTTATCGCAGTCTGCGCCCAGGCACTTCTTCTTCGCGGGGGGTTCGGAGGTCATGGCGAAAGATTAATGACGGGTAGAGAGTATATGGACAAGGAATTACAAGGGCTCGAGAGATGATGCCGTGGAGGGATTACAGATATCTAGAGGTGGATCGGCATAAAAATACTTGCGATAGGACTAATACGGGAAGGGCTCGAAATTCTAATGGCTGCTGCGCTTAGAGGCTTTGCAGCACTGACTGACACGCTACAGAGGCACTAACGCTACAGAAAGTATCCGGTACCTGTGCTCTTCACCTTTTTTTCATGTGGGAGCCACAGTCTGCGCCGGTACATGTGAAAAGCCGGGCGTGGCGGAGTGTGGCGGATGCGCTTCGGCTGCACAACTTTTTTTTCTCTCTTCTTTACGCTTCTTTTCCAAGCACAGGCTCTTATATACCTCTCTGGTAGAAGGTACCAATGCTAATGCAACAGGCCATATTCCCTCGAGACTCGCTGAGAAAAGCCACTAAGACTAAACAGAGTGCTAAGGATGTTAAGCGTTACACCAATAATACATGACCGCACATGTGGCTTAGGTTGTTGCTTAGCATGATGTGATCAGAACGGCTATTGCTCGTATGTGCCTTGCCTTTATTAATTCTCAGACGCGGGTTGAGTCAACATGGTTCGCCCCTTGGTCCGAGGTCAAGCCAGGACTTCTTATAGCTCCAGAGCTCCCGATCCTCTTCTTCCTCTCTCATAATAAGATCTCTTTCTCTGGGAGCTGGAAACTCGGAGATTCTGACTCGTCTCGGGAAGCCATGGCGGACACTAAGATTGTCGTTGTTGGCGCTGGTCCTGTCGGATCTTTGGCGGCGCTATATGCCGCCAAGAGAGGATACCAAGTCGAAGTCTATGAGTTGCGGCCGGGTAAGTGAAGCTATAATTTTTTTTCTCGTTTGTATGGTGAGCCCGACGCCTCCGAACTCGGTCTCATGGTGTTGTTGGACTCATGCTGTAATTATCCGCCCTTTTTCTTCTTTTATGGTGTTGGATATTATTTTTGTAATGGTTTCTCGGTTTTCAAAGATACTGTGTTGTTGCCTCTGCTTTACTGAAAATTATAGCTCTCCTTGTCTCAGTGTCATGGTTGTGAAACCGCTCCGCTAACCGGCCTCAGATCTTCGCGATCCCAGCATCGTGCCGCTCAATTTTACAAAGTCCATCAACTTGGCTTTGTCTGAACGAGGGCTTCATGCTATGCAGCTGTCTGGTGAACCGAAGCTGGTTGACCATGTCATGTCTGCGACTATTCCAATGCGCGGCCGGATGATTCACGGACAGTCGCCGGATGGAAGTCTTTACGAGCACTCACAAAACTACGGCATAGACGGACAGGTAAGGAGTCACCGCACTCAAACCCGCTCGGGTCTCTCGAATTATTTTTATTCCTACTTTTGATATAAAAGACTTTATTAACTAGCATAAAGGCCATCAATGCTATTGACCGAGGAGCCCTCAACTCGCGGCTGCTAGACATCCTAGAAGCCATGCCCAACGTCAAGCTGTTCTTCAACCACAAGCTCACTGGAGCTGACTTTAAGAAGAACAAGGCTTGGTTTGAAGCTCGCGACAGAGACTACGTTCCTAACGGCCGTCCTAGAGAAATCGAAATCACTTTCGATCTCATGATTGGAGCAGACGGCGCACACTCTGCCGTTCGCTATCACCTGATGAAGTTTACTAGAATGGATTACCAACAAGAGTATATTGACACCCTATGGTGCGAATTCCATCTACCCCCTCGTCCCGTGGATGAGAATGAAAAGGACCCCAACGCCAAGTTCCGAATCTCGCCGAACCACTTGCACATCTGGCCGGGCAAGGACTTTATGTTCATTGCCATTCCCAGTGAGGTATGACTTGACCGCTTACAAATTCGAATTTCAAACTCATGGCAATTACTAATATCTTTGCAGGACGGATCATTCACATGCACCCTCTTCATTCCCAGCGCTGAGATTTCGGAGCTGGAGAGGGACCCTTCCACGGTTCCGGCTTTCTTTGACAAGCACTTCCCCGGAGTTACCGCCTTGATACCAGGACCGGATCTCATCAAGTCGTTTGAGACAAATCCTCACCTGCCGTTGATTAGCCTCAAGTGCAAGCCTTATCACCATGGCTCCTCTGGCGTCATCATCGGCGACGCTGCCCACGCCATGGTGCCCTTCTATGGCCAGGGCATGAACGCTGGCATGGAAGATGTCCGCATTCTCTTTTCCATCCTCGACAAGCACGTAAACCTCGAGGAGACCAACAACCCCGACGGAGAACTCATCCACTCCACCGAGACATCCGCCTTCCAGCGCTCTCTCGCTCTGGCAGAGTACTCTACCGTCCGCGCAAAGGACGCCTACGCCATCAACAACCTAGCTCTGCAAAACTACGTCGAAATGAGATCCTCGGTCCTCTCCAGGCGGTACAGATTGCGCAAGTACCTCGAGGAATTCATGAGCGTGCACTTTCCGTCTTTTGGCTGGCAGACCAAGTACTCCCGAGTCAGCTTCGGCAACGAGGGATACGCGGACGTGGTGCGCAAGAGCGATCGCCAGGGCCAGATACTGGTGCAGAGCTTCATTGCGCTGGTCTCTAGTCCTGTTGTCTTGACGGCTCTTGTGTTGGCGTATAAGCGTCGTGGATCTCTTGCATCCTTTGTGGGAGGGCTTTTCGGTTGGAAATGATACCGATATCAAAGCGTAGGCGAAAGGGGTCACTGCCGCTCCTTTTTCTTCATTCTTGACATATTATGCGCCTGAAATACGGTAATTCATGTCTTGGTGGCTTGGCAGATGCATGAACAGTTCAAAAAAAGGCAATAACGGAGGCAAATGTCAAATATGTACATGAATATTTGCAGGGATTGGCACTTTGTAGCAGCGGTTAGGATTTTAACATGGGCATGTAGAAATGTGAACAATATGGGCGGTATAGTCTAATACAAGCGGATATCTGGATAAACAAACTCCAATCAAATAGCAAATCACTTGAATTAAAAAAAAAAATTCAATTTTACCAATTATATCGTAAATATATTGAATTCTGTGCTTCTTTCACTCTGCTCATATCATGATGCTCTATCTGCTAGAGGCCAAAGAAAGTTGTGCCACATTTCTGCTTAGTCACCCACCTCCAAATTTTTGACAAGCCGCCTTCCAGTAGCACCACCATATCGAAAGCAATCGCGATAATCAACCAAATACAACAACCCTCCGCCTTTCCAACCTCGTTTTGCAAAATCCGTGCAGAGCGCATCTCGCCCAGGACGAATTGTGGTTGGTAATTCAGCTGTAGTTGGGCGAATTGGCCGGTTAGGGAGCGTTTCTAGACGATGCGCTGTGAGTACCCCCAAGCACCGCAGACCACAATTCCAGCATCATCCTAACTTTCACAACCTCAGAGGAAAAAGACGAACCCACACGCATAAGAACCCTCGACGACAAAAACACTCGTCCAACAAACACATAGGACAAACCAAACAAAGACTCACCCACCATGCCCTCCATCCTCAACATAGCACACATGTGCTCCCACCTCCAAAACGCCTCCAAAGCCCGCCTCGGCCTCACCTCCATCCCCTCCAACAAGTACAACCTGCACCTCGCCCTCGCCCTCCACCGCTCCGGCTTCTTCTCCTCCGTCTACCGCGCCGGCCCGCACCCCCCTACCCCGGAGCAAATGGTCGCCCAGGTCCCCGAGCCCGTCACAAACGCCACCGTCGCAAAGATGCGCATCTGGCTCGGCCTCAAGTACTGGGACGGACGGCCCGTCCTGTCCAAAGCCACGGTTATTAGCAAGCCCTCGCGCCAGTTGACTGTGGATGTTCAGGAGCTTGCTCGCCTTACGAGGGGGTTCCCGACGAAGCTCAAGGGCGGTGTTGTTAGTGGCTTGGGTGTGGGGGAGTGCATGTTTGTGTCTACGGCGAGAGGTGTGCTTGAGGTTAGGGAGGCGTTGGCGAAGAAGGTCGGTGGTGTGCTCATGTGCCGAGTATCATAGTCTCAAATGGGACAATGACAAAACCGAAAAACGAGATATGAAAAAGAGAAAATAGAACTGAAAAAGAAGAAAGGGCGTGGAGATGGCTTCAATGATTATGGTTGTGTATATATATCAACATGTATTGTCTCACAAAAGAGAGGGGGAGAGAGAGAGAGAAAGTACATCTCACTGTATGAATAGAATCAATTACAAACAAGTATGCATGATCAAAATGGACGAGGAATCCTGTTGCTCGTTGATGATGGCTTTGGCAAAATAAAAATGCAATTTATGCATATACTCCCAAGGTCCCAAAGAAAAAGAAAGTATCACCAGTGGTCGCTATAAACAGGTATCTAAGGTATCTTAATAACTACATCTCTCCTTTTCGACAGAGGGCCGCGGAGGCCTGTCCAATATTACATAGACAAGGGGGTTCGATATCAAACAAAAAGGACCAGAAAAAACACATCTCCACCAATGTCAAAACTTGACAAACGCCGTCCCTGACCAACAAAACACCAGACTGCTATTATTATTTTTGCCATTGATTTATACTTTGTTGATTATGAGGAAGCCTGAACAGCGGTCTCGTCAGCCTTCTCAGAAGTCTCCAGGACAACTGGCTCGGCGACGGGCTCGGCAGCCTCCTCGGCCTTGGGCTCCTCGGTGGCTTTAGTAGCCGGCTCAACAGGAGCTTCCTCAACGGCGACGGCGGCCTCGGGCTCAGCGACGGTCTCGGGCTCAGCAACGGGCTCGGACTCGACAACAGGCTCGGCGGCGGGATTCTCCTCAACCTTGGTCTCAGCGACCTCAGCAACCTCAGCGACCGGCTCAGGGGTGGCCTGAGTGAGCTCGGCATCCTCAGCAATAGCAACAACCTCCTCAGCAGTCTCGACATTGGCAGTTTCAGCAGCCGCCTCCTCCACTGGGAGAGGCTCGGGTTCCTCAGCCTTCACAGGAGCAGCCTCCTCCTGAGCCACATCCTTGACGGGCTCCTCAACAGCCTCCTCCTTGGGCTTGGTGACGGATTTCTCGCTCAATGAGGGAGAAGGGGATTTCTTGCCGATCGACTTCCTAGGAGAAGACTTTCGGGTTGGGCTGCCCTCATAGTGAGATCCACCAGATGCTGCCGTCCCAGCAGTAGAGGGTCGGGATCCACATTGCTTAGGAGGTGTAGTATCCCCTGCCGTCTTGCTAGATGACGCCTGCGTAGGTCGCGTCATGCGGGCCAAGAAGCCCTCGTCAACGTCCTTCGTCTTCTTAGGCGCCTCTTTGGCAGACTTGGCGGGCGGTGGCCCAATGCTGGGTCGAGATCGCGCAGCAGACCTTTCTTTGGCGGCCCGCAGAGCAGACTCTTGTTTGGCTGTCTTAGCACCATGTACAACATGGCCAGGAACCTGCCCGCCCAGGGGGCCGAGAGATTGCCTTGAATTGGTCGGTCTGGACTGAGTTGCTCCAGATGCTGCACCCGCACCAGTCTTGGAGACGGAAGAGGCGGTGGGAGCGGTGAGGGAAGCGGGGAGGCCAACCGGCTTGGTGGGCGATCTGGTCTTTGGCTTGGGGACAGCAGCACCGCTGTCAATCTTAATGGGCTGAGGCCTCTTAGCAGCACCAGTTGCAGCTCCAGTCTTTGCGGCAGAAGCTGGCCTGGCTGCAGAGCCTGGCCTGGCTGCAGAACCGGGTCTGACGGCAGAAGAGGATCTGACAGCCGAAGTTGACCGGGCAGCAGAGCTCGACCGAACAGCCGAAGTGGATCTTCTGGCAGTAGCTTCTACTGTCTTTTGCAATGGTCTGGCGTTCGCTCGCCTGGAGGAGTCGGTAGCGGCTTTGGTAGCAGTTGCTGCAGCAGGTTTGGGAGTGGCTTTGGCGGCTGCCGCCTTGGGAGCGGGAGCTGCAGCAGTCTTTGTAGCAGCAGTCTTAGTAGCTGTAGTCTTCGTGGCCGCAGTCTTCGTGGCCGTAGTCTTGGTTGCGGCGGGCTTCGCTACAGCTTTGGTGGCGGCAGCAGCTGGCTTGGTCGACTTGTCTGACTTTTGTGAGACACTGTCGGTGCTGCTCGTAGGGGCGGCAGTTTCCTTGGGTGCCGCCTGCTCAGGCTCGGGTTTCTTCGCGGGAGCTGATTCGGGAGCTGACTCTGTTGCGGATTCAGGTGCAGATTCAGCCACAGATTCGGGGGCAGACTTGACCGCAGGCTCAGCCGTTGCGGTGGTCGGGTCTGCTGGCGACAGCACGCCGGTAGGAGTCTCTTCATCGACAACCTTGTCCGGGTTGTGACTTGGCTTGTCGGTGACAGCTCCCGGCAGTCCCTCCTGTTCCTGCTGGAACTCGAGGGAAGCTCGGGCGGATCGCACAGATATCTGGCTCATGGCGGAGTTGAGGCTGGCCAGGAACGCAGGGGACATGGGCGACTTGGGCGACTTTGGTGGTTTATCGATCTTGGCCTTTGAGATGGCTTCGCGGTCGATGTCGAGGCTGCCTCGCGGGGTCGAAGTTCGAGAGAGGCTGTCTTCCCTGACGAGGCCGATGACGCCGTTTCGTTCAACGGCAACAAAGCTGCTTCGCACCTTATTGACGAGCGGCTTGGGGGAACCGCTTCGAGCTAGTGGCGGAAAGAAGAGCGGGTTAGCTTTCTGGACTGGAAGTTAAGCTCTTTGTGGTGGCATGGCAGCAGTCAAGCATAAGGTATGCATCCAGGTCTTAGAGCAGCCCTCCAGCCTTTAGCGGAACTAACAGCTACAGGAGCAGCCCAGCAGCGTCTGGGATGGACAGTAACAAACAGGCTTCTTGAAGGGCACATAATGGAAGGCTGGAGAGCAGGAAGAAGCAACAAGCAAATGGCAAATCATCAGCACACACTGAGGGCATTACCTCCTGGGGTTGGAGATGGAGTTGAGACACCAAGGGATCTACCTCTATCATCGTCCGCTGGGCTCGCGTCCCCTTTGTTCTCGAACATGGCTCGCAGGTTCTTGACCGCGCTCATGGTGAAAGACGGGCCGCGTCCGCGGAGGCTCTAGGGAATGATTTTGCGCGCAATCGATATGCTGGAGGTTCTTTGGAAAAACCATCCGTGTGAAGATTCAGGAGAAGAGGAAAAGTATACTAATAGCTTCGCCAAGTAGAAGTAGGGGAGATTGACGAACGAAATACTAGAGCTAGAGGAGAAAGGGAGGGAAAGGGACCGAGACCCTCCCAGCAGTACTGTAGGTACCTCGGGGAGTACATGCGACACAAGTACCTCCGTGCTCCGTTCTCCATGCTCCATCTCCATACATGGCGCGACACGGGTCAATTGGGATCAGTTCAGGGGTTGCGATGCAGTACTGCAGACTCGTACAGTACAGTACAGTACAGTATTAGTGGTGGCACTTTTTTGTGCTAGGCCAGGGATAAGGTGAAAGTGGCCTCTTCTGTCAAATGTTCTAGATGCACGGGTTATACTCGCATGCTTTGGCTGTTGTTACCGTTGACAGAGAGAGAGAGAGCCATCATGTTACTGACCTGTATGGCCCTCGCAGCGCCAGTGACAGGAGTACATGTGGTACTTCCAGGACCAGGTACCCGTCCAGGTATCCGTGCACTTAAACAGTCACTCTAAGATTCTACAGTAAAGTAGAGTACACGCATCCACTCGTAATAGGTTCATGCAGCAGCAACTGTTTACCGCACCGCTTTCTCACTCTCACCCACTCCCCAATCCGATCCAATTGCTTGATTCGACACCTAATCATCAGTCAGTCCAAGTCATCAGCCAACCCACCACCTCCAAAAACGCGACATTGCGCCTGCGTGAGCGCGCCATCAACATGCGAATCCGCCACTAACAACCGTCACAAGGCGCGTTTGTGAGAAATGAGGTTCGGATGGGCCGATCCGCCACGCCGCTCTTTGGGGGACTCTCTTGGTGCTGGTGCTAAAAGACTGGGCAGTTTCCCCCAGGCGGACAGAAAAGGCACCAGTGGTCCGTAGTGCAGTACCTTCCCCAATGAGCGCCCTGTGCTGCCGTCTACAGGTACTGCCGTAGAGCTGGTACTTGCTTCTCGAACCCCGGCATTTTTATATGGATTTTTCGATGCCAGGCATCTCTGACCGACACCGATCATGCGCTGCTGACGGATTGGATTCTTTTTCTTGCATCTGCAGCGCTCACCGCATCTATGAGTACATACATGGACTGTACTGTAGCAGAAACTGGATGCAGCAACGGGCAGCAGTAGTGTACAATTTAGTACGGAGGCACAAAAGGTCTGCATTCAATTCAATTCGTAATAAACAATAATAATCCCAATGGATGCAAGTCTAAGTCTGGTCTGGTCGTGGCATCTTCCCAATGTGGCCACTCACTCACTCCAGCTTACACACACGCCGTGATTGGTCCAGCCACGCAACCACAACAACCTCTAGCCAGGCTGGTAATCTCCCTCGCTGGCGGTTTTATGTCAGGAGCAGCGAAACAAGAGCAATTAATATAGACAGCTTCATTTCGGCTTTTAGGCGTTCCATGACGCCACACACACTCACTCACACACTCTCTCTGACAAAGTGCAATATACAACCTAGGTACCCTGTTTCGGGGTATTACACAAGTACTTGATCCCCGTACTAGCCCGTCTGGTGCTTTCCAGCTGGCCATCTCGTCACAATTGATTCTGCGAGATCCCCTTCCGAACCGAACACTAATACGAGTTTTGACGTCTACCCCTTGCATTAGAATTAGAGCCTACTAAAGTAGTATCCAACGTGACAACCACGACGTTGAGATATCTCAAGAAATGCCATCTCAACCATTTACCATACGAGTGCACACCACAGTCTAGGATACTGCTACAGTACTCCGTAGTACACCGTATCATCCGCATCTTTAGCCATCGCTCGAGTGGGTAACTCTCTTCTTTCTCGCATGCACTTATACGGGACGCATCACCTGCATAGTCAGCAAAAGAGTTAAGGGGGTCCCAGCCAGAAGCACGTTCCCCATACCGATCCCTTCTCTCTTCCTTCAAACTTTCCCAGACAGACAGCTTCTCCATCCGGAGCACCATTAACTAGTCTTGTTTCCATGCCGGCATAAGCATCATCTCTTCAAAGACCTCCAAGATGGGCTACTGCTGGGACATAGGTAGAAACACACAGAGTTGACACCGTGTCACGACGGAACGCACGGATGCCCTTTAATCCATGATATGATATCCATGGCAGGGTTAGGCGGGAACGACAGCCTGCTCGGAAGTGCCCGTCCTTTATTTTCATTGATCGCTTTCTTGCTTTAATGAGGCTAGTACCTAGTAGCAAAGTAACCCCCAGCCCAGCCTAGACGCGTTCTAGCATCTTCCCGTCTTCGTACGAGGGGATCCTGTGCCTTGTCCAGACAAGCGAATAAAACAGTACACAATACAGGCATTTGAATTGTTAGCATGGTACCGATAATCATCAAGTTATCTTGCGCATCTAGAAAAGTGCCAGACTAACAATTTAGATGCTTATGGGATGTAGCCCCGGCAACACGCGAGATGGAGCACTTTTCTCGGCTCGCTTTCTGGGGGCCAAATACGAAAACGCAGGTGGTTTCCACATCTCTTTTCGTCCCCCCAGCCGCCCCCGGTCCGGTATAGCCAGTTTTTGTTTTGGCAAGGTTGGGCTGGGCCTGGCATACCGAGGCGTTCCTTGGTCATATGAGATGACGTTCCTTGGTTATATGAGATGATGGATCTTGTTTCGCTGCCCTGATGTCGAGATGGCTTACACGAAATGAAGGCAACCTCACTGCTTTTGCTTGCATGTTTGTCTGAGGGAGAGAGTCAAGTTCATTTGTGTTTTAATGTGTACTCGTACATACATGCATTGACCAAAGTTCTATCCATCTTGCATCTATCTAATCCTGCTAGTCCCAGTGACTTTTTGCTTTTTTATATCCCTGAACCCTTTTTTTATTCTCTCTTCATTGGGCACGTGAAAGGCTTCTTTCGCTTTCTAGAAATCGTATTGGACCAGTCACATCGCATGTTTCTCTCTTCCCGCACTCCATACATGTACACAAGACAGTTGTTTCACAGGGGTATTCGTACAAGGCAGCCCGCCCCCGTCAGTAAGCTTTTTATGATATCACTCTTGTCCGGGGGTGCCTGCGTTCTTTCATCAGCTAGGTATCCGCGAGCCTTTTTATTTGGTTCGCTTGGCTTCGAGCTCGGCCTCGTACTTGGCGACCAGCTCCTTTCTATAAACGGTATTAGTCACCATAACGGTATGAAACAACAGCGATGCCTCATCTTGATAAAATTTGGCAAGAGAGTGAAGTGAAAAGAGGGTAGGGATAAAACTTACTGCAAGTGAGGAGGAGCAGGGGCATAGTGGCTAAACTCCATGCTGAATTCACCCTTGCCCTGAGTCGCCGCACGCAGCTGCGAGCTGAAGCCAAACATGGCGTTCAAGCTGCAGTCACAGATGAGCGTAAAGTCCTCGCTGCCAATCTCCGTGTCGTGGATGGTGGCGTTGCGCTTGTTCATCAACATGAGGATGTTTCCCTGGAACTCGTTCGGGGCGGTAATGGTCGTCTTCATCAGCGGCTCGAGGACCTGGCCGCCGGCTTCGGGGAAGGCCTTGCGGAAGGCCATCTGGGTAGCCAGGTTGAAGGCATAATCGGAGGAATCGGTGACGTGGGTCTGACCATCGTTGATAATCATCTTGGATCCGATGACGCGGTGGCCCAGCAGGGGGCCCTTTTCGCAAGCAAGCTCGAAACCCTTGGAACAGGCGGACAGGAACTTGTCGGGGATGTGGCCGCCGACGACCTGACTCTCGTAGTGGTTCTCCTCTGGCTTGTCGTTGGGCTCGATGTAGCCGGCGACGCGGGCAAAGTCACCGGGACCGCCGCTCTGTCGCTTGAGGAGGTAATCGAAATCGGCACGGCGAGAGATGGTCTCGCGGTAGGCGACACGGGGCTGGCCGGTGACACACTCCGTCTTGTACTCTCGCTTGAGGCGCTCGACGTAGACTTCGAGATGCAATTCACCCATGCCGGAAATGATGGTCTCTTCACTCTCGGCATCGACGTGGACACGGAAGGTCGGGTCCTCGCGCTGGAATCGGTTCATCGCCTTACTGAAGTTGTCGGCGTCGCCAGTGCGCTTCGGCTTGATGGACAATGACATGACGGCATCGGGGACGAACATGGAAGACATGGTATAGGGGAGACCGCCATCGGTAAAGGTATCGCCAGAAGCACAGTCAACACCGAACACGGCGCAAATCTCACCGGCACCGACCTCGTTGACATCCTCCATCTCGTTGGAGTGCATGCGAACAATGCGGGGAATGCGGACCTTCTTGTCGGTTCGGGAGTTGTACAGGTAGGTACCCTTGCTCAGGGTTCCCTGGTAGACACGGATGTAGGTAAGTTGACCGTAGTTGTTCTCCTCGAGCTTGAACGCAAGACCGACAAAGGGAAGCGAGTTGTAGGGGACCAGTGCCACGGTCTCCTCTCCCTTGGTCTTGTCCAGAGCAGTGTTTTCGATCTGACCGGGGTTGGGGAGGTAGTCGCAGACAGCGTCCAGCATGGGCTGAATACCCTTATCGGCCAGGGCAGAGCCCATCATGACAGGAGTAAACTTGCGGGCAATGGTGGCGCGGCGGATAGCAGCCTTGATCTGTGCATTGGTGGGTTCCTGCTCATCGAGATACAGCTCGGCAATTTCATCGTCAACGTCGGCCAGCTTCTCAATCAAGAACTGTCGCTTCTCGGCGGCAAACTCTTGCAGATTAGCCGGGACCTGGTCGGTAACTCGGACCTTGGTGCCACGGGGGCCCTCAAAGTACATGGCCTTCATCTCGATAATGTCGACAACGCCCTCGAACTCGTCTTCGGCGCCAATGGGGATCTGGATGGCGGCCGCGGGGATCTTGAGCTTGGAGTTGATCTGTTCGACGGCCTTCCAAGGGTTGGCACCCATGCGGTCCATCTTGTTGATGAATGAGATCCTAGGAACATCGTAGCGCTTCATTTGACGATCGACCGTAATCGTTTGAGACTGAACAGCGGAGACAGCGCAGAGAATCATGACGGCACCATCGAGCACGCGCAAAGCACGCTCGACCTCGATGGTGAAGTCAATGTGGCCGGGAGTGTCGATCAAGTTGATGTGATACTCTTCATCCTTTCCGTTTACCGTTTTCTTCCAGTCGCAGAATGTAGCCGCAGACTGAATAGTGATACCCTTTTCTCGTTCCAGTTCCATAGAGTCCATCTTGGCGCCGACGGCATCTTTGCCTCGGACCTCGTGGATTGCCTTGATTCGACCAGTGTAGAAGAGAACTCGTTCCGTTACCGTAGTTTTGCCACTGTCAATGTGTGCCTGTTGTTTGATAATATCTTATTAGTTATTTGCCTCTTCTTCTCTATTCTCGAGTTTTATATATGCGCCATTAACAGCAAAGGTGGTTTCGTACCGCGATACCGATGTTCCGGACTGAAGAGAGACGCTGAATCTCTTCGGGAGCAAGGTTGGCGGCAACAGACTCGGCAGTGAGGCTGGCAGCATCATTCTGTGCCTTTTTCAAACTATTCGTTTTCCAAATGTCAGCTTCATTGTTTCACCTTGCATCCAACTCGCTCACGAGCTTCATAAGTGGAAATCCAAGACATGGTCGGAGGTCCTTACGCTTCCTGCGCAGCATTGAGCCGCGGGGCAGATCCGCTGAAAGCTCGCAGCTGGCCCTGATAAGCCAAGGGAAGAATGGCAGCCTGGAAATTGCGAGCTCCAGAAGTTGCCTTCTGGGCATCCGCAAACAGATGGCAATTAAGCCATCTGGCAGTCCCAAATGCCCTCATATTGCGAGCTTGTCCACGGGCAAAGGTGGGTTGAAGGCACTCAGAGATCGGCCATCGGCTTAAAATGGCCGCTTGAAACTTTTTTTTTTTTTTAGTCCGTCAGGGTCCCTCCAATTGGCTCAACCTCTCACGTGCGGTCGCAAATCGGACCACCGCCACAGTGTGCATTGGAAATAGGCGCAATTATTGGCGGTCTTACGAATAGTCACAAAGAACAGGTGTATGAATACAGATAATGATGATTTTTGACTATGTGAATCTCTCAAGTTACATGTCTATGTGTATGTACTTATTGTACCTAGGTATCTGAACGCTTCTTTTGTAGCGAATGTCTCGGAAGCCAGCCTCAACTCCAGTGAATGCTTGCTTTGTATGCAAAAACAAGTAAGAAAAAAAAGAAACAGAATCCCATATTATATACCATTACGCCCCAATATCATTTTAATTCAACATTCATAAACGCCCATGAGTAATGGGCTGACGAACTCGGACGGATGTGCAGAATTTACAGCCACCCAACACCGAACACGGCACTTCCGAGAAGAGTGTAGCAGATGGTCAAACCGACAACAATCATTCCGAGGCCGGAAAAGGCGCCAGTCAAGGAAGCAGCGTTGTCATTATCATCGCCGTCATGGAAGCCACTGGCAGCAGACATGCCAGACTGTGTCGATGAAGAATGGCCAGTGTTGCTCTGGTTCGGTGCGCTGGTGGAGGATGGGATAGGAGCGCCGCTGCTGGCAAAAGCAACAACGTTGGTCTGGGTGGAGTTGAAGTTGGTAGGAGCAATTCCAATCTCGTTGTTGACCAGGTCGTAAGTAACGAATGCAGATCGGAGGAACGTGTCTCCAAGCAGGTAGGGAGCGTCGGTGGTGTTCTGGATGCCAAACTCGCAGATGGACTGGCCCTTGTTGGGACCAGACGAGAACTGAGGAGGGGGGCCGCCGCTGAAGAGGTCGAGAACGAGCTCAGACAAGGTGACGTTGATTGTAGGGCCATCAGCTCCGGCAAAGGTAAAGGCGAAGTGGCCGTTGATGTTGCCGACAGAGCAAGGAACAACAGCAATGCCGAGCTCGTCACTGAAAGAAGCTCCAACTTCGTTCCACGCCTGCTCAGCCATGTCTTGCGGCAGATAGGTCAGGGTGGTTCCCGAATCCAGAACAGCTGTCAAGGTCTCTTGGCTTGTGCTGAGGGTGTCAGTGCCGCTGGGGCTTGAAGCCTGGACTTGGTACAGGTTAACAGCAAACTCGGTGAAGGTCTTGCCGCCGTCGGGGGAAATGATGTTGATCCTGGTCAAATCGCCGTGGTACTTTTCGGTGTCGATGCCGCCAAATAGGATGGAGCCCGTGCTGGCATCCAGGTCGTTGAGCCACAGACTAAAGGCTACGGTGTTGATGAGCTTCTGCTGCTGCAAGACAACGGGAAGGTTCGGGTAAGTCTGTCGGGTTGTGCCGAGTGACGCTTCGTCGTTGATGTATCCCACTCCCACCAGGCCGTTGGCGATGGATGTGTCCAGGCCAAGGCCCATGGTGAGATTCTGGATGTTATTGCCGTTGATGCGGAAGGTGTCCGAAATGTAATCGCCTTTGGACGAGGAGCCATCGACATAGGTGATATCGAACAAGTTTTCTCCAACAACCTGAAAGGTGCTGGAATCATCGGAGTTGACTGGGAAAGGGGGAATTAGTGAGCTGTAGATACAAAAAATAGAGAAAGGCCTTTTAACTTACAGCTTCCAAAAGTGCAGCCGGGGTTTCTTTGTGAAGTTTGCGTGCAGATGGCAGCTGTCGAAGCAGGGACCCAGACATCACTACTGCCTGTGTCGAGCTGCAGCGTGATGTTCTGGCCAGGGGTGCCAACCTCGACGTTGATAAAGTATCCGCCCTGAACCTTTTGGTTGGACAGAGTGCCGTCGATGGTCGCGTCTCGTTTGCGAAGTCTCGGTGCGTCGTTACGCTTCTCAATGTCGAACTGGACGACTTGGGCCTGGGCTGCTGAGGCAAGGACGACGCCTGCAACGGCCAGGGGTGAGGCCTTCATGGCGGCAAGGCTACTGGATAATATACAATGGATGGATAAGAATACTAGTAGGTAGAGATATCTACTTTTGTAGCAATACTACAGTGTCGACGGCCTTGTAGGGTTTTGTGAGTTAGGGACGGGTCGTCTTCGCGTCTCCGTAGGAAGAAGATGTGAAAAACTGATGCCGTGAGGCTCTGGTAGTATTATGTCGATCAGGTACGCCAACAAAAACACACAGGGCGATGTTAATAGAATGTCTCGCACAAAACTCCAGGGTATAGACGGCCAAGACAAGAAAAAAGACACTCGAATATAATCAACAGAGTAGAAAAATCAGATCAAACCAGGCTCGCCATGTCTCGCAGGGTCCCGGGCCATTGTTATAAATTGTCACAGAACGGATGCGGCGTGGCTGTGAAATGAGACGCACTGCTGAAACAGGAGAAGCTGCACTGACAGGCGTCGTCATTAGCGCCCAAGCGGTGGGGACTGCCGGCACACGGGGATTTGGATTGTACTGCTGATGCCGATGCCGAGTCGCCGAGTGTGGCAGGGAAACGCGCGTTGTTGCTCCAGCGGATATAACGGGCGCTGAGTTGTCAGAGGAGAATGACGACGACAGCCTCACAGAGAAAAAAGCTTTTTTTCGATTCCATCTTTTGGAGTTCAGTTTTTGATGCAGATTCTTTTTGGCCGCCGGCTTGTGCGTCTGTCCGCCTCCGCTAATACCCACAGTCTTCAATCACAGCCCCCCTACTAGGCATTGAACATGAATACACATCAATCCAACAGATGGAATTACTACCAAGGATTATTACCGAGGGCTGACTGACCCAACTGCAATACGATACGGCACATGCATATGTCAGGAACTGGGCCGCCAAAAGTCCAAAACTCGGATCCCCAATGTTACCTAATCCACATCCATACAGCCTCCAACTGGTCCGAGACACTCAGCTGGGCGGTAAAAATAGAAGGCCGTCTGTGGCTGAGGCTCTGTGCTGATTCCATGCTTCCAATGTAATGTTGCCTAATGCGGAACCAGGGACCCAGTGACAAATCTCGCCTCCCGCTCATTGGCCCAGATGCTCCCGGACATAAACCCCAAGTTTCTGCAGCGCTTCTTCCAACACGGCCGTAGATCCAACAAAGCCGACTCGAACATAGCCCTTAAAGTCTTGATCGTGTCCAAAGCAGCGAGATCCGGGCACCAGAAACACTTTGGTCTTGTCCAGGACGTCGCGGCAAAAGGCGACATCATCCACCGGCTTGCCGCCCACATGGAACTGGATGAATGCCGTCGTTCCCGCGGTTGGCGCCACCCACGAGCAGACCGAAGAATGCGCCTCCACAAACGCCTTGAGCATGTCGGCGTTGTGCTTTGCCTGCTGGATGTTCCGCTTCATCAGCGCGCCGCGCACGGCCGGGGAAAGCGCATAGCTTGCCACCTGGTCGTCTAGCTGCGACACGCTGATTGTCACGTAGTGCCGCGCCTCAACCAGTCTCTCGACAATGGCCTTGTCGCCTGACGCAATCCAGCCCACTCGGATGCCGCCTAGAGAGTATGCTTTGGACAGAGATCCGGTGACAATGGCTTTATCATAGCCCAAGTCTGCCACCGATGGAGGCACGTCTGCGTTGTCTTCTAGTCTGTTGTGAAATAACGGGCGATAGACCTCATCAGACAGGATCATGATCCCCCTGGCCTTGGCAAAGTCCACAATTTTATAAACGACATCTCTGGGGATGGGCACCCCGGTAGGGTTGTTGGGGTTGTTAATGACAATCATCTTGAGTTGTGGGGTTAGCGACGATGGCTCTAATAAAACCAAATGAATGCCACACAACTGTGTGTTACAGTACACACCTTTGTGTTTGCTTTGGCAAGCTTCTCTAGCTCATCCATGTCAGGTACAAAGCCCTGCTCAGGCTTCAAGCGCCAAAGCGAAACCTCTGCTCCAAGGCTCTCGGGCACTGAGTAGAGCTGCTGATACGTCGGGTACACGCAGATGACGTGGTCTCCGGGTTCGATCAAGCTATAGAATGCCAGAAAGTTGGCCGCTATAGCGCCCTGAGTGATGACGACATTCTCGGGCGCTATCTGTTCCCCTTCGTAGAGAGTCGAGATGGTTTCCCTCAACGTTGATGACCCGCGAATGGCCCCGTATATGAGCACAGTGCTGGTTCGTGGGGGAAGCTCACCCTTGTCTCCGGATAGCTGGGCCAGCTGGTCGATGGAGACGGACTCAACACATGTCTCAGCAATGTTTAGAACCCCAGGAGTAAATTCATAAGCCTCCATCCACCGCTCAACCTCAAAATGCTGGAAGCGAACCATGTTGGGTGAATCTAATGCAAGGGTCCTGAAACTCTTACAGAAAACGTTACAGTATACTTCTGCTTTGTCTCGGTTGATCTGTTTCAGTCTCTCTCATCAAATACTAGCCGCAATGGTCAGAATAGCTTTTAGAATTAGGCCCAAGCGGGGTAAGACTGGGACTTTATATGTCTCAATTTGTGTAACCTCATGAGGGCGATTTGTCGGAGAATTTGGCGAGGCGCGCCTTGTTGATGATCTTACTCCAACAATTGGTTTCAAGCTCCACGTTCACAGCCTATCGGGTACTTTCAACCGACCTATCGGGTACTTCCAATCGACACCGGCATTAGAACCGGACTTGATGCTAGTCCATCTGCACTATGAAGCGGCTATCTGGTGACCGGTAGTCAGAATGTCGATCGCAGGTTCACCTTTTATGAGGTGCGATTGAAGATACCGGCTGCATAGCCAGTAGAATGACATGGCGGCAATTTTTCATGAAGAAGCTGACGCATGGAAGAGACTTGAAAAGATCTGGGTTTGAATATTTCCCTCAGAATTAAGCCATTTCTCTTGTTACTGTCGAGCGCGCCATATAAGTTACGACCAGCTCTAGGTTAGGCGTTGTGTTAGTGCTGCGTGTAAGAGCATGCAAAGATCAATCAAGTAGGCCAAACCCATGCTCATTCTTATACCATGGCTTTTTCAAAAGCGAAGACGAAACAATAGGGAAGATATCAGAACAGGGGGCACATCTATCAAAATGAGGCTCACGTTACTTTGATGCCGTTCTCGATCGTCATCTTTGTAAGTTATGTATTCTATGTGCTTAGTACTTTGTCTCCCGAGTACCTCCAGTCTCTCACTTATGTGACAAAGTTTATTAAAACCACCATTCAAGCCACAGCCATCTAGCTGCATATATTAGCGATGGCCTTGATTTTTTCGAAGTTATGATTTGCGGATACTTGGGGGAAATCTGAATTCAATCTTCCTGGGCCATGTGACTGTGGGGATGAAAGACCCCTACATACGAGTACCATCACCACCACTCCTACGTAACCCCACATTGATCCCACGGATGCCATCATTTAGCCTCGGGTCACAATCGAATGCTCAATGACACCACTTTCATTCAACGTTCTTTCAACTTCATCCTTCAATTATCATCATCATTTTAATCGAGCTCATCATGGCTCCAACAAGCAGCAACGCGCCTTCGCTGCTCCTACTACCAGCCCCTCCTCACCCTCTGCATCCTCATTCTCTGGCCGCTGCCTACTGGGCGCCTGTAACGGTGGCTCTGAAGCGCATCACCGCTACTGGCATCAACGGCAATAGTAGTACCAACAATTCCAATGCCAACTCCGGCACTGGCACAAATCATGTTCTCGTCATCGCAGTCGCCTGCCCTATTCTTACTGGGCCCTCGCCAAGGCGCAAGTCCATAAATTGGAAGACTGCGCAGTCTCTGCTTGCCCGCATTTACACTCTCATCGCGGCCATTTGCGATGAGCAGAACATTGACACATCAGGGGAACCGGGCAGTAACAGCGTCGATCCACGCGTTGTATTAGTCGACCATGAGCGAAACAGGACGTATCAGCGCAACTTTGATGGGGAATATGAAGCAAATTGCACGCCCGTGTTGGATCTGGCCGCCTTTGCCTCGACGGTGCATCCTTGGAAGACGGTATTCCATCCCAGTTCCGAGGCAGGCTATGAGCTCCTCAAAGCTTTCTTGGAATACTCACAGGGGAAACAAACTCTTCTGCAAAGCCAAATAGTTGCTGTTGAAGGTGGCCTTGGCATGTCCACCGGCGAAGTCCCGCCTGTTGCTCCGGAGGATCTCACTAATGGCTACGATACTGTTTGTCTGGGTGGCACTTTTGATCATCTTCATGCGGGGCACAAACTGCTTCTTCATGCCACTGCTTTACTAATGGGCATCCCAGAGAAGCATACGGGGAAGCACTCTGTTCTCATCGTCGGGATTTCAGGAGATGAGCTGCTGACGAACAAAAAGTACGCCCAAGTGTTACAACCTTGGGATGTGCGCGCAAACAATGTTCTGCAGTTTCTCTCTACTATATTCAACTCGGCTTCTTCGTCAAACACAAACACATTGCCGCCAACATCTACACCCGCACCGGATGAGCTTCACGCTACATTCCGTGACGGCACAGTGCTGGTTCGCTGTGTGAACATCCACGACCCCTTTGGCCCAACCATCTCGGAGGAAATTATGGATGTAATTGTGGTTTCAGGGGAGACACGGAGCGGCGGACAGGCTATCAATGATAAGAGAACGGAGAAAGGGTGGAAGCCGCTCGAGGTGTTTGAGATTGATGTGCTCGATCCAAGCGATATCCTGAAGGAAGATAGCGGAAGACAGAGCAATGGATTTGCGACAAAGATTAGCAGCACGGCGATTCGACAGCGAATAGCCCAGGCTAAAGAGGAATCACAATAGCTATACTGGTGATAGCTGACATTATCCACTGGCTGGATCACGAGTGAAGCATCGCGGGGAATAAATGTTACTATATCGAATGATTGATACCACACTCATATGACGCACGTCTTGCTTCATTACACACGAGGGCCCACAAGCTCGTCTGCACAGACATTATCACAAGCAGCAGCAAAAAAAGGCAAAAATTGATGCCATAGCGAGGAATCGAACCTCGGCCGTCAGTGCTTCGCTTGGTCCACAAACTGATATACTACCACTATATTACTATGGCTTAGACTGGTGAATTGGCACTGTGATGAACTAATTTTACCTATAAAGGAGAAGCACCTTTTCTATATCCATGGATATTAACAACGATTGTAGAAATCATGAATATTGGCTGCTTTAAGGTTTGATATAGCTTATCATACCGAGGTGAATTGAGGAATCTTTTCTAGCTGTTGGATCGCGGCCATTCAATGCACATGCGAGCTGTAGAAAGCGAAACATAATGCAGTATATCTCCTTGATAAAATCCTCGCACGATATACCATGCATGCTCTCCACCCCTCCTTGGAGCATTTGTCTTGACCTTGACTATGATATTGAAGAGTGGAATGTAGTATTGCCAGGTAGGTATATAGCTCAGATATCAAGTATTTTTCCAATGGCCGAATTCTTTCCATGGAGGCATCAAATGCGTGTAATACTGATTCAAAGTCGGAATCATTTTAGTGAAATTGGTAGCTTGCTCCAGGGGGTCTTATTCTCTATTGTATAGTCTGTTAGTCGTTTGATCCTCTCTTTCGTTCGAAAAGCTCCTCATATTTCCTTCGGCTGTCCCATGATTTCGACCTTTTATTGATCTCTCCGAGGATTGCAAGGTGAGCGGCTCGGGTCCTAGACATCACATCTGTGTGCCCCAAGCACTAACAATGAAAATCGGCCCTCGAGCTCAAAGGCACTTTTGTCTCAATGCCACGCTGGTCGTACAAACGACGCCACCCGTCGTTTCCTAGCTTGAAATGGGAATGAAGAGAAAAAGCCGATATCCGTGGCCCAGCACTATAGCTCCAGAAGGCCTTCAATAGCAACTGCGGAGAATACAGCCTATATGCACGTTTCCGTTCATCATGGCCTGAGAATCATGTCACTGCAAATACGCGTAAAAAAGAAAGAGCTCTTCCAGCTGTCTCTGCAGTACAAGCAAGGTACGGTCGGCATGCCGCATCTGTACAAGCTCTCACACACTGATCGTCACCACGTGTTTTGTAACGCGCTGTGTTCCAGCAAGTCCAGAGCTGACCGGCCGCTGTACCAATCAGACAGCAAGGCGGGGTTGGGGGTTGTTGGGGGACTTGGGGGTTCCAAGGTTGCCCCAGACCACCGGCGGATTCGATGACGACCTTGTTTCGCGCCAGGAACCGAGCCGCGGTACGTACCTGGTGCTGGCTGGCTGGTGCCTCCAACCTTGAGAGTTCAGCCTGTGCGGCTTCTACTTCTTCCCTCTCCAACTCCAGCTCGAATCCTCTCCATCGCAACCTCTGCAGCTCATCGCCATGGCGCCCCTCAGCTGCCGAGGCCTGCTTGTGGGCATCGTGGCTGTCTTGCCCTCGCTGGCAGCCGCCTATGCAAACACCAGCTACAACGTCGACCTTCTGCGAGCCCAGTTCGCGCTTATGGACGACCGCCCCAAGGACTGTCCGCCATGGTAAGAGACGCATCGCAAGCCGGCGCTCCATTGCGGCGACATCGCTGCTGACGCATCTTCTATTAGCTTCAACTGTCTCCTGCCTGCACACACCTGCGCCCAGTACGCAGGATGCAACGAGTACAACGGAAAATGCGACTGTCCCGACGGTTTCGGCGGTGACGACTGTCTCGAACCACGTACGTCTCCATCGTCAGCTTGATGCTACCAAGGCATCTGGCACTGCCGTAATAATTCGCGCAATCAAGTTATGCTAACATTCGATTCTTCTCTTCTCCAGTGTGCGGCTCCCTTGGACGCGGCAGAGACCGGCCTATGCGCTCAAACGCGAGTTGCGAATGCGACGAGGGCTGGACCGGTATCAACTGCAATGTCTGCACATCAAACAATGCCTGCAATGCTCTCATGGAAACTGGAAGCGGCGGCGTCTGCTACCAGAATGGCGAGCTTGTTAAATACAACAACCAAATCTGCAAAGTCACCAACAGGAAGATTAGCGACCTGCTCGGAAGCCAGAAGCCAGAAGTAACGTTCACTTGCAAGGAGGATGATGCGACTTGCGATTTTCAGTGTTGGTTCCGTCTCTTCTCAATTCCTACTCACTCTACATACTAACTACTCTCTCTAGTCTGGATCGATCAAGTTGAGTCCTTTTACTGCCATTTGTCGGATTGCACGTCTGGTGCTCAGTATTCCGATGCGAAGAACACCACTGCCTACAAATGCGATCACATCAGCTGCAGCTGTATTCCCGGCCGTATGATGTGCGGTAAAGATGGCTCGCTCGATCTTACCGACTTTTTGGACCAAGCTATCAAAGGCCCTGGCCGATTCGAATGTTCGCAAAAGGGCGGCGGTGCCCATGACTGTGCTTTTAAAGAGCCTGAAATGGATAACCTCATTGTCAGTCTGATCGGAGATTCTAGTATCCTCCTGGATTGCCAAGCAGGCGAGTGCTTGTATGAGACCGAGGTACCGGGGTATCACCGTCCGGTCAAGCAAATCAACACTCCTCTCATCGCCGGCGTGATCGGCGGCTGTGCACTCTTCCTGGCTGCCGTCATCATTGCAACGTGGTATTTGTCCCGCCGCAGATTGCATTATGGAGCGATTCGCTTGGAGGATTCTGATGATGAGAACACCAAGCTCATGGTGGATCACAAACCAGCTGCACTATACTTTCAAAACGTCGCTTACTCCCTCAATGGAAAGAACATTCTGACCGGAATCCAAGGTATTTGCCAACCCGGTGAAGTAACTGCCATCATGGGATCCTCTGGTGCTGGCAAGACGACCTTCCTGGATATTCTCGCTCGAAAGAATAAGCGCGGTCATGTTAGCGGAGACTTTTACGTCAATGGCGAAAAAGTCAGCGATACCGAGTACAAGAACGTGGTTGGATTTGTTGATCAAGAGGACACCATGCTGCCTACCCTTACCGTTCATGAGACTATTCTCAACAGCGCCCTCCTGAGACTCCCCCGTGATATGGGCCGTGCCGCCAAGGAACAGAGAGTTACTGAAGTCGAGAAAGAGTTGGGCATCTATCATATTCGAGACTCCCTGATCGGCTCTGAAGAAGGAAACGGCCGTGGAATCTCCGGTGGTGAGAAGCGACGTGTCGGAATTGCCTGCGAGCTGGTCACCAGCCCCTCTATCCTCTTCCTCGACGAACCCACTAGTGGACTGGATGCCTACAATGCCTACAATGTTGTCGAATGCCTTGTCACCATGGCCAAAAACTACAAGCGAACCGTTATCTTCACTATCCACCAGCCTCGCTCCAACATTGTTGCCCTTTTCGACAGACTCATCTTGTTGGCCCAGGGAAAACTGGTCTATTCCGGACTCTTCGCGCAGTGCCAGACTTATTTTGATGATATTGGCTACGAATGTCCTCCAGGCTTCAATATTGCCGACTACCTTGTAGATCTTACCATGCATGCGGGCAGCACACAGACTTTGGATGATGGAGGCATTGTTCCTGATGCTGGAAGTATTGGTCCGAGCAGCACCCGGGCTGTCAAGTCTATTGCGAGCGCCTCTCTTGTAAGTGCCGGCGAAGCGAGCGCTGAACCATCATTACGGCCCAAGAACCGACGTCGCGATTCGGTCAAAGTACGACAAGAACGGGAGCTCTTCACACGTAGAAAACAGACCGACACTGCCGCATCTTCAGATGCAGGTGGCGACAACCAAAGTGGCTATCGGCTGCAGAACAACCCTTCAAGCTCCCTGCCTAGCCAACTGGAAGACCCTCATGATCTACCCCCTCCAGCCTTGACAGGAACCGATCTCGACATTATCACTCGATCTTTCAGTAAATCATACATTGCAACTTCCATTCGCGAAGATATCCAGCAAGCAATCACAGAAGCTGAAATTGCAAACGGAACTAGATCTAATACCAATGGATATGCTGCAGACGGGCCGAACATTTATACGAGCGCTGTCGGAAAGGGATACGCTCGAATCGGCTATTTGCGCCAGTTCATCATCATCTCTGGAAGAACCTGGAAGAACTTGTACCGGAATCCGATGCTCATGCTCACACACTATGCGATTGCCATCATCTTGGCCGTATTCTCTGGGTACCTGTTCTATGGTCTCACTGATGACATCCCTGGTTTCCAAAACCGACTTGGCCTGTTCTTCTTCCTCCTGGCTCTCTTTGGCTTCAGTACCCTTACGAGTCTCAATGTGTTTGCCAGCGAGCGACTTCTCTTTACCCGTGAAAGAGCCAATGGCTACTATTCCCCAGCTACTTACTTTGCGGCCAAGGTTCTGTTCGACATTATTCCTCTAAGAATCATCCCTCCGATCCTCATGGGGTCCATTATCTACCCGATGACAGGCCTGGTACCTGATGCTGCGCATTTCTTCAAGTTTATGCTAGTTTTGGTCTTGTTCAATCTTGCAGCCGCTGCCATTTGCTTGTTCATTGGCATCGTTTGTAAAGACGGTGGCGTGGCCAACTTAATCGGTAGTTTGGTGATGCTGTTCAGTCTCCTTTTCGCTGGCTTCCTTCTCAATCATGATGCCACGCCAAAGGGTGCTTTGTGGCTCCAAACATTGTCCATCTTCCACTACGGCTTTGAGTCACTCATCGTCAACGAAGTAATAGAGCTCACCCTGGTAGACAAGAAGTACGGTCTCGATATCACCGTTCCCGGAGCGGCCATTCTCAGCTCATTTGGATTTCAAAATGCTGCTCTTTGGTCTGATATCCGAAACCTGGGTATTTTCGCTGCCGCTTTCATCGTTCTCGCCTATGCTGCGATGCATATCTTGCTCGTCGAGAAGCGATAGACCAGCCACCTAGAATTCATCCCCAACTCGAAGAAACATTTCTGTGCAGGTTGCGACATGTACATACTCATATCGGGCAAACTCCCTGGGCATTTGCACAATTGGCGTTTACGGAGCACATCTATTTGACCCTCTTCACTGTTTCATGTGGTATTTTATGGCTATAGTTTTGGGCATTGGTGTAGTAATATGGTTGGTCTGAATAAACACCAATATTTCTTGTCGCCCAAATTTAGAGGTTGGATAAATCTTTTGATTGATGTGGCTTGAATTCGTGAAGCGTGAATATGATTTTTTCGAGTGATACTGATATAATACATGTAGTGCGCAGTACGAGCGCATAATACTCTACAGTTTTACAAAAACAAAGGCCCCATGCCGCTACTCCATTTTACCTCCCGTAAACTCCTCAGCAATCCTCTTTTGCCGCTTAACAGAGCGATCATACTCAGACTCGTAGTAGTCCATAAGCTTGGTTGATTTGCCAGTGGTGGTCTCCAGCATGTTGGCAATGGATGGAGGCTTGCCATAGATGCCCCAAGAGTTCTCGGTTGTACCGTAGCGCTGGAAGAATTGGCTTTGTTTCCTGAAGTAGTCCTCGCTGAAAATCTCATCAATCTCGGCCTTGAGCTCGCTCTCCTGGACGATGAAGTTGGAGGCATTGATGTACAGCTCCATTAGGGCATCTCGACGGGCTTCGTATTTGGCCTTTTCCTTGGCCTGGACCTTGAACTTGCTGCGTTGCGCTCGGGCGAAGCGCTCAGGGTCTGGATATACTTTGGTGTCCAGAATGGCATCCAGGACGGTGCTTCGTGTGAGTCGGTCGTCCTCTCGTTCTGGCGCGGCAGCAGCCTCGTTGTGCTCCTTGAATTTACGGCTGACACGGGCATTTCTGGCTGCGTCGCTCTTTTCGCGCCGTGTATAGAGGGCCTTTAGACCTTGCTCCAAGTTGGTCCTTCGGGTCTCGGCCATTTCCCGCTTCCATCGTTGGGACTCGTTTGAAGGCTCTTTCTCGTCGGCAGATCTTGGGGCGGTCTTCTGGATGTACTCGGGCTGGATTTTGCGGTCACCCTCTGACCGAGGGAAAACTTGGCGAGGCACCGGCAGTGAACCTCTTACTCGCGGAGGTTTGGCTTCATCGGTTTGGGACTGAGGAGGGGAAGGAAGTCGGATGTAGGAGGGGGATTGAGGCGGGACGGCGTTGGAGAGAATGGCCGGAGTTGTTGAGAAGCTTCGTGAGGCAGACGACAATTGCCGAACTGCTGGCCTAAGGCAGTTGCTTGCAGAATGGAGCGACATCTTGACCTGAAATGAGCTGGCAATTGGCTCTTGTTGCTCTTCCGCAAAGGTGGTTGTGTGATATCGACTTACAGAAAATTGCCAAACCCGCTGAACGACCCGGATTATCTAGCTCCGACATTCCGTGTAACCCCTGTCTTGCTTAAATAAGTTGACCAGCCACCGTCTGCAGAGATGTGGGTTAGTGGGGTCCTTCGAGGAAAAAAAAAAAAAAAAAGTTGGTGATAAGAAAAGCTGCTGCTGCAATTTTAATCTTTTTCTGCTCTCTTTACTTCTTCCCAAGATCTTTGTGCTTGCTAGCAAGCCCAAAACTTCACCATGGGTACCGGGAAGAAGGAAGCAGCCCGGCGTACGCGCCAGGGCAAAACCGGCGATGGCATGGGAAATGTGCGTGTCAAAGGCGAGAACTTTTATCGGTATGTGCAGCTTGTGCTCTGGATGAACATTTTTTTTTTGTGTCGAAGCATGCTAACAAAGATGCGTGAAGCGATGCGAAAAAGGTCAAGCTCGTGAACATGTACAAGGATGGCAAGGCCCAGAGAGACAAGGACGGGAATATCACAAAGGCTGCCAGCTTTCAGTCAAGAGATATCCCCAGTGCCCGAATCGAGCCAAACCGCAAGTGGTTTACCAATACTCGTGTTGTCTCTCAGGATACCCTCACAGCCTTCCGTGAGGCCATGGCTGAAAAGGCCAAGGACCCTTACCAGGTTCTCCTCAAGACAAACAAGCTCCCCATGAGCCTTATCCACGACGGAGGAAAGGACACTACCAACGGTGTCAAGCAGCACAAGGCCAAGATGACCATTGAGACCTCGCCGTTTGCTGGTGTCTTTGGACCCAAGGCTCAGCGCAAGCGTGTCAAGCTGGGAGTCAGCACCGTGGCTGATCTCGCTGACGACACTGAGAAGAGCATGGATACCTATGAAGAGCGCATGGAGCATAACAAGCTCCTGAGTGGAAACTATGGCAATGACGGTGAGACTGAAAAAGCGCTCACCATGGCCATCGAGCCTGTGTTCGACAAGGGCCAGAGCAAGCGTATCTGGAACGAGCTTTACAAGGTCATCGACTCCTCAGATGTCATCATCCATGTGCTCGATGCCAGAGATCCTGTCGGAACTCGATGCCGAAGTGTTGAGAAGTATCTGAAAGACGAGGCACCTCACAAGCACTTGATCTTTGTCCTCAACAAGTGTGACTTGGTACCTACCAGCGTTTGTGTAAGTAATTGGCTCCATCTTTTTCTTTTCCTCTTCAACCTTGTTTCCCCTTCCTGGCTTCGCGCCCCCAATGAATCCTGTCAGGACACCTCGCATACTCTCCGTGGAGGACCGTCTGTTACAACATTGGGAGATCCATTGCCATCTCGACTGTCTCAGCTTCGGCTGCAGGCTGATGGGTGCCGTTTTGGTTACTATCAAGAGAAGGCTGTGTGTCTGATGAGTTGAAGCCTTCCCTCGCCTTTACCGGCATCCAAAGGAGCTTCGTAGTGATGACACACACATTTTTCCATTGATGATTCAATTTTTTTGTGCTTCAAACCTTGTTTATAAATGTTCTCGTCTAACTTGAGAATAGGCTGCTTGGGTACGAGTTCTTTCCAAAGAATACCCAACACTTGCATTCCACGCAAGCATCAACAACTCGTTTGGCAAGGGATCCCTGATCCAGCTGCTGCGACAATTTTCTGCTCTTCATACAGACAGGAAGCAGATTTCTGTCGGCTTGATTGGTGGCCCTAACACTGGAAAGTCTTCCATTATCAACACTCTGTCAAAGAAGAAGGTGTGCACTGTGGCGCCAATTCCTGGAGAAACCAAGGTGTGGCAATACGTGAGCTTAATGAAGCGCATCTATCTCATCGATTGCCCTGGTATTGTCCCTCCCTCAGGCACAGACACGCCAACCGATCTCGTCTTACGAGGCGTTGTGCGAGTTGAGAAGGTGGAGCATCCTGAACAATACATTGACGCCCTGCTGAGCCGAGTCAAGAAGCACCACATGGAAAAGACGTATGACGTCAGGGGATGGGAGACCGGAACTGAGCTTCTCGAGGTCCTTGCCCGCAAAGCAGGCCGTCTTCTTCGCGGAGGAGAGCCTGACCTGGATGGTGTGGCAAAGATGATGCTGAATGATTTCATGAGGGGCAGAATCCCCTGGTACACTCCAGCTCCCAAGTCCAGTGAAGAGGGCAAAGAAGGCAGCAGCGAAGTCAATGGCCGCGGCGGCAGGCTGGGTGAGATGCCTCGGAAGCGACCTGCTTCCGAGACATTGGATACCGCTGAAGCCGATGTCGATGCCCCTGCAGACAAAGTCGAAGGCGATGAGTCATCTGAGAACGAAGACTTTGAGGGGTTCGGCAGCGGCACCGATGAAGCTCTGTCAAGAAAGCCTTCATTTGGTGCCACTAGTGGAGCACAAAGCGATGCTGACGGCAACTCGGACGACGTTTTGTCTATTGGCGAGTCAAGCGGTGACGAGGGCCAAGAGGCGGCTCCCGTAGCCCAAATCTCAGCCAAGGCTGGCCGACCCAACAAGAGACAGCGACGCTGAAGAAGCAATGGGGCGGGATTATAACAACCCACACCATTGAATGGCAGCCCTGCTCTCAAACAAGCTTGAACAATTCAGTATGCATGCTGTCCTTGGAAGTCGGCTCTCAGTGTCTGTCATGTCCACTTCAAGCAGCATGGAGGCTTGATAGAGAAAGATATGCTAGCTTGGCGTCAAGGCACCACCAGCTGAGACAAGCTGTTAGCTAAGATCAACCCATCTTAGGATAGACTGCCTAGTGCAGCACAAAAAGACCCGCGGTATCCGGACTGGCAAATATCCCAATCATATGGGCATTGGCCAGCCACGAATCTCGATCCCACATCATTTTTACGGCCATAATGCGCTTTGAGTAGCCCTGCCATGTGGAATTGAAGAAGATTGCACAGAAAGGGAAAGCTGTAGCTGCCAGTGTGCAGGGATTTAGGCGACATGTGCTCCCCAAAGACGTCATTAGGAGGTGCCAAGCTCTGCCGAAGCAACATCTAGCTGTCTTTGCGAGGACGCTTATCGTGGCTATTGTGTATCGTGGTCCACTCTGGGAAGTCGGCCGATTCACAAGCACACCCTCTCGTCCAAATGGGCAACCTGCCATGAAGGAACCGTCGAAGTTGGGGCAACCCCGCAGGGGACATGTCGATCCACCATGATCGAGGCTTTGCTCGGATGGACTGGAAAGCAAACAGAACTTCTTTTAGACCTGGGTCTACATTGTCTGACATGACATGAATCAGACCTGGACCAGTTGAAATAATACAATAATACCCCCCAATTAATTCGTGTTACTATTTTGAACGGAATCATTGTGACTGTGTTTTTAACCTCTCCTGTCTCAACACTTGGGTCATTTCTTCCAAGCTTCTGCCTGTATGTAGGGGGTTTCTTGTTCCACCTGCAGTGCGAATTGACATTGTCTCGCACTGCAGAAGAGCAATTGATCAACAAAGCGCTCACGAGTTACCATGACAGCTTTGTACTCCGTGCTTTGCGGCTACAAGAGCTGTCGTAGCTAGGTAGATCAAGGTTGAACGAAACCTTGTTCGACTTTCTCGGATGAGCCCAGATACGAGTTTTTTTCTACCCCAAGATTCCTCCTCGTGCAACCGGACCAGAACACGACTCCTCTTTTTTGCTAGCTGGAGCGGATCGTCGGTCAGCTGGCTGGGATGACGGCGGTTGGTTGAAGCTGAGGTTAGTGATGGCCCTAATTGGTTTTGCAACCAGGGATTTGCCTGTTAAGATGCGTGGAAGTTTCGGTTGTGACGATTTGGGCAGGGTGTTTAGTTGGTACACCGAGGGTTGGCATTCGGTAACTCGGATGTTAAGTTGCCGGCTTTGTGCTGGATGTTGGACTTTGCCCTTGCCTCCAATGTGATATCCGGAGATGCTTGGAGTACATGTTGGGCATTTGGATAACGACATTGTGATGCTGTCTAAACTACATCGTCTTCTCTTTTGTGATTTGATGCTTGCTATCATAGTGCATACGAAGTACATGAAATGTTTTACATGCCTGGATTCTGCGGCTGTGTTGTCACAGACGTGTAAGACATTGTTGCCACCTTCGAGCCCTCAGGCCATTCTGTCGTCGGCCTCCAGGATTGGCCTAGTTGTATATGCAATCTTTCGGTCAAGTTAGGCTTCTCTATTCTTTTTGGGGGGCGAGAGGATCCTGGCTGGCTGGGCTGCTCTCCCACACCCCTCATCCCGGACGACGATGATGCGGTGCGTTGGCACGTTTCTCGTATTCCAGCAGAGTGGTGAGGTCAATGGGTGGGTTCCCGGAGATCTTTCAAGCTGCTTTTAGTAAAATATTCTTTC
Source organism: Trichoderma camerunense (assembly GCF_050948025.1). Classification (NCBI taxonomy): domain Eukaryota; kingdom Fungi; phylum Ascomycota; class Sordariomycetes; order Hypocreales; family Hypocreaceae; genus Trichoderma; species Trichoderma camerunense. The sequence goes on from NW_028145369.1 coordinate 641,943, forward strand.
TGGTGTGCGTGTGTCCGGCTATGAGTGAGGTAAGAGGCATCGTGGAGGAGGTGGCTTGGTGAGATCTCGGAAAGCTGGGTGTAGATGGGGACTTGGCATGGGACTCTTCTCGTGGTGTATATAATGATGGCTTCTTTCCTTCATTCTCAGATTTGTCTTTTCCCCTTGGAAGACATCTTGTTCTATAAGAAACAGGTCGACCTCTTCTCAAAGGCGGCAATTCATCTTTGTGAATAGCATCATCTGCCTTACAAGGCTACGCCATACTCTCAACCTCACACAAGTAGGAGCAACCCATCTATTCGCCATGTTATACCCTCTCCTTGCTCTTGGCCTCGGCGCGGCCGTTACTGAAGCTGCCGTTGCGCGGACTTCTGGGTGCCAGTTACACTTCACGGCATCAGGAGCCATCTCTGGTCCTGTTGGCGAGATTTCGTCTGGCCAGGTGCGAGCTGGTGGCGGTGTGAGCTCGACCACGTTTACTCTGCAGGGAGCGCAGCTGTGGGATGACAAGGGCAATGGGTGCTGGTGGACTCGTAAGTTAATATCTTTTGCCACGATGGTGGTGTTTATAATCAGAGACATGCATATGCATATGCACTGAAGATGTCTCGGAATCGTGGTTTGCGTGCTGACGAATGGATGTGAGACAGCCCCAACTCATGTCCTCCAATGTGACAAGAATCAGACTCCAGACAATGGATTCAAGGTTGGCTGCGATGGCCGTGTCTCGTATAACGGGCAGACGGAGTTCTGGGAGTGTCAGACTGGCGAGAGTGGCCAGTATAACGTCTATCTCAACGGTGGACAAGGCATCAACTGCAACAAGATTAGCCTCTATGCTGATAGCTGCCACTCTGGATGTCCTCCTCCTCCTCCTCCACCGCAACCCACGGCTCCTCCTGCTCCTCCGAAGACTTGCCCGGCAAACCTCAACGGAGCTTATGAGTTCCCTCACCTCATCATTCCTGTGGACAAGACCAAGCCTGACAATGCCCCTGGAACATCCTACTTCGGCGAGATCTCCGACAGCGTCTCTTCCATCTTCAACTTTGACATCCCTAGCGGCGACAAAGGCAAAAAGTGCAGCCTTGTGTTCCTCTTCCCTCAGCAGAAGGATCTTCAGACATCTTCCTTTACCTTTTCTGGTTCAGGAGCCCTGGACTTTGCCTGGCTGAACGGCCCTGCTAGTCAAGGCACCACGTATAACAACCAGCCAGGCAAGAAGCAGGACTTTGGAACGACGACGGTTTCGCCTGGAAATGGCTATGTGATTTCTACATTTGATTGCCCGGCTGGACAGACTGTTGCGTTTGAGATTTCGGATGCAAACGGCGGAGGTACTTCGTTTAGGTACTTTCAGGATTATAACCCGTCGCCTATTGGATTGTACATCACAAAGTGCTAGAAGAATACGCACTGGGGCAGAAAATTGGACGAGAGGATATGGAGAAGAGTCTGTAATGCTGGCTGAAGTTGCACGGGGTTGGATTAATTCTTGGAATGGGACGTTGGATGTGTTTGATGATAATGGGTTATGGATATTTGATGATAATAATGAGTCACTCCCTAAATAATTGACGATAACTTGTTCACCTGCTTGCTCTTCCTGCACATGAAGTACCATAATTTGGTGGTTGTACCAAGGCTTACCTGTAATGTGGCACCCTTTGATGTGGGTAGCTGCAAAAGTGAAGTGAAGCCGCAAAAAGTGAAGTGAATGTCAGCCTTGAACTGAAGCCGTTTGTAGAAGGTCAATTTTGCGCCCTGCATCCCGTGCTGTACACTCAGCTCCAATAGTACCAGGTAAATGTACGAGATTGTAGAGTCAAGTACCAGGAGCACCAGGAAAGTAGTACGATGAATGTATTATCGTCGAGCAATTGCGAATTGGCCTGCGAATGCCACTCCCACCCCCTTTTTACGACACAAAATATTTTGCACATCTACGCAGCAATTACGCTCATACAGCATTCATTTCGAAGCCCAAGATGGAAAAATACTGTTTAGATGAATTCTTTTATTGGTGTGTGTATTTTTCTCCAGTAGATGGGAGGAAAAAATCGGATGTGAGGTTTCTCAGTTAGAGTTCACTTTTACCTCGACATCGGACGAAACCCACTCAGAATACAGAAAATCTACTCACCCGCCACTCACTTTTGTCATGGCAACATGAATCCCTACGTTCACAAGGTTTTACTATTCAATTTGTCTTCTGCTTCTTCTGAATCTGTTTACTTTTCCCCAAAGCTTTGTTATCTTCTTCCTTAAGCATCTCCAAGCTTGATCGACAGCATACCAGCATACCAGTATTCCAATATTCCGGTATAACAGTATTCTTCCATCTTTTCTATCTTGCGTTGCAATTGAGCTCTAGAGAATCACATTTGCAACTCAACGACAATGGATCCTTCGCCCGATAAAAAGGGCTTGGTATGCTTCTGACCCCTTTCCCCGAGATCGTTGAAGATGCACATTGCTAACCGTATACCAGATCCAGCCGACAGGACAGACTCCTACTTCAACCGCCAATTTGCAACAGGGCGTAGCCAATCCGACTTTTGACCTCGGAGACCTTGGTAATTTACCAGGGATGAATCAGGTTGGCCTTGAGAACCATTTGCAGCTGCACGGGGCAAACCAGACTACTCCTCCAACGAGCGTTTTGCAGACGCCTGTACCGGGCCAGCCTTTTGCTCTGCCTGGCTATCAGAACCAGAATCTAATCAATAACAACACAATGAGCTTTTTGCCATCTTTTGGACCGATGCAGAGTCCGAGCCCGGCGAATCTTTTGCAGCCGTTTGGGATGAACCAGACTCTCAACAACACAGACTTCTTGCAGTCATCTGGGATGAATCAGACCTCTGCCCAGATGAACTTTATGCAATCGTCTGGAATGAATCAGACCTTTACCCAGACGAACCCAGCCCAGCTGTATGGGATGAATTGGGGTATGAACGCCATGGGATACCCGCAGCAATTCGAAATGAATCCAAATCTTGGTCCAATGGGACATCAGCAGCTTCAAATGAATCCAAACTTCGTTCCTGCTGGAATCCAAGCTGGACTTTCTGATGGTTCCACCGCTTTTGCCAGTGGTTCGCCGTCTGGTATCAACTTCTTTCCCGCTCCGCCGTCTACCGTTTCTCCGTCCCCGACGCAGTTCAACGTCAATCAGCTCATGAACCCTAGCATGGAGGGGACCACGAACCAGTGGATGAACACAAATGTGGCCATCAATCAGCAATTCAATCTTCCTGTTGCCAATGGGCTTAACAATTCGCCTATCGGCAGTGGCATGAGCATGAATACAGGCATGATGCCTTCTTCAGAGACACTTCTTCCTGTTCAAAACGGGCTTTCTGTTCAAAATGGGCTTTCTGTTCAAACTGGGCTTTCTGTTCAAAATGGGCTTCCTGTTCAGAACGGGCTTCCGAGTTTCACAAACATGGGCATGAACACGAATGTTCAAAACTTTCCTGCTTTCTCTGGCTTTCAAAACACGACGGCTAAAAATGGCATGAACACCAATGTGAACTTCCTTCAGCAAACACGTGGTGCTGCCATCACGGGTCTTCAAAACACATCTATTGGAAATGGCATCCCGCAACAGTCACAGGTGCAACTTCCTAAAGCCGCTGTTATCCAACATGCTTTAAACCGGGCCGCGACAACAAAGAAGCAGGTTTTGGGTCCTCAACATACAGGACCAACTCGGATCGTCAAGAAGACGCTCAATAGCAATACCGCGTCTAGCTTGGGTAACAGTCTCAACAGATATGATCTTATTCGCAGCATTACGCCCATGATGACAACCGCGGCTCCTCCCATCACGCCCGAGCTTAGGGCTGCTATGGAGGCTGCTCTCGCCAACGGCACCAAGGCTGCTGCTAAGACTGTTACTCCAAAGTCGTCCAATGGTTCACAGAACAGTGCTCAAAAAACTCAACAGCCAGGTGCGCAGAAAGGCAAACGGAAAGCTGAGACCAGTCAACATGCAACTCCACGGGCAGTCCGACGTTCAACTCAACAAGTACCTCAGCCGCCCGTCGAGATGCCGCTTCAGCAGCCAGCTCAACAAACGGCCCAGAAGGCAGTTGGAAAACCGGTTCAACAGGCAGCTCGAAAGCCAAGTCAACAGCAGGCGCAGAAGTCGCTTCAAAAGCCGGTAATTCCACTATCGGTTCAAGAGCCCGCTGGGGTCACGGCCCGAGACCCAGTTCAACAGCAGACTGGCCGACAACAAGTCGGAGAGAAAATTAAACAACAATACCAAGGGATGGTTCAGCAGCATGAGCGGCTAGTTCAAGAATCAGCCCTCCAGCAGCCAGTCCAGCAGCCAGTCCAGCAGCCAGTCCAGCAGCCAGTCCAGCAGCCAGTCCAGCAGCCAGTCCAGCAACAGGAGCAACCAATTCGAGAATCAATCGAACAGCCGACTCAGCAGACCGGAATCTAGGGGACCCCCCCTGCTATCGCTTCAGATGATCTGCTCATTCTTCTCTCCGACAAACACTGGGAATTCTGGCACCGATTAAACGTTTTCCAGCTCCGCGAGCTCGTAACG